>NW_028270147.1:35063236-35725642 GCF_037043375.1 Chiloscyllium plagiosum
GGCCCTGTCCAGTCAGCTTGTCTTGAGCAGAAACAAAGATGCCTATATTATCTACTTTTATCCAAACGTGCCAACTTCTTCAATTTGACTGCAGACTTTGCCAGCTATCTCAGATTTGAGTTTGCTTTGGCACTGACTTTGTTTTTATTCATTTGTTGGATATGGGCATCACTGGTCAGACCAGCCTTTTATCAGCTATCTCTGGCTGCCCAGAGCAGTTTAATCTAGCATTTTGCTGTGGACCTGGATTTGCTTATAGGTCAGACCTGGTGCTTTCTTGAGAGAGCTTCTGTCCTTCTAACATGGCTTTGCCTATAGCATGGAATCGTTCCCTTAACTGAAAATGTTATATTTTGGGATCTTGCATTTGAATCAGTTCATAAGAGTATTTATTGATCTTGCTGAAATTTTTTCTCTTCCAGATTGCAATGATCTCACCGGGATTAAATTCTTGTGAACACACATTAAATACATTGAGATATGCAGACAGGTAACCGCTTAAGCTATGATAATTGAATTTCAAATAGCTAATAAAGCAAATGAGGTCATGCCTAATTGGTACAAGTTTATTTTCTAATGCATCCAATGCTTGTTCTATTAAAAGCTTCTTAAACATACTCTATATCTGTCAATGCTTTTGCAGAGTCTGTTTGAGATGGAAAGAGGTGAAGGCTATTGATTTGAGTTAGTCTGCAGTAGTTAACCTTGCAATGATTTTTGCCATTTGTTTTTTTTGAGGTTGAATTTCAAGTATGTTTACCTCCGATCATAATGATGGAATTGTAAATTCTAGATTGCTAATTTGTCTTTTGTTTCAGTAATACTTTCCCCAATTAATGTAAATTTGCTGATCATTAATATAGAACTAGGCGAAATGTAATAGCCTAACTTGTGATTAAGCATTTTGGTTTTTTCTTTTTGCTGTTTTTATAGTAATTGCCAAAAAAATTCATTTTTTGTTCAAGGGTGAAAGAACTTGGTGTTGAGGAAGTTTCCAATCAGCCAGTATGTTCCACAATACCTGAAGAGCAAGGATTCAATGAGTCCTTGGAGTCTGACATTCGGTTGCTCTGTAAGGAAAATGTAAGTACAGTTTAGAATGACTTTAGAAATATTTTGAGAATATATTGGACTCTAACATTTTTTTTACTGTAAGACACCAAGTGAGGATTTGAGAATGTATTTAAAAATTCTTCAAGCATAAAGCAGACTTTTCTGTGCTAGTTTACAGGAGTATGAATAGGCATGTGAGGTGGTGCATTTTGGTAGAACATTGTCTTTCAATGTAAGCTAGAGGAAGGAAATTCTAAAGAGAACCTGAGTATATATGTGCACAGATCACTGAAGGTGGCAGGACAGTTGGAAAGAGCAATAAGTAAAGCATGTAGTGTCCATACTTTATTAATAAAAGGCAGAGTGCAGAAGTGAAGTGATTCTTTTCAGCCCTGTGTGGGGAGGTGCCTGTCAGAAGCTCGGGTTTTTAAATCACTGCAGTCAGTGTTTCAAGTTTACCCACAATGCCCTTGGAGTGCATTCCAGGATTTTGACCAAGTGATGGTAAAGAATCAGTAAAACTATTTCCACGTTAGGATGGTGAGTGGCTTGGAGAAGAATTAGCAGGTGGTGGTGGTCACGTGTACGTGCTACTCTTGCCCTTCTAGAGGGTTGAGAGTTTGGAAAGTGCAGCTTTAACATTTTTAGTGAATTTGTTTAAAACGCATGAGTACTTAGTCCTTGGACTATTTTCTAAATGAGGAGAAAATTCTGAGAAGTTTGAAATGCAAAGAGACTTTAATTCTAATCCAGGATTATTTCTAGATAAACTTACAGGTTGTCAATATTTACGAAGGCACATAAAAAGATGGCATTTAATTTGAAAATTTAGAAGTATATCCCTGCTTTTAGAGGCGAAGGCTCTGGTTATACCATATTTGGAGTATTGTGCACAGTTTTAGGCCCCATATCTCGAGGGAGGTACTGGCCTTGAACCTCCTTGGAACATACTCCATGAGAATGGTCCCAGGACCAAAAAGCTTGGCTTTAAGGAACTCTATGGAGTTTAGAAGGATGAGGGGGAATCTAATTGAAACATAGAATGTTGAATGACCTGGACAGAAGATGTTGGGGAGATGCCTCCATTGGTAGGAAAGACCTGAGTAAGGAGAACTCCTCTTTTTTTTATTTGAGAATGAAGAAAATTTTGCAGCCGTAATGGTGAATATATGGAATTCATTGCCACTGAAAGCTATGGAGACCAAGTCCTCTCGAATATTTAAAACTCCGATTCTTCAGTGTCAAGGGGATCAAGGGTTACTGGGAGAATGGGGTTGAAAAACGTATCAGCCATAATTGAATGGCAGAGCATACTTGATGTGCTGAATGGCCTAATTTTTACTCCTACGGTGGTGTTGTGAATGCATCATAGAGAACATGCAAAAATTCTTGTAAATCACTTCTAAGGATGAGAAATTTGCATTGAGAATAGATCTAAGAGATTGGGACTGTTCTCCTTGAGAAGGTGGCTAAGAGCAAATCGGGTTCCAAAATCCTGAGTGGCTTAAATGGAATAGATAAAGAGAAACTTTGTTAGTAAAAGGAAGAAAGATGAAGGTGTAGACTTTAGCGATTTGCAAAAGAGAGCAGAGTGGTGTGAGAGAACATTTTTCAGTCCAAGTAGTTGGTGTATGGAATGCACTGGCTGAAGATATGGTAGGAGGAGATTCAGTTGAGCCATTCAAAAGGCCAATGTGATAATAAAGGCTATTCTACATGAAATTTCCTTTTACAGTGAAAGGGAGAAAGGACGAAGTTCAAAAAAAGTATCTAAACTTAAGAAATGGGAGTAGGCCACCTGGCCCATCAAGCTTGTTCTGCTGTTCAGCAAGATCATGGCTGATCTTTTCACTGAGACTGTTCCACATAAGCATAACATCAAAAAAATTGTACCTTAGCTCATTCAGCAACATGTTTTCTTTGTCTTTTCAGAATAGTTTATTTTAGTATTCCTTTACATTATTGCATATAAGTATAAGCAACTTCTGATTAATTGCTTTTTGATGATTTTGTCATTTAGATTTACAACTGAATGCATGTTATTTCGTACTGGCATGAAGTAGCTTTAAATCATTAACGTTTCTGAATATAAAAATAAAATTCAATGATTTTAAGGGTGTTTCGTAATGTTGTCTAACGTGCATAATGTTTTTTCAATTTAAGTCTATATACAGTTGAGGACAGGGCCTCCATAATAACCAGCTAGCTTTCTTTACTTCACCCAGCAATTTAAACAGATTAAGGACAAAAGTTAAACAGGTTGGGATTTGACTTATTGGATTTTAGAATGAAGGGTGATCTCATTGAAACATGTAGGATTCTTAAGGGACATAGTATAAATGCAGAGAGGCTGTTTCTCCTCAAGTCTTGGATTAGAAGGTATAGTTTCAGAATTAGGAGGTGCCAATTTTAAGGTTGAAATAAGGAGTAATTCCTTCCTACTGGGCTATAGGGCAGAGTCCTTATGTATATTTAAGTCTCAGATTGATCAGTAGGGGAGTTGAGGATTGAGAGGGGTCAGGAAAATGGATGAGTGAAGTGCCAATCATCCTATTGAATGCTTGACAACAGAATGGCTGACTCCTGATCCTTGTTCTTATGCATCTTCACAATTGCCATAGCAGTATTTTCTAATTATTAGTGACTTCTGTTTTGTTTGCATTTTATTATGTTGCATTGTCCTAGTCTCTCAGAATATCTCTTTTATTATTTAAATTCCATTAACTTGGCAAATATAGTTCTATTTCATTGTATTCAGTGAGTAGTTAGGGTATAGAATGCATTTGTCTGAAAATGTGGTGGAGGCAGGTCCAATTGAAGCTTTCACAACAACATTGATTATTTGGATAAACATGTACAGTAGCACCTCGACTTGAGAACTTAATCCGTTCTAGGGCCCAGTTCGCGAACTGAATCAATTTTTCCCATTGTTCAGATAGCGTAAAAATGCTTGGACGGCTGTTCACAGCACACGCGCCAAAGACTAACTGAATGAGATCATGCGGGGCCCCGAGAGCTTTTGCGTTCAACAAGCACGTAGCAAAGCAGAACAATGAAACCACGTGGTCGCACACGGGCTTTTTTGCATTCGTACCTTGAATTTCATACATACGTTGAAGCAAAATTTTACATACAATCCTGTTCGTGAACGGGATCATTCATATGTCGAGGTGCTACTGTACAAGAGTATGGAGTAGGAGGTTGGCACAAGGAAATGACCTAGTGCAAGTATAATATGCTGCATGGTGCTGTCCTGTGCCATTATGCTTCTGTGCTAGTCTCTCCAGACTTAAAAGCCCAACTTTTTACCCATGTAAAATTGGATCTTTCATTTCCTCCTTCTGGTGCTTGAAATATATTCTCATTTGGCAGAACCCAGTTTCGGTGCCCTGGTCAGACTGCATCTCTCTACTGTTTTAAATACAACTCCCTCTGACTTTTGTATTTTCTTTAGCTGTATTGTTCAACATTTGATATTGCCTTAATTCCTTTCCAAAAAATGAAGCTGCTGTATTGTTAGTTATCCATTTTTATAATGTTGTGTTAATCAGTATGTGAATTTAAACAAAAACGCGAATTGCTAGAAATCAAAGACTGGCAAATTGACCTGAAAATACAAATTTAAAATGAGAGCAAGAATCGTAACTGATGCTGTCGTCATAATTTCCATCAAACGTTGGAAATGAAACACCCACCCAACAGGTCAGATTTCCACTGTCAGTAAATCCTTTTATTGACTCGCTACAATGAGCTGATTCCAGCAATATAACGAGAATCTCCTTCGTGGATCTTGCTGTGGTCCAAAATGGACTAGGTAGTTCTGGGATAATGCACATTTTGGCTGCGTGATTTGGCTATAATATTGCTGAAGAATGAGGGAATGGTATTTTGGTGAATGCTTACCCCCATTGGCAATAGTGCAATTCCAGCAGGGATCAGTTTGTGCACTGTTCTGCACATATACCAATGTGCACGCTGAAATCCCTGCTGTTATGCATATGCATATGCATGATGCTCGTGCCTGTCTTCATGATGCTCTGCACATGTGCTGATGGCAGCTGCCGACAGCAGCTTTCTTACATATTTGTTCAATGTAGTGTTAAGATAACTTTTGTTTCATTTAAGTATGATTTCACCCTTCATTCAGGCTGTACTCTATTTTACATAGAATTGGTAAAACTCAGCAGGTCAGACATCAGAGAAATTTGACATTTTGTGTCAATTTATTTTTCTTCAGTGTCCTGTTTTTTTGCATGCTGTCAGAGTTGGGTTTTTTCAGCACTCTTGGCTCTTGCCAAGGATTGTGAAAATCTGAAATATTTTGCTTTGGAGTCAGTACTGTACACTGTAATTTTTAAATTACACTAATGTTAATAGTTCAAACATTAATTATTACAAAAATGTTAACCAGCACTGACCTTTTGCTATATGCACTTGAATTCTTGCTCATACATATGTTGTCTTGATTGTCCTTCCATTTTAAGGAGGCACCATCAAAGATTTGTGACTTGCATGTAGATGTTGCTCACATTATTGAACTAGAAGAGCAAGTGGTGGATGAACATCGTGAAATTCAACAGGTATGAATTATTAGACTTTTTTTCACCCAACTCAAAATTTTGACTTGTTCCTTTAGCTTTAGATGGCAGGTGACTTACTGAGCAATTGACATAATGAGGATCCCAGGTTTGATCACCAGTGTATGCTGTATCTTCGGTGCTATCCTATGAAAGAACACTTGGCACTCAACTTCTGTGTTGGTCCGTGGTTATGCTTAGCAAGATACTGCAATGGTCTGCTGTTACCTGCAAATGGCTGGTAGGGCTTGTCTCTGCTTGCTCTGGAACAAAACTGTACAATACCTGGAGCAGACATTTTTGATCCACTAAGACTGTGCCAACATGTCTCAAAACTAAAAACTAATGCCTCTACAAGTCCATATCCCTCTACTGTCTACCTATTCATGTATCTGTCAAGATGTCTCTTAAACATTGCTAATTTTGTAAGCTTTTTCAGGTTGCCTTCTCAAACAAAAACAATTATCTTTTCTCTGTAGCTAAGACCCTCCAAAGAAGCGACATTCTGGTAAACTATTTCTGTACCCTTTTTTTCAGTCTTCACATTCTCTGGTAGTGCAGCAGCCAAAGCTGTATGTAACAATATTCTAAATGTGGCATAACTAAAGTTCAATACAGGTGCAACATGACTTGCCTTTTTTTTTATATTATGTTCCAACTGATTTGAAGGTAAACATGCCATATGCCACCTTGACCACCTTTTTTATCCACTGTGGACCTGTATACCTAGATCCTCCCTTAGATTGATGCTACTAAGGGTTCCACCACTTGTGGTATGCTTCCCTCCCATATTAGATCTCCCAAAATACACCATCTCATTTGTTCATATTAAGTCTCTAACGTATCTATTTCTGCTGTGTTCCCCCAATCTGCTGAAGAACTCCACACAACCTGCTAAACATCTCCAATGACTTCTGGTTTTTAAGATTTTTAATGAATCTGTTTTGACAGATCTTGGGGTTCAGGTGCAAAGTTACTTGAAAGTTGCTTCACAGGAAGATAGGGTGGTAAAGAAGGCTTGTGGCATGCTTGCCTTCATGCTCCGAGCCATTGACTATAGGAGTTGGGACATGTTGTGGTTGTATAGGACAATGGTTAGGCTGTTTTTGTGTACAGTTCTGGTAGCCCTGCTACAGGAAGAATGTTAATTAAATTGGAGAGGGTTCAGAACCGATTGACCAAAATGTTACTGAGATTGGAGGGTTTGAGTTATTGAGACTGGATAGGCCTGGGACTTATTTAATTGGAACATAGGCATTCAGGGATGATCTAGATTTTTTTTTTAAATCATGAGGAACATGATGTGAACAGCAAAGTTCTTTTCCCTAGGGTATGGGAGTTCAAAACTAGGGGTTATAATTAAGGTAAGATTTAAATGGGATTTCAGCAACTTTTTCACAAAAGGTGGTTTGTATGTGTAAATTGCCAGAGGAAGTGGTAGTGGCAAGTTCAATTGCAACATTTTAAAAGACATTTGGACAGGTACATAATGAACAGCAAAGGTTTAGAGGGATTTAGGCCAAATGTAGGCAAACCTGACTAGTTTTGGAGAAACCTGATCATGGATGAGTTGGACCAAATGTTGTTGTCCTGCATGACTGATTTGTGTCTTGGGCACTTGTGCAATTATGTAATGGAATATAAACACTTATCTGCTGCAAATTAGATTAGCATTTTGGTTGTATATCCTCTACTCTTTTAACAACACAACACAACAGAATACCAGCTTCCCTTTTGTTGATTATTCAACTGATACTCTGTCAAATCTGTTACTTTTTTTTAAAAAATGGACAAGATGCTACAAAATGTTAAGTCTGCTTTTCTCCACAGGTGCTGGCAGACCTACTGAGTTTCTCCAGCAGTTCCTGTTTTTGGTTTTGTTCCAAATTTTCCAGCATCCATATTTCTTTGCTATGAAACATAAGTAATAAGCACTTACGGTTTTATTTTATTGAGTCCAGTATGAGGTGTAGGGGAAACTCTGCAATGACATCCAGATGTGAAATCTTGACTGTTTGCTGGTGGAAAAATGATCCTTTTTAATCTGAGTTTTAAGAACTGCAGCTAAATTTTCTTCATCCAGAATTCTGCCAGATGAGTGTTTAAATGTTTGTACTAATTTTCCAACTCTATCCTAGCATCATAAGTGACCATGCATCATTTTTAAATGCATAGAAAAAGTGGGTTGTGTTTTTTCCTTGCAGAAACTGCACTTGTGGATTGATGCAGATGACAAACTCCTGGAGATGACTCAGCTACCTGATTATAATGTTGAAAATTACGCCAACATATTGCAAACTTACATGGATGAGAGGATAGAAATATTTCAAGATTTTAACAGTATGTTTTTTAATTTCTATTTTCTTAGGATAATAGATGTGTATACTGAACTGAAGCTCATCTGCCTGTGCAAAGACAAACGGCAGGATTAAATATTTGTTACTTCTAGTGCTGTTTCAATTGCTATTTGCTCTTTGTTCTCATCCTCAAATTACCTGGAGTCCAGTAAATTGTTTCTAAATAGAAAAACCTGGGATGAAATTGGTCACTGGCAAAAGTAAATCAGCAACCCATTTTACAGTACACCCAAGGAGGAAATCTGGCATAACATAAGCAGCTGCTTTTACAGATCTCTATTTCATCCTACAGTTTTAGGATGAGTTTGACCTATCCCAAAAACATGGTTATCACTCCAGAATTTCTTGTACCAAATCCTTCTCTTTCATGCCTGAGGTGGTTCTAAAAGGGATATTTTTTTTGTTAAATGTTTTTTTAAATTTGTGTACTTGACTAAGTACAAGCCAGATTTGTTGATTTTTAATCTGATGTTTCACTTTTTACCATAAAACCAACCCCTTTTTAGATTTTAAAAACACTTACAATTGAAAATCAGATTGAGTTCATGAATGAAATAATCACAAATTGTGTAACTGAGCTTTACGTTCTGGTTAGGAATGCCGCTGTTGTGCTCTTGGAGACCAACTGCAGTCAGTTTTCACAGTGGGTTCAATGGCATTTGAAATTCATTTTTATTTTTGTTCTTGGTTACTGTTGGAGTTCAGGGATAAAAGTCAAGTCCAACTTTGAGAATTGTAATATAGGAAAGAGGATATTTATTTTCTGCGAGATGTTGTTCTTGATGTTACTGCTTTCTTGTAACAAAACAATGACTTTATCATGGCCTCCCCATGACAGAAAGGAGCATTCAATGAAAACTAGTGTTGACCCCACTGGGGACAATCCATCTTTAAAAGTTTTGGTCCATTGTCAGAGTTGCCCATTATCCATTTTGATAAAAAAATAGGGATGAGTTTCAATCCTCCTTTGCATAAGTAGTTTCAGAATCATTGTTTCAGCAATATCTGTACTTAAATATTATAGTATGTTTGTTTGAAATCTCTGTGGAGTGTATATTCCAGGTGATGCATATTTAACACGTTAATTTAAACTGTCTTGGATCACTTTTAAAGCTGCTTATTATTGATGAGTACCAAATCAACAATAGCTTGTGGTCCAAGCACTGGGCCAAAAATAATTGTTCACAAAATGTGTCATGAAAGCTTGTATCAGCAATGAAGCAGTACAGTAATGAGATCAAAGCCACTAAATAAATTGAAACCTTCATTTCCTCTTTGCACAATTGTTACTCAAGAATTTGTTCTTGGCTCCATGCATGAATATAGGATGAATATTTTAGTTTGCTTAGAATATTTAAGGCTGAAAATGTGTTGCTGGAAAAGCGCAGCAGGTCAGGCAGCATCCAGGGAACAGGAGAATCGACGTTTCGGGCATAAGCCCTTCTTCAGGCTTATGCCCGAAACGCGATTCTCCTGTTCTCTGGATGCTGCCTGACCCGCTGCGCTTTTCCAGCAACACATTTTTAGCTCTGATCTCCAGCATCTGCAGACCTCACTTTCTCCCCTAGAATATTTAAGGGCTGTGATTAAATTAGACGTGAATATACTATTGCCTAAGATAGCCTCATTTGTCCTTTCTTGGTTATGGAATTAATTGCTGATTGATTACCATTTAGTTTCTTAATTGGTACTCTTTTAGGTTAAGTTGGTATTTAAATACAAGTGATTGGGGAAGATCATCAGATTACACACTTTTTTAACTGTCAATGGACAAAATCAAAGCTGGCTTGTAATTTATTCATGTACAATTCCAATATTTTTGTTTCCCATCTCGATATTACATCTGTTGCAGTTCGTTAATGTCTTTTTTTTTTGTCCTACAGAAAACCTGAAAGCCTTGAGACAAGCTTTGCAGAAGGAGGAACAAACTGCCAAAACCCAAGGCTGAAAAGTCATCAGCATCAATTTGTGAATCTGAAATTTGTTAAATGTACTTGCATTGTAACTGTTGACCACCGAATTCAACTGTCATTCGCCCAGGGGCCACAAAGTGTGCATGTGTTCCTCTTTACTGTTTCTGTCCTTACAAACTTCTTTCCAAATCTTTGTCTATATGAATTTTCTTAAATTGTACAGATTTATCTAATATGCTTGAACTGACTTTGTCACATAACTAAAGGAAGAAGTATGCAGACAAAGCAGTGCAGGCTTGATTAGTTTTTTGAGATGCATTGATTTCTCTAACCCATTTCTCAATTGCCTGTGAAGAAATTACCTTGGAGCTTTTAAGTACTACAATGGAATTGCTGTATCCCTTGCCCTCTTTCACCATCCTCTCCCAAATGCTCCAAGAGACCAATTTTAATACGTTGGTATTGTGGGACTGTATTTAAAACATACGTTTTCTAAGTTTAACAATTAGTCATTTTTATAATTATTCTAATAGAATACACTACCTACTTTGTTTCTGAATTTAATGAATAGTGGGTTTTGTATTCCATTTTCAAACCAAGGGTCAATTCACTATGCACATTAAATACAAAATGGTAGTATTTAACAAACTTGATATTCCTTTGTTACACTACTGAAACTTTTGAATTGTTGATGGACTTTTAGTTTTTCAACAAGCTGCCAGGATATTGTAACTCTTACCTTGTATAAGCAAAGATTTAAGCCCTTGGTGCTACTTGTGTCGACTGATGTGAAACATGGCAATTTTGAATTGTTCTACTGTAAAGGCAAAGTAAGCTGCTTTTGCTTAACTTGTAAGTGAAAGCATTTCATTCACTTTTTAAATCCTGTTCAGAAATGGAGTAGGAGGAAAGGCATCATAGATTTTTGATTCTGAAAAGTCTTTTTTATGTTAAAAAAATTAGTTGAAGTACTGAATTAAGGTTTTCTTAGTTTATCCCTAAATGATTGCAGTACTGAAGTGGAAAAGCCAATCCCAGGATGTTGGGGCATGGAGATTCATTGAATTGAAGAATCATCATTATATTGTAATATTTAATAAAGAAATTAAAAGCCATGCAAACCAGTTGATCTTTTTTATAATTTGTAAATCCCATTTAACTTTCAACCAAGTGTTGAGCAAAAATTTATTTTTAATTTTAGAGATTTATCAAACTGCTTAACATCAAATTTGTTGTTCCTTGCTTTTAATAAAGCTTTTTGAAGTGATCAAGTGTTAACTGAACTTAAGAATCTGGGTGAGCATTTTTTCATTTGCCTTTATTAATCTTGCTGGTTTCAAATTGGTAAGTTTTTTTGCTCTGGTTCTGTTCGCCGAGCTGGAAGTTTTTGTTGCAAATGTTTCGTCCCCTAGGCGACATCATCAGTGCTTGGGAGCCTCCTGCGAAGCGCTTCTTTGATGTTTCCTCCGGTGTTTATAGTGGTCTGTCCCTGCCGCTTCCGGTTGTCAGTTTCAGCTGTCCGCTATAGTGGTTGGTATATTGGGTCCAGGTCGATGTGTTTGTTGATGGAGTTTGTGGATGAATGCCATGCCTCTAGGAATTCCCTGGCTGTTCTCTGTCTGACTTGCCCTATGATAGTAGTATTGTCCCAGTCGAATTCATGTTGCTTGCTGTCTGCGTGTGTGGCTACTAAGGATAGCTGGTCGTGTCGTTTCGTGGCTAGTTGATCATGTATGCGGATTGTTAGCTGTCTTCCTGTTTGTCCTATATAGTGTTTAGTGCAGTCCTTGCATGGTATTTTGTACACTACATTTGTCTTGCTCATGTTGGGTATCGGGTCCTTCGTTCTGGTGAGTTGTTGTCTGAGCGTGGCTGTTGGTTTGTGTGCCGTTATGAGTCCTAGGGGTCGCAGTAGTCTGGCTGTCAATTCCGAGATGCTCCTGATGTATGGTAGTGTGGCTAGTCCTTTTGGTTGTGGTATGTCCTCGTTCCGTGGTCTTTCTCTTAGGCATCTGCTGATGAAGTTGCGCGGGTATCCGTTTTTGGCGAATACCTTGTATAGGTGTTCCTCTTCTTTTTGCAGTTCTGGTGTACTGCAGTGTGTTGTGGCCCTTTTTTGAATAGTGTCCTGATGCAGCTTCGTTTGTGTGTGTTGGGGTGGTTACTTTCATAGTTTAGGACTTAGTCTGTGTATGTGGCTTTCCTGTATACCCTTTAGTGAATTCTCCGTTCGGTGTTCTCTGTACCATCGCGGAACACCCATGGGATCACCAATCTCGGGACTCATAGCAGAGGCAGTTATGCAAAGGTTAGAACAAACAGTCCTACCACAAATTCAACCCAAACTCGGTCAGATATGTCGATGATACATTTGTAATCATTAAAAACACAGAAATAGAGAAAACACACCGGATCATCAACGCCACACTCGCAGGAATCCGATTCACGAAAGGAGAAGAAAAGGACAACCAACTCCCATTCCTAGACGTGATGGTACAGAGAACACCGAACGGAGAATTCACTACAAGGGTATACAGGAAAGCCACACACACACAGACCAAGTCCTAAACTATGAAAGTAACCACCCCAACACACACCAACGAAGCTGCATCAGGACACTATTCAAAAGGGCCACAACACACTGCAGTACACCAGAACTGCAAAAAGAAGAGGAGGAACACCTATACAAGGTATTTGCCAAAAACTGATACCCGCGCAACTTCATCAACAGATGCCTAAGAGAAAGACCACGGAACGAGGACATACCACAACCAAAAGGACTAGCCACACTACCATACATCAGGAGCATCTCGGAATTGACAGCCAGACTACTGCGACCCCTAGGACTCATAACGGCACACAAACCAACAGCCACGCTCAGACAACAACTCACCAGAACGAAGGACCCGATACCCAACATGAGCAAGACAAATGTAGTGTACAAAATACCATGCAAGGACTGCACTAAACACTATATAGGACAAACAGGAAGACAGCTAACAATCCGCATACATGATCAACTAGCCACGAAACGACACGACCAGCTATCCTTAGTAGCCACACACGCAGACAAGCAACATGAATTCGACTGGGACAACACCATTATCGTGGGGCAAGCCAGACAGAGAACAGCCAGGGAATTCCTAGAGGCATGGCATTCATCTACAAACTCCATCAACAAACACATCGACCTGGACCCAATATACCAACCACTACAGCGGACAGCTGAAACTGACAACCGGAAGCGGCAGGGGCAGACCACTATAAACACCGGAGGAAACATCAAAGAAGTGCTTCGCAGGAGGCTCCCAAGCACTGATGTTGCCTAGCCAGGGGACGAAATGTTTGCAACAAAAACTTCCAGCTCGGCGAACAGAACCACAGCAACGAGCACCTGAGCTACAAATCTTCGCACAAACTTTGAACACTTATGGTAAGTTTCTTTTTTACAAATAACTTTCATAGGATGTGATGTTACTGGCAAGGCCAGTATTTATTGCCCTTGAACTGAGTGGTTTGCTAGGCTCTTTCAGAAAGCAGTTGAGACACAGTAATTTGGTTGACTCATGGAGGTCAAGTCAGGTAAGAATGGTAACTTTCGTCCTACACTGGAAAGAAAAAGGACAATGGTTTACAAATGATCCTTGTCATAGTCACCATGCTAAAAACTGAGACTAGCTTTAAAAGTCTAGATGTATTAATTGTATTTATTTTCAGCTCCCACCGTGGGAGTCGAACGCTTGTCCACAGAGCATTACTAGTCCAATGATACTACTATACCACCACTTCAATGAAAGCTAGTCTGACATGTATCAGATTTTGTCATGTGCATTGTATATCTGTGTTTGGAAGATAACCATATGCAGTGAAATGTTTTTTGCAATTGCAGATTAATTTTAGCTTTTTTTTTAAAAATTAGCCCATTCAGGTAGATGTATATTTTCATATCTAGTATCCCATCACTGTCACCAATCTGACAAGTGAGAGATGGTCATAAATGCTTCATAAATGTAGAAAACTAGTTAAAGTAATAGTTCAAACTCCTGAAGCAGGTCAGTAACTGCAAGCATGTGTGATTTATATCAGGCAGCTCCAGTCCATTGAGCACCAGCACAAGTAGTCCCTGAATGTGGCAGTGATTGTTTTTGCAGCAAATTCCATTACTCTACATAAAAACGTTTTGCAAACACAAAATTTTGAAATCACAAGCTAAGCAACTTGCCACTTTTATTTGAAGGGCAAGAGAATTTTAGATAATTAGAGTCTCTATGCATGAATTAAGGAACAGCAAAGATCATGCTGGCAAACACGCTTAATAGCAAAGGTTTTTGTGCTCACTGTGTACATTGATTTTAAAGTATCTTGCAGCTAGAGTCTGTACTTTTGGAAGCAATTACTAACAGCAATAAAGCTCATTTGGCAAAAAAAATTCGAAGTACATGTACTGAAATGCACAAATGGAAAAAATGCCACCTTTTTGACCATTGCTGTTGGGAGGTCCAGTTCCATTATTTTTAATGGAACAGTGTTTAGATCTTGCTCAGTTGTGATTTGTTGAAAGAGCATGGGAGCAAGAGGAAGATATTCAGCCCATCTGGGCCCGTCCACCACCACATCTTCCTAAATGCTGTACTCCTGTACTATTTTTACATACCTTTTGATTAGATTTTTATCTAACTACATAAGTGGAAAGAGACTGAGCTTCTAAAGATCTGTGGGATACAGAATTCAATAGGTCAGGGAAACCATCTTTCTGCATCCACTGAATCTATTCATAGTCCTAGTCATAGAGATGTACTTCACAGAAACAGACCCTTCAGTCCAACTCATCCATGCCGACCAGATATCCCAACCCAATCTAGTCCCAACTGCCAGCACCCGACCTATATATCTTCCCCTCTCTCCATGAACCTTTGCCCTCTAGTTCTGGACTTCCCCCACCCCAGGGAAAAGACTGTGTCTATTTATCCTATCTATACCCCTCGTGATTTTATAAACCTTTGTAAGGTCACCTCTCCACTACTGATGCTCCAGGGAAAACAGCCATAGCTTATTCAACCTCTCCCTTTAGCTCAAATCCTCCAACCCTGGCAATATCCTTGTAAATCTTTTCTGAACCCTTTCAAGTTTCACAACATCCTTCTGATGGGGAAAAAGACCAGAATTGCGCACAATATTCCAAGTGGCCTAACCAATGTCCTGTACAGCCGCAACATGATCTCTCATTTATGAATAGGAAGGGATTTGGAGGGATATGGGTCAGATGGGACTAGATGGGGTTGGGATATCTTGTCGACATGGACGAGTTGGACCAAAGGGTCTGTTTCCATGCTGTACATTTCTATGACTCTTAAGTACTCCATTTTTGTGAAGTCTCCTACTTTTGTAGGAGAAACACTTTATCCACATTCTGTTCCATTTGCCTTTAGGTGCACTAGATAAATCAGCTGCTATAATGACTAACAAGGTCAGCCAGCATTTTTTTTAAAACCATAATGCAACTATTGGTGACTTTTGGAAGTAAGACAATATTTGCTGTTTGTGAAACGTGCAACCTGTACTGTGCCTCACCTTCTACCACCCAGATTAAAGTTTATATGTCTCTCATCTATTTTGTTTATTTCCTCACCCTACAATTAGTAAATGTTTCCGTTTCAGACTCCAGAAATCTCACCTCGCCACCCTCTTTGGTGTTCCACCTATATTTTGATTCCTCTCCTAAGGGAAGCTTTCAAATTAACACCACTGTCACTTCACAGGATTTTTGCGTTTTTGTTTTTGTTTACTTCTGTTTTTAACATTCTCATTTTTAGATTTTTAGTATCAACCTGATATGTAGTTTTTTTTTTGCTCTTTTCTGCTTTTTTTTTGTCATCTGAGCACCTTTTTGATTTGTCCTATTTTTCACTTCATTGAATTCTAAACTACCTGAACAATTTCATCATTGCCAGGCAAAACTGTAACAAAGTAATGTGATGGGTTCTTTGATATTGGCCCTGTTCAAAGTGCTCTCAGGATTGCTTGTTCTTTTCAACTGCTAGCAGTTGTCTAGTAGTACAGTATTGCTTTAAAAAGACACTTCGTTCATGATTTTTGTCTTAGACTCAGACAATTTACAAGAAATGCAGAGAGAAGAAAACACTAATGCTTTAGGGGTGATGATCAGCAAGTGGATCCTGATGCATAGAATGTATGGAGGATCTTTCTCCCCCTTAGTATGTTTTCCCTTTTGATTTTGTAGTGAATTTTTCCTAAGTGAAAGATCAAGCTTTGTTCTTTCATCTTGTGGGGTCTAGGATAGGCATAATTTTAGTGAGGGGTTGCACACTTAAGGCACAGTGAGGTGTTTCTAAAAGGTTCTGCATCTGTAGAATTTGTAACTGCAGAGGGTTGTTGAGGTTTGGTATGGCTGCAATACTGATTTTGTTTTTATCAGTAATGGAATAGAGGGTTATGGGGAAAGGCAAGAAAGTGGAGTTGAGGACTATCCATAATCTCCTCCTTCAATGGTGCAGCAGACTCAATGGGCTGAATAACCTACTTCTGCTTCCATGACTTCATGCATATTTACTTCAGCAAAATAACCAAGAACAGCACAAAGAGGTTCTTCAGCCCTCCAAACACGCACTGACGTGTTTTGCCCTTGCATAATAAAATTGTCTTCACTCAACATCCATGTCCTCTTAACTTTCCTCTACGTGTATTCATCCAGGTGCTGCTATAGTGTCTGCTTCCATCACCACCTCTGGCAATGTGTTCTTAGGCACTTGTCACCCCTTGTATGGGGAAAACTTGCGCCTCTCATCTCTATTGAACTCTGTGCCCCCACCCCTTTGCACCTTGAACCTGGTAACATACCCCTCCACCCAAGGGGGAACTTTTTACTTTCCACACTATCCATGTCATTCACAATCTTTTAAACTTCTATTATTAGGTTGCCCCTTACCCTCCTGCTTTCCGGTGAAGTTGAGCCCAGTTTATGCCGCTGCCTTCATAGTTAAAATCCCCCTTCCTAATCAACATCCTGGTCAACCTTTTTCTGTACCACCTCCAAAGCATCAAAATCCTTCTGGTAGTGTGGTGACCAGAACAGTGTGCAATATTCTAAGTATGGTCAAACTAAATCTGTCCATCCTTATACTCAATACCCCTGCCAATAAAGGCAGTCACATCTAAGCCTTTTTACTACCTTATCTACCTGTGATTCCACCTTTAGTGATCTGTGGACCTGCACCCACAGATCCCTATGCATGTCAATACTTCAAAGGGTTCTGCCATTCACAATAATTTCCACCTATACTTGACCTTCCAAAACCTTAGACACATGAATACTGTCTTCTAAAAGTTCCACCACTAGTACGGAGTCCTCTTGATCTAGAAATGAATTAGATTAGCATTGGTAAACAGTATTTTAAAAACTCTTCTGTCTTGCTTTACTATTACTCAGGTTTTGAAGGAGTCATGTTGCATTCCTGCTATTCTCTCTGAGCAGGTCTGGCAACCGATGTTGAATTTCTTCTGTCTTTTCTCTTAATTTCAGATTTCCAACCCCCATAGTGTTTTACTTTCATTACTGTTGCAGTTTTATTGGAAGTTCTAACAATACTAAACTATTCGATTAGTGTTTTTTATTTCCCTGAAGTTGCCTTCTATTCCATCCTCTTTATCTTTCTGAAGTTAAGTCACACAACAGGTTATAGTCAAACAGGTTTATTTGGAATCACTAGCTTTGAGTGCTGTTCCTACCTCAGGTGATTGTGAAGCATTAGACTTCATTAATAACAACGGATTGGTGTCATGCAACTGAAATGAAATACTGAACAAATATTGTGTGAGTGTGAAAGCTTGGTAAAGTGGGTGTGGACTACAAGCCTGAGAGTTTGGGGGGGTGGGGGAAAGAGGAGAGAGAAGAGAAAGAGAAGGCATGTGTAGTGCAGTGGGGTCACCTGTAGTGTGACATGAACAAAAGGTCCCAGTTGAGTCCATCCTCATGGGTACTGAACTTGGGCTATCAGGCCAAGCAGAGGCTGATGGCCAAGTATGGTACCCCTGAAGATATCCTCAACCAGGACCTTGTCATGCTACAGGTGACCCCACTACACTACACACACTTTCACGTACAAGGATGCGTGCAATATTCTGCACTCACTCTCGCATCCACATGCTCACTCTTGGACAGACGCACCCTCTCACAGGCTTATATTCCCATCACGTGCGCACACATTCTCACACTCTCTCATCCACATGCACATGTTTAAGTCAATGGGGTGAATTTGTATTTACAGAATGTTTGCAGATAAATTTTATTTGGCCCAAAAAATGCACCATCTGCAGGCAGTCAATACATGTAATATTTTGTAAATTCCACTTTGGAAACAGAACTGGTCTGACTCAAGATTGGGATACACAGACTCTAACCTCGCACCTTTTTAATGCATTGTCTGAGTTGAGATGTCACCTTTTGTTATAAAACCTTATGTTACCTTGAAGGTAGACTTAAAAGTAGTTCTTGCATTTACATATTAATGAGCTGAAACCTGCAACCCATTCTAAAAAGAGACTTAACAATCCACCTCTGTTCAAAATGTCATGAAATGAAATAATTCTTTTTGCTATAAATTGTCTTCTGCTTCATAATAAGAGGTATTGCTTACAAATAAACCTGCTGGTGTTGTGATTTTTTTATTTCTTTTAACTTTATCAACCCCAGTTCAACACCAGCTCCTCTACATCATTTTCTTGAAGCTTAAGTTAGGAAATCTGCAAGATAGGCTTAGGCTTAGTACCAAGGTATTGATCTTCATTATCGCCTCACCAAACCTCCACTGTTTCACAACAGTGTGAAAAAGGGTTTATAACAGTGTAGGGAAAGAAACTCCTAGTACCTTTCTCTTGCCTCTGCAGAGAACAACCTTAAACAGGGGTAAATTACAAAGTTCTCCTTCATTATAAAACACAAGTGCTGCACCTCCCAAAGAAGCTGTCAGATACGTGGTCGCTCTCTGGAATATCATTGACCACTAGGCAAAAGTGAGGACTGCAGATGCTGGAAACCAGAGTTTAGATTAGAGTGGTGCTGGAAAAGCACAGCAGGTCAGTTAACATCAGAGGAGCAGGAAAATCTATGTTTCAGGCAAAAGCCTTTCATCAGGAATGTCCATTTTTCTTCTACTCAGATGCTGCCTGACCTGTTGTGCTTTTCATTGACCACTGCCTGATGGCCCTTGGTCAAACACCAGATTATTGTCTAGAGTGTTGGTGGGGTGGGGTTCGAGGGTGGAAGTGCAGGACGTGGATGAGATGCATTGGAGGGCATCTTCAACCACATGGGAGGGGAAGGAGGCCATCTGGTGTGTTCTGTGGTGAAACTGGTCTTCCTGGGAGCAGATGCGGTGGAGGCAGAGGAATCTGGAGTATGGGATAGCATTTTTGCAGGAGGTAGGGTGGGAGGAGGTGTAATCCAGGTAGATGTGGGAGTTAGTGGGTTTGTTTAAAGAAAAAATCAGTGTTGAGTCAGTCATCGTAGACTGAGAGGTCCAGGAAGGGGAGAGAGGTGTCAGAGATGGTCCAGGTGAATTTAAGATCGGGTGGAATGTGTTGAAGTTGATGAACTGTTCAACCTCCTCGTGGGAGCACAAGGTGGCACCGATGCAATCATCAATGTAATGGAGGAAAAGGTAGGGAGTAGTACTGGTGTAACTCCCAAAGGTGGATTGTTCTACATAGCCCTCCGTTTCTTACTCTCCCGTCTACCCCACAAGTATCCTTCCACTAACACACATTTGTTTGGCTGAACTGGTCCTCGCCCTCAACAATTTCTCCTTCGATTCCTCCAGACGAAAGGGGTGGCCATGGGCACCAGCTACGCCTGTCTCTTTGTCGGCTATGTAGAACAGTCCATCTTCCGGAGTTACATCTGTACTACTCCCTACCTTTTCCTCTGCTACGTTGATGACTGCATCGGTGCCACCTCATGCTCCCATGCGGAGGTTGAACAATTCATCAGCTTCACCACATTCCACCCCGACCTTAAATTAATCTCTGACACCTCCCTCCCCTTCCTGGACCTCTGCATCTCCATCAACGATGACTGACTTAACACTGACTTTTTCTTTTTACAACCCACTGACTCCCACAGCTACCTGGATTACACCACCTCCCACCCTACCACTGACATTTCTGCCACATCCAAACAGACCCTACCACCAGGGCTATATTTCCGTCCCCAACTCTATCTGCTTTCTACAAAGACCATTCCCTCCACGACTACCTGGTCAAGTCCACGCCGCCCCACCCCCAAAAACCACCTTCCTCTGCCACCGCAGGAATTAGAATATTGAAAAGTGCAGTACAGAACATGCTCTTCAGCCCACAACATTCTGCAAAGGATTAATCTTAATGTAAAATAAAACAACCTTACCTATGCACCCTCAATTCACTGCTGTCCATGTGCATGTCTAGCAGGCGCTTAAATGTCCCTAATGACTCTGCTTCCACCACCACAGCTGGCAATGCATTCCATGCATTCACAACTCTCTGCATAAAGAACCTACCTCTGGCATCTCCTCTATACCTTCCTCTTAATGACCTAAAACTATGACCCCTCATCCCAGTCCATCCTGCCCTGGACAAAAGTCTCTGGCTATTGAGTCTATCCATGTTTCTCATTATTATCAACGGCACCTCCAACCTTTGTGTCGTCTGTAAATTACTAACCAACCCCTCAATCTCCTCATCCAAGTCAATTATAAAAAAAACTACAAAGATGAGAGGCCCAAGAACACCACTCAACACTGAATCCAGGCAGAATACTTTCCATCTACTACCACTCTCTGCTTTCTGTCAGCCAACCAACTCTGAATGCAGATAGCCAAATCTCCCTGTATCCCATACCTGCTGACTTTATGAACGAGCCTACGATGGGGAACCTTATCAAATGCTTTGCTGAAGTTCACATACACCACATCTACTGCTCAACCTTCATCGACTCATCTTGTCACGTCCTCGAAGAACTCGTTAAGATTAGTTAGGCACAACCTGCCCCTCTCAAAGCCATGCTGACTGCCTTTAATCATGCTATGCTTTTCCAAATAGTCATATATCCTATCCCTCAGAATTCCTTCCAAAACCTTGCTGACCACAGACGTGGTCTGTGCCCACACCTCACCCCTCACCTCCATCCAAGGCCCCAAAGGAGCTTTCCACATCTGTCAAAGTTTCACCTGTGCTTCCACACGTCATTTATTGTATCTGTTGCTCCCAATGCAGTCTCCTCCGGAAGGAGTCTGGACGCCTTCTTGCAGAGAGCTTTAGGGAACGTCTCTGGGAAACCCGCAACAATCAACCCCACTGCCCTGTGGCCCAACATTTCAACTCCCCCTTGTGGGATATAGGTAAAGCAGTGTTACTTCTGCAATCCTAATTGTTTATGCAAGGTAAATGAACTCACACCAGTGTATAATTGTTTCAGCCAAGAGCTGAGTTCACAAGAATGAAAACTATGTGAAGGAGATATATAATTACTTTTGCATTAGCTAAAATGTGCATACAAGAATGAAATGTGCCTGCAAACAATGGTAGATGTTACAGACAAATAGATATGGTGCTGTGAGGGGAGGGGTATAGGTTAAGCTAGATATGCCTGTACAAACAGTTACAAGCATCTGTTTTCCAGTTCTGCAAAAACAAACAAAAAGGACCACCATTAAGCTCAGAGTGAAGAAGGATAAAAGGAAATATTGCTTTGGTAAGCACGGAAACAGATGGCAGTGAAGAAGGATAAATAACAATAAGAACACAGAGGGAGATGGCAAACAGCCCTGTGAGGCCAGAGATAAGCATTTTGTCACGGACTGGGCCTGATGAGTTCAGTGATAAACAGCAGGGTTTAGATTAGAAACAGATGTAAACAGGGGAGTAGCAATGGGAGGAGGGAAGAGAAACCAATTACATAAATATTGTGTACTCGTTAAATTCAGTGTGTGTGTGTGTGCCTTGTGGACAGTGTACACCACACCCCTCTTGCAAGAGTGTAATAAACGATACTACTGATTCAGATCTTGTCTCGGACTGAAATTATTGAAGTGAATGAGCTTTGTTTCTCACAATTGAGGGCTCGTCCAGGATATTCTTCCATCGCCGGGGGGAGTAACTGGTCCTGGACACTGGGAAGACGCATCCCGTTCCCGATTGAGGAGTGGTCCCGTGTCCCGGATTGGTCCACTCCCTTGGGCGACTGGTACGAATCCCACAAGAGAGACATCTGAATCAGTGAAAGGAGGTCAATAGATAATACGGCAAAAAGGGGCCAGGCAACTCTGTGCACAGGCCAAGGTAGGAAAATTGACTTTTAAGTACTGCCTTCGTGGCTGGGATTGAGTTTTAGTAGTTAATAAGGGACTAACGAAGGAACTCAATATGGGCTGTGCTCGATATGGAAAAAGCCTCTGGGAAAACAAAAGAAAAAAGGCAATGGAAATGGAGGCGGGGTCCCCTACTAACATATCTCCAGAAAGTCCGTTGGGAAGGATGTTGTGGAATTGGAAAAATAATACTTCTACAGGGGAAAAAGATAGGAAAAAGATGATTAAATATTGTTGCTTTGTATGGACTAAGAAATCCATTCTTCATCCTGCCGTCTTCTGGCCAAAGTACAGGTCGGATGAAGACTGGGTTTGTAAATATTTGAATTTATATGTCAATGAAAAACAGCCTTACAGTCAGGAAGTGGAAGTGGAAATCCCCACAGGCGGGATATTATTACTGTGGAAAGATAGGTCACTTTAAGAGAGTGTGTCCAGATCTGAAAACGGAAGTAAAGGCAGTACCATTTGTGAACTTTGATGAAAAATAGAGATGCCAGGGGTTCCTGCCCCCGGGGACCCACCAGAAACCCTTGATAAATTTAAAGGTGGGACTTTTATAAAGAGGACGTATTGTCCTAGTCGATACAGGGGGCAGTAAGGTCATCCTTAAATTTTAAGCCCAAGGCAGCGGGAACGAAAGAGTTAATTGCATTATGGCGACAGTTTTGTGATGAGAGGCACGAAGAATCAATTTTGCGCTCATGACAAGATACTGCCACCAAATTGGGGATTGAATTAACTGCAAATGGTGCTATGAAATCTGTCGAGGTTCTTAAAAATGAATGTGCTCGAGCAAAACAATTACAGAAACAGAATGAAAAATCACAAGTGACTAGTAAACAAACAGAACTGCGCAATTACAGTTTTAAAAATGTTTTCGTCACTTGTTCCACCCTGAATTACAGATAATGATTTTTATATAATATATAATTAATATTTATAATAAATTTATTGTGTTAGCCTGAATCAATATTAATTGGCAGGATCCCTTCACACATTCTCAGTGATGTGTCATATTGATTCATGGTTAATTTAAAACATGACTGCATTAATTCATTAAAGAATGGAAAGCTACATTACTGGCCGATGAGGTAACTAAAGAAGCAGTGGTTTATTCCTTAATACCTACTGTCCCAGGTTCTTAGGAAGCTCCTATCTCTGGCCACTGCCAATCCCAGAAACTAAAGAATTGTTCTTAAAGAAGTATATACTGGGCTTGTCCTCCTCTTTGTCTTTCCTCAGGAAACAAGGTTTATTAGCACAGACTCCGCCCCTTGAATTCGCTGTTCATCCAATTCGACCAGGAGATTGGGTCTTAGTAAGATCATGGATAGAGACTAAAATGCAACTGGACTGGGAAGGGCCGTATCAGGCTCTTTTGACCACCGAAACGGCGATAAGAACGGCAGAAAAAGGCTGGACTCGGATCAAAGGGCCAGTGGAATCTCTGGTTAAGGAAGAAGTCTAGACAGCCGAATCAACCGAAGAACCACTGAAACTCAGGCTAAAGAGACTTTGAGTAACTGATTGTACAGTGGCGATGCAAGCGTGGGATTATTTCTGTAGGATTGTATATTAAGTCTTTCGGTGCTTCAGCACACTTTTTAGAATGCTGGGGATGCTTAGGGTAATGATACAGGCTCTCTTAGTATTGGGATATTGTCAAACATTATTTTCATCTGTGTTATTAACGGTTCGTGAGTATGATAATCCGCAGGTAATAGATGTCAATGCATGCAGCTTAGTAAATTGTGGGGATGTAGATAATCAAAGACAGTACAGCAGCTCAGAGATACATCCATCTCAAGTTCTACGGGGATGGCCTTGGGGATGGTTCTTGGCATAATGGTCTCGTCACAGTACACCAGGCCCCCTTCCAATCAACTTTCAATTGTCCCGATGAAGAGCGTAACCCAAAATACTTAACAATAAAGAAAACCACGAAGCAACTCTGGGGGGGGAGGGGCACCTATGAGATACAATTAGATGAAACATTTGGCATAAAAATGAAAACAAACGGGAAGGATTTCTCGGGCTGTTGTTTTTGAATTAGCGTAGGACAGGGAAAACAGACAGAACTACGGGATAATAAGAAACAACCTTTTGCCCTTCCTAACAACCCAAAGGTGGTAAAAATCATAGAGATAAAGGACTTGAAACAGACCATCGAAATAGAAACTGGATACGGGGATGCAAATGCCTGGGTTGAATGGGTAAAGTACACTGTAAAAAGTCTGAACAAGAGCAATTGCTATGCATGTGCCTCCGATAGACCAGTGGCCCAGGTGGTTCCCTTTCCGCTCGGGTGGAAGTGAGACAGGAAGGGCATGAAATGTATGATAGCCCTTATCAGGATGAGACTGCATGGAATGATAGGAACTGTACCTCCCTATCTCTGATATTCCCTCCCTTGGAGAAGAAAGATTTAAAAGCATCCCCCCTACGTTTTCAGTCGCAGTTGGAAATCACACATTGTGCGTGTGTCTGCGAGGTACAATTCGGTCTAGAGATTTGGGGGAGCTGAAATTATGTACAGAGATCAAGAATGTCACCGAAACGGACAAGGGAGGAAACTACTCAGCACTAAAGATTCCCCGAGCGGATCTGTGGTGGTACTGTGGAGGAAAAATATTGAGAACCACCCTACCTCCAGATTGGAGAGGGATATGTGCAATTGTACAATTGGCAATTCCATTTACCCTGGCATTTGAGAAGGAAAAGATAGTAGAGAAAAAGGGAAGGAGTAAGAAATCACTGTTAGACACCTCTTTTGATGACAGGATTTATCTAGACTCTATGGGGGGGGGGAGGTACCGGATGAGTTCAAGACTCGCAACCAGATTGCAGCAGGCTTTGAGTCAGCTCTCTTCTGGTGGGTAACGATTAATAAAAATGTAGATTGGATAAATTACATTTTCTATAATCAGCAGCGATTTATAAATTATACAAGTGATGCGGTTAAAGGAATATCAGAACAGCTTGATGCGACAAGTAGGATGGCATGGGAAAACAGAATGGCCCTTGATATGATTTTAGCGGAAAAAGGGTGTGTGTGTGTGTGTGATGTTAGGAGGAAGCTGTTGTACATTTATTCCTAATAATACTGCGCCTGATGGTTCAATTACTTGTGCCTTAAGGGGATTGACTACCTTAGCAGAGGAACTGGCTGAGAATTCAGGAGTAGATACATCTCTCACGGGATGGCTTGAATCAAAGGGGTGGTGGTTTCCATCTTTACTTCCCTGATAGTAGTAGCCGGGGTATTGGTCGTCATTGGTTGTTGTATCATACGCTGTATACGAGGGCACACCCAAAGACTGATTGAGACAGCCTTAATGAAACAAATGCCCCTAAAGAGCAATCGGAGAGAAGGGCTCTACCTGTTAAACAATGAAGGAATAAGTGACCTCAGGGCGATTTCCAAAATAAATGAAATTTCAGGAAAGATGCTCATCAATTTGGAAGCGACATATAAGAAAAATGCAGAAGATAAAAAATGATAATTAAAGAAAAAGGGGGAAATTGTGGGATATAGGTAAAGCAGTGTTACTTCTGCAATCATAATTGTTTATGCAAGGTAAATGAACTCACACCAGTGTATAATTGTTTCAGCCAAGAGCTGTTCACAAGAATGAAAACTACATGAAAAAAATATATAATTACTTTTGCATTAGCTAAAATGTGCATACAAGAATGAAATGTGCCTACAAACAATGGTAGATGTTACAGACAAATAGATAAGGTGCTGTGAGGGGAAGGGGTATAGGTTAAGCTAGATATGCCTGTACAAACAGTTACAAGCATCTGTTCCCCGGTTCTGCAAAACAAACAAAAAGGACCACCATTAAGAGGTCATAAAGCTCGGTGAAGAAGGATAAAAGGAAATATTGCTTTGGTAAGCACGAAAACAGATGGCAGTGAAGAAGGATAAATAACAATAAGAACACAGAGGGAGATGGTCAAATGGCCTTGTGAGGCCAGAGATAAGCATTTTGTCACGGACAGGGCCTGATGAGTTCATAGATAAACAGCCGGGTTTAGATTAGAAACAGGTGTAAACAGGGGAGGAGCAATGGGGGGAGAAGAGAAACAAATTACATAAATATTATGTACTCGTTAAATTCAGTGTGTGTGTGTGCCTTGTGGACAGTGGACACCACATCTCCCTTGCAAGACCGTAATAAACGATACTACTGATTCAGATCTTGTCTTGGACTGAAATTATTGAAGTGAGTGAGCTTTGTTTCTCACACCCTCCCAATCTGCCGAGGACATGCAGGTCCAGGACCGCCTCCGATGCCACTCCCTCACCACCTGATGCCTGGAGGAAGAACGCCTCATCTTCCGCCTCGGAACCTTCCAACCCCAGGGCATCAGTGTTAATTTTACCATTTTCCTCATTTCCCCTTACCCCAGTTCCAACTTGCCAGCTCAGCTCCATCCTCATGACCTGTCCATCTTCCTTTCCACCTATCTACTCCACCCTCCCCTCTGACCTGTCACCTTTACCCCTTCCTCCAGCCACCTATTGCACTCTTAGCTACCTTCTCCCCACCCCCGAGACTCCCAGCCTCATTCCTAATGAAGGGCTCCAGCTAGAAACATCAATTTTCCTGCTCCTCGGATGCTGCCTGACCTGCTGTGCTTTTCCAGCACCATTTTAATCCTGACCTCTGATCTTATCCATCCCGGTACCTCCACATCGTCGATTGCCCCTCATAAACATGGCACCAGACACCACTGTCGCCTCTCATCAAAATATCCCCAACGCCACCAAGTAACCTGGTTGCCCCTCACAAACATGTCGCAAGACCAACGTCCACCCTTCCCAAAAATGGCGCTAATGCTGCCCAACACCTGCCCCTCACAAAGATGGCCCCATATTCACTTGTTGAAATGTCATACACGGGGAGTTCTCGCGAGACGTGGAACCGACTTATGGCCCAGAAATCTTTGCGTTTCCTCTTTCCCCTCGGTGCTTGGAAATGGGTAGGTTGAGGCTTTCAGTTTATTGATAGTGGAATCCGAATCCATCCACAACTAGATCCATTTGTACTCGGCAAAATCTCACAAATTTGAATGCAGTCAATACAGACATGAGGATGTAATGTGCCTGTGCCGACTGCTAGGGGTGATTCTGGTAGTATTTTAATGTTTTAACGTGGGACTGTTAGAGAGATCCGACATGGCGGCGTTAGGCTCTATCTGCAAACAGAGAGGGGAGCTTATAGCAGCCGCGTGGAAATCTGACAATACTCCTCACTACCTCCCTTACACAGGCAGAAAACCTTGGCCGAAAGGCAAACCCAGCGGCCTGAATATTGGCAAGCGAAGGAGGGACGACAGGAGGCTGCAGCACTGAGACTGAGGCTCTGTTGTTCCATAAGTAATTGCCCTGTAGACATAGTTAACAATTTCCGTTTATGATTTTGCCTCTGAACCTATTTCATTAGAGATCGATTGTCAATGTAAAGTGATGCCCCAAGCCAGAAGTTGCATTTGAACACAGTAAAATGTGATCCACGTCCAACAGGTTGTCTGTGCTGCACTTTAGAAACTTTGTGAATTACGATTTATTTTGCATCACTATTGATCATTTTCTTCACAAAATAGTTTGATATTTCATCTGTTTTGCAGAGCAGTTAAAGTGCATACCAATTTCTGTCAACAAGTTTTATTACTTGGTATCTGACTTGGTGGTATTACAATTTTATTATAAAGGTTGTAGTCCATAATTAATCAAATGTAAATAAAGGAACTCATTATAGTCATAGAGATGTACAGCACAGAAACAAGCCCTTCAGTCCAACTAGTTCATGCCGACCAGCTATTCCAACCTAACCTAGTCCCATTTGCCAGCACTTGGCCCATATCCCTCTGAACCCTTCCTATTATATTTGATGCTATTGAGGTTTTTTTGGGGGGACTTACCTTAGCTAAGTATATCAACAGGTAGCAACTAGTGGGGTACTGAAGGGATCAATGCTAGGACTCCAGCTGTTCAAAACATACATTAGAGATTTAAATGAGGGCAGTCAATGTAATATCTCCAAATTTGTACATGACACAAAGTTGAACAAGAGGGTGAGTTGTGAGGACGATGCAGAAATGTTTGTGAGATTTGGACAAGGTGAGTTGAGTAGACAGTGCAAAATACTATGGATTCATGTGAGGATATCCATTTTGGGAGTGAAAACAGGGAGGTACATTATCATCTGAATGGCTATAAATTGAGGGAAGGAAATGTGTACTGAGGCCTGTCTTTGTACACTGATTATTGAAGATAAACATGCAGATATAGCTGGTAGTCAAGACGGCAAATGGTATGATGCCCTTCATACTGAAAGGATTTTAGTACAGTGACAGGGATATCTTTCTGCAATTATATAGAGCCTTGGCAAGGAAAGGTTAAATCAGGCAGGAGTTCACTCATTCATTAGAGTTGAGAAGTATGAGGGAGATCTCAGAAAACTAAAATTATAGCAGGACTGGACAGGTAGATGCAAGAAGGATATTCCAGAAGCTGGGGAAGTCCTGAACCAGGGCTCACAATCCATCAATAAAGAGTAGACTATTTCAGACTGAAATGTGGAGAAACCTCTTCACCAAAAGTGTGGTGAATCTGGAGTTTGCTACCACAGAAAACAGTTGAGACCAAAACACATGATTTCACGCATGTGTTGGATATAGCATCTGGGGCTAAAGACATCAAAGGATATGGGGGAAAGGTGGAAATGGGCTTATTGAGTTGTGTTCAGCCCAAGATCGTAATGACAGCAGGGCATACTTGAAGGTTCAAATGGCCTGCTTCTATTTTCTGTTTTGCTCTTATCTTTGTAATTTTTATTGATTACATAAGAGCTTCTAAAAACTCATTTCTTTATAGGTATTTCCCGGAACAATTGGCACAAGCGTCGCAAGACCGGGGGCAAAAGGAAGCCATATCATAAAAAAAGAAAATATGAACTTGGTCGTCCTCCTGCAAATACAAAGGTATGAGAAATAGAACCGGTTTAGAGTCTGTTCACATTTATATTAGAATTGATATCGATGCAGTTTGTTTATTATTTTCTGGCAGTGTAAATGATGAAAATATGACTCTTTGGATAGGTGGGTTGTTTTGACTGTTCTGGTCATATTTAGATCCGCCAATGGTATTCCTGTCATAGTTACACTGACTATACTGCCTGTCTAATTTCTTTCTTTCCTCGTGTCGGGTATGATAGGATTATTTACAATACCTTTTTCCATGTCAGTTGAACTTCATATGTGTTTCAGAAAGCTCAAGTAAGGAGTATGGCAATGCAGTAACTTACATTAGGGGTAAAATCTATTCGCGGTATGCTTTTCCACTATAGGTTGACCCAGTAAATTTTGAAATTAGAGATGTTAACCCTATTGTAAATGTAGTTTGACATTCTGCATGGTATATGGTGGCTGTGCAAGCAAGGTGCATGTGATAAACATGGAAAATGCTGGAGAAGCACAGATGTAGCAGTGGAGAGAAAAACAATGTTTCAAGTCCAGTATGATTCCTCAGAAGTTTGTAGATCTGAAGAAGAGTCATACCAGACTCAAAGCATTAACTGTTTATTTCTCCGCTGATGCTGCTAAATCAGCTGAGTTTCTCTAACATTTTCGATTTCTGTTTCAAATTTCCACATTCACAGTATTTTACTTTAATGCAAGGGTGTATCTTGTTCCCACAAAATCAGACTTCCCTGATATTAGTGGCAGTTTAGTTTTGATTTTACACTGTTGATAATGGCTGATATTTGAAGTTTTCAGAGCGTTTGGTGGAAGTTTTCAGAGCGTTTGGTGATATTTTTCACTTACCTGTAGATTGGTCCACGCCGTATTCACACAGTGAGAGTCCGTGGCGGTAATAAAAAGTACCGGGCACTGAGGTTGGATGCTGGGAACTTCTCTTGGGGTTCTGAATGTAAGTTGTTCATGCATGGTCTGTCTACTTTGTTCGGTGCTTATGTTTTTTTGGTAGATACTTTCCAGATACTTTCCATGCTAAACCAGTAGTAAAACAACTCTCATTGCAGGTTGCACACGAAAAACGAGGATCATTGATGTGGTGTACAATGCCTCAAACAACGAACTGGTTAGAACAAAAACATTAGTCAAAAACTGTATCGTTCTAATCGACAGTACTCCCTTCAGACAGTGGTATGAATCTCACTTTGCGCTTCCACTCGGCCGGAAGAAAGGTGCCAAGCTGGTATGTGTCATGTTAAAGATTGTGCTCAAATTGTCAAACTTCTGTTGGTTCATTGAGTTGCGTGGGCTGGTTTACTTAAAAATGAAAACATAGGATATAAAGCAGATATTACAGAATTTTTAAAAATGATTTTGTGCTGCTTGCATGTCCATTGCACGGTAACTGCCAGGCAGGGTGGCAACATAGTGTTCAAACAGCGCACAGAGCTTTTAAAGGAGAACTCTCATAAAGGAAAATACATACAAAGTAAATTGCTCATATGTCCAGATCACATGATTGCCAGCCATCACTAGTGATGTCTGGCTTTCCTGTTTGTGTTGTAAAGTATCTCTGTCGTGAACTGCAGTTGCTTTTCTAGAATTTGCTTGAAATACTGCAGCGGTCCCAAGTGGTTCAAATCTTTTGGTCTTTAAAGAGCTTCCAACTCACTTTGGAACTTCTGCTTTTACATCATGAATTCTTTTAAATCTATCAAGGTTTTAGCCAGCTGTTAGTTCAGTCTATTTTTCCATTCATAAGCTGCTCTAGTAACTCCAGCCTCTTCCTTTTTTCTTGTTTACTTTGAAGCTTGATCCTTTCCATATATTGGTTCAGTGGCTATTTGGTTTCCTCTGTCCTGCTTCAGTACTTTCACTAGAACATCATTAATTTCTGAAAGGACTATTTCCATTGTGTATCTCCATGTATTTTTGCAGGTCTGTCATTTGCTGCAGTGTTGCTTTGAGCTTACACTGCTGTGTTGGTAGCTGCTCCCGCTGAGCCTGACCTGTCTTACATGTGAGTGGCTCCAGATCATCTTGCAGCCCAGCAATGTTTTCGCTGAATTGATGGTACAGAGCTTACAGTTCAAATTGCTCCCCTTGTTTTTTTGTCAACTATCCATTCATCTTTATGAAATGAGAAAAGATTTCCCCTTAAGATGTTATCATGTCAAACATGACATTCTGAAGTTTGGATTTACCCTGAGGCAATTATTCAGCCTTTTCCTCTTCAATTTTCTCACCCCTCAGGAGTGAACATAGAAAAGTACAGCAGAGAACAGGCCTTTTGGTCCACTATGTTTTGCTGCGGATTAATCCTAACGTAAAATAAAATAACAACCTCCACACCCCTCAATTCACTGCTGTCCATGTGCATGTTCAGCAATTGCTTAACTTAAAACTGAAAACTCTGCTTCCACCACCTCCACTGGCAACGCATTCCATGCATTCACAACTCTCTACGTAAAGAGCCTACCTCTGACATCTCCTCTATACCTTTCTCCTAATATCTTAAAACTGAGTGAGCTGAGATTTTGGCTCCACTAATTCAGAAAAAGAAAGTGAATTGTTCTGTTCTTTCGTATTAATTTCTGTTGATATTTCATGAATAGTTTGCAGTTTTTGTTGTGTGTCTGACTGATTCCATCCATTGCGACTAGTGTAGGGCCATGTATGTTTGTAAACCAGCAATATGACAAAGAACATGTGCAAAATCCAGGCAGATTAGTTGTACTTGCTCTCTGGTATTCTTGATCTTCCATGAGGAAGTCGTGAACCATTGTATGCCAGACGTTTTGCATTCCTAAGTTTTGTCGTGCCTTCCCAGATCAAAAATGCATGTTTTTAGAATTCCAGGGTTATATATTGACACTTGCCCCTCTATCAATCTTGACCAATATTGATTTATCCTCAGGTGGTTTGATTTGTGTAAACGCCTGGTGAGATGGCACTCATGTTTCCATGTGAATGACAGTGAGAAACACCCTTCATCAGTCTGTTGTGTGTATTGTCAAGATCCTGGTTTGTTGGTGTTTTAAAAAATTCTCAAGGTCAGGTTCGTAGGAGAGTAGTCTGACACAGAACAAACGACCAAGAGGCGAGTCTGCTAGAATATGGGCATTTTATTCCCCGCAGCGTCGCCACAACGGGTCTGGCTTATACTCACTCTACATGTTACCAAAACTGGGAGCCGTCAGTTCTCGTAGAGCGGTTGCCAACAACCCACGCTCGGCGGTTAAACGTAACCCCGGAGCAGACTCACCGAACTGGAGACTTTTCCAGCTGATATACTCTTTTCCAGATATAAACATTCATGTGAACAGCAGAGCAAGGCTAAAAAACACATTCCATTCTGGTTACATACAGATAAGAAGATTCACACGGGACTAAGCAACACCTCCATTCCGGTTAGATTCACACATGTATTGGGACATAATTTTTAACCGTTTCACCACATTCCACTGCTTGGAATTTTACACCACTTTCCACTGCTTGGCCCAATACATGTGTTACATTATGATTCACACATGTATTGGGACATAATTTTACACCACATTCCACTGCTTGGCCCAATACATGTGTTACATTATGCTTAATTCAGTTCAATTCGTTTCAGTTAATTTCAGTTCAGTCAATTCAGTGTAATTCAATTCAGCTCAGTTCAGGTCTGTTCAGTTCAATTCAATTGTGTTCAATTCAGTTCCGTCCATTTCAATTCAATTTAGCTCAGTTCCATTTTGTTCCGTTCAATTAGATTCACTTCAGTTCCACTCAGTTCAGTTCAGTTCAATCCCATTCAATTCTGTTAACTCCGCTTCAGCTTTTTGGACATGCCCACATCCTCCGCTGTACCCCAGGCAAGGGGTTCTTCGGCAGGACTGGGATCCTTTCTCAAACAAACTGCCACGTACATGCCCACATCCATGCCATCCCGGGACGGTCGGGACCTCCACAGTTTGTTCTTCTGGTTTCTTAGTCTTTTTCCAAAACATTGTTCTGTATCAAAATCTCTCCTCAATTGCGATTGACCCTGCTCGACTACGCCAAATGTTTTAAAAAATTCTCAAGGTCAGGTTCGTAGGAGAGTAGTCTGACACAGAACAAACGACCAAGAGGCGAGTCTGCTAGAATATGGGCATTTTATTCCCCGCAGCGTCGCCACAACGGGTCTGGCTTATACTCACTCTACATGTTACCAAAACTGGGAGCCGTCAGTTCTCGTAGAGCGGTTGCCAACAACCCACGCTCGGCGGTTAAACGTAACCCCGGAGCAGACTCACCGAACTGGAGACTTTTCCAGCTGATATACTCTTTTCCAGATATAAACATTCATCTGAACAGCAGAGCAAGGCTAAAAAACACATTCCATTCTGGTTACATACAGATAAGAAGATTCACACGGGACTAAGCAACACCTCCATTCCGGTTAGATTCACACATGTATTGGGACATAATTTTTAACCGTTTCACCACATTCCACTGCTTGGAATTTTACACCACAGTTGGTCACCTCTATGTATTGCCTTTGGTGTGATGGTTTGTATTGTGGTTTAAAGGTACTCCTTGTGTGGTGTGTTGAAACATTGCACTGCTTTCTGTAGCTGCACTATCCTTTGCTCTAGTGCACTGCCTCTGCCAATATCCCTTTCTACCACATGCTTTACAAATTGTTTGAAATCTGGCGTCCACATCTTTCACATATCTTGCTGTGTTTGGGTGTTGTCATTATGACTACTGCTGTGTTTAGCTGTGAGGATCACTTTGTACTTTGTCCGTGCTATAATAACTTTTCAGTGTTTTAATTCTGTGGTTTGATTAGCACACCTTTCTGGAAAGCTTCCGTAGAGTGGATTCAATCACTAAATCAAAATTTCTATTTGATAGATCCCTGTCTAAAGCATTGCAATGAGCCCTTTACTCTGAATCTGCTCACAGTGGCATATGGATCTGTCTAAATGATGTGAATTTAGTTGAAGAATATGGAAGTTAAATCAATTATGCATTTGTTTTCTAATGTCGTCCGTAACATTTGGAGGTCTTTTTAGCTCATAATATTTATATTCTGCAAACATTTGTTCCCGATTGGTAGACAAACTTTAATGGCTCGCTTTTCTGTATCAGACATGTTCACATTTAAAAATTATAGCTCTGAATGCTATTTAAATATTTTAAAAAATTTTTCAGCGGTCCGATTCTCTGAATTTAAACTCTGAAATTTTCTGGCCATTCTAATGATATGCCTTCGACATTCTGAACAGCGCCTCATCCTATCCCTGTGACGCCTCATTTCCCATGGTTAAATCCATCCAACCTGCACACCCTTGGACACAACTGGGTAATTTAGTATGGCCAACCCATCTAAGTTGCCCATCTTTGGACTTGCTTGCTTGCGACCATACACACATCTTGATGGCTTGCTTTTCTCAAGTCCGTTAAACAGGTCACTTGATAGGCATTTGACTGCTCACCAACAAACTTTTTTTCAATATTTTGGAATTAACAAAAGCATTGTGATTAAGTTGCGCACTTCAGTAAAGACTATAAGACTATGTGTGCTTCCTGTGGATTCATTTCAGGCTTGATAGACCTCAATTGGCATAATGTTTTCTGTGCTGAAAATGTGTTGCTGGAAAAGCGCAGCAGGTCAGGCAGCATCCAAGGAGCAGGAGAATCGACGTTTCGGGCATGAGCCCTTCTTCAGGAATGGATTCCTGAAGGGCTCATGCCCGAAACGTCGATTCTCCTGCTCCTTGGATGCCGCCTGACCTGCTGCGCTTTTCTAGCAACACATTTTCAGCTCTGATCTCCAGCATCTGCAGTCCTCACTTTCTCCTCGATAATGTTTTCTGTCACCAATACATTTTAATGGTCTAATCAGTCACTCTCAGGGATTGATTAACTCAATGTGTTTATTTATTTGAAACAACAGAATGTAAATAATGTAGCCAACATCTCAGCAACCAACTGACCTCTTTTGTGCAGCTTTCCGAACCCAAAGCAGACAGAATCGCAACATTGCAAATATGTATCCAATAAGAAAATTCCTCAAATGTGATTTCTCGTAAAGACAAAGTACACGTGCAATAGTATGAGGAGCACCTGTTTTGGTTGAATTAAACAACTACAACATTCATTTCTATTCTGTAAGGCTAGGCACATGTGCTGCCAATATCTTCTCCACAACCTAAAATCTAAAGTATCAGAAACACTCCACAAACCGGGCAGCTTCTGTGGAGAGAGAAAGCAAGGTTGGGACCATTCATCAGAACTCTGATATTGCAGATAAAGTACATTACAACAATTTCAGAGAAGTTGTAGATAAAGGGAAGAATAGGATAATTCAGTTAGAAAACAATGGCACAAGGCAAAGGGCCCTGATATGGGACCCCTTTTCTAACTGCCAGGTTTTTTCCTGTGTGACAAAAACTCTGTGACCATTTACACCTCTCTGAAGTAATGTTTTTTTTCTCTCTGATCCTGTTTAATCATACCAGCCAACATAGATCTCTATCTTGTTGTTTTGCTTTTCCATTTCCACTTGCTCTAAAAATGTAATCCTTTTTAGTAACGATGCTCTGTTTTCAGCAATTCTCCTTTTGATTTCCAGTTTCTTGCAACCCAGTGTTTGCTTTTATTCTTTGTAGTACGGTACCTGCTGGGGGTTTTGGTAGTTTGGTTTTCAGCAAACCTTGACACTTAGTATATAAATGCCTATGTCCATTGCTTCCTTTGAAAATTGTCATTCTATGTTCGGTAAAAATGTTAATACAAACTGTGCTTCAATCAGATGTTACATATTAACTGCGCCTCCTGCAGTCTTCTCTAATTATATTTTCTTTAAAGCAGCAGTTTTAACCAGCAACTGTAGAGCTAGGTAATTTTCAAATTGTTTTGAATGAACAGATAAACTTTTCAGCCAGATTGTCTGAAAAATAACTATTTGCTGTTAGCAGATGAATGCCAAGGGGAAACCACGAACAATGTTTAAATGTAGCATCTCCCTTAGTAAATGTAAAATATTTTGTGGTTTTCAGTTTATCCCTTAATCTCTTCTGAAAGGGATCTCTGAAATCAAATCTTGTGTGATTGTAGTATAGAATGAATATTGGTCTCATTAAGGAAGGATGTAAATGCTTTGCAACCAAATTAGGGAAGGTTTACTGGACTGATACCAGGACATGTCGGTTGTCTTATGAGAAATGGTTGGACTGACTATCCATTGGAGTTTTGAAGAGTAAGAGGAATTTGTTTGAATCTTGTTAGATCCTTAGGGTGGATCTAGGGTTAGAGGTCTCTGTTTAAAAATAAGGAGTCACTCACTTATTTCCGGATGAAATTGAATTTTTGAGGGTTGTTAATCTTTGGAGCTCTGCTGCACTGCCATTTGAGGGAAAGCGTTTTTGATTATTTTTAAGGAAACTGTTGGTAAGCAATGGGGTGCAAGGTTATTGGGCAAGATGGGAATGTGGAGTTGATCAATCTGATTAACTACGGTCTAATTGAATGCCGGAGCTGGCCTGAAGGACTTACTCCTGTTCCTAACTAGTTTGTATGTAAAACATGATCATAAATTCTGAAATCGTGCTACACAACCTGGTGTTTAGTACGTTAGACCAATTCATGGCTCATACTGTCGACTGAGTTGAGATTTTCTAGATTTTTAAAAACATTTTCCTTGTAATATAAGATACCACTTCTGTTTTAGACCCCTGAAGAAGAAGAAATTTTGAACAAGAAGAGGTCAAAGAAAATTCAGAAGAAATACGAGGATCGCAGAAAAAATGCAAAAATCAGCCCGCTGCTTGAAGAGCAATTCCAACAGGGTAAACTGCTCGGTATGTATAAAGATCCTGTTATTTATACTTAATTCTTTGTGGAGAAGTTCCTGAGTTTTAGAAAGATCCTGAAATGTGATTGTTCTCTAAAACAAAGAACTGCAGAGGCTAAAGATCTGAAACTAAAACAGGTCATGTTAACTCTGCCTTCTTTCCATGCTGCCAGCAATTTCTGTTATTGTTTCATGATCATTTGCTGGTGAATTTACTTGGCCTAATAAAAATAAGTGCACAAGGGTTTGTCTTAATATTGGCTGTTGAGACGTCCCTGGTTTGTTTTTATTGTAAGATTAGGTACTCCATGCCCAGTTAGTCACTCCCCTTTTGAGAAGAGCAATTGGGCGGTGATAAAATGTGACTTGAAAGTATGAATGCACATTGTCAGATGAAAGCTGGTTTAAATTTGGCTGTTGTGTTGTGAAAATGTAGGCAATTACTTTAATAACTAGAGTGCAGTTAGGATCCTTGGTCTGTAACCAAAATGACCAATGGCTTCAGAGATTGACTGGTGATTTTTATAGAGGGGCATGAATAGACAAGGTCTTTATCGGAGAGTGGGTGAGTCTAAAACTAGAGACCATATGTTTAAGGTGAGAGGGGAAAGATTTATGATAACTTACGGGGTAATGTTTTAAAGCAGAGGGTGGTACGCATATGGAATGAGCTGCCAGAGGAGGTGGTGGAGGCTGGTACAATTACAGTATTTAAAAGGCATCTGGTGGTACATGAATAGGAAGCCTTTGGAGGGAGAGGAGCCAAGTGGGACTAGATTAATTTAGGATATCTGCTTGTCGTGCACAACTTGGACTTAAGGGTCTGTTTCCGTGCTGTACAAGTCTGAATCTATAATTAGATCTGTTAATTATGGGGTCTAAAAATGTTTGTTTTCTTTTATGCGTATTTCATTCATTATGCACCTTTTTGTATCTTGAGAAGTAGCTTAGATGAAAAAGGCTTGTATCGTCTATCGGAAGTCTCTTAAGTAGAAACGCAGTCTCTTGAGTAGAAGTCCTTGATGACTCCATGGACCACCTTGATTTTAATGCTGTAGTGACTTGGGGTTTGGATCCAAACCTGACGCAAAATAGAGGCCATAGGCTTTATCTCTGATTTGATGTCAGGTCTTAGCAAGTAAATTTAAAAGTACGACAGATAGCATCCTGGGTTAAGAATGGGAGATCAAATTGGATGCAGTTTCAGTAATCGCTGTACTGTTCTGATTGATGTATCAGAATGGTATCAGTTGTTATAATTACCCAGCGTTACCCCACCTCTTTATATTTGAAAGGCTACTTGTGCATGGAAAAAAGATACCTGTTGTGTTATGTACCTAGTTCATTTTTGAATTGAAGTGGTCAGTCTGCTAAAAGGGGTGATATTCTTCTTTTACAGGTTGCATAGCCTCAAGACCTGGCCAGTGTGGCAGAGCTGATGGCTACGTCCTTGAAGGAAAGGAGCTGGAATTCTATTTGAGGAAGATCAGAGCCAAGAAGGGCAAATAAGCATAATACTCTTAAGGAAAATGTGATTAATAAACAATTTCTCACCCAATCTTATCGACTGTACTAAAAGAATATGAAATGCAAATCCTTCTCCTTTGTGTGTGCAGTTTGTGACTCCTGGCTTAAATATCCCACTGCACGTATTTGTTTGTAAGTAATGTAGGATGAAAGCAGAAAGATGGGCAATAATGAAAGTAATTCAAGAACTCTGACTTGAATTGATAGCCATGTACAGTACAGAAACAGACACTTAAGTCAAACTTGTCCATGCCAACCAGATGATCTACACTAATCTTGTTCCATTTGCCATCATCTGGCCCATATCCCTCTGAACCCTTCCTATTCATATACCTATCCAGACACCTTTTAAATGCAATTGTACCAGCCTCTACAACTTCCTGTGGCAGCTCATTTCTTAGCCGCACCTTCCTCTGCATGAAAATGTTGCCCCCTGTAAATATTTCCCCTCACCTTAAACTTATGCCCTTTAGTTTTAGACTCTCGTACCTTGGGGGGGGGGGGGAGGAGGACCTTGACTATTCGCCCTATCTATGACAGTCATGTTTTATAAACTTCTATAAGGTCACTCCTCACCCTCCCAATGATCCAGAGAAAATTGCCCCTGCATATTCAGTTTGGATTTGAATCTAGTTTAGCTGGCTGGTTAGTATTCTAACTGGCTTCTTTCAGAGTTGCAAAGCAGTTCACTTTGAGAATTAATCATTTGTTGTTGTTCTTTAAAACAGGTACCAGTGAGCACAATTTAGTGTCTTGGTGTCTTGTCTGTGACCTTCCAAGTCTCATTCTTGTGCAAGATTAAGTTCCAGTTGGAGTGAGAATTGAGCTTTTACTTGTAGCATTTTCCTTTCAAAGACTGGAGACAATTCTGACATTCCACCTTGGAAACGTTGAAATCGTTCTGTGGAACAATTTATAAAAGCATTTAATTATTTTACAAGGGACTCTAGCCATATAAGGAAGAATTGCATGTGCAAAATCAGTGAGTGGTATCCATATTGTGGGTTTTGGTAAGCTTCCCATTGGTGTCCAGTTTGCCATTTTTCCACCAATTTTAAGATGATTGGCAAAACATCTTTGTATTCTTGAGTGGTGAGATTCTGGAATGTCACTACCTGACTGGATCTCCCCTCATGATAATCATGATTTAGTTAAGTAAATTGATAATTATTTGAAGCAATAATGCTTGCAGTTATGGACCAGGCCAGACCCCCTCAAAGCATTTCACAAAAGTAGCCTGGAGCCTAACTTTGCTAGTTGTCTTAAGCAGGTGTAGCATGGATGTTCCAGGAGTGATGCAGTTCACCCAACCACTTGGTTTTAAACAAAACAGAATTTGTTTGCAAGATTACCGAATGAAACACAAAAGAGAACAGAATAACAACTTATCTGAAAACCCAACAGACTATCCCAATTTAATGATGCTGTTCGAAATGCTTATAACAAACCCTATAAATACTCCCTGGCAAAAACATAAAATCGAACACGGTCTTAAGAAGTGATGGCAGGGAGAGAGGCGGGGATCAGCATAGACCAGCTTCTTTGGGTCCAGAAGCTTCAAAACTTGACCTGCATCTCTGAACCCAAGCTAAACCAGAGAAAAGCTGAACTGGGAGAACAAGCCACTGCCCTTACATTGTGCAAGTTCTTTAAAACTTGAATGCGGCAGTGTCTGTTAGCTATAATCAAATTGGCCCTAAAACCCTTCAAGACCTGGAGTTTCTGGGTTTACGATCCCTCTGAAAAAAACCAAGGAAACGCAACGTTGATAATGGAGTAGCATCATCACACAATCTATGAGAAAAATTTCAGTACTTCTAGAAAGTGCCGTGAAACCTTTGTAAAATAAGACCATAAGATATAGAGTGGTGAAGGACTTATACCAGGACTCTCCTGCTCCTAAGGTGCTGCCTGACCTGAAGTGCTTTTCCAGTTCTGTACGTATCAACTCTGATCTCCGGCATCTGTAATACTCTCATTCTCTCTCTCAAGGTGTAGCAGCAGAATTAGGCCATTTGGCCCATCTTTAAGCTGTGCAATTCAATTCCTAGCTTATACGATCTGATTGACTATGATGCAGCCGTGATATTTGCTCAGAAAAGGCAAGATTGTTTTGGGTGCATCAAGTAAAGTGATTTGAATTGTTTTCAGTGGAGTGAAGCATGTCGTGTGTGAGAGAGAACTCTTTTTTTCTTAGTTAAAAAACACAACACCAGGTTATAGTCCAACAGGTTTAATTGGAAGCACACTAGCTTTCAGAGCATCACTTCTTCATCAAGTGATAGTCTATCACCTGATGAGGGAGCGACGCTCCAAAAGCTAGTGTGCTTCCAATTAAACCTGTTGGACTATAACTGTGTTGTGTGATTTTTAACTGTGTATACGCCAGCCCAATACCGGCATCTCCAAATCCTTTTTCTTAGTGTTACTTTAGGTAAAGGAGTGGTCACCATTTTGAAAGTTTCAATGATGAACCGTGAAATTGTGAAAACATAGACTTAAGGAGGTCACGGACCTGGATGAGCATTTTAAAACTAAGTGATTAGCTTCATTGAGGAGAATGTGGGAATGGTAAATGCCACAGTCTTGAAGGGCTGGAGAACCTTGTTTTTCCAAAGTGTATTAGAATCTGAAGTCTGAAATGTAATAAATGATTCAATTGTGACATTCAGAAAGGAATTTGATGTTTATTGTGCGATAGCGAACTAGTTTGTAATATCAGTGTATTCACTGATATGAAGCAAATCAGTAAATTAGATTGTGAGTATCTTATTATACCAATATCTCAACACTAATTATTTTTTGCTAGACTAGACGCCCAATAGACATAGCAGAAATTTGGTGCTTGTCCATTCAAAAATAAGTGAATCCTTAAGGTAAATTAGGTCTTAAACTTGATAAGCATTTTACAGTGTTTCAGAATTTCTTTCTAAAATTAGGCGCTACTTCCAACATATGGTTAAAACCTAAAAGATTTTAATGCAACATCCACTGAGCACTTAGGAAGGAAATTGACAAAAGTCATAAAATGTGCAGTACTTTTATTTTTTGAAGGATATTTGAATGCTGTTTATGGAACAACTGCAGGTCTGGCATCAAGGGGGTTGGGGGATTAGGAGGTACTAGCTTTCAGAGTGCTGCTCCTTCGCCAGGTAGCTAGTGGGGCAGGATCATAAGACAGAATTTATAGCACAAGACCGTAGTGTCATGCAACTGAAAGGATTTAGAGAGGAACCTCGATTATCTGAACAAGATGGGCGGGCACTATTTTGTTTGGATAATTGATATTCGGTTAATTGATTTCCTCTGGGGCTTTTTCTGTGATGTCTGCTCCCCATTCAAGAGACTAGGCAGCAGCACACTGCGCTAGCTCCTACCCCCACCCCAGGGCAGCTGGACTATACACCGCAGTAAGACTGCTGCTGCCTTTGTGGGGTAAGTCTCCAAATAGCACACATACACAACTTTTTACTGCAACTTTTTGACAGGTTTCACCTCTGCCTCGTACAGGACAATGTTAGATTATTGGGGGGGGAGGAGGTACATCCCTATGTAGAACTCCAGGGAAAGTGTGTGGAGAGAGAGAGGGCGGGAGGTCAGTTATTTGGAGAAGGTGCCTGGACTGTCCAGGATGTTCTCGTTAGCATTTCAGTGAGCCGAGTTAGTTTTTAATCATTGTATCTGTAAACAAAAAACAGCTCTTTGACGTAATGTTTTAATCGGGACCTCTTGATCTCCTTCAGATAATCTGATATTCGGATAATCGAGGTTCCTCTCTATTGAACAAACAAAGACTGTTAAGTCTTTCATCTTTTAGAATGGGTTGCAGGTTTTGTTTCATTAATATGCTTCTTTCAAGGTAACCTCAGTACAATGGGATCTTGATCAGATGGGCCAATGGGTTGAGGAGTGACAGATGGTGTTTAATTTAGAGAAATGTGAGGTGCTGCAATTTGAAAAAGCAAATCAGAGCAGGACTTATACACTTAATGATAAGGTTCTACAGAGTGTTGCTGGACAAAGATTTTGGAGTGCAGGTTCATAATTCTTTGGAAGTAGAGATGCAGGTAGATAGGATAATGAAGGTGTTTGGTATGCTTTTATTTGTCAGAGCTTTGAATACAGGATTTGGGAGGTCATTGCAGCTGTACGGGACATTGGTTAGGCCACTTTTGGAATATTGCATGCAATTCTAATCTTCCAATTTGAAAGGATGTTGTGAAATTTAAATGGGTTCAGAAAAGATTTACAAGGATGTGGCTAGGGTCGGAAGATTTGAGCTATGGAGAAGCGATGAAATAGCTGAGACTTTTTCCCTGGAGCGTCGGATACTGAGTGGTGACCTCGTAGAAGTTTATAAAATCATGAGGAGTATGGATAGGATAATTGGCAAAGTATTTTCCCTGGGGTGGGGGAGTCCAGAACTAGAGGGCATAGGTTCAGGGTGAGAGGGGAAAGATATAAAAGGGATCACAGGGGTAACTTTTTCATGCAAAGGGTGGTGTGTGCATGGAATGGGCTGCCAGGGGAAGTGGTGGAGGCTGATACAATTACAGCATTTAACAGGCATCTGGTTGGGTATATGAATAGGAAAGGTTTAGAGAGATATGGGCCAAGTGTTGGCAAATGGGACTAGATTAAGTTAGGACAACTGATCAGCATGGACAAGTTGGACCGATGGGTCTGTTTCCGTGTTGTACGTCTCTATGACATTTCCAAGATAAGATTTTATTTTTTAAAAGTGGCATATCAGCTCAGGCAATGCGTTAAAGGTGTGAGGTTAAAGTCTGTATGTATTCCAGACTTGAATCAGACTGGTTCTATTTCAAAAGTAGGAATTTAGAGAGTGTCATTTGAATTGACTGCCTGCAGGTTGTGCGCTCTTTGAGCAAAATAGAATGTATCTGCAAATGCAAATTCACCCCGTAGATATATGTATGTTCTGGATGTAGGTTTGCTCGCTGAGCTGGAAGGTTCATTTTAAGATGTTTCATCACCATACTAGGTAACATCATCAGTGAGCCTCCAGATGAAGCACTGATGATATGGCCTGCTTTCCATTTATGTGTTTAGGTTTCCTTGGGTTGGTGACATCATTTCTTGTTCTTTTTCTCAGGGGGTAGTAAATTGGATCCAAGTCAATGTGTTTGTTATAGAGTTCTAGTTGGAATGCCATTCTTCTAGGAATTCTCACGTGTGTCTGGTTTTTCCTAGGATGAATACGTTGTCCCAGTTGAACTGGTATCCTACCTCATCCATATGTAGGAATACTAGTGAGAGTGGGTCATGTCTTTTTGATGTACATGTATCCTGGTGGCTAGTTTTCTGCCCGTTTGTCCAATGTAGTGTTTTTTTACGGTTCTTGCAAGGTATTTTGTAAATAACACTGGTTTTGCTTGTTGTCTGTATAGGGTCTTTCAAGTTCATTAGCTTCTGTTTTAGTGTGTTGGCTACCATGATGCCAGGAGTCATAGAGATGTACAGCACAGAAACAGACCCTTCAGTCCAACTTGTCCATGCCGACCAGATATCCCAACACAATCTAGTCCCACTTGCCAGCCCTGGCCTACATCCCTCCAAACCCTTCCTATTTATATACCCATCCAGAAGCCTTTTAAACATTGCAATTGTACTAGCCTCCACTACTTCCTCTGGTAGCTTATTCAATACATGTACCATCCTCTGCATGGAAAAGGTTGCCCCTTAGGTCTCTTATATCTTTCCCTTCTCACCCTAAACCTATGCCTTCTAGTTCTGGACTCCCCGACCCCAGGGAAAATACCATGTCTATTTATCCTATCCATGCCCCTAATGATTTTATAAAGCTCCATAAAAGGTCACCCATCAGCCTCCAACACTCCAGGGAAAACAGCCCCAACCTATTCAGCCTCTCCCTATAGCTCAAATCCTCCAACCCTGGCAACATCCTTGTAAATCCTTTCTGAATCTTTTCAAGTTTCACAACATCTTTCCGATAGGAAGGAGACTAGAATCGCATGCAATACTCGCCTCAACAGTGGCCAAACCAATGTCCTGTACAGCCGCAACATGACCTCCCAACTCCTATACTCAATACTGTGACCGATAAAGGAAAGCATACCAAACGCCTTCTTCACTATCCTATCTACCTGCAACTCCACTTCTAAGGAGCTATGAACCTGCACTCCAAAGTCTCTTTGTTCAGCAGCACTCTCTAAGACCTTACCCTTAAGTGTATAAGTCCTGCTAAGATTTGCTTTGCAAAAATGCAGCACCTCACGTTTATCTAAATTAAACTCTATCTGCCAATTATCAGCCCACTTGCCCATCTTCCTGTTGTAATCTGAGGAAACCTTCTTCACTGTCTACTACACCTCCAATTTTGGTTTCATCTGCAAACTTACTAACTATACATCTTATTTCCACATTCAAATCATTTATATAAATGACCAAACGTAGTGGAGCCAGAATGATCGTTGTGGCACTCCACTGGTCACAAGCCTCCAGTCTGAAAAACAACCCTCCACCACCCTCTCTTCTACCTTTGAGCCAGTTCTTTATTCAAATGGTTAGTTCTCCCTGTATTCCGTGAGATCTACCCTTGCTAACCAGTCTCCCATGGGGAACCTTGTCGAACATCTTCCCGAATTCCATATACATCCTGTCTATTGCTCTGCCCTCATCAATCCTCTTTGTTATTTCTTCAAAGAACGTAATCAAGTTCGTGAGACATGATTTCCCACGCATAAAGCCATGTTGACTATCCCTAATCAGTCCTTGCCTTTCCAAATACATGTACATCCTGTCCCTCAGGATTCCTCCACCGTCATCAAGCTCACCAGTCTACAGTTCCTTGGCTTGTCCTTACCACCTTTCTTAAAATAGTGGCACCTCACCTGTGACTATTGGTACTACAAATATCTCAGCAAGGGAACCAGCAATCACTTTCCTTGCTTCCCACGGAGTTCTCGGGTATACCTGATCAGGTCCTGCTGATTTATCCATTTATACATTTCAAGACATCCAGCACTTCCTCCTCTGTAGTATGGACATTTTTCAAGCTGTCACCATTTATTTCCCTACATTCTGTATCATCCATGTCCTTCTCCACAGTAAGCATTGATGCAAAATACTCATTTAGTATCTCCTGCGCTCCACACAAAGGCTGCCTTGCTGATCTTTGAGGGGCCCTATTCTCTCCATAGTTACCCTTTTGTCCTTAATGTATTTGTAAAAACCCTTTGGATTCTCCTCAACCCTATTTGCCAAAGCTATCTCATGTCCCTTTATCTCCCTCCTGATTTCCCTCTTAAGTATACTCCTACTGCCTATAGATTTTAAGTGTTCACTCGATCTATCCTGTTTATACTTGACATATGCTTCCTTCTTTTTCTTAACCAAACCCTCAATTTCTCTAGTCATCTAGCATTCCCTACACCTACCAACCATTCCTTTCATCTTAACATGAACATACTGTCTCTGGACTCTCATTATCTCGTTTCTGAAGGCTTTCCATTTTCCAGCTGTCCCTTTACCTGCAAACATCTGCCCACAATCTGCTTTTGAAAGCTCTTGCCTAATAATGTCAAACTTCGGAATTCACTTTTAGATCTGGTCCATACTTTTCCATCGCTATTTTAAAACTAATAGAATTATTGTCGCTGACCCCAAAGTGCTCATCCACTGACATTTCAGTCACCTGCCCTGCCTTATTTCCCAAGAGTATGTCAAGTTTTGCACCTTCTCTAGTAGGTACATCCACATACTGAAGAGAAACTTTTCTTGTACACACTTAACAAATTCCTCTCCATCTAAACCCTTAACACTATGGCAATCCCAGTCTTATGTTTTTAATGTTAATATCCCCTACCATAACCACCCTATTATTCTTTCAAATAACTGTGATCTCTTTACAAGTTTGTTTCTCAATTTCCCTCTGACTGTTAGGGGGTCTATAATACAATCCCAGTAAGATGACCATCCCTTTCTTATTTCTCAGTTCCACCCAAATAACTTCCCTGGATGTATTTCCGCGAATATCCTCCCTCAGCGCAGCTCTAATGCTATCCCTTATCAAAAATTCCACACACACACCACCTCTCTCTTGCCTCCCTTTCTGTCCTTCCTGTAGCATTTGTATCTGGAACATTAAGTTGCCAGTCTTGTCCATCCCTGAGCCATGTTTCGGTAGTTGCTATGATATCCCCGTCCCATGTTCCTAACCATGCCCCCAGTTCATCTGCCTTCCATGTTAGACCTCTTAAATTAAACTGCATTTATTTCAATGTATCAGTACATTTGACTTTTCAAAAAGGTATAAAGGGGAAGTCATGTTTGTACATGAGATGCTACAAATGACCGCAAAGCAGCAACTAGGAGATATTTAAAAACTTTGCGTTATTTCCATGGTTCATGATTTCCTCGGCCAAGAACCTATTTTTCTTCTTAATGCAAAGCATATGGGTCAATTATCACCACATTTGTCATAAAGTATTTCTGATCCATACATACTTTGAGAAATTATTAACTATAGAAACGACTCAGTTTCATTTAACTGAAAAAAATCCATATTCAATACTAGAAAGTCAATTAGTCCACAGTTTATTTTGAAAACTAGCAGGTATTGGAGAATGAACATTATGAATTTTTGTAGAAATTGTGAAACCAATTAGATCCAAACCTTTTTAAAACAAAGGTGCGATATGAATTAAAACTTAAGACTTAGTTTAAAAACCCACTTGGATACATAATGTTAAAAAAGCCCCATTTATATACAGCATTGAAAATAGTTTATAAATAGTCTTGTTAAATCAGACTTAATACTTACACTTCCCCAACATTTTTTTAAAAATAAATGTTGGAAGTCACAATAGATTGGCTCAACCAGAAACAAAATGTAATCATTCAGCAAATGTCTGAATGTGCCTAATATTGACTGATATTTAGCACAACTGCACCTTTAACTCAAGCTGAATTGAAGAAAAGCAAAATACTGCAGAATCTGGAAATATAAAATAAGAACTGAAAATGTTATTCTATTATAATTTTACTGATTCCCCACCCAGCCCCTCCAAAAATGTATTTTTTTCACATTTATTATTTTAAAAAACATTTTGAAATAAAAACGCTTAATAAATTTGCACTTTAAAACATTATGGAACTGAGGAAAGAAATCATTTAAGTCGATATACATGTTCATCCTTAGTTCTAGTTAATTTGAGGTACAAATCATAATTACTTCACCCTACTAAACTCAGCCTAGATATTCATTTTAAAATTATTGCAGGAGCTTCAAAAAGAAAAATGGGTGTCAATAACAGCATATAAGAATTGAGGTGGTCATTTAGCTGAAATGGTTATTTTGTGACACAGAGGGATGTGAACTGCATGGGTTCAAATCCCACACCAGCTGAGGTTTGCCACAAAGGTCGCACCTTCTCAATCTCACCCCTCTCAGGGTGACCTTTGCTTTAGCCACAGCTCTCCAATGGGACAGCAGCCCTAAGGCCCAGTAAGACTATGGCAATTTAACCATTATAGGAATCATGTAAATGTCCTCAGGTCTGCCAACAATGAGTTTAATTTTTTTTTAAATGGTTACTTGGAGGGTGTATCATGGAGCCAAGTACATCCAGAATCAGCAGTTTCTGCAAATAAGTGAAACTTGATTTGAGCAAACTTAGACCAAAGAGCCAATTTCCAAAAGGTGAGAATGAGACAAGAATGATTGCCTTTGACACCAAGACAGCTATTGACGCTGAGTGACAGAGTGCAGCATTAAGGAATCCTAGCATTATTGAACTTAAAGAAATTGGGAGAAAACTCTTCACTGGCTGAAATCATAAGCACAAAACACTGTGCTTGTAGCTACTGGAGTCCGAGCACCTCAGTTCGAAGCCATCATTGCTGAAGTTAGGTCCAATAATCTTCAGCTGCAACATCCCTCCAGAATAAAATTTCAGAAATGTAAATGGTCACTGATGGCACTAGGAGTTAAAGGTAGTCCATTTGTTTCTTTGAGCTTGCTCTGATATTCAATAAGGTCAAGGCTGATCTGGGGTCTCAACGTTTTCCTGACTGTTCCTTATTGTCTTCTGTCTATTAAAAACCTGATTTGGCCAAATGATTTCAATAACCCAATTTATGTTTCCAAGGGAAAATTCCACAGGCTAATAGTCCTCAGAAAAATTGTTTCACAGTGTTCGATGCAGAATTCACAACTTCTCAGATGTTGAAGCAGTCACTAGACTAGCACAATATTCCAGCTTAGTTGAAAAAAATGACAACAACATTCAACAGTAAAAGTGCTGAGAAATGACCATTTCGAACAAGAAAGAAAACCAAGCATTTTCCCTTGACAATCAACAGCATTACCATCAGAATCCCCACAACTAAACTCTAGGGGGTTACTAGCACCGAGGAAATTAAATTGGATCAGCCATATAAATTTTGTGGCTATAAGCAAGCTAAACTGTGAGATTGCAGATCCACAATCAGCATGGCAATGCCATTCACTGCATTGACTTCCAATTTTGTAGAAGAAAGAAACATTGGTGCGAACACTGGCTACAAGTGCAAGTCAGATAGGAATGCTGCAGTGAATGACTTACTTCCCAAACTTATCCACATTTAAAAAATCACAAATCAGATGTGTCACAGAATTCTCCACTCTACACTTGTCTGGAAGAGTGCAATTTAAACAAGACCAGAGATTAAACAAGACCTAGAGAGGATAAAGCAACTTCTTTGTTCAGTACCCCATCTACCACCTCAAATGCTTACTCCCTCCTTTACACAGTGACAGCAGTGTCTACAATCTACAAACTATCTACACTATAATACTATTATAGTATGGAGATACAGAAATAGTATCAACAATACATTGATGAACTTTCCAAAGCACCTTCCAAACAAAGCTCTACTACATAAAAAGGATAACACACATATGGGAACATCATCTCCTCTCAAATTCTTTTCCAAGTCACACAATTCTGATTGAGAACAATGCTTCCTTTCCTTCATTATCACTGTGTTAACAGTCTGGAACTCACTTCCTAAAAAGCTGTGAGTGTACCTAGACAAGATCTACAGCAGTTAAAGAAAGGAGTTCATCATTTTACCAGAAGCAATAAATATTGGCTGTTAGCAATACTTCCATCAGTCAACAAATATGAAACAACATTCCTTGTTACATGGTATCAAAAGACCAGTTGACAATAGAAAGAGGGGTTCCTGCACTGAAATTGGTAGACATCTCAAGACACAGAAGTTCTGGATTCACAATACCACTTCAGATAGTGGAGCAAACAATCAAAGTTGGCATCAATGGAGTACAACACTGTCATATATACCCATTCAAATGAATGTAAACAGAACCAAGACCACATTCCTCATGCCCCCTCAATCTTCCCAATCTGCGGGCAGATAATCCTTTCATGCTAGCCAGAGAGGAAAGTTATCAAATGCATTGCCACTTCATCTCTCAACCAACATCTAAAACAGATTATATTCTTTCATTGCAGTATACAGAACCTGATTACCACATTTCCATATTAGAATAATTACCTAATTTCAAAAGTACTTTATTGGCATAAAATCCTTTGAGGCCTCTCAAGGTCATGGAAAGTGCTGTACAAATTCAAAATTTAACAGTGCTTGAGAGATGTATTTAATAAATACCTAATCGTTCAGGAGAACTACGAGGTGTGTGTGTGGGGTGGCGGGGGCGGTGGAGTGTGGAGGTACCAATGGAGAGAGAAGTAGAAGATCTTGTCACATAGGGAGCAGCAATCTAAGATATTGTAAATGCCTCAAATACAAGAAAAGTATGGCCTTGTCAGCCCTCCCCTCCAACCTGTTCTTCCCTCAATGGAGCCGTTCCTGTAAAATGCCGCCAACAGAAATTCAGACAGAGGCTCTCCAATCACCTCGAATCAGTTTGATCCCTGATCGGGAATTGCAGAAAGTTAAAACCGTATATTATTAACAGAGGAAGAGGGCTTGCAAGCCGCACTGAGACTTCAATACTTCCTCCCCACCACTTGGGATTCACATCAGCGTAGGAGCGGCCTGTGAAAGGAGAGGAGATTGCGGAGAAGAAGGCAGCCGTTACACCGATCGCCAGTTATTAATATTCATCCATATGTGTGTGTCACAGCTCAATGTATGGACACATGTGCCTGTACTTTGTTTTCTATCTCAGACAGTTGGTGCCCGCTGCTCTCCCACTCTGCTCTTGGCCATTGCTTCTCTAGTCTGAGGTCTGAGATAGTCTGGTAGTCATTTCTGAGATGTCTTTGATGTAGGGGAGAGTGGCTTGGGTTTCAGAATATGTTTTGTTTGCATCTTTGGGTTTGTTGCTGAAAGATTGGCGGACTGTGTTCATTGGGTACCTGTTGTATAGGTGATTTTCCTCTGCTCTTCGTAGTTCCTCGGTGCTGCAGTGTGTGGTGGCTCATTGAAATAACATTCTAGTACACCTTCGTTTGTGGGTGTTGGGATGATTGCTTCTGTAGTTCAATATTTGGTCCATATGTATTGTTTTCTTGTAGACGCTGGTTTGAAGTTTCCCATTGGCTGTTCTCTGTATTGCAACATCTAGGAATGGCAGTTTGGTGTTGTTTTCTTTCTCTTTAGTGAATTTTATGCCAGTAAGGGTATTATTGATTGTCTTGAAGGTTTCCTCTAATTTGTTTTGTTTAGTGATGACAAAGGTGTCATTCATCCACGTAGCAGACCCAAAGTTTGGGTTGGATGGTTAGCAGAGCTGTTTGTTCGAGTCTCTGCATTACTGCCTCTGGTAAGAACCGTGATATTGAAGATCCCATGGGTGTTCTGTTGGTTTGTCTGTAGGTTTTGTTGTTGAAGGTGAAGTGGATGGTAAGGCATAGGTCCACTAGCTTGATAATACTGTCCTTGCTGATGAAGTTGGTGGTGTTTGGTATGGCGTATGTGTCATTTGGGTCTTCTAATAGTGTAGGCAGTGTTTCCTTGGCCAGGTTGATTGTTGATGGACGTCTACAGGGCTGTTACGTCAAAGGAGACCATTACTTCATCCTCTTCTATCTTGGTGTCTTTGATGGTCTTCAGAAATTTTTGAGTGGAATGGATGGAGTTGTGTGAGTCTTCTATTAAGTGTTTTAGTCTTTGGTGTAGCTCCTTGGCTAATATGTAACTTGATGTTCCAGATAGTGAGACTATGGGTCTGAGGGGGGCTTCTGGTTTGTGAATTTTGGGTAATCTGTAGAAGCATGGTATATTGGATCCATCTGGTTTCATTTATTTATTTCTCCAGATTTCTGAAGTTTTTTGAGTAGGGTTGTGATTCGGTTCACTAGTTATGGGGTCGGGTCTATCATCACTTGTTGGTAAGTGTTGGTATCTGCAAGTAATGAATTCACTTTCTCAATGTAGTCTCTTTGATTTAAAATGACTGTCAAGCGTCCTTTGTCTGCAGGTAGGATAACAATGTTTTTATCTTTTTTTAATTTTTCTAGTGCTTTCCTTTCTTGTGTATTGAGTGTGTTTCCTTCCTTTTTCCTGCTGAATGTTGGTGCGACTGTCTGTCTGATGGTTTGCTGGGTTTGTTATGTGAGTTGGTTGTCTTTCAGTGTTGTTTGTAATGCTGATAAGGAATCTTTCTTGTCTGCGTTCTGGAAGTTGGAATTTAATCCTCTTACTAAGACGGCTTTTTCAGTGTCTGTTAAGGGTTGGTCAGATAAGTTTTTTTATCCATGCTTCTGTGATGTCTGTGTTGTTATTTTAAGTAAGTTTGTTGAGTTTTTTCTGCAGGTCTAGTCCTGCAACCCATTCTAAAAGGTGAAAAACTTATATTCTAGGCGTTTTCAATATATCGTGTCAGTTGCATTACAATATGAGCTTGTGCTATACATTCTGTGTCTTGTGAACCTGCCACACCAGCTACCTGACGAAGAAGCAGCACTCCGAAAGCTTGTACTTCTAAATAAACCTGTTGGATTATAGCCTGGTGTTGACTGCTTTCTCTCTGCAGACATGCTGAATTTCTCCAACAATGTCTTTTTTTTGGAACAAACTGCGGCTGCTAGAAATTTGAAATTACAACAATCCCCACACTCCCCTTTGGGGAAATCAAAATAATTGCATTTAAATAATATTTATTTTGGTGTTGTGGGAAAATCAGGGGGTTTGAAATTCTTAACAGAGGAGGAAGTAGAATATGAGGAAATTAATGTAATGGTCAGCATGGGTTTCAATGGTGAATAATTGATTGATCAAATTTAATTGTTCTTTAATGGTTAACAGTAGTATGCAAAAGATGTTATTTAGATTTTCAAATTCACAGAGAGTCATAGAGATGTACAGCATGGAAACAGACCCTTCAGTCCAACCTGTCCATGCCGACCAGATTCCCAACCCAATCTAGTCCCACCTGCCAGCACCTGGCCCATATCCCTCCAAACTCTTCCTATTCATATACCCATCCAAACGCCTCTTAAATGTTGCAATTGTACCAGCCTCCACCACCTCCTCTGGCAGCTCATTCCATACACATACTACCTTCTGTGTGAAAACGTTGTCTCTTAGGTCTCTTTTATATCTTTCTCCTCTCACCTTAAACCTATGCCCTCTAGTTCTGGACTCCCCAGCCCCAGGGAAAAGACTTTGCCTATTTACTCTATCCATGCCCCTCATAATTTTGTAAACCTCTATAAGGTCACCCCTCAGCCTCCGATACTTCAGGGAAAACAGCCACAGCCTGTTCAGCCTCTCCCTATAGCTCAGATCGTCCAACCCTGGCAACATCCTTGTAAATCTTTTCTGAACCCTTTCAAGTTTCACAACATCTTTCCGATAGGAAGGAGACGAGAATTGCATGCAATATTCTAACAGTGGCCTAACCAATGTCCTGTACAGCCGCAACATGACCTCCCAATCCTGTACTCAATACTCTGACCAATAAAGAAAAGCATACCAAACGCCTTCTTCACTACCCTATCTACCTGCGACTATTTTTTCAAGGAGCTATGAACTTGCACTCCAAGGTCTCTTTGTTCAGCAACACTCCCTAGGATCTTACCATTAAGTGTATAAGTCCTGCTAAGATTTGCTTTCCCAAAATGCAGCACCTCGCATTTATCTGAATTAAACTCCAGCTGCCACTTCTCAGCCCATTGGCCCATCTGATCAAAATCCTGTTGTAATCTGAGGTAATCCTCTTTGCTGTCCACTATACCTCCAATTTTGACATCATCTGCAAACTTACTAACTGTACCTCTTATGCTCGCATCCAAATTATTTATGTAAGTAACAAAAGGTAGAGGACCAAGCACCGTTCCTTGTGGTACTCCAGTGGTCACAGGCCTCCAGTTTGAAAAACAACCCTCCACCACCACCCTCTGTCTTCTACCTTTGAGTCAGTTCTGTATCCAAATGGCTAGTTCTCCCTGTATTCCATGAGATCTAACCTTGCTAATCATTCTCCCAAAGGGTACCTTGTCGAACGCCTTATGAAGTCCATATAGATCACATCCACTGCTCTGCCCTCATCAATCCTCTTTGTTACTTCTTCAAAAAACTCAATCAAGTTTGTGAGACATGATTTCCCACGCACAAAGCCATGTTGACTATCCCTAATCAGTTCATGCCTTTCCAAATACATGTACATCCTGTCCCTCAGGATTCCCTCCAACAACTTGCCCACCAACCGAGATCAGGCTCACTGGTCTACAATTCCACGGCTTGTCCTTACCGCCCTTCTTAAACAGTGGCACCACGTTTGCCAACCTCCAGTCTTCTGGCACCTCACCTGTGACTATCGATGATACAAATATCTCACAAGAGGCCCAGCAACCACTTCTCTAGCTTTCCACAGGGTTCTCGGGTACACCTGATCAGGTCCTGGGGATTTATCCACCTTTACCAGTTTCAAGACATTCAACACTTCCTCCTCTGTAATCTGGACATTTTGCAAGATGTCACCATCTATTTTCCTACAGTTTATATCTTCCATATCTTTTTCCACAGTAAGTACTGATGCAAAATACTCATTTAGTATCTCTCCCATTTTCTGCGGCTCCACACAAAGACTGCCTTGCTGATCTTTGAGGAGCCATATTCTCTCCCTAGTTACTCTTTTGTCCTTAATATATTTGTAAAAACCCTTTGGATTCTCCTTAATTCTATTTGCCAAAGCTACCTCATCTCCCCTTTTTGCCCTTCTGATTTCCCTTTTAAGTATACTCCTACTTCCTTTATACTCTTCTAAGGATTCACTCGATCTATCCTGTCTATACCTTACATATGCTTCCTTCATTTTCTTAACCAAACCCTCAATTTCTTTAGGCATCCAGCATTCCCTATACCCACCAGCGTTTCCTTTCACCCTGACAGGAATATACTTTCTCTGGATTCTTGTTATCTCATTTCTGAAGGCTGCCCAATTTCCAGCCGTCCCTTTACCTGCGAACATCTGCCTCCAATCAGCTTTTGAAAGTTCTTGCCTGATATCATCAAAATTGGCCTTTCTCCAATTTAGAACTTCAACTTTTAGATCTGGTCTATCCTTTTCTATCACTATTTTAAAACTAATAGAATTATGGTCGCTGACCCCAAAGTGCTCCCCCACTGACACCTCAGTCACCTGCCCTGCCTTATTTCCCAAGAGTAGGTCAGGTTTTGCACCTGCTCTCGTAGGTACATCCACATACTGAATCAGAAAATTGTCTTGTACGCACTGAAGAAATTCCTCTCCATCTAAACCCTTAACACTATGGCAGTCCAAATCTATGTTTGGAAAGTTAAAATCCCCTACCATAACTACCGTATTATTCTTACAGATAGCTGAGATCTCCTTACAAGAATGTTTATCAATTTCCCTCTGACTATTGGGAGGGTGTATAATACAATCCCAATAAGGTGATCATCCCTTTCTTATTTCTCAGTTCCACCCAAATAACTTTCCTGGATGTATTTCTGGGAATATCCTCCCTCAGCACAGCTGAAATGCTATCCCTTATCAAAAATGCCACTCCCCCTCCTCTCTTGCCTCCCTTTCTATCCTTCCTGTAGCATTTGTATCCTGGAACATTAAGCTGCAGTTAATGAAGAAGATCAAAGAATATAAACAACATCAAATGCTTTAAAAGTGTTTCTGAGAAATTTCCCTAAGTGTCTCTGGACCTGAAAAGCTAACTCTGATTTCTCTCCACAGATGCTGCCAGACCCCCTGAGCTTTTCCAGCAATTTTTGTTTTCTTTCTGATTTCCAGCATCCACAGTTCTTTCAATTTTCAAATAATATGAGGTCAGGAGCAATTTTTTTTGTTCCCTGGGATCACTTAGCAAAGTACCCATGGCAGACCAAGTATATGCTCCATAATATGCAAGTAACCATTTGTTGGATAAATAAGATAAGTTAATTGGGTTACAAGTAAAATGAATAGCGAGATGGTTAAGATTTAAAACAAATTTGTGGACAGTTTTTCAGAACAGCAGACAATGGGTAGTAGTCTGCAAGCACTAGTGCTGAGATTACTTCACAATTCATATCCACAATTTAGTCGTTGGAATTAACATAGAATTTTAACTTTTCAAATGACATCAAATTGCATTGTTAGTATTGAGGAAGACTGTGATAAATGGACAAACTTGGAAATTGATCAATTAGTTCATTTCTTTTCACTTCAGCCATTTAATTTTTTGAACACTACCAAATTTTAAGGCTCAAGATCATAAGTATGCACATTACTAAATGACATGTTTGCAAGACCATTAGGCTGTTGGGATATTTGCAATGAATTGTGATGACATTTCAAATATTATGTCTAGGTCTGGTCCCCATATTATGAAAAGGATATGGTTGACCTGTAAGGCTGGTTAAACCACTCGGCAAACTTGGGTCACCTCAGGTAGCAAATTTTGGAGTACAGCAAAAGCTGCTTTTTTGAAAAAAACTACAGTTATCAGTTATACTTTGCTGCTTCAAATATTTGTCGAGTGTGATGCTGGAAAAGCAGTCAGACAGCATCTGAGGAACAGCAGAGTCAATGTTTTGAGCATAAGCTCTTCATCAGGAATGAGGGGGTGACCCAAGGCAGATGAGAGATAAATGGGAGGGGAGAGAGATTGGGGGGAAGATAGCTGGGAATGCGATAGATAGATGAAGGTGATAGGTAGGCATGGAGCTGATAGGTGGGAAGGAAGATGGACAGGTAGGACAGTTCAAGAGGGCGGTGCCAATTTGGAAGATTGGATTTAGGATAAGGTTGGGGAGGGGAAATGAGGAAACTGATGAAATTCACATTGATCACATGTGATTGGAGGGTCCCAAGGTGTTCCTCCAGGTGTCTGGTGGCTAGAGTTTGGCAGTGGAGGAGGCACAGGACTTGCATGTCCTTGGTGGAGTGGGAAGGGGAGTTGAAGTGGTCAGCCACAGGGCAGTGGGGTTGTTTAGTGTGTATCCCAGAGATGTTCTCTGAAACATTCTGCAAGTTGGCTTCCTATCTCCCCAATGTCAAGGAGACCACATTGAGAACAACAGGCACAGTAGATGATGTGGAAGTACAGGTAAATCTCTGTTGGGTGTGGAAGGGTCCTTTGGGCCCTTGGAAGGAGGTGCGGGGCGCAGGTTTTGCACTTTCTACGGCGGCAGGGAAGGGCTGGGAATGGAGGGTGTGTTGGTGGGAGGCATGGAGCTAACAAAAGAGTCGTGGAGGGAATGATCTCAATGGAACCCAGATAGGGATGGGGATGGAAATATATCCCTGGTGGTGGGGTCTGTAGATGGTGGAAATGTTGGGGAATGATGCAATGTATCCTGAGGTTGGTGGGTAGAAGATAAGGACTGGGGTGTTCTGTCCCTGTTGAAATTGGAGGGTTGGAAAGCGGAGGAGATGCGCTGGAGGGCACCATTGATCCCGTGGGAGGGGAAATTGCGATCTTCTGTTGATGTGATGGAATTGGTCCTCCTGGGAGCAGATGTGGTGGAGGAATTGGGAATAAGGGATAGTGTTTTTAACAGGAGGCAGGGTTGGAGGAGGTGTTGTCCAGTTAGCTGTGGGAGTCGGTGGGTTTGAAGTAGATATGCGTCTTGAGACCATCACCAGAAATGGAGATGGAGAGGTCCAGATGAATTTGAGGATACTTAAGGATATCAAGTTTTAGCAGTTACATGTTGCTGCTCCTTCAGTTGTGAACTCTGAAGAGGACAAAAAGGCAGTAAGGAGAAAATTAGAATCCCTACAGTGTGGGAACAGGCCCTTCAGCCCAATGAGTCTACACCAACCATCTGAACTAATCCCACCCAAACCCATTACCCTACCCTTTCCCTGACCAGTGCTCCTAACCTAGGCATCCCTGAACACTTTGGGCAATTTAGCTTGGCAAATTCACCTAAGCTGTACATCTTTGGATCATGCGAGGAAGCCTGTGCAGATATGGGGAGAATGTGCTGCAAGCGGGCATCAGAGCCGCCCTGCTTTTGCCACGGGACTATGCCTACATCAGGAAACGATAAGAATTCATTTTTGTGTTTTAAACAGCAGTCGCAGCTTTAAATCCACAAAAACTCAGCAGCTGCCGGTCTGCCCACGTGACCGGGAGATAGGAGACAGAGGACAGATAGAATCCACACTAGACCAACATTACCCATGACTCATGGACCAAAACTCCAGAATTAATTAAATATGGAAACCCATCTCCTAATCACATCAAGAGACTGACTGAAACACACCCATACCCATCGATACGGAGCCACCCTGACACAAAGGACAGGCATCCACCAGACAGGAACGGACAGACCAATACACACCAACACCCCAAGGGAACAAAGGGGGGTGCTAGCCCCTGCCCTCACAGAGAGAGACAAGCAGATAATACCCGGACCCGTTTTACATAAACCAATTAGCACCCTATTGTGCGTGCCCTGCAATTCTCCTGGGACGGCAGGAAACATTCTATTCGCACCTACTCCAGTGATGATGGGGAACCATCATCCCATTCATCCTCAAATCCCACACATCCTGACAACTAAAAGTATATAATATGTAGCTGCGCGCGGGAACAGCAGAGCAGCCGAGATTCGGACCTCGGTTGGTCTCCGCCGGCGTTACTGTAGCAATAAACGTTACCGATTGTTGAACCGCACTCTGGGCTCGGACTGATATCATTTCATCCGCGCTAGTAGTGCAAAGTCCACACAGATAGTTGCCCAATGCTGGAATTGAACCCACATCCCTAGTGCTGAGAAGCAGCAGTGCTAACCACTGAGCCATGATAGGAGTTGGATCAGTCTGCAAGATGTAGAATTGGTGATCTGTCTCCTGTGCTAACTACACCTCCATTCTCAATGCTGCTCAGTCATGGATATTTGCAGCTTTTCCTTTCATTATCAGGCCACACTGATGAGGGTGGCTGAAGTGAGGACTTTGTAACTACTCGTTATCCTTGATGTTTTGATTTCAGCTTCTTCTCAATATCAGATTTTGTTTTATGAGTGAAACTAAAATAAAAGTAAAGGTATTGTTTACAAAAGCTGTGTCTTGATCACTTTTACTATCTGCTGATGTTGAGAATAGGCAGCACAATGCAAATCTAAATAAGCATTCTCCAGAGTTTAAGTATTAATTATACCAGCTTCTTTCATCAATATTCCTAGTACACTGTCTGATGCATTTGTCAATTATCGATTTATTATGTGGATTTAATAAAATTATTTTAGAAGAAGTATATTGGAAACTCAGCTTTGAGAAGTATCAGACTCAATGAGCAGTGGACAGTCATCCAGATAAATGAAGATGTATTAACTATATACCTAGTTTTCTAATCAACAGATTCAGAGATGCTATTATACACCTCTGGCGCAGGTGGGACTTGAATCTACACCTTCTGATCCAGGGATAGGGGAATTACTGGAAGCAGGCCCCTTATTAACTTTATACACAAGGCATAGAAACCTGGTCCAGTGGGTCTCAAAGTGTGATTTTACATGATTAATGCCGTTTAACATATACCGATTAATCTAGGCCACATTTGCTTGTGGGGGTGGAGCTTGTTTGTTGACACAAAGCACCTTGATAAGTAAAGAGGTTATGAGGTAGTACTGGGATAGGGAATAATGTCTGAAAGTTTGCCAAGGGCACAAAATCCTTCTGCACTAGTGCTGGTAACCTAATGGAAATTTTTCAAATTATAAAATTTTTTGTAGAATAAATGCAGGGAGAGTGTAGGAATATTGAGAAGAGCAAAACTAGATGCAGTCAATTTTTAAAGATCTATTGAAATACAGAGTCCAGAAGAAACCTCATATTAGCAGGAAAAATGTAGAACTTTCTGCCATGTGAAGTGAATATTGTAGTGCATGCATTAAGGGGAAGTTAGATGAGGCAGTAAAATATATTGGCAGGTATGGGGGTTGCAAGTGAAGAATGAGTGTGGGCATCATCGCTTTGGGCTCATTGGCCTGTTTCTATTCCGTACGTCTGATATAATAAGAGTTGATTTCCTTGGGTGACTGCAATGCAGAGTGATGCCCACTTCATGGATTCAATTTCTGCACTGGCTGTGGTTTCCACAAAGGACCCTCCTCCTCAATCTCACCCCTTAGCTGAGGCATGGTGACCTTCAATCACCAGTTGACTGTCTTACACCAGAGCAGCCTTATGGTCCTCTGGGACAAAAGTCCTTTACCTTATTCAATAAGTAAAAATGCCAGAGTCCTACCAGATCATTAGAGAAGGATGACTGGTGATGGTTTAACCTAAGGGTCACCGTACCTCAGATGAGGGAAGAGATTGAGAAAGAGAGTCAGTCTTTCATGGTAACCTCAGACAGTGTGGGACTTTACCTTTTATATAATCCTGTTATACCTTTTATAAATTACTAATTAGGATGTGGTTGGAATGCTGAATCAGGTTTAAGGGCCTGAAAAGATTAATATTGAGGGGTGCCTTAAGTACCTAAGGAGTGTTGCTGAACAAAGAGACCTTAGAGTGCAGGTTCAGAGTTCCTTAAAAGTGGAGTCACAGGTAGATAAGATGGTGAAGAAGGTGTTTGGTATACTTTCGGTTTTGGTCAGAACATTGAGTACAGGACTTGGAGGTCATGTTGCAGCTGTACTGTCCTGTACAGTATACCAAACACCTTCTTCACCATCTTATCTACCTGTGACTCCACTTTTAAGGAACTCTGAACCTGCACTCTAAGGTCTCTTTGTTCAGCAACACTCCTTAGGTACTTAAGGCACCCCTCAATATTAATCTTTTCAGGCCCTTAAACCTGATTCAGCATTCCAACCACATCCTAATTGGAATATTGTGTACAATTCTGGTGACCCTCCTATCGGAAGGATGTGGTGGAACTTGAAAGGAGTCAGAAAAGATTTACAAGGTTATTGCCAGGGTTGGAGGATTTGAACTATAGGGAAAGGCTGAATAGGCTAGGGCTGTTTTCCCTGGAGCGTTGAAGGCTGAGGAGTGACCTTATGGCGGTTTATAAAATCACAAGGGGCATAGATAGGGTAAATAGACAAGGTATTTTCCCAGGGGTGGGGGAGTCCAGAACTAGAAGGCATTGATTTAGGGTGAGAGGGGAAAGATTTAAAAGGGATCTAAGGGGCAACGTTTTCACGCAGAGGGTGGTATGTGTATGGAATGAGCTGCCAGAGGAAGTGGTGGAGACTGGTACAATTACAGCATTTAAAAAGCATCTGGATGGGTATATGAGGGTTATGGCCCAAGTGCTGGCAAATGGAACTAGATTATCTCGGCCTGGACCGAAGTGTCTGTTCCTGTGCTGTACATTTCTATGACACTAATTATATCATGACAGGTAGATTGGTGTGGATGGGGTTAATTATGTTCTTTTCTCTCTTTCCCCGACCACTTGCCAAAGACCCAGTTAAGCAGTTATCTCCTTTAAGACTCAGCTAGCTGGGTAGTGGTGCTACCAAACAACTTTTAATAATGGACATTGAAGTCCCGCACCCAGAATATGTCTTGCTTCTTTCCTCTGAGTAGTGGTCACATTGAAGCCATACCCTCTTCAACCAATGGAAATTGGATTTGGGGGAGCATTGATAGGTTATAGCTCGAGAAAGTTTCTATGCCCAAGTTTGAATTAATGCCACAAGATTTTATGGGGTTCAGAGTCAATGTTACTAACTCTCAAGATAACTCCTCAACAGCATTTAACAATCTTGCCACCATCTTGTTAATGGAACAGACCATACAACTTTGGCACAAGATGGAATAAGATTGGCCGGATTTCTTGCATCTAGATCGATGGAGATGGTGTAATTTCTCAAGCCTTGTTTTTGTAATTTACAACTGAGTGGTGTGCAAGGAAGGCTGTTTTAAGAAATTCTGGAGGGATATAGACAGGTTAATGGGTAAAAACTTGACATGGAATATAATGTGGGAAAGTATAAAGTTATGGACTAAGGTGGGAAGAATACAATAGCTGACTGTTATTTATAGATTGCAGAAAGTTGCAGCACAGGAATTTTGAGTGCATGAATCTAACATCCAAGTTTAGTGGGTAGTAGGGAAGTCAAATAAAATGGAGTGTAAACTTAGGGAGGTTTTACTGAAAGAAAATAAGACACTGGTCAGACCATAGCTGAAAAACTGTGAGTAGTTTTGATCCCCTTACTCAACCAACCAAAGAGAGATTAACTTTGCATTGGACGCAGTCTAGAGAAGGTTCACTTGCTTGATGCTGGGCACAGGTTTTTTTTAACATAAGGAGGTTGTGTAGGTCTGAGTTGTATTCTGGAAATTTATTGAAGCATACAAAATGCTTGAAGGTCATGCCATGAAAGGGTGCATGAGGAGAGATTATGTCCCCTTCTAAGTGTCTAATGCCAGAGGGCACAATCTCCTTCAAGTGGTTGCATATTTAAGAAACAGATGAGAAGATTGAGGGTGATGAACACATTGAATTCAGTATCACAGTGGCCTACAGCTCCTACATTTACAGCAGTTTGAGAGGCCAGATGAGGTAAGGGTGGCAGCTTTCCTTTCCTTTTGTGATCTAAAGGGGATTATTTTTGGTCAGAAGGCTAGCTTTACAGCTATTTACTGAATTCAAATTTCACCATCTCATGGTGGTATTTAAAGTCAGGACACTAACTTGACTGTCTAGATTGGTAGTCAGGTGACATTTTCACCTTTCCATAAAGGAACGTGACGGGGAAAGTCAAAACGATACTCTCAACTCGCTACACCAACACTGATCAAAATGGCCAAAGTGAGGACTCCAGATGCTGGAGATCAGAGTGTGGTGCTGGAAAAGCGCAGCAGGTCAGGCACCATCCGAGGAGCAGGAAAATCGACGTTTCGGGCCGGATCCCCTCATCAGCCCTTCCCGGTGCTGCCCTGACCTGCTCCACTCTCATTAAAATGGTCCTCCTCCATTGGATCAGCCTTCCCGCCATGCACTCTAACAATGGCCACGCTTTCGCCAATCAGCAACGGCGTCTGGATCACATGATCAGGAGAAGTCTGATCCGCCCCTTCGGTGTGACATCACAATGTCTACGTCAGTTCCGTTGATTCACCGCCATATAAAGGCTCGGGAAGCGGCGTTCTGCCTTTTCGCCGCTGGACTCCGGAGTATTAGGATATGTGTATCCTGGTGGTGGTACTCAGGCTTCAAGGCCTACCCTCCCCTCACCATGTGGGGTAGGAACACAACGTGGCGGGTCCGATGTGAGTAACGCGGTGTGTGAGGGTGTGGAGGCCTGTCTGTTGGGTCCTGGTGTGGGCGTGTGTGTGACCGAGTGAACATGATGATTTTTGCTGCGATTTCCTGAATTCGCCATGTGGAGATCCATCTTGGAGAGCTGAGCACTCGCTTATTAGCGATTCCTCTGGCTGTGAGGCTTTAATGTCTTATTCTAACAACTCGCCTTGTGTGTTTTTCAGCATCAGTGATGGTCGCCTGCTGTCGTCCTTTAGCTCCACCTCGAGCGGCTGGATTGTGAATGTGTCCTGTCCCTCATTGTATTAAAATGAGTGATCTCTATTGGTCTGTGCCCCAGGTCAGTAAATTAACTTTGGTAAACTAGTAACCTCAAGGGCATCTTGCTTTAGAATTTCGTGAAGTGAGCTGATTGTTCCAACCACCGACTCCCACAGCTACCCGGATTACACCTCTTCCCACCCTATCTCTTGCAAAAATGCCGTCCCGTATTCCCAATTCCTTCGCCTCTGCTGTATCTGCTCCCAGGAGGACCAGTTCCACCATAGAACACACCAGATGGCCTCCTTCTTTAGAGACCGCAATTTCCCATCCCACGTGGTTAAAGATGCCCTCCAACGCATCTCGTCCACATCCCGCACCTCCGCCCTCACACCCCACCCCTCCAACTATAACAAGGACAGAACGCCCCTGGTGCTCACCTTCCACCATACAAATCTCCGCATAAACCAAATCATCTGCTGATATTTCCGCCACCTCCAAAAAGACCCCACCACCAGGGATATATTTCCCTCCCCACCCCTTTCCGCCTTCTGCAAAGACCGTTCCCTCTGTGACTACCTGGTCAGGTCTACGACCCACCCTCCCATCCTGGCACTTTCCCCTGCCACCACAGGAACTGTAAAACCTGTGCCCACACCACCTCCCTCACCTCTATCCAAGGCCCTAAAGGAGCCTTCCACATCCATCAAAGTTTTACCTGCACATCCACTAATATCACTTATTGTATCTGTTGCTCCCGATGCGGTCTCCTCTACACTGGGGAGACTGGGTGCCTCCTAGCAGAGCGCTTTAGGGGACATCTGAGACACCTGCACCAATCAACCAAACCGCCCCGTGGCCCAACATTTCAACTCCCCCTCCCACTCTGCTGAGGACATGGAGGTCCTGGGCCTCCTTCACTGCCGCTCCCTCACCACCAGACGCCTGGAGGAAGAACGCCTCATCTTCTGCCTCGGAACACTGCAACCCCAGGACATCAATGTGGACTTCAACAGCTTCCTCATTTCCCCTTCCCCCACCTCATCCTAGTTTCAAACTTGCAGCTCCGCACTGTCCCCTTGACTTGTCCGACCTGCCTATCTCCTTTTCCACCTATCCACTCCTCCCTGACCTATCACCTTCATCTCCTCCCCCACTCACCCATTGTACTCTATGCTACTTTCTCCCCACCCCCATCCTCCTCTAGCTTATCTCTCCACCCTTCAGGCTCACTGCCTTTATTCCTGATGAAGGGCTTTTGCCCGAAACGTCGATTTTGCTGCTCGTCAGATGCTGCCTGAATTGCTGTGCTCTTCCAGCGCCACTGATCCAGAATCTGGTTTCCAGCATCTGCAGTCATTGTTTTTACCTACCTGATTGTTCCACCCACCCTTGTTTTATAATGTACATGCTGTTCACCTTCGTGACTTCCGTCCCTTGCTGATGTTCTTTACACCCGTTTAGTGTCTTGCTGCGTAGTCTGTGGCCTTCCAAGTCTCATTCTTGTGCAGGATCACTGGTTTGTGGGTGGACTGAGCATTACTTAAGCCTGAATGAGAACATTTTTGACTTTCCACTTCTGGAATATTTATGGAAAAACTTAAATCCATATTGTTACATGATGCTGTTTCTATAGAAGTAAGAGTTATGCCTTATCAGTGGGCTCTGCATCATAGGTTTTTTGAGGCTTTCTATTAGAGGAATGAGTGCAAGGCTAGTGAAATGATTGAATGTGGATAAATTGTCTGGATCACTGTCAGGAAGTGGTAGTTGAAGAGATTGTTGAGCTGTCAACGTGTTAGGGAGGGTTCCAGAGTACTGGAAAACAGTATTATCTTGTCTTGTCCAAGCATTAGGTTGAACTTTAATCAGTAAGGGAGTTTTGGGTTAAAAGCAGGAAAGTGAACTTGGGAATGTCAGACTCAGCTGAAATTGTTGCTGGAAAAGCACAGCAGGTCAGGCAGCATCCAAGGAGCAGGAGAATCAATGTCTCAGGCATGAGCCCTTCATGCCCAAAACATCGATTCTCCTGCTCCTTGGATGCTGCCTGACCTGCTGTGCTTTTCCAGCAATACAATTTCAGCTGATCTCCAGCATCTGAAGTTCTCACTGTCTCCTAGAATATCAGACTGAGCAATTTAACATGGCCAATCCACTTAACCTGCGCATGCTTGCACTGTGGGAGGAAATTCAGACCTTTGGACAAGTGCACGCTCCATGTGGTTGTCATTGGAATTGAACATGTCTCCAGTATTGAGGCAGCAGTGCTTGTGTAATTGGACAGTTGTAGACTTCTGCAAAAGGTAATTTTGATAGGAGTTGGATCAGTCTGCAAGATGTAGAATTGGTGATCTGTCTCCTGTGAATAATGAAAATTACTTCGTCTGCTCCTTTTTCTGTAGAACAGTGGTTGCAAGGAGGTAAGATGGTGTGGGTGCTGGAAATCCAACATGGTACATTTGGCATCAGTATCTGGTTGAAACTTTCAGATTGATATGCATGAATTGAAGTTTCACCTTGCTGGGTATATATGCTGGCATGTATTAAATCTGTTTAATATACACTATGAAATGTTAAGTGTGCAAGTTGATTTCATTGTGCGTCTGAGTACACCCCACATCTGTATGTGGGATTAAGTTGGGGCATTGAGTAAATGAGCTTTTGTGTTGGTTTGGGGTATTGTAATTGTTAATGCTTAATTTTGGTGTTCAACTAGTAATGTTAGTGTAGTAGACCCAACAAAATTGGGAGTGATGTGTATTGGTTTTAGAAGTGATGTGGCTGAATACTGACTACTTTACCAAGTTAAAAACTAAGTGCTCTAACTCAACCCGCTGCTTTAAACCTGATCTAGTATTGTCGTGCTAGACCTCTTGCTAAATTAACTCTTTTGTTGTGATAGTGTTCAGTTCTCAAATTTTGATCATGTTCTGAAGGCCTGTTAAGTCCAAATTCATGGAGCATTAATCGTGATCTAAGTCTACCAGTTTATGGCTTTACCAAGGTGGATTCTGAATCTGTAGGTTGGGCCCCTAGTTTGTAACTGACTTGCTTGCAGCCCAGTTTCAGTGAAATTGTAGTCAGTGATGCAATCTGAGATTAATTTGTTTCAAATGGTATTTGAATTTCCTTAGTGCAGTTACAGCTTGGGCAGCAGTGCCCACTATACCAGCATGGATATTGATCTCCAATTGTAATTTTGTGCTTTATTAAATTGGTTTTCCATCATTAAACTTTCAACTGGTTAAGTGTAAATATTAAAAATTTAGATTTCAATTAATTTTCTCCATTTCATTTTCTATTGGGCCTTCTAGATGTATACACTTTGAACCAAGTGGAAGAGTTGAAGTCTATATCCAGAGCATGCCATCTGAGGTGAGTAAATGTTTGTTTGTAAATAACATCTGTAAAACACACAACCATTTCCGGATCTAATGATGAAAACATTATCCAGTTCTGCTACTGAAATGTAATGATGTTACTCCAACCTGAAGGCCTGGAAATGGTACCAAATATAAAGGAAAGCAGTTAAAACCTGCATTAGGTTAACATGGCCCAGATTGCTAACTGACTATGCTTGATCTTTCTTATGAAATGGAATTAGAACAGTAATGGCCAATGTCAGGTGTCATATGCACATTTGCCCTAAAGCATACAATGCTTGACCATGTGATCGGAGTCTAGAAATATGAATCTACCTTGCAATGGCAGTGTTTATGTAAACAGTTCATTGGTTTATGGAAAATTTATTTCAATTTGCTTTTAATTGGATGCTTTTGCCTTTGCAGTGCACATTTGAGGATTAAATGAGTTTGGAGCTGACCTGCATAGTGAACAAGGTTGGATTTGAAGATGTGGAAGATTTCTGCAATGTAGTTTGATTAATTGCTTAATAAATCTGTCTTTTTTAATTCATTTGTCTGGTGTCTTGATTTGGAGATTTACAAAGCCAATATAAAGCTTCAGGCATGTGTTCTACTCTGAAGTTCCTCATGTTCTATCTAGAGGGCATTAGTCTTTGGTATTGTAATAAATTTAGTTAAATACTGTGGAGGGTGGAGCATGACATTTGAAAAGCAGACTAATTTAAAATGGTTTATAAAATGCTTGCTAAATACTGGAATGGTGTATCTAGGTTGGAGATTCATGTCTTCCAAAAGTCATTTCTGTACAGATTGATTGGAAATATTTTGGTCCTGGCCACTGCATAGCTCTTACTAAGTAATGTGATTGTTGTAACACCTGTCAGCTTATGGATAAGGAAATGTGAAAACATACCATTACAGGAAATTAGTGCAAATGTTGAATTGGTGTAACAATTTTCACCCCTTAGCAAAGGTGTTAAATGAGTTTGGAGCATATTAAGATGACAGGCCAAGTGTTGGAAACTGGCATGAGTTGATATGGCATGGACACAAGGTATCTTGGATGGCTTAAGATGAGTGAGATGAATTGAATGGCCATGAAATCAAGCAGATAACAGGTAGTGCTGGTTGAGGATTATTACAAGTTTTTTTTCTGGATTAAAAACCTTGTTCCCTAATCAATCTTTAAAAGATGCTTGCGTAGTTCAGTAGCTGGTTTTCACCAATACTCCAGGTCCTCATTTGTGTTTGGAGAAAGTGAGGATTGCAGATGCTGGAGATCAGAGCTGAAAAATGTCGCTGGAAAAGTGCAGCAGATCAGGCAGCATCCAAGCAGCAGGAATTGACATTTTGGGCATAAGCCCTTCAGGAATGAGGGTGTGCCAAGCAGGCTAAGATAAAAGGGAGGGGTGTTGGGAATGCAATAGGAGGTTAAGGTGAGGGTGATTGGCCAGAGAGGGGTTGGGGGGCAGTTAAGGAAGAATGCAGATCAAGAAGGCAGTGCTGAGTCGAAGGGTTGGGACTGAAGGTGGGGGAGGAGAAATGAAGCTTGTGGTTGGAGGGTTCTTAGGCAGATGAGGTGCTCTTCCTCCAGGTGTCGTGTTGCCATCGTCTGGTGGAGGTGGCCAAGGACCTGCATGTCCTTGGCAGAGGGGTGTCAGTGTTCAGCCACAGGGCAGTTGGGTTGGTTGGTGTGGGTGTCCCAGAGGTGTTCTCTGAAATGTTCTGCAAGTAGGTGGCCTGTCTCCAATGTAGAGAAGGCCACATTGGATGCAGTAAATGGTGTGGAGGTGCAGGTGAATTTGTTCCAATATGGAAAGATCCATGGGGGGGTGGTATGGGTGCAAATTTTGCATTTCTTGAAATTCAAGGTGCTGGGAGTGGAGGTTGGGTTGGTGAAGGTGTGGACCTGATGGAGTCACGCAGGGAGTGGTCTTTCTGGAATGCTGATAGGGGAGGGAAATATATCCTTGGTGGGGTCTCTGGAGGTGGAAATGATGATCTACCCTGCCCCCTGTAAAAACACCATCCCATATTCCCAATTCCTTCACCTCCACTGCATCTGCTCCCAGGAGGACCAATTCCAATACCAAACAACCCAGATGGCCTCCTTCAAAGACTGCAATTTTTCCTCATATGGTTGACAATGCGCTCCATCGCATCTCTTCCACTTCCTGCTCCTCCAATCGCCACTAGGACAGCATTCCAATGATCCTCACCTACCACCCCACCAACCTCCAGATACATTGTATCATCCTTCATCATTTCCACCACCTCCAAACAGACCCCACCACCAAGGATATATTTCCCTCCCCTCCCCTATCAGTGTTCTGGAAAGACCACTCCCTCCATGACTCCCTCATCAGGTCCACACCCCCCACCAACCCAACCTCCACTCCCGCCACCTTCCCCTGCAACCACAAGAAATATAAAACTTGCACCCACACCTCCCCACTTCCCTCCAAGACTCCAAGTACAGGAATTGGGAGCTCATGTTGCAGCTGTACCGGACATTGGTTAGGCCTCAGTTGGAGGAAGGAGACCAGAAGTGCGTGCAATACTATCAGAAAGATGTTGTGAAACTTGGGCTCAAAATTTACAAGGATGTTGCCAGGGTTAAGGGATTTGAGCTGAACAGGCTGGGGCTGTTTCCCTGGAGCATCAGAGGCTGAGGGGTGACCTCATAGAGGTTTACAAAATTGAGGGGCATGGATAGGGCAAATAGGCAAAGTCTTTTCCCTGGTGTCCAGGAGTCCAGAACTGGAGGGCATCAGTTTAGGGTGAGGGGAAAGATGAGACCTACAGGGTAACTTTTTCACAGGGCAGTACATGTATGCATTGAGCTGCCAGAGGAAGTGGAGGTTGGTACAATTGCAACATTTAAGTTGGTTAAATTGCAACATTTGGATGGGTATATGAATAAGAAGGGTTTGGTGGGATAGATTGGGTTGGGATATCTGGTCAGCATAGAAGGGTTGGACTGAAAGGTCTGTTTCCATGCTGTACGTTTCACTATAAATTTAAAGTGAACATGCCCTTGTCACTTTTATCTTTTCCAAAACTTTCCATTTTGTTTCGTATTTTCTGCATGCAACAACTAAAAGTCCAAGGTGGCAGTAATAGAATAGGTAACGGCTGGGCTCCTGTGCCCAGACTGTCATCTTCATTTGCTTTTTTTTCCTTCAAACATCCCAGAGAAAGCTCTTTAGCAAGAGAGTCCCATTGGGTGGAGGTGTTTACAGAGGCAGTCCATTGGCCTGCAGAGCCTCCAGTGGCATTTTTGTATGGAGTAGGTCCTTGCTGGCCCAAAGTGGACTGGGAAACCTGTATCAGTGGAGAAGGGAAAGTTGGAGACTCTTAAGGTTTTATGTATGGCATTTGTGTACCAGCAATGCTACACTTCACTACTTTCTATTGAATGCAAATGACAAGGGTATTTGAAGTTTGGGAACAGCCAGAATGTATTTGTTAAAGGCAACTTGATTCTGCCAAGCAAGGTTCTTTGAAGCAATTGCTGGAACAGCACAGCAGGTCAAGTTTCAACTTTGATGACCTGCTGTGCTGTTCCAGCAATAAAGTTTCAACTTTGATTGACCTGCTGTGCTGTTCCAGCAATAAAGTTTCAACTTTGATCTCCAGCATCTGCAGACCTCACTTTCTCCTCTTTGAAGCAATTATCAACTGAAGTGTTTTATTTGAAGATGTCAATTAGACCATTTTAATTTTTATTGGGTTTTGATTGTAGTTAGAGGTCTTCCTTTTTTAAACATTCTGAGGAACCTTCAAGGTGACAGTACCAGTACTAGAAGACTCACTGGGATTGTTTTGGTTGTCATTCCTGGAGTCCTCTTCAGATGGAGTCACCAAATAGAGTTCATTGGACTGTAAGTTGGAAGAGCAATTGTCTGCATGCTTCCATAATAAATTTACTCCTTGATTGCTCCTCCCCAAGCTTTTGAGACTAATAGTTGGTGAGGCAGCAACATTGAGGAAGCGATTGAGTAAGGGAGTCTGTGTCTTGAATGAGTCTTGCTCGACCTGTCTGTTGAGAACCGGGCTATCAATCGCACTGAAAGATAAAGTGAAAACATACAGCATAAATTCACTACATTGTGCAGTAAAGTTATTTCAAATGTTTAATTTGGGTAGAAAGCAGCCTTTATTTCCATTCTGGTCATGATCAACCCTTGTGGTTTTGGCAACTGTGGCCAGTGTAGAATCATAATGTTTCATGCTGCAACTTGATTCATAAATTAGCCAAGATCCCAATAATGAGAAAGAGATTGATTTTTATTTTTCAGAGCTGCTTTTGCAGTTGTAATGTATATCAGTACATGTATTTGGAAAGGCATTGATTCGGGATAGTCAACATGGCTTTGTGCGTGGGAAATCATGTCTCACAAACTTGATTGAGTGTTTTGATGAAGTAACAAAGAAGATTGATGAGGGCAGAGCAGTAGATGTGATCTATATGGACTTCAGTAAGGCATTCGACAAGCTTCCCCATGGGAGGTTGATTAGCAAGGTTAGATCTCACAGAATACAGGAAGATCTAGCCATTTGGATACAGAACTAGCTCAAAGGTAGAAGATAGAGGGTGGTGGTGGAGGTTGTTTTTCAGATTGGAGGTCTGTGACCAGTGGAGTGCCACATGGATCGGTGCTGAGCCCTCTACTTTTTGTCATTTACATAAATGATTTGGATGCGAGCATAAGAGGTACAGTTAGCAAGTTTGCAGATGACACCAACATTGGCAGTGTAGTGAACAGTGAAGAGGGTTACCTCAGATTACAACATGATCTGGACTAGATGGGCCAATGGGCTGAGAAATGGCAGATGGAGTTTAATTCAGATAAATGCGAGGTGCTGCATTTTGGGAAAGCAAATCTTAGCAGGACTTATACACTTAATGGTAAGGTCCTAGGGAGTGTTGCTGAACAAAGAGACCTTAGAGTGCAGGTTCATAGCTCCTTGAAAGTGGAGTCACAGGTAGATAGGGTAGTGAAGAAGGCGTTTTGTATGCTTTCCTTTATTGGTCAGAGTATTGAGTACAGGAGTTGGGAGGTCATGTTGCGGCTATACAGGACATTGGTTAGGCCACTGTTCGAATATTACGTGCAATTCTGGTTTCCTCATATTGGAAAGATGTTGTGAAACTTGAAAGGGTTCAGAAAAGATTTACAAGGATGTTGCCAGGGTTGGAGGACCTGAGCTACAGGGAGAGGCTGAACAGGCTGGGGCTGTTTTCCCTGGAGCGTCAGAGGCTGAGGGGTGACCTTATAGAGGTTTACAAAATTATGTGGGGCATGGATAGGATAAATAGGCAAAGTCTTTTCCATGGGGTTGGGGAGTCCAGAACTAGAGGGCATAGGTTTAGGGTGAGAGAGGAAAGATATAAGAGAGACCTAAGGGGCAACTTTTTCACGCAGAGGGTGGTACATGTATGGAATGAGCTGCCAGAGGATGTGGTTGTGGCTTGTACAACTGCAACATTTAAGAGGCATTTGGATGGGTATATGAATAGGAAGGGTTTGGAGGGATATGGGCCGGGTGCTGGCAGGTGGGATTAGATTGTGTTGGAATATCTGGTCGGCATGGATGGGTTGGACCGAAGAGTCTGTTTCCATGCTGTACATCTCTATGACTCTGACTCTAAATTCCTATGGAACCATTCTGGTTGCAAGGAGTGGGGCTTTTTTGATTTTGAGTAGTGGTGCATAATTCATAATAAATAAAATTATAAAGCTAATTGGAGCTTTACTAGTGAAATCATTGCTGTGAGCTAGTTAAACCTGCACCTCTCAGAGATCCATAAATGGTCACAATGTCAACCCATTACTGAGGTCCCTGGAGTGGCCACATGCTGAAATGGTCAGGAAGCAGATGGTGACAGAAACTTTGTCAGAACTGGAAAAATTTAAGATGTTACAGGTTTGAAGTGGAAACTGAAGTGAACATGTGTTTATTGGGTGGAAGCAACAGTAATTAAATGATGAATGTAACAATGCTGGGTGCAAAGATTTGTAAATAGGCAAGAAATGAATACATTTGTAAATTTAAAAAAAACTGTTACTAGATCCTGCTATCCAGGAGCAGTCCTTTGATCTGAAATTATTAAACTCCAGTTTGAATTCGGAAGGGTATATTGAATCAAAAGGTAAGGTGCTGTTCCTGAAGCTTTTGTTGAGCTTCACCAGAACTGTTTCGGAGTGGTACACTGTTAGTGTCACTTTTGATTGACACCTTTGTTCATTTACAAGCTTCACTGAATTTGCATTTACTATGCCGAATACAGAGGAGACTGAATTGTATATGCAGCTCACCATCTATCGAATAGAAAGTACAAGTAAGTCAGTGATTCTCATGGAATGAGTACCAAGTTGGCTCAAGTGTGTGGTCAAATCTTTAGTCTATTAGGGAGTGACTCCAGAAACTAAGAATTGCATAACTCAGTTTATTACTCTCTGCTAGGTGACCAGTTTGGGCTTTTAATCTGCTTTCCTTCCAGAAAATTCATCCCAGAACTGGTGGCTTCCTTAATAATATATCATCTGGCTGTAACTAAGTAAAGCTTGATGGACCCAAGAGGTCGTATTGGATTTCCTGCTACACCAACCTACTAGCAGACTAGATCAGGGCCAGAAGTGAGTGACCCAAAAAAAAGTAGGTTTTAAAATGATCCCACTTTCCTCATGGGCAAAGATGGAGCAGTGGTGCTCCTATACTGAAGAACTGGGTATTCCAGCCATTGATCTGCCCTCCAAAGCTGATTGAGAACAGTAACCTGACTGGAAAATTGGTGGTGGATTTATAAAAGTTCTGGGTGTTAAAATGTTCTGGGCTTCATTTCTTGCCAGATACAGAAATTGGCCTGCAGTTAAGAATAAGGAATCTTAATGAATTTCTTGTTTGAAAGATTTATATGTAGTGTTGGGTTTGAGTATGTCAGTTTTTTTTCAAATTGGTAGCACCAGTATTTGAATTAGAAAACTTGGGTATAAGTACGTGGATGTAAGGGGAGATGACCCATAATTCAAATTGGCTGCTGTATTTATTGACAAAGCAAAGCTTAGTGAACTTCAAAAATTATCAAACTCTATGGGTAGCCTGAGGCCAGGTAATGGTAGATATTCTCTTTCAGTACATATGACTGACCAAAGAATCTGTTGCTTGTACTTTCTTGTCTGAATTCCTGTGCATGCATTATACTGACATAGACGCATATCAGTGAAGTGCCTCTGGATGTCCTAATTTAGGTGTGGAGAGATGCTGTCAATCAATTATACATCATAAAATGAACATAAACCTCTAGATGACATACAACAACAAAGTTAAAATATTTTGATTTTAACAAACCAACCATTAAAAAGCTGTCACTTAGCCTGAGTTGATGCTGCTATTCAGTTTGGGAGTCTGAGCTAATTAGCTTCAATACTTGTGCTTCCAGTTCTCTTAATTTATAATTGCTATTACTAGTTTTCTGTCCTTAGTCCCATGAATATATGGTTGTGGATTGCTCCCATGAAAATGTGAAATAGAATTTTACTGACCGCATGTCAAAGGTTGATCCTAAAAATGATGGTTTGTGGGTCTCGTTGGCAGTAGCGATGGTGTAAGGAGGTTGAGCTGTGGATTCATTCCAGTACTTATCTTTTTCCATGGGTGGAAGATTCTGATACATGTCATCCACAGAGAGAAAGGAAACCTACATGGAGACACCGTTTTGAATGCACAATGTTGTGTATGTGCATTCAAATATGTGATTTTATACTCAACGTAAAGACAATCAACACAGAATATTTCTTTGTAAAGTCACCATCAGACAGTTTTAATGTAGATCTAGGTGCAGAGCTCCAAAAACGTGATTTCAAATAAACCTGTTGAACTATAACCTAGTGTCATGTGACATCTGACCTTGTCCACCCCAGTACAACACCAGCACCTCCACTTCATAACATAAAATGCTCCTTCAATTTCTTGATAAACATGTCTGTTATTCTAACAACAGAAGAGCCCCTTCTGTTTTATTCTGAACATGATGTGTAACCATTATACCATTCTGCAGCACTGAATTGTGGTTGGTTTTGTGCTGAGTGCTAAAATATAATGTATGATTCTGCTGCCTGCAATCTATTTTCCTTTAAAAAGGTAACAATGCTGCATAGAAGCCAATTTGTGAAGAACCGTGTCAAAAGCAAGACAAATTCTACATGGAACTCTTTTTAATTCACACATTATGATGTGGAGGAGCCAGTGTTGGACTGGGGTGGCCAAAATTATAAATTACACACTATCCAAGTTATAGTCCAAGAGGTTTATTTGGAAGCACTAGCTTTCTGAGTACTGCTCCTTCATCTGGTGGTTGTGGAGTAGCACCATAAGACACAGAATTTATAGCAAACAATACAGAGTCATGCAAGTAACATGTTATATTTAACAAACCTTGATTGTGGTTAAGTCTTTAATCTCTTGGAATGGGTTCTGAAGAATTGGTGGGTTCTAACCCATTCTAAAACGTGAAAGACTTAACAACAATCAAGGTTTGTTAAATATAACATGTTACTTGCATGCCACTAATCGTTTCCTATAAATTCTGTCTTATGGTCCTGCTACCTGATGAAGGAGCTACACTGTAAAAGCTAGTGCTTCCAAATAAACCTGTTGGACTATGACGTGGTGTTGTGATTTGTACCTTTTTATTATTATTAGGTAGTAATACAACATGAAATCACTGATTCTTGCCTGTTTGTTTAACATCAAATCTCTATTTGATCTTCTTTACTTCAGTAAGTTTTGACTGTAATAAATTGCTAATATAACAATCTTGTCTTCCAGGTAATTGTAACACGTGAGCTGCTAGCATTTTAATTCAAACTGTAAACAGTACTATATCCACTGCACAACCACCTTTTCTCTTAGGTGAATTGAGAGACACAAAAAACTGGCAATCTAAATTAAACTGCTGATTAAATTAAAACAATAAAATAAAATTAAACCAAGGAAAGTATCCTCTGTAATTTTAAGCATTTTTGACTGATTTTATTGAATGGATCTGTGACCTTAGTTAAGACATTCTTCTTGGCATGTCTCAATTGCTCTGTTGGTATCTCCATGTTGGTATGTTGATATCTCTGGTATCATTGGGTGGCACGATGGCTCAGTGGTTAGCATGCTGTCACAGTACCAGGGACCCAGGTTTGATTCCACCTTCGGGTAGCTGTCTGTGCGGAATTTGTTTGTTCTCCCCATGTCTGCATGGTTTTCCTCTGGGTGCTCTGGTTTCGTCCCACAGAGCAAAGATGTGCAGGTTAGGTGGATTGCCATGTTAAATTGCCCTATAGCCTGCACACCCCTGGACACTAAGTGGATTAGCCTTTGCAAATGTGTGGTTACAGGAATAAGATATGGGGGTGTGTCTGGGTGGAATCAGGCCCTGCCTGGTAACTGCTCCCAGGTTAATGTTCAGCTGCTGACGTGTGATTGGTGTCATCGAACCTAACTAGAGCTGCGGTTAGGTTGGCTATGCCTCCCCTGAAAGAGTTCCAACTAGTCACCTCCAACTTCTCGCCCTTTAATAGCTTCCTATTGTCTTTGGCTTTGATTACGATAAATATGTTGCTTCTTGCCCCAGCCAATTCCCATATGATCTGGTATACCATCTTGGAGCCATTATGATTTGTTGCTTCTTGTGACCATCCCTCCACACCCCACCCTTTTCATTCTATCCATTCATGTTTATATCTCTCTCTCATGTAGCTCATCTTTGTGGCTTCATCCATTCTCCAGTGCTTCTTATCATTTTCTCATTTTTGCCTAATATTCAGTAGCCTAAGCAAAGAACATGGAGGATGTTGATTGCTTCCTGTACTTAAGAAGCAGTGTCTCCTGGGAAAGTGATGTAGAGGTTGACGTCCAAACAAGAATTGATAAAGCAGCATCTGTCTTCCAGGAACTCCACATAGTGACGTAATCCAAAACCGCCAACATGGCCATGAAACTGTGTCTCTCCACATCCATCCCAGTACCAACTGCAATCTATACCAGTGAGATGTGGAAGAGAACAGCAAAGGTGTCATGCAAGTTGGGTTTTCCACACACTGTTGCCTAATAAGATCCTGGGCAGCACTTGAGAGACAAATGAAGAAGTGGTAAACAGTAATGGGCAGAGGCACCTTCAGAACATAGACAGATTTGATTGAGTATGTGTATGTCCGGGAGTCAGAATACATGTCCTGCCTTAATGATAGTTGAATGGACACCACCAGGTGGGAAAAGAAAATAGGACCCAGCCAAAGAATACAGTAAATTGAGGGAGACCTCCAAAATGCAGGTCACTACATGTCCGGGAGTGAAAGGGATTGCAATGGATCAAAATCTTGTTGACCATAGTCCCACATGGGACTAGAGGAGCTAAGTCCAAGTATGTTACAAAGAAATCACTTGCCTTATTTGCAATACAGTAGTTAATGGTTCAACATCATGATGTTAATGTACCTGAAGATTGCGGTCAATCAGCTTGTTTGTTTCAAAATCATCATCATCCTCTCCAAATGGATTAATGATCTGTTCAGCTACCTGGCTGAGAGAAAAGGGATATGAAATCATCTTCATTGCTTTGCTAATTTAACCGTTGTTCTGTTTTTACCAATTGCCTATCTTCGTGTGAGTGCTGATGTACTGTAGTACAAAACTAATAGTTACATGCTGTTACAGCAAAGTGCAGGTCATTCTGCTAAATGTAACGCAATTGACAAATAGGGGATGTTGTTTCTAAAGCGCAAACTTTTCAAATGTGTTAGCTATAATGCGATTGCATTGCTAATACTTGTGCTATTTTTCCTGTGCAATTTTTATATAGTGTGGGGTTGCACAAGAACACAATTGTGCTATACCTGTATGTCAAATTGCTTTGTAGTTGGGTTTAAACCTGAGCAAGATTAGAAGAGGGAGGTTAGGGAAGGTGACTGCAAACAGAGAATGGCTTTAAGAAAGCACTTAAAGGTGACAAGAAATATTGAAGGACCAAGTGACTTAGAGGGAGTTCCAGAATGTGTGACAAAATGGCTGATGTCTTTCCCCTACTGTTGAGAAAGACATGCATTTACACAGTGCCTTACATAATCTCAGATGCCTCAAAAGTATATCATAGCTAATGAAGTATTTCTGAAATGTAGTCACTGTGATGTGAAGCAAAGAGAGGGGATATGCATAGTAGTTCAATGAGGAAAGGTGGAAGAGATTGCAGAGGCAGACAAAAGCCAGGTCTGTGGAGAGATTTGAAGTTTTGAGGATTTTAAAATTGATGCACCAAGACAAGACTAACAAATGGATACTGGCAAGGATTCATTTCAGAATCAATTGAATATTTAATAGCGTTGAGTCCAGGTAGAAGAAGAATCGATGAGTTGGAATTTCTTAAAGTGGAATTCAGAAGGTCTTGCAAGACTTGCAGGTTAAAATGTAGGAGACAAATTTTGGACGAGTACAGGTTTACCTAAGAGGAAGTCAGGAAATTACATTCATGGTGTAAATTAACAAATGCATGAATTATGTTAGCAAGCTGGAAATGTAATAAAACTGAGGATTTTGAGGTGAAATTTGAAAGCTATGCTGATGGCTTGGATGTAGGGACATAGAGCTTTGCATACAAATTCAATCTCAACCAGAGTCTCCGGTGGGAGCAAAGCTGGGTGGCTGCAGCCTTACCCAGTGGTGAGCTGCTAGGTTCAACTTTATGCTGCATAGTCAGTCAGACTTTGGGAAAGATAGTTAAAGGTAATCAGAAGGGATTGTTGACATTTATAAACACACTTGTCCCAGTCGTGTAACTAATATTTCTAATGGAGCAACATAAGAATAACAGTAGGAGGGTCCAAGAATGCAACTCTGCACCATATTTGTGCATGTAAAAATACCATCCAGATTCTGTATGATCTGGCCCGCTAAACACAATGTATTCAATTCAGAGCAAAGTCCTGACCTTAAGCCAACCCGCATAGAAGAAGAATTGCAGTAGAGTGAAGATAGGAATATAAAAGTCTATGTTATCTTCTTCATAACCTGGCCTTGGTTCAAGAAACTGACGTCCAATCAGACAGAAGGCAAAGAAGGAGTAGACTGCAATAGTAACCACCTGTGGAGAGGTAAGACAGAAGCAGCAGTTATCAATCATGGAATGTGGATACTTCAGAAAGGATATTTCCTGTTCCATTTCTGTGTCAAATGTCTACATTCAGGGAATTTTTGGAGGTGAACTTTTATGCGGTGCAAGTCAAATAGTACAGCATGGAATGAAAATTGACTGAAAGCACGAAACTGCTTCATCAAATTCAGAATGTCCTGACACACAGACCCACCCAACAAGAGTGTGTTGCTCTGGTAATCCAGCAAATTGGACCAGCACAGTCTCAGTTTTCCTGCTTAACCTTGAATCCTCAGGCTAATCCTAGTATTGAGACTGCTGGTCCAGCTGAGATCAAAGACTGAAGGGGGCATCTTCATTATGTGAATAGATAAAGGTAATCTTTTCGAGAGTCAATGGATCAGGAATTGGAGTTCAATGAAATTCTGACCTGAGTGTACACTAAGGGGATACTGATCCAGTCATAGTGAAATAACAGGCTGCATTTTGCCCGGTGTCGGTTCAATTCCTGCAAATGAGAAAGGGAAATATTTTTGTTAACTGATATATACAATATAAATAATAATGTGGGCCATTAGAGTTTGTGAGGCAGCTTGAAATTCATATTTGTTTCATGCTACAACATCTGTGCAGTGACATCTATGATCTAGCACTTTAAGTTAAAAATCACGCAACACCAGGTTTAATTGGAAGTATTAACTTTTGGACCGCTGCTCCTTCAGGTGGTTGTGCAGCATTCCAAAAGCTAGTGCTTCCAATTAAACCTGTTGGACTATAACCTGGTGTTGTGTGATTTTTTAACTTTGTACACTCCAGTCCAACACTGGCAGCTCCAAATCATGACTAGCGCTTTAACACATCCTTGCCAGTAATGCAGTCCTGCCACTCTGTGGCTGTGCAGAGAACAGCTGACCTTACCTACATGTGGGCTCAGCTCATTCAGATAGCTTTAGTTTCCTGGCACAATGCTCATGAGTTGCAGGATGGGGAATGGGAAACACAAGCCAGCATTTCAGCATTAATTGCAAGTCCCATTGAGCGCCAGTGGTTTCCTTAAGGAAGAAAGAGGAAGAGCAGCACAAGGCAAATAGATACGGAAATGCATGACTAGATTGCTGCTTTAAAATTCTACTGCCACATTAAAGAATAACATATTACATCACAGAAGGATTATAGGGAAGATTTTAATGAATATTTTTGTGGATGCTTTCAGTATTGCTTGTAATTTGTCAGTATAAAAGCATAAAAAAAGTGAGCAAGAGTAGGCCATCTAGCTCCCTGAACCTGCTCCACTATTCAATAAGATCATAGCTGATCTTCTCTCGCAATACACTGCACTGGTTAGTTGAAGTCTGTTGAGCCTGTTAAGCAGGCAAAAGGCTTTCAATACCCGATTAATTAAAGTAATGGTTACCTAAAACCCTTCAGGTCCCATTGCAGTAAGAGTTCCAAAGAAGAATTCTGTATTATATGTGCTACTGCATTAGAACCATTTGCACTTTACTATTGATCTGCCCACTGTTTTATAGTTTCTCACTGAGGGACTAAGATATCAGGCTTACATCCATCAACAGTCTTAAAGCAACATCATCTTGGATTCTGCCCTCTCTCCTTGCCTGGGCTGCCAGGTTTGTAAACCACACACATGGAATCCAGTACTTGTTAAAATCAGAATAGAGGCTTTCAAATTTCTTCAGTTCTTCATTGGTCATAAAACCTGCAGACAGAACCCGCAAACAGACATAATGACTGATTAGTTGAAGTCATAGAGTTGATTTGCTATTTCTTGCGTTTGGGAGTGTTGGATCATCTTGTACAATAAATGCAGGAAGATCAACAGGAGGGAGCTCAAACCCATAAGAGAATCTGTGGAATTTTCCACCCATTTCCAATTAGTAGATATTGGGCGAACACCTCACAGTTGTCTTGCTGTACTCAGTGTCCCTCAGATGCTACAGCAACTGAGATATTTGCACCCTGTCTCTGGCACAACTGCTTTCTAATATCCTTTTTGTCCAAATAACAAAACAATGTAATATGACCATCTATTACATGACTTCTGTTTTTGGGCATGTTTAAGCTTTCCTGCATCCTTGTTAATATTTTCAGTGAAAGTATCTCTTCAGATAAACTAATACCTTTGTACTATTGCTCTCCAATACTTTGCAGTAAAATATTTTTATTACATTCTTGTGGAGCTTGAAAAGACCAACAAAATGGTCAAATGTTTGAGAATAGGTGGAGGGGATACTCTACAATATTATGGCTGCAGCTCATATTTGGTTTCTCATTTACTTAACTATGATTATTTCTATGTGAGAGAGGTTATCTCAGTGGCTCAGTGATGGTTGATATCTGGTCAATGCTAAACTAGTTCCTCAGTGCAGACTTAGAGACACAACAGTTAGCATGGGAGAGGGATTCAGCCAAGTGAATGCTCCTGAAAGTTGTCCAGCTGCCTGCCACATGAGCATTTGAAGGTGGACACAGATGCTTCAGCTGTGATGCCCCCTGTGCATGAATGTCTTGCTGACTGTGATGCTGATGGTTGCACAAGTCTATTAGCCAGATGGAACTCAGAAGCCATATGGTTGTACCAATGTCACTAATGCAGTCAAGGAAGTATGCTTTGTCCTGACATTCTGTCCTGGTGTATCCTCTGATAAAATATTCGCATGTATGTCCATTGATAACATGGGTCACATTACCTGCTTGAAACTTTATTGCTGGAACAGCACAGCAGGTCAGGCAGCATCCAGGGAACAGGAGATTCGACGTTTCGGGCACAGGCCCTTCTTCAGGAATCCTGGATTCCTGAAGAAGGGCCTGTGCCCGAAACGTCGAATCTCCTGTTCCCTGGATGCTGCCTGACCTGCTGTGCTGTTCCAGCAATAAAGTTTCAACTTTGATCTCCAGCATCTGCAGACCTCACTTTCTCCTCACATTACCTGCTTCAACCACATGTTCTAACGAAGGGAATCTCTTTCGGACCCTTGTACTGATGGAGTGAAGAATGAGCACTGCAGAGAGATTGGCATATCGAATCAGCGTTCTCCTCAGCATCCGGCCCCTTTCATCGACACCATGAACATTACTGGACACCACACACATCAGCTGATCCGGAAGTGGGATATTAGTGTATTGGTTCCACCAGCGGTTAACAATCAGCGTTACATAAAAACCTACCGGGAAGGTTAAGAGTCACAGGGTATCATTAGTGCACATGCAGTATCAGACTGTGAGGGTGATGCAATGACACATTGGTCAGGCACTATTACACTTCAGTTGTTTACAGTGTATGCAATTATTTGTCTGACTGACATCACACTATTCGTCAATTAGTATTACAATAAACTACACGGATATGGTGCAAATTGCCATGAATTTGTTATTTTACTCTTGTTTTTCCCTCTTCATTTTCTTGCATAGTATTCAAGTTTTTACAGTTCAGATTGTTCTATGCCTGTAGCCCTAAGAGCAGCCATAAATTAAAAGGTGATCCCTGCAGGTGGGAATCTCCATCTCGCTCTCACTCTCCCTCTTCCTTCCATTTTCCCTGAAGCTGCTGATTTCCACGTGGCACATGGCTCCTGTCAGGAGTTTGGACCTTTAATGTACTTTTGCATTTTTCCTCCCTTGTATGCTATTTTTTAATCAAAAGATTAGCTAGAAAAATCTCAAATGAGCTGCAATTGAATTGTTCTTTCAATGGATAGATAATAAAATGATAAGATAAAGGAGCAGAATTAGGCTATTTGGCCCATCGAGTCTGTTCCACCATTCAATCACAGCTGGTATGTTTCTCAACCCCATTGTCCTGCCTTCTCCCCAGATCTTTGATCCCCTTGCTAACCAAGAACCTATCTATCTCTCTCTTAAATACACTCAATGACTTGGCCTCCCTCCACAGCCCTCTGCAGCAATGAGTTCCACAGGTTCACTTCCTCTGGCTGAAGATATTCTTCCTCAATCATGCATTCTGAGAAACAACTGAATTGATTAGTGGCTGGACTTACTGAACACCTATCAATTAATTGGCAAATAATGTCCAGTCTTCACAAGTTATCTTTGTTTTTATTCATTCAATGGGATGTGGGTATTGTTGGCTATGCCTGATGTCTGATTGCCCATGTCACCTGGGCATATTCCATGTTTAGACATGTCCATTTTTGGCAGGAAGGATTCTTCAGAGTCCATGGATTTTTTTTTCAAAGTAACAATGCAGATCACGGAAAGTGCTTTGCATCATAGGGATTAAGTACAGGTACACAATACTTTTTCCGAAATCCGAAAAGCTCCAAAATCTGAGGGTTTTTTTGTAAAGTATTTTTCTGTATAACAAGGTTGCTTGGCGTGCAAACAGGTGACCTAATTCCACACCCACTCGACCCACGGCACAGCACTGGGAGGCATCAATTGTGTCTCAGCGCTTGTATTAGTCACACGTGGGTCTGAAAAAAACTTTTTTATTTCAAAATCTGAAAAACAACTGGTCCCAAGGATTTCGGTAAAAGTATTGTGTACCTGTAGTTGTTTTCTCCTTGTTAAATAAGAAAAGTTCTGTAGGTGAAGCAATAGGTTAGCTAGTCTGATGCTTATTTTCAGCATTTTCCAGTGCCTTCTTATTGCTTTATTCTGACAAATGGGGCATGATTTAAGCCAAATCTTTTACACGCGGGGCAAGCCATGTTAGATGGCAATTATGTGCTACCCACACCAGCAAGATAACTCACTGGGTTTCCCACCGGTCAGCTCATTAACAGCATAAGGTCACCACTTTATCACAGGCCTTGACATTGGTGACCTGGATCACAAGAAGCTGCCAGTTAATCAAAGACAGTTCCTTGGGAAATCCAGTGGTAAGAAAGTAAGTCCTTTACCTGCGAGGGGCAGGTGGGGGACTTGCTGGGAGAGAGATCAGGCAGGACGATTATAATGGTTAGCTTTCAGAGGTGTCCACTTTGCTGCTATCGTGCTCCTGATTGGCTCAGATTTGGCAATTAATAGGGTGTCCCTAGCTCAGCAGGCAGATTGCCATGACCTCCTATTGCAAAATCTACACAATTTTCTCACCTACTGGGGATGCAGGTGATTGAAGAGATGGCACGTTCTGGAAGGATCCACAAATGGGGGGAGGGAATGGTACTAAGACCCCAGCTATTCACCGTATGTGTTAATGATTTAGGTGAGGGAACTCAATGTAATATCTCAATATTTACAGGTGACACAATGCTTAGTGTAAGGGTGTACTGTGAGGAGGATGCAGAGATTTGGACAGGCTGAATGAGTGGGCAAATGCATGGCAGATATAATGTGTGAAATGTAAATAAATGTGAGGTATTCCACTTTGGTAGTAAAAATAGGAACACCAATTATTATTTGCATGGGTGTAAATTGAGAGAGGGGAATGTTCAATGAATCCTGGGTGTCCTTGTGCACCAGTCACTGAAAGTAAATGTGCAGGTGAAGTAGGCACTGAGGAAGGCAATATGTATATTGGCCTTCATAGCGAGAGGGTTCATGTACTGAAACAAGGATGCATTGTTCTAATTGTACAGGGCAATGGTGAGGCCACACCGGGAATGTTGTGCACAGTTTTGGTCTCCTTTACTAAGAAAGGATGTTCTTGCTATAGCGGGAGTGCAGTTAAAGTTTACCAAATTGCTTCATAGGGTAGATGTATGAGGAGAGGTTGAGTCGGTTAGGATTATATTAACTGGAATTCAGAAGAATGAGGGGGCTGTCCTAAAGAATCCTTACTGCACTAGACAGTGTAGATGCAGAAACAATATTTCCGATGGTGGGGGAGTTTAAGGATAAAAGGCAACCAGTTTAAGGCTGAGGTGAAGAGAAATGTCTTCACCCAGAGAGTGGCGAGTCTGTGTAATTCACTACCACAGAGTGAGGTGATTGAGGCCAAAACATGTGTTTTCAAGAAAAAGATAGTGATAGCACTTGTAGCTAAATGGATCAAGGGATATGGAGGGAGGGCAGGATTAGGGTATTGAGTTGGATGATTAAGGTATTGAGTTGGATGATTAGGGTATTGAGTTGGATGATCAGCCATAAGCATATTGAATGGCGGGGCAGGCTTGACGGGATGAATGGTCTATCGTGTTCCTATCTTCCAGGATTCTATGAGTTCAAGCCTTTTCGCGGCCATTAAAGAACATCTCAACAGCTTTAATCCTGGAGAGCAAAGGATGTCACCCATTGATCTCTTCCTTCTCATTAGCTCTCCAGGAGGAGAATTCCCACATCCATTGTGGGAATTAATATCCATTGACGAGAAAGTAACCTGGAGCAGCTATATAAATACTGTGGCTCAACCACACGTCAGAGGTTCTGAACTCTGTAGTAAGTAACTTCCACTCTGACTCACGAAAGCCTGTCCACTCTCTATAAGGCATAAGTCAGGAGTGTAATGGAATAGTCTCCACTTGCCTAGATGAATACAGGTCTAAAAATCTTCAAGAAACTTGACATCATCGATTCTGCTTGATTGGCATCTCATGTAATACTAACACCATTCTCTGTCTCCAACACCACAAATTCAGAAGGAGGGATTGCTTTATGACCAAACAGATTGGGACTCTACTCACTGGAATTTAGAAGAATGAGAGGTAGTCTCATTGAAACATATAGGATTCTTAAAGGGCTTAACAGAGTAAATACAGAGAGGGTGTTTCCCGTTATGGAAGAGTCTACGACCAGTGCACATAATCTCAGAATAAAGGCGCACCAATTTAAGACTAAGGTGAGGACGAATTTCTTCTCTCAGAGGCTTGTGAGTCTTTGGAACTCCTCGCCACAGAGAGCTGTTGGGACAGAGTCCTTGCTTATATTTGAGGATGAGATGGACAGATTCTTAATCAGTAGGAGAATCAAGGGTTATGGGGTCAGGGCAGGAAAGATGATGTGAGGAATGTCGAATCAGGCATGATCATACTGAATGGTGGGGCAGGCTTGAGGGGCTGAATGGCCTCTTCCTGTTCCTATAGTCTGACACAGTGACAGTATTGTGTGCCATCTACAAGATGTTCCTTAACTTACCGAGGGTCTGTCAAAACCATACCCTCCACCAGTTGAAGAACAAGGGTGCCAGATACATGGAAACACAATCTCTCGCAAGTTCCCCCTGCAGGCTTCACTCTATCCTGACTTGGAATTATATCATTATTCTTTCACTGTGTCAAAATCCTGGAACTCCCTTCTTAACCACACTGTGGGTGTCTGTACACCACATAGACTCACATCAGTCCGCGAACATCTCAGACATGGAAATTACTGTCATTACTTTTATGTTAAAATATAAACACCAACAACATACATTTATATTTTGCTCTTCACCTACATGATCATTTCGGTTCTCTCTGGAAGTGGAAAATGTGGATCGGAAGTAAAGAAATTCATTTAGGAGACCAGGGGTATGAGTTAAAGGGATCTGTGTAGGAAGTCTTTAGGGCAGTGGAAAGACATGCCAAATTAGTTTTGAAATAAGAATTTCAGAAGGAAATTATTTAACAGCCAAATCTAGTGCTTGAACAAAAGAAATAGGAAATAAGTCATATTTCAGTGTCAGAGAATGGAAGGATTGTAAGAATGGCAAGAATTTGCTTGTAATATGGAGTACAAATGTGATGAAATTTGAAGATGAGAATCTTGCAGATGTTGATGCTGGGAGGTAGGATATAGATGATAAATGGAGCAGCTTGGTGGGTATCATATAGTTTCAGGAGACACAGTGCTATGCTATTGGCTCTATATAAATGCAACTTGTTAGTGACATTTTAGAATTCATTAATGATTTTATAGTAGTCTGAAGCTTTAGTTACAGACCTAAAACAAATGACATTGGAATAAGACTGGTCTGTTTGTCACAATATGTAGCCACGTTCTCAAAGAGAATCTTCTGTTCATGTGATAGGAAATACCTACAATAAATAGCAATAAAAACATGCTCAGACACAGGAGAATTATCCACGTATTAATATACAGTTGGTTGTAGTAAATGCAATGCTAATTATATTTCAGTTTGAATTACTTATTTCATTTACTGAAGTTTCAAACTGTCACTTTTGATTAATTAAAATCAGCCAATCTCCAAGTTACAGGAAATAAACTGTCTACTTTACAGACCTTGCAGGGAATATTTTGGAGAATTTTATCATCATTATCTGTAGATCTCAGGACAACAGAAAACACTTTATAACCAATGCACTACAGTTATTGTAGAGAAACGCAGTCACAAAGTTCCACAAGCAGTAATGTGATAATGATCTGATAATTTGTTTTAGTGAGATTGGTGCCATAATAAATACTTACCAGTGCACAGGGAAGAATTCTCTACTTTTTGTCAAATAGTGTATTGGGATATTTTACAACCACTGAAGAGAGAAGGCAGGACCATGATATCAAAGAGAAACCTTCAATGGTGTAGCCCTCAGTGCAGTACTGAAATGTCGATATACCTTATATGTATTTGAGTTTCTACAATGGGGCTCTACATCACAATCTTCTGACTCAGAGGCAAGAATCTTCCCACACATATAAGTCCACGATACTGTGATCTGTAAAATATCCAAGTCATTAACACTATGGTTGCTTTAAATTGAATCCTGGATTTTTGGAAAGTTAGCAGATTTTTGCTAATGCAGTAGGACCATAAAATGTAGCAGCAGAAGTAGGCCATTCAATCTGTTCCACCATTCAATCCTCAACTCCACTTTCCTGTCATTTTCTCATAACTATGAATCCCTTAAGGATTAACTTTCTGTTTAACCCAAGCTTGAAAGTACATAATAACCCGGTCTGTACAGTCCTCAGTGATAAAGAATTCAACAGATTCACTGTCCTCTGAGAGAAGACATTCCTCCTCATCTCTGTCTATAATGGGCAACCCTTTACTCTGAGATTCTGCCCTGTGGTCCTAGCCTTTCCCAGAAAGGGAAACCACCTCTCCATATCCACCCGGTCAAGTCCCCTGTGAATCTTTTATGTTTCAATAAGGTCACGTCTCATTCTTCTAAATTCCACTGAGTGTCGGCCCAACGTTCTCATCCTCTCCTCCATACCCAGGATCAGCCTAGTAAATGTTCGCTGCACTCTTTCCATCTATATCTTCCCTCAGACAGGAAACCAAACTGTTCACAGTAATCCAAGTATGGCCTAATTGGTGCCATATATTATTTTAGCAAGACCTCCCTATTTCTCTACTCCATTTCCTCTAAAATAAAGGCCAACATTCCATTTGCCTTCCCTATCACTTGCTGAACCTATATGCTAGCTTTTTCTGATTCTTGCAAGAGGACTCCCAAATTACGTTATGATGTAGCTTTCTACAGTCTTTCATAATTTAAAAAATATTCAGCTCCTGTATTCATTCTGCCAAAGTGCATAACCTCACGTTATATTCCATCTGCCAAGTCTTTGTCCACTTGCTTAACCTGTCTATTTCCCTTTGTAGTTGTGTCATCCTCACCACTTGTCTTCCCATCAGTGTTGACCCCAGCACTGATTCCTGTGGCGTACCTCTAGTTACAAGTTGTCATCCTGAGAATACCCCCCTTATCCAATCCGCTGTCTTGTATTAGCTAATCCTCTATCCACACTAATGTATTACAGTGCCTCCAACCCCATGGGCTCTTATTAAATAGTCTAATAGGTGGTATCTTATCAAACACTTTCTTGAACTCCAAATATATTGCACTCACTGCTTTTTCCTTTATTCTTCCTACTTGTTATCTCCTCAAAAAATTCTAATGAATTTGTCAGGTATGATTTCCCCTTCATGAAGTCATGCCGACTGCTTGACCAAATTATGTACAGTATTGTTGAATGCTCTGCTTTTACATCCTTTATACTGGCCTCTAACATTTCTCAATAATAGATGCTAACCTAAGTGGCCTATAGTTACCTTTTTTTGTTCCCAAATTTAAATAATTAGATTAGATTCGTTACAGTATGGAAACAGGCCCTTCGGCCCAACAAGTCCATACCAACCTTCCGAAGAGTAACCCACCCAGACCCATTCACCTACCCTATATTTACTCCTAACTAATGCACCTAACACTATGGGCAATTTATCATGACCAAGTCACCTGACCTGCACATCTTTGGATTGTGGAAGGAAACCGGAGCACCCGAAGGAAACTCATGCAGAGACGGGGAGAATGTGCAAACCCCACACAGAGAGTCTCCTGAGGCTGGAATCAAACCCGGGACCCTGGCGCTGCAAGGCAGCAGTGTTAACTACTGAGCCACGGTGCCGCCCCTGTTACATGGTGTTACATTGGCAGTTTGCCAACCCTCTGAGACATTTCTAGAATCTAAATATTCTTGGAAGATTGCTACCAGTGCATCCACTGCAGCTATAAAAATAGGTAAGGGTCTTTGAGGACACGGGCCTCCAGAAGAAGCAGAGATGTTTCTTGACCGTCAAGTTGACGTGTGTGGACCAGGACACATCACTCAAAGGAACTTGATCTCTTGACCATCTCCACCTCAGCACCACGAATGCAGACAGGGGCGTGCCCTTAAGTCTGCTTCCTGAAGTCAATGACCAGCTCGTTCATTTTGCTGATGTTGATGGAGAGGTTGCTGTCTTTATACCATGCTGCTAAGCACTCTATCTCTTTCCTGTCCTCTGTCTCATTGTTTGAGATCCGACTTACAATGGTGGTGTCATCAGCAAACTGAATGTATAAGGAGTATAGTAAGGGGCTGGATACAGAGCCTTGTGGGGCACCGGTGCTGAGGATTATGGTGGAGGAAGTACTGTCGCCTATTCTTACTGATTGCAGTCTACAGGTCAGGAGGTTCAGAATCAAATTATAGAGGGGGAGCCGAGACCTAGATACCAGAGTTTAGAGATGAGTTTGTTTGGTATTATGGAGTTGAACTCGGAACTGTAGTCAATAAATAGAAATCTGATGTAGGTATCCTTGGTATCCAGATGTTCTAGGGATGAGTATAGGGCCAGGGAGATGGTGTGTTGTACGTGTGGGTGAATTACAAAGGATCAAGGCAATTTGGTAGGCTGGAGTTGATGTTAGCCATGACACTTGAAGCACTTCATAATGATGAAGGTCAGAGCCACCAGGCGGTAGTCATTGAGGCATGCCTCATGACTTTGCTTTGGTAACGGTATGATGGTAGTCTTCTTGAACCAACTGGGGACTTCAGATCGAAATAAAGAGAGGTTAAAGATGTTTGCAAATACTCTTGCCAGCCAGTCTGCACAGGATCTGACTGCATGGCCAGGACTCCATCCAGGCCAGTCGCTTTCCATGGGTTCACTCTCAACAAGGCTGATCTGACATCTTCCTCGGTAACCATGGGTACAGGTGCATCTGAGGCTGTTGGGGGAGGTGACATCATTTCACTTCACTCAAAGTGACCGTAGAATGCATTGAGCTTGTCAGGTGGGGATTTACTGTTGCCCGTGATTCTGTTTAACTTTGCTTTGTAGTGTAGTCAGTCTAGGTCTCAAGCTTAATTTGGCATTACTTCTTGGTGTCCCTGGTGGCCTTACGAAGGTCATATCTGGATTTCCTGTACTGGTCAGGGTGGGATGAACTGAATGCCTCAGTCTTGGACTTCAGTAAGGAGTGGATCTCCTGGTTCATCCATGGTTTCCCGTTGAGGAACATTTGGATTAACTTCTTCAGCATCCAATCTTTTACACACTTACTAATGAAGCCTGTGACTGTAGTACCATACTTGTTTAGATTAGATTAGATTAGATTACTTACAGTGTGGAAACAGGCCCTTCGGCCCAACAAGTCCACACCGACCTTCCGAAGAGCGACCCACCCATCCCTATTCCCCTACACTTACCCCTTCACCTAACACTACAGGCAATTTAGCATGGCCAATTCACCTGACCTGCACATCTTTGGACTGTAGGAGGAAACCGGAGCACCCGGAGTGGAACTTGGTGTGCATTAGGATTCATGGAAGAGTTTTGGATGAACTGGAATTTATGGAAGTTGGAGGGTTGGCAAACAGGAAAGCATCAGGATAATGGGAGTCTAGAGGTGGCAAAGACATGGACCAGGCTTTCAGGAGTAGATGAGCTATTATAAACATGGTGGTGGGTCTCACGATAGAAAAAGTAGGCATTCTACATGATGAATTCTTGTGGAACTCCCAAAGTTGGTGCAGAGCTATGTACAGCAAACATTGCTGGAAAAGGTCTGCCAACACTTTTATATATCAGAGTCAATGGCAGTTCCGCCAAGAAGGAGATCATTTGGAGGAGGGTGATAAGGGTTGGAGGTGACTATGTTAAAAGTGGTTGCAAAGTCAAGGTTCAATAGTATTCACTTTCACAGTGGATGTCATAAAGGTGGCTGTGGTATGAAAATTTATACATGGAACAACATTGACTAAAAATTAGTTTAGCACAACTCTATCTGCCCTGCATTATCATCCCTTTCATCACCAGGACACTGCTGTGCAAAGAGCCCAAGCAATGACAGGTATGATAGATGGGCACAGAATAACGTTTAGAATATTGGCTTGAAACGTGGCAACTTAATTGGAGGGATTTAAATGAAGGGTTGCAGGAAAGATGAATTGTTTCATCTTTCCTGCAACCCATCTGGGAGGTGACAACAAGGTCAAGTAATTAGAAAAAGAAACAATGTTTGGAGTGGAGTTGTGGGTACTTGGAAGGGGATGTGATGTCAATGCTTTTTAAAGGAAATGGGACCCTAAACTGAAAATGGAAACTTCGGGCCAAGAGGAAACTTCAGTGGGGAGGAGTATAAAATTACAAAGCAAAGCAAAGATGTCTTTTACCTGTACGTAACACTGAATATTGAATATAAAATGATGAACACAATGAATTCCTTGTACAACAGTTTGTAAATACTTCCTTTCCAACGAAAGAGAAGTTTAGAGAATCCAGCAAATCGAGCATCTGCAACTTTCAGTGTGTAAGAAATTGTCATGGCGCCCCTTTGTGGTAACAATCTGAAAGTTCAATAAAATCTCAAATTAACAAATGCACGGATACTGAATGCATTCCTTAGATCTTTCAAATTGAGTGAGGTTGACAAATATCTGGGAGGTAATCCACTTACCTTCAAAATTGAACAGAGTATGTCAGTTGAATTTGACTGAAGACAGAGCAGTAGAAAAACTATAAAAAGACAACATTCTGATGTATGAACCTCAAAGAGCAAATGGAATGCATTTGCAGGATTCAAACATGAAAATAATTTACCTAAGAGGGAATAATCTCCCCTGTTTATAGCAATGTACTGAATCATTAGTCAGTTTTAATTTTACTGACTTTTATTGACTACTTGATATTAGAAGGAAGAGTATATGGGTTGCTATTGGTTTTGAGAATTGTTTTTTTTTATCCCTGGAGTGTGGAGATCACTAACATTTATTGCCCATCCCTGGTTACCCTTGGTGGTCGTGAGCAATTTTCTTGAACTGGTGCAGCTCTATTTGGAGGACAACTGATTCATCAGCTGAGGCATAGGGACTGAGGTGAAGTGGGCGGAATGTGGCAATTGGTCAATTTCCTTGCCATATTTGACTGGATGCCATAAGATTTTATGGGATCTGGACTCAATGTTGAGAATTGTCAGGGTAACTCCCACCCGACTATAAACGACTGTGCTGCTACCTCTGCTGGGTGTGTCCTACTGGTGGGACAGGACATATCCAGGGATGGTGTTAGTGGTGTCTGGGACATTGTAGGGAAGGTATGATTCTGTGAGCGTGACTATGTCAGGCTGTTGTTTGATGAGTCTGTGAGATAGCACTCCTGATTTTGTCCTTTGCCCCTCACTGTTAGCGAGGAGGGTTTTGAAGCGTTAACAGGCCTGCATTTGCTGGGTTTTTTTTTGTTTCCAGTTATGTTTTTGTGACTTTCTATCAATTGTTACAGCTGAGTGGCTAGCTAGGTCATTTCAGAGGTCAGTTAAGAATCAACCACATTGCTGTGTGCCTGGGGTCACATGTAAGCCAGACCAGCTAAGAATGCTGGTTTCTAAGAAGGCCAGGAGAGGTAATGTAGGAAACTCCTGTAGCTACCTCCCTCTCAAGCAAGTATACCGTTTTGGAAAAAGTTGGAGGGGTGGGGGGGGCGGGGCAGCCTCTCAAAAGGGAACATGAGCAGCCAGAGGTTGTTATACACATTGATATCAACAATATAGGTAGAAAAAGGGATGAGATCCTACAGAATGAATATAGGGAGTTAGGCAGGAGGTTAAAAAATTGGGCATCAAGAGTAGAAATCTCTGGATTACTCCCAGTGCCACGTGCTACTGAGAGCAGAAATGGGAAGGTAAGACAGATGAATACGTGGCTAAGGCACTGATGTATGGGACAGGGATTCAGATTTTGGATCAGTGGAATCTCTTCTGTGTCAGAGGACCAAATATGTAGGGAGATAGCAGCTAGCTGTAAGAGGGTTGGATCTGTAGGGAATTTGAACTTTCCAAACATAGACTGGGCCTGCCATAGTGTTAAGGGCTTGAATGGGGAGGAATTTGTTACAGAGGGGACACCGTATCTGCGGGAAATACGTTCCAAGACCTACCGTGGATGCCCAAAACTATGGATAGTAGCGAGCCCTATCATTTAAATGGAAAACGTACCTCCCCGGCAGCCCCTGGAATTATTTCTGGAATGTACCATGTATTATTTTCAAGCTACAGTAAACTGCAGATAACTGAAACCATGCAAACCATATCCGCAGATACAGGGGTACTACTGTAGTGTGTTCAATAAAACTTTCTTAATCAATATGTAAATGACCCTGCTAGAGAAGGGGCAAAACTTGACATCCCCTTGGAAAATCAGGCACGCCTAGTGACTGAGGTATTAGAGAGACACTTTGGGACCAGTGACCATTATTCCATTAGTCTTAAAATAGCTATGGGAAAGGATAAAGTTAAAGTTCCACAAGTTAAAGTTCTAAATTGGGGCAAGGCTAATTCTGATGGTATTAGGTAGGAACTTTCAAATGTTGAATGGGGGAGGCTATTCACAGTTAAAGGGATATCTGGCAGGTGGGAGGCTTTCAAAAGCAAGATAGCTAGAATTCAGGGAGACCAGGTTCCTGCTAGTGTGAAGGACAAGTATGTCAGGCATAGAGAACACTGGATAACTCAAGATATTGATTCTCTGGTCAAGAAAAAGAACAAGCATAAATCAGGTATAGACAGCTGGGATCAAGTGAATCCCTTGAGAAGTATAGGAAGTATAGGAGTACACTAAAGAGGGAAATCAGGAGGGCAAAAAAAGACATGAGATAGCTTTGTCCGATAAGATTAGGGAGAATTCAAAGAGATTCTACAAGTATATGAAGGGCAAAAGAGTGACTAGGGTGAGAATAGGGCCCCTTAAAGATCAATGAGGCCATCTATTTTTGGAACTGCAGGAGATGGGGGAGATCCTAAACAAATGTTTCATGTCAGTATTTATTGTGGAGAAGACATGGAAGCTAGAGAACTTGGGGAAATAAATAGTCTTGAAAAGAATCCACATTGCAGAAGAGGATAAAGGTAGTTAGATCCCTGGGACCTGATCAAGTGTATCCCAGGACATTGTGGGAGGTTCAGGAAAAAATTGCAAGGGCCCCAGCAGAGATATTTGTATCATCGATAACCACAGCTGAAGTGCCAGAAGACTGGGGGGTGGCTAATGTTGTGCTACTATTTAAGAAAGGCTGCAAAGAAAAGCCAAGGAACTACACACTGGTGAGCCTGATGTCAGTGAGGGTAAATTGTAGGAGGGAATCCTGAGAGACAGATTAGATTAGATTACATTACAGTATGGAAACAGGCCCTTCGGCCCAACAAGTCCACACCGACCTGCCGAAGCGCAACCCACCTTTACCCCTATACCTAACACTATGGGCAATTTAGCATGGCCAATTCACCTGACCTGCACATCTTTGGACTGTGGGAGGAAACCGGAGCACCCGGAGGAAACCCACGCAGACACGGGGAGAACGTGCAAACTCCACACAGTCAGTCGCCTGAGGCGGGAATTGAACCCGGGTCTCTGGCGCTGTGAGGCAACAGTGCTAACCACTGTGCCGCCCACTAATGTAGACAGGATCTACATGGTTTTGGAAAGGCAAGAACTGATTAGGGACATGGCTTTGTACATGGGAAATCGTGTCTCACAAACATGGTTGGGATTTTTGAAGAGGTGATCAAGAAGATAGATGAAGGCAGAGTTGTAGACATTGTCTACAGGAACTTTAGCAAGGCTTTCAACAAGGTTCCACATGGTAGACTAGTTAGTAGAATTAGATCACATGGGATCCAGGGAGAGAGCTAGTCAATTGGATACAAAATTTGCTTGACAGTAGGAGACAGAAGGTGGTGGTAGAGGGTTGTTGTTCAGTCCTATGCGACCAGCGATATACCACAAGTATCAATACTGGGTCCACTGTTTTTCATCATTTATATTAACAATTTGGGTGAGAATATGGGAGACATGATTAGTAATTTTGCAGATGTCAACAAATTGACACCAGCGAGCTGAAGGATAGCAGATGGACTTTAATTTAGATAAATGTGAGATGTTGAAGTTTGGTGAAATAAACCAGGGCAGGTGAAATAGAACAGTTAATGGTAGGACACTGGGGAGTGCTGTCAAACAGAGACACCTAGAGGTTCAAGTACATAGTTTCTTGAAAATGGAATCACAGTTGAACAAGGCGGTGAAGAAGGTATTAGGGGAGAAAGTGAGGTCTGCAGATGCTGGAGATCAAAGTTGAAACTTTATTGCTGGAACAGCACAGCAGGTCAGGCAGCATCCAGGGAACAGGAGATTCGACGTTTCGGGCACAGGCCCTTCTTCAGGAATGAGCAGAGAGTGTTCAGCAGGAGAAGATAAAAGGTAGGGAGGAGGGACTTGGAGGAGGGGAGTTGGAAATGTGATAGGTGGAAAGAGGTCAAGGTGAGGGTGATAGGTCGGAGTAGGATGGAGGCGGAGAGGTCAAGAAGAAGACTGCAGGTCAGGAAGGCGGTGCCGGGCTGGAGGGATCCGGCTGAGACAAGGTGGGGGGAGGGGGGATGAAGAAACTGGTGAAGTCCAAGTTCATCCCCTGCGGTTGGAGGGTTCCCAGTCGGAAGATAAGACGCTCCTCCTCCGACCGTCGGGTTGTTGTGGTTTGGCGGTGGATGAGTCCAATGACCTGCATATCCTCGGTGGAGTGGGAGGGGGAGTTGAAATGCTGTGCCACAGGTTGGTTGGGTTGGTTCGTCCGGGTGGCCCAGAGGTGCTCTCTGAATCGCTCCGCAAGTAGGCGGCCTGTCTCCCCAATATAGAGGAGGCCACACCGGCTGCAGCGGATGCAGTAGATGATGTGGGTGGAGGTGCAGGTGAATCTGTGGCGGATATGGAAGTTTCCCTTGGGGCCTTGGAGAGAAGTGAGGGGGGAGGTGTGGGCGCAAGTGTTGCACCTCCTGCGGTTGCAAGGGAAGGTGCCGGGAGTGGTGGTTGGGTCGGTGGGGGGTGTGGATCTGACAAGGGAGTCGCGGAGGGAGTGGTCTCTACGGAAAGCTGATAGGGGAGGGGAGGGAAATATATCCTTGGTGCTGGGGTCTGTTTGGAGGTGGCGGAAGTGACGGCGGATGATGCGCTGTACATGGAGATTGGTGGGGTGGTAGGTGAGGACCAGTGGGGTTCTGTCCTGGTGGCGGTTGGAGGGGCGGGGCTCAAGGGCGGAGGAGCGGGAAGTGGAGGAGATGCGGTGGAGGGCACCGTCGACCACGTCGGGGGGGAAATTGCGGTCCTTGAAGAAGGAGGCCATCTGTGTTGTACGTATTTTGAACTGGTCCTCCTGGGAGCAGATGCGGCGGAGACGAAGGAATTGGGAGAATGGGATGGCGTTTTTACAGGGGGCAGGATGGGAGGAGGTGTAGTCCAGGTAGCTGTGGGAGTCGGTAGGTTTGTAGTAGATGTCCGTGTTGATTCGGTCGCCTGAGATAGAAACAGAAAGGTCTAGGAAGGGGAGGGAGGAGTCCGAGACTGTCCAGGTGAATTTGAGGTCGGGGTGGAAGGTGTTAGTGTAGTGGATGAACTGTTCAACCTCCTCGTGGGAGCACGAGGTAGCGCCGATACAGTCATCAATGTAGCGAAGAAAAAGATGGGGGGTGGGGCCAGTGTAGTTGCGGAAGATGGATTGTTCCACATACCCTACGAAGAGGCAGGCATAGCTGGGGCCCATGCGGGTGCCCATGGCTACTCCTTTTGTTTGGAGAAAGTGGGAGGATTGGAAAGAAAAGTTGTTCAGGGTGAGGACCAGTTCGGTCAGTCGAAGGAGGGTGTCGGTGGAAGGGTACTGGGTGGTACGGCGGGAAAGGAAGAAGCGGAGTGCTTTGAGTCCTTCGTGATGGGGAATGGAGGTGTACAGGGACTGGATGTCCATGGTGAAGATGAGGCGTTGGGGACCGGGGAAGCGGAAATCCTGGAGGAGGTGGAGGGCGTGGGTGGTGTCACGAACGTAGGTGGGGAGTTCTTGGACTAATGGGGACAGGACCGTGTCGAGGTATGCCGAGATGAGTTCGGTTGGGCAGGAGCAGGCTGAGACGATGGGTCGTCCGGGGCAGTCAGGTTTGTGGATTTTGGGCAGGAGGTAGAAACGGGCGGTGCGGGGTTGTGGGACTATGAGGTTGGAGGCGGTGGATGGGAGGTCCCCTGAGGTGATGAGGTTATGGACGGTCTGGGAGATGATGGTTTGGTGGTGGGGGGTGGGGTCATGGTGCTAGGTATTAGGTATACTTGCCTTCATTGGTCAGAGTATTGTGTCCAGGAGTTGGAATGTCATGTTATGGCTGTACAAAGCATTGGTAAGGCCACATCTGGAATATTGCATACAGTTCTGGTCACTCTACCTTCAGAAGGATATTAGTAACCTGGAAAGGGTGCAAAAGGATTTATGGGGATGCTACCGAGACTGGAAGGTTTGAGTTATAAGGAGAGTCAGGATAGGCTGGAGCGTAGGCAGCTGAGCATTGATCTTATAGGTGTTTGTAAAATCATGACAGTCATAGATGAGGTTAATAAACAGGGTCTTTACCCCAGTGTAGGGGAGTCCAAAATAGAAAGCACAAGTTTAAGGTGAGAGGGGGAAATATTTAAAATGAACCTGAGGGGTCTTTTTCACACAGAAGGTGGTGCATATATGAAATGAACTATCAGAGAAAGTGATAGCGGTGAGTACAATTATAACATTTAAAAGACATTTGGACGGGTATATGGATAGGAAATATTTAGAGGGATATGGACCAAACGCAGATAAATGGGACTAGTTCAGTTTACATAGAACATAGAACATAGAAGAATACAGCGCAGTACAGGCCCTTCGGCCCTCGATGTTGCACCGATCCAAGCCCACCTAACCTACACTAGCCCCCTATCCTCCATATGCCTATCCAATGCCCGCTTAAATGCCCATAATGAGGGAGAGTCCACCACTGCTACTGGCAGGGCATTCCATGAACTCACGACTCACTGAGTAAAGAACCTACCCCTAACATCTGTCCTATACCTACCCCCCCTTAATTTAAAGCTATGCCCCCTTGTAAAGCTTTAGGAAAGCTGGTCGACATGAACACATTGGACTGAAGGGTATGTTTCCTTGCTGTATGACTCTATGATTCTAAGTTCAGCAGAAACACTGGAGGAACTGCATAAATAAATAAAAATGGCCATTTATTTGATTATCTCATTTGAGTGAGTGAGTTTCACTATCATCTGCGTGACATTGAAAGATCTCAGCAGAGGTTTGCAACTCAGTTGAGACGATAAGACCAATAAGAAACAGGAGCAGGAATAGGCCATTCAGCCCCTTGAACCTGCTCCACCATTCAATAGGATCATGGCTGATCCGACATTCCTCACGTCCACTTTCCTGCCCTTTCCTTTTAACCCTTGATTCTCTGACAGAACAAGACTCTATCTCTCTCAGCCTTATATACACACAAGGACTATGTTCCCACAGCTCTCTGTAGCAAGGAGTTCCAAAGACTCACAACCTTCTGAGAGGAGAAATTTCTTCTCATTTCAGTTTTGGTAGCAATGTCAAAGATAGTTTTAATTTGCGGGCGTGTCACTAATGAGGCTATAGTTATTGCCATCCCAGGTTTTCCATTTATATCCATCTCTTCAAAAAGCCTTAAATATCAACTCCTGGCCAGGTTACATTTGGAACTTCTTTTCAATGAAGGACAGTAGAATACCAATTGATTTCTAGCCAACAGTGTATTAAATTGATTGAACTGAATTTCACAGCTTTATGTGTTGAATTGTGTTGATGAGTTCTGGATACTTGGTGAGTTTGTACAGTCGGAGGCAAATGATATTGTGGAAGTGCAACTAAAGCTTCTGGGTGATGAGTAGGTAAATCATCAATGAATTAACAGGATACGACAGCCTCTGCCTCAGCCTCAGCCTCAGCCTCAGCAAGTGACCACAGAAAGGAATAGATTCATTGGTCAGCGAACTGAGTATACTAGAAGTGGTGGCTTCAATCATCCCAATGTTCAGTTGTTTGTTAGATATTGAAAAGGCAGTCTGAGAGGCAGTCATGTGGTCCATTGACAGTGATAAAGTAGGGAGCCACCAGGATACATGCAGTAGCTAATGCTGTGATAACTGCTGATATCATAAGTAGGCACGGGAGGAGGCAGCCACAGACCCTTGAGAGATTTGGGAGGTGACTTGGCAGGAGGAGGAATGGCAGCCATTGCTACAGATGTGATAGATAAATGTGAATGTAAAGCAGCCTATGGAGCTGAACAATTGGAAGGATGGCATCATTAACCACACTGAGTACTGTGGATGGCATCAGATGCATAATGAAAAATAATGTGCTCTGCTCATTTCAGATTTTATTTGTGATATTAGCTGGAGTACTCTTGGTGCAATGAGACGGAAGGAGGAGATGGGGAAGGAGGATAGATTTGCATGGCGAAATTAGGGAGATAGGCATGAATTTACGAAGGGAACATAATGTCGATGACCTCAGAAAAAGGAAATCCTACATGGGAGAGTAGTTGGAGAGGATCAATGGAACAAAGTAGGGTTTTTGAAAATGGCACTGAATGTATTGTCAAAGGAATGGGCTTGATGGGTGATTAAAGAGCCATCTATGTTTTAGTGAGGTTCAGAAGTTCAGTGTTTTGAGTGACCAGGAGTTGCATAAGAAGACATCAAAGGATAAGAAGATGAGTCTCAGTCATGGGGAAGTTTGGAAGGAAAGGAAGAGGAAGCTTAGAGTTGCAGAGGTTCTGATACAAGTTTTGATGAAGGTTATGCAAAGTGGAGAGGAAGAAAATGATAATACAGTAGCAGCATGGATGGTCTCAGTCAACAATGATGTCCATTCTATCTACACTTAACCTCCAAACTAGCAACATTCTCAGTTGTTTGGTTCAAGTTTTATTTCATTAAATAAGTTTTTAAAGTACACATTTAAACTAAGTTGCTTAAATTCACATAGAAACAGCTTCTTCAAATATTCTGAATTCAGGCCATCCTTCTTCATAATAATTGCAAGCTTAGCCCTGCCTTCACTATCATCTTGAGTTCACTGCCATCAATTATACTCCTAAGTGCCCTAGCATTTTGTCGTCATGGGACTTGTGCTGCTCCATATCTGCTTGTGCTGTGTCAGGACACAGAGTATATCAGTAGTATCCCTTTGTGATCTGAATCAGGTGTTTTACTGTATATCTTTTGAACACACTCGTCAGTCTCTTCAAAGATCCAACCAGAGAATCTTTGATGAGAGATGAGGCCTGTTATAAATCTCTAAGCTGTTTTACACGTGTAAAACAAACATCAGCAAAAGAGGTTAGTTATGATCAGTCTCACTTCATTCAAACAGAGCAACCTTGTATAATACAAAGTAAAGAACATGCCACCGATCCACCTTACTTGATTTCTTGCAGTCTTCCAGTATTTCTGAACTGATTCTCTCCAAAATGCTTTGCAACATTCAATTTAAATGACTGATTGGCTTGTCTGTATAACCTCATGTATTCAGAGCCATTTAGGAACAAAGATTTTCAAATGTAATAGAGGTAAAGTATATATAATTTCCATGATAGATGAATTGATTATTATTTACAGATTGTAGAAATAGTACATTCATCTCATGAATTAAACTTAACTCCTTTTTGGTTTAGTATTTTAGAACTCTGATAGATTTTCAGGGATTGTCTGATAGATTTTCTCACAGGATGAATATCTACAAGGACCAGAAGTTTCCAAAGCATAGACAAAGGGATTACATCCCTCAAGAGAGAAAGTAAATCACCATCAGTTCCTTCTTCATCTCAAAACAGCCAGCTCACCTGGATCATTATCAGGATCAGGGAGAAAGTTAAAGACCCATTTTAGAGTCTGAATACTCAGTGTATTATAAGATAGATATAAGGAGATTCAAGTCTAGGAGATAAAAAGCAAATGAAAATTATTTTAAAAATCAGATAGTAATGATTTCTCACCTGCTGAAGGGTACAGAAAACTGTCCACAGAAGTTGGCTATGCGAGAAAGATTTGGGGATTTTGTCTTCCTTTTAAATATAGGCTTTTCAGACATTATCTGTTCATCACTGATTTATTACACCAATATCACCACCAATAAATCTGCAATCTCTTACACAATATGATTTACTCTTTACTGAATTATGACATTAACAGGTATATCATCAAACAAGGACATATTGCTATCTGAGAACTTGTATTCTCATTCTGTTGGTGTTTTTCGTGGACTTTATTCTTCTAACGTGTAATCCTCTTTAGGGGGTATAAGATTGGTAGTTACTTCTAAAAGAGACTCTCTTCCTATATGGATGTGTTTATATAGGATTAAGATTTGATGTAATCTCATATGATTAATGTTTGTGCTTCCTCTTTACGGAGTATTTAAGGATTTATATTGTACATAAGGATAATAAAATTTTTAACCTGTTAATTCCAAACTCAGTTTAGTTTCATCTATTAGACTGCATTTTTTGTTGATCTGGGTTGTTGAGGTGTATATCAATGTCTGTTTTATTAAAATGTTTTCAGCACATTCCAAAACAATAGGCTGAAGATAGTTAAAGTTGGCATCTGTTGTTTTGCTGGGATCTGCAACATTTCTGAGGGTCCTGTTAACAATAATGGTTATCAGGGAATAAATTGCCATTAAAGAGCCTATTAACATCTAGAGCTTTCCTTCACAATTTGTAGAAAGAAATGAGATTGAATGTTTTGATGAAGGTTGTTGCTACCTGGAGAAAAAGTGGGTTTATTGCGTAGAGAAGGTGGTTCAGAAGTCATATGGATACATGTCTTTATTAATCAAGGCATCGAATACAACAGCAAGTACATTGTGATAACACAGTGCAAGATGAGTAGCTAATGCTGTTCCTGTATTCAAGAAGAGAAATAGGGACAATCTAGGAAATCATAGACCGGTGAGTCTTGCATCAATGGTTGGAAAGCTATTAGAGAGAATTCTTAGGGATAGGAATAACAAGCATTTGGAACAGTATGGCCTAATTAGGGACAGTCAGCAGGATTTTGTGCAGGGCAGTTCATGTCATACTGACGTGACTGAATTTTACAAGGAGATGACAGTGGTGATCGATGAGGGTAGAGCAATGGATGTTGTCCACATGGATTTTTGTAAGGCTTGCCTTTGTTAGTTGGGGAATTGAGTACAAGAGTCAGGATGTCATATTGCAGCTTTATAAGACTTTGGTTAGGCTGCACTTAGAGTATTGCATACAATTTTGGTTGCCACGTTACAAGAAGGATGTGGAGGTTTTGGAGAGGGTGCAGAAGAGGTTTGTGAGAATGCTGCCCGGATTAGAGAGTATGAACTAACTATAAAGAGAGGCTAGAAAAACTCATGTTGTTTTCTCTGGAACGGCAGGGGCTGAGGGGAGACTTGATAGAAGTCTATAACATTATGAGATGCATAGATAAGTTTGACAGTCAGAATCATTTTCCCAGAGTTGAAATGTTTAGGGGGCATGCATTTAAGATGAGAGGGGGAAAGTTCAAAGGAGATATGAGGGGCAAGTTTTTTTCACACAGAGAGTGGTAGGAATTTGGAATGCGCAGCCAAGGGTGGTGGTGTAGGCAGATACAATAGGGGTGGTTAAGAGACTTTTAGATAAGCACATGAATATGCAAGGAATGGAGGGATATGGACCAAGAGCAGGCAGAAGGGATTAATTTAATTTGGCATTATGTTCGGCACAACGTGGTAGACCAAAGGGCCCGTTCCTGTGCTGTATTGTTCTATGTTCTATGTTAGTTAGGCCACAGGTGGAGCACTGTATGCACTTCTGAGCACCACAGTATAGGAAGGATGTGATTGCACTAGAGAGGGCACAGAGGGGATTCGCCAGGTTGTTGCTCGGTCTGAAGTGTTTCAGCTACAAGAAGAGTCCAAATAAGCTGGGGTTGTTTTCTTTAGAGTCGAGAAGGCTGAAGGGGGACCTGATTAAGGTGCACAAAGTTATGAGGAGCATAGACAGGGAAGATAAGAAGAAACTTTCCCATAGTAGAGAGGTAAATATCCTGGCAGCACCATTTTAAGGTAAGGAGCAGGAAGTTTAGAAGGGATTTGAGGAAAAGGTTTTTCACCCAGAGGGCACTGGATATCTGGAACTCACTGACTAAAATGATGGTAGAAGCAGAAGCCATCAAGACACTAAGAAATATTTAGATGAGCACTTAAAATATCATAACATACAAGGCTATGGGGCAAGTGCTGGAAAATGGGATTGGAACAGATAGATGCTTGATGACCAACATGATTACAGTAGGCTGAAGGATCTTTTCCCATGCAGTAAAAACTGATGGAGCATAAGAGGTACAGTTAGTAAGTTTGCAGATGACACCAAAATTGGAGGTATAGTGGACAGCGAAGAGGGTTGAGGAGAAAGTGAGGTCTGCAGATGCTGGAGATCAGAGCTGAAAATGTGTTGCCAGAGGATGTGGTGGAGGCTGGTACAATTGCAACATTTAAGAGGCATTTGGATGGGTATATGAATAGGAAGGGTTTGGAGGGATATGGGCTGGGTGCTGGCAGGTGGGATTAGATTGGGTTGGGATATCTGGTCGGCATGGATGGATTAGACCAAAGGGTCTGTTTCCATGCTGTACATCTCTATGACTCTCTGACTCTATAGATAGACTGGAGACTTGGGTGGTGAAATGGAAGATGGAGTTTAATCCAAACAAATACAAGGTGATGCATTTTTGAAAGTTCCTCATTCCTGAAGAAGGGCTTATGCCCGAAACGTCGATTCTCCTGTTCCCTGGATGCTGCCTGACCTGCTGCGCTTTTCCAGCAACACATTTTCAGTGAAGAGGGTCGCCTTAGATTACAACATGATCTGGACCAGGTGGGCCAATGGGCTGAGAAGTGGCAAATGGAGTTTAATTCAGATAAATGCGAGGTGCTGTATTTTGGGAAAGCAAATCTTTGGGAAAGCAACAGGGCCGAATAAGCTTCTTCTGTGCCAGAAAGGATTCCATGATGCCAGTTAGCTGATCTCAGCCTGTGATCTTTCAGCTGCAGATCATTGAAAAGAAAAATCAATCCATGTTTTCTTTCCTGGGTTCTGTGCAGTAATCCTTGAGGCAGTGCATGTCGACATTATGATGGAATGGAATTCCGTTTACTGATATGGAGTGTCAAGCCTTATATGGGATTGAAGACCTCTTGGAAATAGCTCCAGAGAGTGCCCAATTCCTGTGGATCCAAAAAGCAGATCCACGATCAAGAGTAGCTGCAAGAAGATTGGCAATTGAACATAAAAAATATTGCAGCTTGACGAATAGTTTCAAAATAGAGTTGAACGATTCCATTCTGTGGGTGGAGTTGCTGGCCTCCCTGTGGATCCCGACAGAAATGTTTTATCTTAGCAAATCCAATAAGAATGAACATATGCTAAGTGAAAGGAAATCCTACTCTTAAACATCAAAAAAACCTACATAACACGGTGTGGGCGGCACAGTGGCACAGTGGTTAGCACTGCTGCCTCGCAGCGCCAGAGACCCGGGTTCAATTCCCGACTCAGGCGACTGACTGTGTGGAGTTTGCACGTTCTCCCCGTGTCTGCGTGGGTTTCCTCCGGGGGCTCCGGTTTCCTCCCACAGTCCAAAGATGTGCAGGTCAGGTGAATTGGCCATGCTAAATTGCCCGTAGTGTTAGGTAAAGGGGTAAATGTAGGGGTATGGGTGGGTTGCGCTTCGGCGGGTCGGTGTGGACTTGTTGGGCCGAAGGGCCTGTTTCCACACTGTAAGTAATCTAATCTAATCTAATAACACAATCACTAATCCCAATCGCAGTCAATTCACTTTTAAACTACCCTTTTGAGGGAAAATTTCATTCTTGGCCTGCTTCACAGAATGATGATGGTGCAGAAAAAGGCCATTTGCCTATTGTGTTTGTAATGTCTCTGAGTGTTTTAACTTAGTTCCAAAAATGCATCACCTTGTATTTGTTTGGATTAAACTCCATCTTCCATTTCACCACCCAAGTCTCCAGTCTATCTATAGAGTCAGAGAGTCATAGAGATGTACAGCATGGAAACAGACCCTTTGGTCTAATCCATCCATGCCGACCAGATATCCCAACCCAATCTAATCCCACCTGCCAGCACCCAGCCCATATCCCTCCAAACCCTTCCTATTCATATACCCATCCAAATGCCTCTTAAATGTTGCAATTGTACCAGCCTCCACCACATCCTCTGGCAGCTCATTCTATACATGTACCACCCTCTGCGTGAAAATGTTGCCCCTTAGGTCTCTTTTATATCTTTCCCCTCTCACCCTAAACTTATGCCCTCTACTTCTGGACTCCCCGACCCCAGGGAAAAGACTGTCTATTTTTCCTATTCATGACCCTCATAATTTTGTATACCTCTATAAGGTCACCCCTCAGTCTCTGACGCTCCAGGGAAAACAGCCTCAGCCTGTTCAGCCTCTCCCTGTAGCTCAGATCCTCCAACCCTGGCAACATCCTTGTAAATCTTTTCTGAACCCTTTCAAGTTTCACAACATCTTTCTGATAGGAAGGAGACCAGAATTGCATACAATATTCGAACAGTGGCCTAACCAATGTCCTGTACAGCAGCAACATTACCTCCCAACTCCTGTACTCAATACTCTGACCAGTAAAGGAAAGCATACCAAATGCCTTCTTTACTATCCTATCTACCTCCGACTCCATTTTCAATGAGCTATGAACCTGCACTCCAAGGTCTCTTTGTTCAGCAACACTCCCTAGGACCTTACCATTAAGTGTGTAAGTCCTGCTAGATTTGCTTTCCCAAAATACAGCACCTCGCATTTATCTGAAACTCCATCTGCCACTTCTCAGCCCATTGGCCCATCTGGTCCAGATCATGTTGTAATCTGAGGTAACCCTCTTCGCTGTCCACTATACATCCAATTTTGTTGTCATCTGCAAACTTACTAACTGTACCTCTTATGCTCGCATCCAAATCGGTTATGTAAATGATAAAAAGTAGAGGGCTCAGCACCGATCCTTGTGGCACTCCACTGGTCACAGGCCTCCAGTCTGAAAAACAACCCTCCAACGCCACCCTCTATCTTCTACCTTTGAGCCAGTTCTGTATCCAAATGGCTAGTTCTCCCTGTATTCCATGAGATCTAACCTTGGTAATCAGTCTCCCATGGGGAACCTTGTCGAATGCCTTACTGAAGTCCATATAGATCACATCTACTGCTCTGCCCTCATCAATCTTCTTTGATACTTCTTCAAAAAAACGAATCAAGTTTGTGAAACATGATTTTCCATGCACAAAGCCATGTTGACTACCCCAAATCAGACCTTGCCTTTCTGCTGTAAACTCTGACAATTTTCCCCAGGATCCTCGGCTCTCCCAATCTTTGTGTTGTCAGAAAACTTACTAATCAGGTCACCTATGTTCTTCTTCAAATTAATTATGTATATTACAAACAACAGGGATCCAAGAAATAATTCCTGTGGAACACCACTTGTCACAGATCTCCAGTCAGAAAAATACCCTTCCACGACTACTCTCTGTTTTCGATGACTGAGCTAATTCTATAAGAATTTTACCAGCTCATTATGGATCTCATGTGAATTCACCCTTTCTATTATCCTGTCCTGAGGGACCTTGTCAAAGGCCTTGCTAAAGTCCATATAGAAAACGTAATCAATCATCTTTGTCACTTCCTCAAAAAATGCAATTAAGTTTGTGAGACATGACCTTCCCCACATTAAGCCATGCTGCCTAACACTAAAGAGTCCATGTTTTTTACAAATGTGAGTTAATCCTGTCCATAACAATCTTCTCCAATAATTTCCATGTTGCCCTTTTTAAAAGAAAGGAACAATGTGGCTATTCTCCAGTCCTCTGAGACCTATCCTGTGACTAACGAGGATATAAAGATTTCATACAAGGCCCCAACAATTTCCTCACCTGCCTCCCTCAGCATTCTGGGATAGATCCCGTCAGGTACTGCGGACTTGTCCACCTTAATGCTTTTCAAAACATTCAACAGCTTTTTTCATATTGACATGACCGAGAATATCAAGATATCCTTCTGAGACTCACCGTCCACCATGTCTCCTGCTTTGGGAATATTGATGCAAAGTATTCACTAATGACCTCACCCACTTCCTCTGGCTCCACACATAAATTCTCTCCTTTGTCCTTGAGTGGACCTACTATATCCCCAACTATCCTCGCCCCTTACAAATGTATAAACGCCTTGGAATTTTCCTTAATCCTGTTTGCCAAGGATATTCCTTTTACCCCTCCTAATTCCTTGTTTGAATTCTTTCCTGCTGTCTTTGTACTCTTCAAGGGCTCTGTCTGTTTTCAGTTTCCGTGTATCTCTGTTCCTTTTGACTAAACTCTCAATTTGTTATTGAAGGTTCCCAAATCTTGCCATGTTTATTCTTTGTTTTCACAAGCATATTTTGGTCCTGAACTCTTTATCAACTGGCCTGTAAAATATTCCTACAAGACAGATGTGAATTTACCCGCACTCTCTACCAGTCCACATTCCCCAGTTCCTGCCTTATATTGTGGTAGTTTATTTTCCTCCAGTTTAGTATTTTCACCCAGACAACACTTGTCCTTATCCGTAAGTAACTTAAAACTTCCAGAATATGGTCACAGTTCCCGAAATGCTCCCCCACTGAAACTTCGATCATGTCAGACAAAGTGTGGAGGCTAGTACAATTGTAACATTTAAAAGGCATCCGGATGGGTATATGAATAGGAAGGGTTTGGAGGGATATGGGCCAAGTGTTGACAAATGGGACTAGATTAGGTTAGGATATCTGGTCAGCATGGACAAGTTGGACAGAAGGGTCTGTTTCTGTGCTGTACATCTCTATGACTCTATGACCTGATTGGGCTCATTCCCCAGTACCAAGTATAGTACGTCCCCTTCCCTAGTTGCACTATTTACATATTGTTTCAAAAGGCCATCCTGGATGCCCTTAACAAATTCCCCCTCATCCAAGCCTGTGGTTCTAAGGGAGTTCCAATGAATATTAGGGAAGTTAAAATCACGCACCACAACAACTTTGTTGTTTATACGTTTTTCCATAATCTGTCCGTATATCTCTATCTCTATCTCCCACTGGCTGTTGGGAGGCCTGTAGTACAACCTCATCAAAGTGTTCGCACCTTTCTTATTCCTGAGTTCTACCCCTATGACCTTGCTGGATGAACCCTCCCTGACCTATCACCTTCATCCCCACCCCAACCCTCCTCTCATTTATCTCTCCACCCTTCAGGCACTCTGCCTCTATTCCTGATGAAGGGCTTTTGCCCGAAACATCGATTTTCCTGTTCCTTGGATGCTGCCTGAACTGCTGTGCTTTTCCAGCACCACTCTAATCCAGAACCCTCCAAGATGTCCTCCCTCAGTATGGCTGCGATACTGTCTCTCAACAGTAATGCAATTCCCCTCCCTCTTCAACATCTCTCACTATCATACCTGAAACATCTAAATCCCAGAATATTAAACTATCAGTCTTGACCCCCTCTCAACCAACTCCCTGAAATAGCTACAATATCATAGTTACACGTATTAAACCAAGCTCTAAGTTCAACTGCCTTACCTGTCATACTCCTCACATTAAAACCATTATACCTCGACCACCAGTCTTGCTGCGTTCAATAACATTGTATTGTTTGTTTTTCCTCTTAGCCTGACAGGCCTTAGTCTGACTCCTCCTCGATCATTTTACTGCTCTGATTCCCGCTTCCCTGCCACACAAGTTTGAACCCTCTTATGTGACACTAACAAACCTCCCTGCCAGGATATTGGTGCCTTGTATTGGTTGAGAAACATATCAACCATGATTGAATGGTGAAGCAGACTTGATGGGCCGAATGGCCTAATTCTGCTCCTACTTCATATGGTCTTTTGCTCTTTTATTCACTACCCTTCTGCTATACTGAGGTAGCTGACTTAGTATTGATGCACCTTTTACCTTAGAGTATTACCCTTCATGATTTCTGTGAACTAATGCTCTTTGCAAGTCTCAGATACCATCGTAAACATCTGCCTCTGTGATATGTCCATCAATTCCTTTGGATAGAAAACTTGTTAAGCCTTCAAAATCATTTTATCTTTCACTCACTAACCCAAATGGATCTGACATGAAGTTGTGTAATTTTTGACTTCATTATCGAATGTCAGATCATTAATATTCTTTAAGATTGGAAAGAAATTGGCATTTCTTATTATTTTTGATGAGGTGATAGAACTGAAGACCCTAAGCATGGACAAATACTCCATTTGTGGTTTCTACTAATATGGAGCATTTTTTTTGCCTTTTTGTTCAAATGAGTAAAAAACAGGTTAGTCCGCTCCTTGTCCTAGGAAGGATTCTCTTAATAAATAAAATCTGCTGGCTCCTTGAGCATAATCAAAGTAATTTATTGCATACATCAACTGGATTTGGCAACTCTCCTCCTCTATTACATTCAGATCATTTGAAATAACTTAATTTCTGATTTCCCCCAGAGACAGTGAGTTACAATTTCAAAATCTGCCATAAACTGCTGTCCAGTGGGGATTCATAATGTCCCTTATCAATGTTTCCCACCAAAAAACATTGCTATTTTGTACTGGTGACCTTTTGATAAATATTCTTTATTTACAGCCCTTTCACCTTCCAGGGATTGTTCAAAGTCATAAATCATATGATTTTAAAGCACAGTTCTGAGTTCAGTTGACTGAACCATTGTCTGCTTTTGAAGTCGGTAACTTGTGAGAAATTTAACCCATTTAAAAGTTCCAGTAATGTTGATATGAATAAAGATTTCATCATGGGTGCACATATAGTGCTGGATCAAACAATTGATCAGGCAATTGATTCTTAAGGCATCCACCTGTGGAGGGTGGAATACACACTGTGAACTAGGTGAAAGTGAGGACTGCAGATGCTGGAGATTGGAATCTGGATGTGGTGCTGGAAAAGCATAGCAGGTCAGGCAGCATCTGAGGAGCAGGAGAGTCGACACTTTGGGCAAAAGACCTTCATCAGCATTCATCAGCTTTTTCAGCACTACACTCTCTACACACTGTGAATTGCTTGCTCATATATTCAGCAGCTTACTATATTGGTACTCTCCCATGAAGTGGAGAAACGCCCATGTGGTGTTTGTATTTAAAAAGAGCAATAAGTTAGAACTGAGAATATCAGGCTCGTTTGCTACACCTTGGTTATAGGCTAGTTGCTAGAAAGTAGAATTAGAAAGACAACAAACAACTACCTAGACAGAGAGAATATTAGGGAATTGAAGCTTGTTTTTGGTAAAGTGGAAACTGTTGAACATTAATAAAAAAGAATTCATTGTATTACACACAATTGCTTATAGTACAGAAGCTGATATTAAAGTTCCACCTGAGCCATCTCCCATATAGTCTCACAAACATATTCTACTATTCATTTCTCCCTTATCTACTTACCACATTTCTCCTTAAATGCACCTGTTTCCCCTTAAGTTACACCTTAATTACATCATCATCATTATATTACACTTGATCCCTTTTCTCATTTTATCTCTCCCAATTTGCACACTATCCTTTTTCCTCTTTCTCCATCCCTGTTTTCCCTGCCTCTGGACACATTTAAAGTCTGCCATATCTCTAAGTGTTTCCAGGTCTGACAACATCAGCTTGAAGTGTTAGTTCTGTATCTCACTCCACAATTGCTGCATGACCTAATATATATTTACAGAATTTCTTACTGCTTTTGTGCCCTGACCAAACTTTGTCCATCGATCAACATAATTTTCTTAAAAATTTATTATGCCATTAACACTTTATCATTTGTTGAAGCTTGTTGTGCACAGACCTGCTGCCACATTTCTTACATTCTGCCTTTATTCCTGATGAAGGGCTTTTGCCCGAAACGTCGATTTTGCCTGTCTTCGGATGCTGCCTGAATTGCTGTGCTCTTCCAGCACCACTGATCCAGAATCTGGTTTCCAGCATCTGCAGTCATTGTTTTTACCACATTTCTTACATTGCCCATTAAGGGTCAAATCCAAAACGTTGACTCTCTTGTTCCTCAGATGCTGCCTGACTTGCTGTGCTTTTTCCAGCACCATACTTTGTCAACTCTGACTTCTCCAGCATCTGCAGTACTGACTATCTCCTGCAATGTAACAATTCTAAATCTTCAAAAATTATTTTATTAGTTGTAAAGCACTTTGCAAATTCTGAGTTTGTGACAGAAGCTACACAAAGGCACCTCTTCCTTTCCTAAGGGCAGCAACCTCAAAAGACCAAGGATCAACTACAGGGAGAAAGTCCCTCATCCTAACCTTTGTAACCTTTAGGATCATTGAATCATACAGTATAGAAAGAGGCCATTCACCCCCTTGAGTCTGCACTAACCCTCTGAAGAGCATCTCACCCAGACCTAGCACTTGATCCTATCCCCATCATTTCTTAGGGCCAACTCACCTAGCGTGCATGTCACAGGGCAATTTAGCATGGCCAATCCACCTAACCTGCACATCTTTGGACTGTGGGAGGAAATCTTACCAAATCCACTTCGACATGGGGAGAATGTGCAAACTCTACACAGACAGTCACTCAAGGCTGAAATCAAACTCACGCCTCATGTGTTGTGAGACAGTAGTGCTAACCATTGTGCACCCGTGCCACCCATAATGGCAGCCAGCAATTTCTTTCTCTTTCCTTAATTCATATTCATTGTAGGAGTAGTGGAAAAACCTGGCACAGTGGATGGGAAAAGATGGCTGCAGTTGTTGCGTCATCATTGGAATGGAAGTTGGAGTTCTTTAATGAGTTACTTCTGCTCTGCTCCAGGACCACATTCTATTTTAGGAGTAGAGACTCCGACTTGGAAAGTGTAGCTACATCTAGAGATAGTTTATTGATGTAAGAATAATGTCACTGTTTTCAGGATGTCAGACAATAGGGTGTACCTTCTCATTAGATTAGAAAAGCAAACTGGAAAAAAGAATAGGAACATAGAAACTGATCATTGAAAAATAGGCTGTGGTCCACCTAGTTCACTTTTACCAACCAACAAGCCACATGGAAATTTGAGTTACTGATGAACCATAGTAATCAATTATAATCAACGAATCCATAACAGATCTAAGACATAGGTGAGGAAAACTCAAATAGTGAAGAATACTAATATCTAGATTTTGCCTGTTATGTCCCATTGCTTCAGTGAAGCTCTGAATCAGATATAAACTGGTTTTGTCAAACAAGAGGGATCAACCTTAAAACATAATGCTCTCTTTTGTGACTGCTTTCCTGTTAGGGTGTGTTCAGCCTAGTTGGAATCTAATCATGAGTTGTGTTTTTTTTTGTTGGCCACCAGCACATGTTCTCCATCTATGAAGAAACCTGGTCACAGTCAGACATTAATAATGTATCAGGCTATCAATATAGCTTGAGCTGAAAATGTGTTGCTGGAAAAGCGCAGCAGGTCAGGCAGCATCCAGGGAACAGGAGAATCGATGTTTCGGGCATAAGCCCCTCTAAGCCCTCCTATCAATATAGCTTTTCTACCTTGCCAGCCAGTAAGTGGTATACAAACAATAAGGATAATAAACTTTGCAGGATTATTTGCCTCGTCAGTACTGTCAGTTTTTATGTTGGAAAAGGAGGTGCGGAAATCTTATTAAGCAGGAAATATTCATATAATACCTTGTACTAGACTTATTAACTTTTACTATTAAAATATGAAACTGCATGAATGGCTTTATTCTCCATTTTGCAAAGGAGTAATGGCGATGGGCAGGTGACGTTTGTGATGGGTGAAGAGATAGGCCTCAGAGCTTTGGATGAGGTAAAGTTTCTAGAGAGCAAGCAAACAGCCAGTACAGATTTGGAAGAATCAAGTCTGGAAGTGAAGAGGGCAGTGGCAAATGAATTGGGTTAGTGACAGGATGGCAATGTACAGAGATAAAAGTTGGTGGACTTGAGATGGAGGGAATTTGAAGTCAGAATGAAAGTGTATGTAAAGCTACAGGTGGTTTGGTTCAGCCCACGACAGTGGCAAAGTAGGGGGTGGAGCCAGTGACAAGTGTGTGGCTGACAATGATAAATTTAGTGTATCTCATGTTTGGGTGGAATAATTTATAGTTCATCCAAGGACTGGAAGATTGAGTCTGATAGCATAGAGGCAATCAAGGCATTGAGAGAGAATCAGATGTAGATATGATCATTGTCATAGAGTTTTAGAGATGTACAGCATGGAAACAGATCCTTTGGTCCAACTCATCCATGCCGACTTAATATATCCCAACCTAATCAAGTCCCATTTGCCAGCGCCAGGCCCATATTTCTCCAATCCATTCCTATTCATATACCTATCCAGATCCCTTTTAAATAATGTAATTGTACCAGCCTCCACCACTTCCTCTGGCAGCTCATTCCATACACATACCACCCTCTGCATGAAAAGGTTGCCCCTTAGACCCCTTCTATATCTTTCCCCTCTCATCCTAGATCTATGCCCTCTAGTTCTGGACTCCCACAATCCAGGAAAAGATTTTGTCTGTTTATCCTATCTATGCCCCTCATGATTTTATAAACCTCTATAAGGTCACCCCTCAGCCTTCGACACTCCAGGGAAATCAGCCCCAGCCTATTCAGTCTTTCCATATAGCTTAAATCCTCCAACCCTAGCAACATCCTTGTAAATCTTTTCTGAACCCTTTCAAGTTTCACAACATCATTCTGAATTGCACACAACATTCCAAACGTGGCCTAACCAATGTCCTGTACAGCCACAACATGAACTCCCAACTTCTGTACGCAATTCTCTGATCAATAAAGGAAAGCATACCAAACACCTTCTTCACTATGCTATCTACCTGTGACTCTACTTTCAAGGAGCTATGAATCTGCACTCCAATGTCTCTTTGTTCAGCAACACTCCATAAGACCTTACCATTAGTGTATAAGTCCTGCTAAGATTTGCTATCCCAAAATGCAGCACCTCGCGTTTATCTCAATTAAATTCCATCTGCCACTTCTCAGCCCATTGGCCCATCTGACCAAGATCCTGTTGTAATCTGAGATAACCTTCTCCACTGTCAACTACACCTCCAATTTTGGTGTCACCTGCTAACTTACTAGCTATACCTCCTATGTTCATATCCATATCATTTATATAAATGACGAAAAGTAGTGGACCCAGCACCGATCCTTGTGGCACTCCACTGGTAAAAGGCCTCCAGTCAGAAAAATAACCCTTTGCCACCACCCTCTGTTTTCTACCTTTGAGCCAGTTCTGTATCCAAATGGCTAGTTCACCCTGTATTCCATGAGATCCAACCTTGCTAATCAGTCTCCCATGGGGAACCTTGTTGAATGTCTTACTGAAGTCCATATAAGTCACATCTACTGCTCTGCCCTCATCAATCCTCTTTGTTGTTTCTTCAAAGAACGTAATCAAGTTTAAGAGACATGATTTCCCACGCATAAAGCCATGCTGACTATCCCTAATCAGTCCTTGCCTTTCCAAATACATGTACATCCTGTCCCTCAGGATTCCTCCAACAACTTGCCCACCACCAACATCAGGCTCACTGGTCTATAGTTCCCTGGCTTGTCCTTACTACCTTTCTTAAATAATGGTATCACGTTAGCCAACGTCCAGTCTTCTGGCACCTCACCTGTGACTATCGATGATACAAATATGTGTGCAAGTTGATGATGTTTCTTTGGATGATAGGGGTGTAAATGAGGAATAGAAAGAGGATCGATCATTAGAGGAATGCTGATGAATGACAATATCACAGTCTGGCTATAGTTCTATTTGTAACAATGAACCAAGCAGGTGTATACACACCAGACCAGATGGAGGAGTGTTATAGAACATTGAAGGGGTCCTGATGAAGGGTTAATACCCAAAATGTTGACTTCTCTACCTTCTGATGTCACTGGGCGTGCTGTGTTCATCCAGCTTCCTGTTTGTCTACTTTTTGTCTCTAATTCAAAGAGTATTATTGATTATATCAAAGACCGAACAAGGACAGGTGATGCACTAAGGTCACAGTCATAGATCATGTCATTCTCTAGATAAGGAACACTTTGACGAGGTGGGAGTGGTGGGAACTTGTTAACCCAACACAGTATGAGACTCTTCCAGAATGTGTTAAAAATCTGTAATTTGATCTGAAGTAAAACCTGCAAGACAGAGTCTGTTGATTAACTAGTTTATATCGGCAAAACCTTCAGCAGTGTTTTGAAATGCAACTTTGTATTCATTTGCTGCAGTCGTGAATGATCTTTTTGAAGTTGAGCCAAGCCATTGTTCTTGTGGAAAAGCTTTCAGCACAGCACAATGCTCTGATTGTTGGGAAATTTTTAGGTCACTTTCCTTTCAGTTTACAGTGTGCTTACAGACACTGGAAGGAGATTGTGTTTGGAGACTTAGCTTCAAACAAATGGGGAAGTTGGCACTTCACCAATCAACTCCTGAATTTGTTACCAGCATAGACCTTGCTCAAAGCATTTTGCTCAGGATGGACTTTTGAGCATTTTTATAGTTCAGTGTCAATAATTTGTTTCTGGTTCTCAGTAAGTACATCAAGGAAGCTTGTGCTTCCAAATAAACCTGTTGGACTGTAACCTGGTGTTGTAAGATTTGTTTTTACTTTATACACCACAGTTTAACACCAGCACCTCAAAATCAAGGATTAAATACAATATATACATTAAACATTCAATTATCTCAAAGCCAACTCATGTATTGAGGGTTGGATATGCTTTAACCTCTGATCTGCTGATGTCTCAAGCACTGGACCCACTTCAGAGACTGGTTTCATGTTATCCCTATTTTGAGCATATGCCTTGGTTAGTTAATATTTTGAAGTAACTCTCGCAGTGATGCTAGTTCTTCTCTTGATTTGCTGACTGCACCACATTCCAGCACCACAGTCAGCTACTTAAGGGAGGTTGCATGGCCTTAATTTTGAATCTGTTGGAAGGAGGTCAGGGAGTGGAAGGGGAAATCCTTGCTGCACTGGGACGGAGCTGCAGCTCTCTCAGTTGGGCCTTCCTCTTGAGTGAGACCTCCCCCCCGGCTGCAGGCAATGCGATCCACACCAACTCTTCAGCGGGCAGTGCAGGAAACCCCACCAACCACCACAATTCTGCCCATGGGATCTTTATGGTATCTAGGCAATTCTCAAAGATTAAAATTAAAGTTACTACCACCTTTGTTGTGCCAGAAGAAGATTGAAAAAAACGACAAGCATAGATTTAAAGTAATTAGTTAAAGATGCACAAGTGATATGAGAGACAACTGTGGAGTGATCTCATAGAAACATATAAAATCCTGATGGGACTGGACAGGCTATATGTGGGAAGAATGTCCTCGATGTTAGGGAAATCCAGAACCAGGAGTCACAATCTAAGAATAAGGGGTAGGCCATTCAGGTCTGAGAGGAGGAAGAATTTCTTCACTCAGAGAGTTGTGAACCTGTGGAATTCTCTCCTAGAGCAAGCTGTTGTGGTCAGTCCTTTAGTTATATTCAAGAAGGAACTCGGCATGGCCTTTGCGGCTAAAGGGATCAAAGGGTGTGAGGAGAAAGTGGGAGTTGGATACTGAGATTGCAAGATCAGCCATGATCATATTGAATGGTGGTGCAGACTCAAAGGGCCTAAGGCCTACTTATGCATCTATTTTCTATGTTTCTATTTGTCATGCAAAGACTGGTTGATGTCTGAAATACACTGTCCGAGAGAGTTCATGAGACTGAATCTTATTGGCAAAGCCCATCCCTTATTGCCTTTGAGAAGGTGTTGGTGAACTATGTGGTGCAGGTACACCCACTGTGCTTTTAGGAGTTTAGAGAGGCAGGTTCAATAAGCCATTCAAGTGGGATCTGAATGGTTATTTGAAAAGGAATGTTGTGCAGGGTTACAGAGACATGTCTAGAGATTAGCACTTGATAAAATGCACTGTAACTTCTGCATTGTAATATTTCTGTGATCTCTGTAGCTGCTTTGTTCAAAATACAGAATGCAGGCCATCAAGTCTAGGGGTCCAGTTAGTTTTCAGTCCTGGTAATTTCTCCAGCACTATATTTATTCCTAATGGGGTCATCAAGTCTCACCATAGTAAAGAAATACACTGCAGACACAAGATTGCAGTTTAGTGTTCCTGTCTATCTGCTCCACCCTCCTCTCTGACCTATCACCTTCATCCCCACCCCCATCCACCCATTGTAGTCTTTGCTACCTTCCCCCACCCTCCCCTCTAACCTATCACCTCCATCCCCACCCCCATTTACCTATTGTACTCTTTGCTACCTTCTCCCCAGCCCCACCCCCTTCCCATTTATCTCTCCACCCTGGAGGCTCCCTGCCTTCATTCCTGATGAAGGGCCTTTGCCCGAAACGTCAATTTTCCTGCTCCTCAGATGCTCCCTGACCTGCTGTGCTTTTACAGCACCACTCTAATCTAGTTTAGTGTTCACAATCAGGTTGCTATTGTCCCTCAGCTTGGAAATATTGCTTCTGCAATACAATGACAGACCACTGGTGATTTTGGAATCTAGAGAAATCAAAAACCTCCAACTGAACATTGTCAGTGCTGAAGGATGGCAGTTTTGCAACATCCTGGAGGTTATCTTGTTAGCTTGATGCTGATGGTCAAACCAAACTCTTACATGCACGAGGGAGTCAATCCATTAGCTGCTGCAGATATTGCTTGCTGTGGAATGTTAGGGCTGCATCATAAGCACAGAGCAATGTTTTGGTGGAGATTTAGCTTATCCTTGTTTTAGATCTCAGTCTAGCAAGGTTGAATAGCCTTCTATCAGCCACCCTGTGTAGATAACCTGAAGGCAATGACAGCAGCAGAACAAAATACCAAAGAGTGTCAGTATCTTAGTTGAGGATGAAGCTCAAAGAATTTGGATGTTCCTCCATATCAATATGCCATATTCATATGATTTCTACCTTGAGGCACTGACTGGGGACTGTCATCTTGCAGTCAGTGTTAAATAAAATCTCCATACTGTTGCCTTAAGATCACATAACATGGTGCTAGAAGTAGCACTGACATTGAGTGTTGAAGAACTGTAAGAACACGCAGTAATAACAGAGACTCAGCAATGTTCAGAGCTAAAAAAAAGTTACAATTAACCGAAAGGAACTGAAAAAGAATACAGACACAGGCCAACTCTGGATAGTATACAATTTCTGAAGCTGCAACTTTTCCTCTCTCAGCTCCAGTTAAAATGAAAAGTGATATGAAACAGAACTTGCACATTTTCCATGTGCAATGGCAAAATTATGAAATTGCAACAGATATACTTAACACGTCTAAGCAGCTATGTGTAACTATAGTGTTATCACTGTTGGGAAAAGACTGTTTAAAAGTGTATTGCATCCTAAATCTCTCTATACAACCAAAAAAAGATACAGAATTTCAAAAGACTTGAAGTTACATGTTGAACTATTTGATAGGATGGATGTTGAAAGCATGTTTCTTTTATGGGAGAATCCAGAACAAGGAGATGTAGTTTAAAAATAAGCTGGCACCCATTTCAATCGGAGATGAAGAAATTTTCTTTCTCCAGAAGATTGAGAGTCTTTGGAATTCCCTTCCTTAAAAGGCAGTGGATGCAAATCTTTAGATATTTTTAAAATAGAGGTGGATAGATTCTTGATCACCAAGGAGATAAAACATTTTTGGGGCTATCCAGAAATGTAGAGTTGAGGTTAAAAATAGATCAGCTGTGATTTTATTGAATGATGGAGCAGGTTCAAAGGGCCAAATGGTCTAATCTTATTCCTCGTTCACATGTAAGTGAACACAACTTATAAACAGGATACATTCAGTATTAGGCCCATAGATCAATCAAAGAGTTAGTTGATTGATATTTGATTCATTTAACTCAGTTTACAGAATCCAATGAATTTGAATAATGAAAAGATGATTCAATTAAAGCTGGGTTTATATTAGACTTAAGGGGTCTTCAGTGAAAACATATGTACAAAAAGAGGAGAAATGTACTATCAGAAAAATGATCAACGTGCAGAAGAAGTAAATTTGTGAAGTGGCCATTACAGCAAACTTCTAATAGAACTGAACATGCCTAATGTATTGCAGGCCCAAAGGGCAGAACACTCACAGGCAAAGAGCAGAATGCAAACACCCTGGGGGGATATCACACAAAGGAGTTGAAAGTATGTCTAGTTTAGGAAAAGTAGTCTACATTACTCAAATGAAGAGCCAATGACAAATCATTGTGTATCATTAAGAGACTGGTTTGATTTAAATGCAATGTAGAGGCTGATGAGAATAACAAACTGCTCATGCATAGGAACAGTCTGGGGTATATTGAGTAAATTGGGTGACTCAAAATGTACATGATGATAATGTGTGTAATTGTTTGTAATTTCTTAGTTTGTGTATGAAAAGGGGATGTTTGGGTTATAAATGCAATTGACTAACATGTCTCCTGACTTGCTGTAGTCATGTGACCTCTACCATATAACACTAACTGTGAGTTTCCATTTTGTAGCCAATTTCAATAAAGACACAGAACAGACCCCACAGTAATCGAGGGTGGCTCAGTGGTTAGCACTGCTGCCTCACAGCACCAGGGTCCCAGGTTCAATTCCAGCCTTGGGCAACTGTCTGTGTGGAGTTTGCACATTCTCCCTGTGTCAGCGTGGGTTTGCTCTGGTTTCCTCCCACAGTCCAAAGGTGTGCAGGTCAGGTGAATTGGCTGTGTTAAATTACCCACAGTGTTAGGTGCATTAATCAGAGGGGGTGGGTTGCTCTTCGGAGGGTTGGTGTGGACTTGTTGGGCCGAAGGGCCTGTTTCCACGCTGTAAGTAATCTAATCTTAAGAGCTAGTAACACTCATCATGTCATCGGAAGGGGATAATGTGACCTCCAGCTGCTTGGATAGACCACCTCTGTTTGCATTGTGAACATTTTGGTGAAATTGTTGAAGGCAAGAGATAGTGGTCTTCTTTGTTCATGGCATTTCTGTTGCAGTTGCTGAAGTCAGAAGATTATATCAACTGTAGATTTTCAGTTCAGAAACCATCCTGAGTGTCAGGGTAGATATGTTCGGTCAGGATCTACAGTCTGACAAAGATATTACAAGCAAATGCTTTTTCCATGATGCTCAGTAAGAGGATACCTCAGTAATTGTCACAATTGCTGCAGTTACTCTTGTTCTGGTAGAGACTCACACATATCCTGGACCCTGCCTCTCCCTCTGCCGAGAAAGAGAATTTTGTGCAACTCTGGTAGGAATGCTTGTTTTACATGTTTGGTAAGTTTAGGTGGTACAGCATCAGCATATGGTGCTTTGCTTGTGGCAAGTTGGTCAATCACTAATTTACTGTACTATGGGTTCAGTACCCAGGTCCAACACTATGGGAAGACTTTGGAATATTTAGAAATCCCTTACTTTTAGTGTTCTCCCTCAATATAACTCTAGGCAGTGCTCCACCCATCTCTCCAGCTGTTTATTTATAGCATTCATACAAAGAATGTGGACTTTGCTGCTAGACCAGCATTTATTTCCTATCCTAGTTGCCCTTGACAAGGTGATGGTGAGCTTTCTCCTTTAACCACTGCAGTCCATTTGTTATAGGTACAGCACAGTGCTGTTCAGGAAAGACTTCCAGAATTTTGACCTAGTGACACTGAAGTATGACAATATATTTCCAAGTTGAGAGAGTGAGTGGCTTGCAGGGACGTTTTCAAATTGTGGTGCTCTCATATATCTACTGCCCTTATCATTCCAGATTGTAGTGGATGTGGTTTCGAAGGTGCTGTCCAAGTAGTTGGTGATGCATTTCAGGTAGTACAGCATAGTACCTGGAGGATGAAGAGAGTTAGCATGCTTTCTGCTTTTGTAGATTAATTTGCTTCTCATTTTCACCCTACAGTATTGGCTAATAGCCATACAATGTATAGCTTCTCCATTGGCAAGTCCTCAGTTGCACCTTCCCATGGCTAACCCTGGTAAGTGGGTCCCTTGCAGACTCAGGCTAAAGCTTTTGGTGAACTCTGAATAGCCTTGCTTCCAGACCTGCAGTGTTCAAGTCCAACAACACGTGAATACTTTCTGGCATTCTTGAACCAAACTCCCAGCTATGGCTAAATAGATCCATTACCTCTGAAAGCAAATGGGAGTAAAGCCTGATAAAAGTTCTGGAATAGAGGACTAATTACAGGCCAATGTTCAAATATGTAATCTTTTCAACAACTCTACAACCCAGTGGCATTAAATGTGGCATTTCATTTCGACTGAACTGGTAAGGCTAGGAGGGGCACCTCGATGTGTGGTGGACATTAATAAGATATTAGCAGGAAAAGATAGGGTAAATAAACAATTTCCACTGGTTGAGGATTTTAGAACTAGACATCTGAGAATTAGGGCCAAACCGTGCTTGAGAGATGCTGGGAAGCATTTCTACACACAAAGTGTAGTAGATGTTTGGAACTCTCTTCTACAAGTGGCAGGAATACAGGATCTGTTGTTAGTTTTAAATCTTGAGGTCAATATGTTTATGTTAAAGAAAAGTATCAAGGGATAATGGGCCAAAGGAGGTATATAGAATTGGGCCACATATCCACCATGATCTCATTGAATAGTGGAACAGGCTCGAGGGGCTGAATGGTCTACTCCTGTTCCAATGTAGCCCAGCCTCATAGATTTGGTCCAGTTTGCACACTGGAGAGGATTTCCCAGATTCAGTTCTTTGGGAAAGAAAATGACTGTGACCATATGTAGAATAAGGAGAGTAAGTGTCTTGGTCTGAGAGAGAAAGAGGTCTGCACAACATTACATTCTTTGAAGGGAAACACCATTATACACAGACCCATGCAGTGTGCCGGACACAATGTCATACTACTTGAATCTGAACCAGTCTAACACCGGCACATCCAAATCGTAACCATTATTGACACTACCAACTGCTGGCGAAAGTGGAGAGGATCTCCAAGAAGATTACACATATCGACACAGACATCAAGTTTCTGTAGAAATGCAGGAAAGCAGGAAAGATCCAAAAAGGATTGCACATCACCAACTCATTCAAGTTGACCTACAGCACAGACTACACAGAGAGACTTTGTCACCTCACCTCTCACAAATTCCTTTATCATCTCATGCACCAACTCTACAGGAGGCGCCACAACCTTGAAATTAAGATGGAGTCCACATTCTCAGCCTGCACTCAGGATACAGCAGTACAGTTATGGGACATTGCCAAACAGGCAAGATAATAAAACTATACCATGTATATGCACACCAAGATCAAGAAACTGGAGAAACTTGGCATCACCACCAGCAGTAGCAAAGCACGCCCTGGCACCATAGTGGAAAACGTTATCACCATGGGGAATTTGATCGTCAACTTATTGAACGACAGCCCTCAACCGAAAGAGATTGAGATTCTCAGCAGGAGTCTCAATTTCTGCCTCACCACCAAAATGGACCCCATGGGTCTTGCAACAGAAGCGGAGGAATTCATCAGATGAATGGGACTCTGGGAATTCTTTCAAGATGCCAGCAGTGATCCCAATGAGCCTGCCGAGGAACTAGAACAGTCATCACAGGAATCCATAGAGGAGCGACCAAAGAAGGAGTTAACTTGGACCCCACCGGAGGGCCGCTGCCCTGGGCTTGACATGTATGTTCAAACCGTCAGGAAATATATAAATGCCAGATTCATCAGTTGAACCCACAAAGTAGAGCAAAACATCACCTGATCACAACACACCGCCATCCATACTCTCAAAACCAATCACAACATTGTCATCAAACCAGCAGATAAAGTAGGAGCCATCGTCATTCAGAATAGATCGGACCACTGCAAGAAAGTATACCGACAACAATCAGGAACACTACATACAACTATCAGCTGATTGAACAAAAGAGCACATCCGTGAACTAAACACATTGATCAGGACTTTGGATCCAGTCCTTCATAGTTCCCTATGAGCTCTCATTCCACGTACTTCTCACATTGGTGACTTCTACTGCCTTCCGAAGATACACAAAGCCAACACACCAGGACGTCCCATCATATCAGGCAATGGGACCCTGTGTGAGAACATCTCTGGCTATGTCAAAGGCACCTTGAAACCCATTGTACAGGGGACCCCCAGCTTCTATCGCAATACTACAGATTCCTTACAAGCTCCAAGCACCGTCCTATAACTCATTCGCTTTATCCTCGACCACAATATTTTTACTTTTGACAACCAGTTCTTCATCCAGACACACGGACCCCAATTTGTACCCCAATATGCCAACATTTTCTTGCACAGGTTGGAAGAAGATTTCTTCTCTGCACAGGATCTCAAACCAACACCATACACCAGGTACACTGATGACATTTTCTTCCGCTGGAACCATGGCGAGGAGTCACTGAATCAACTACATAGTGACATCAACAAGTTTCATCACATCATCAAACTCACCATGGACTACACTTTAGTATCTGTCTCATTCTTGGACACATGCATCTCCATCAAGGATGGGCACCTCACTCAATTGCAAACCTACGGATAACCTCATAAGGCTACACTTCTTCAACTTCCACCTGAAACATATTAAAACAGCCATCCCCTACAGACAAGCCCTCCACATACACAGAATCTGATCAGATGAGGAGGAACGTGATGGGCACTTGGAAGTACTTAAAGATGTCCTCCAAAGAACGTCGCATGATGTTCAACTTATTGACCACCACTTCCCCTGTGCCACAGCAAGAAACCATAATGACCTCCTCAGGAGACAGACATGAGCTGCAACAGACAGGGTACCCTTCGTTATCCAGTACTTCCCAGGAGCTGAAAAACTACGCCATGTTCTTTGTTGTTCTTCAATGTGGCAACACATTATCAATGAGGATGAGCACCTCACCAAGACCTTAGCCACACCTCCGCTTCTTGCCTTTAAACAACCACCAAACCTCAAACAAATCATTGTTCGCAGCAAACTGCTCAGCCTTCAGGCCAACACCATACAACTTTGTCATGCCAGACGCTGCAAGACATGTCAAAGTGTCGACACAGATACCACCATTACATGTGGCGACTGCATCCACCATGTGTGTGGCAGGTACTCATGTGACTCGGCCAACATTGTCTATCTCATACGCTGCAGGCAAAGATGCCCTGAGGCATAGTACATTGGCAAGACCGAGCAGAGGCTACGGCAACGGATGAATGGATACCGCACAACAATCACCAGCCAGGGGTGTTCCCTCCCAGTCGGGGAACACTTCAGCCGACCAGGACTTTCAGTCTCGAACCTTGGGTGACCATCCTCCGAGGAGGACTGCGGAACAGGCAACAACGAAAAGTGGCTGAGTGGAGGCTGATAGCCAAGTTCGGTACCCATGGGGATAGCCTCAACCGGGAACTTGGGTTCATGTCACACTATAGGTGACCCCACTTTTTTTTAGAAATTGAATCAGTCTGAACACTGGGGCACAGACAGATGGACTTTATCTTCACACCATCTGAGCTGACATGGCACCTATTGTTATTGTTCACTTGAGAATGTAACTTCAAAAAAAGTCCAGGGGTTTACATTTGAAAGAACTGAAACCAACATGCCCATTCTAAAAGATGAAAAACTTAACAAACAATCCAGGATTTTTTCAATATATCATCTCAGTTACATAACACTGTAAACATTTGCTATAAATTCTGTATCTTACAATCATAACCTCCACAACCACCTGATGAAGGAGCAGCGCTCCAAGAGCTAGTGCTTCCAATTAAACCAGGCAACAGTGAGGACTGCAGATGCTGGAAACCAGAGTTTAGATCAGAGGGGATATTGGTGTAGAGTGCTAAAATGTCCATTGTGACGAGGAATGTTCCCAGTTCTACTGGTCCGTGAGTGCTGGGTTTCTGCAAGGAATCTGTAGTATTGCGATAGAAGCTGGGGGTCCCCTGTACAATGGGTTTCAAGATGCCTTCGATATAGCCAGAGATGTTCTCACACAGGGTCCCATTGCCTGATATGATGGGACGTCCTGGTGTGTTGGCTTTGTGTCTCTTTGGAAGGCAGTAGAAGTCGCCAATGCGAGAATTACGTGGAATGAGAGCTCATAGGGAACTATGAAGGACTGGATCCAAAGTCCTGATCAATGTGTTTAGTTCACGGGTGTGCTCTTTTGCTGGAAAAGCACAGCAGGTCAGGCAGCATCCAAGGAGCAGGAAAATCAACGTTTCGGGCAAAAGCTTGATTCCTGATAAAGGGCTTTTGCCCGAAATATCGATTTTCCTGCTCCTTGGATGCTGCCTGACCTTCCAAATAAACCAGTTGGACTATAAGCCGGTGTTGTGTGATTTTTAACTTTGTCCACCCAAGTACAACACCTGCACCTCCAAACATACTTGAATCTGGATTATAATTTTGATTATAATCTTGTTCCCAGGCTTTGTTGGCTTCTGTCCTACAATCCTCCAATTTAGTACATTCCTATATCCTTCTTATGCACTCTGGATATGCTAAAACACTTTACAATCAATTCGCATATTTTAGAGATATAGATCCTGTTGTGATGTTGGTAACCTTATCAGCCAATTTACTCGTCGAGATACTGATCAAGTAATCTGTTTTTAGTGACATGATTTGAGAGTGTGGGGAACTCTCTACAAATAATATCACTTGACCGAACAAACCTGATCTTGAAGTTACACCTTATCCTAAAGACTAAGTCTGACATAGCATTCTCTTGGTTTTGCAATGATGTGTTAGCCTGGATGATCTGCCTCTCGGATTTGGGATTTGACCGATAGCCTTCTGCTTCGTAGACGTGAGTCCTACTCCCACTGAATAAAGTTTAATGCCATTCTTCCAAATCCTGCTGTCTGTATCTTCACTTGTGTAAGTCCCACCTCAACCATCTTTGCAGACTTATGGCTGCTCTTGGTCTGTCAATGCCTCAATTTTAAAATTCTAATTTTGTGTTCAAATAACTCCACAACTTTGGCTTTCTCCACTTCTGTAACTCCTCCACACTTACAACCCCCGCAGATCTCTATTCTGATTTCTTGTATCTCTCCAAATTCCATCCTTGATGACAGTGCCTTCAGGTACATATGTCTTAAGCTGTAGAATTTCCTTCCTAAAATTCTTCACCTCTCCATATCTCTCTTCTCGTTAAGACAATGCCATTGTCCTATCACTTTGGTCAACATTTTTGGCACCTATCTCTGTATTTGACTTAGTGTTAGGTCTTGTTTATCAAAGCTCTTGGTGTCACAAAGCTGGTTCCTTTTTTTCTAATAGCGGTTCCTTTTCTCAAGGACATTATGTCCTTGGTTTTTATCAGAGGGGTTGTAAATGCGCTCTGTGCCGATTAGACTGGTTTGGTACAGAGATTAAAGGGTATTGAGAGGCCTTTTTGTTTATAAGTAAACAGACAAGACTTCAGGCCAAAGTGGTCATGTTTTGGAAGTGACCTGTATAATGAAAGAGGAGTGGTCAGTTCTCTAGCTGAGGTAAAAACAATGACTGCAGATGCTGGAAACCAGATTCTGGATTAGTGGTGCTGGAAGAGCACAGCAGTTCAGGCAGCATCCAAGGAGCAGTAAAATCGACGTTTCAGGCAAAAGCCCTTCTTGAGCTGTGTGAAAACAGACTCTCTTTCTCTTTCTGCCCTTCTAACTTCTACCTATAAGCATTTGATCCTTTTTTTACTGTATTTTAAGGGGATTTGCTTATTGGAACTATTGTGTATATGTGGAACAGCATAATTAAGTCTAGTTTGGATAGACTGAGTTCTGTACGGGTTCTTTATTCTGTTCTTTATGTTTCATAGAGTCATAGAGATGTACAACATGGAAACAGACCCTTCGGTCCAACCCGTCCATGCCCACCAGATATCCCAACCCAATCTAGTCCCACCTACCAGCAGCTGGTCCATATTGCTCCAAACCCTTCCTATTCATATACCCATCCAAATGCCTCTTAACTGTTGCAATTGTACCAGCCTCCACCACATCCTCTGGCAGCTCATTCCATACATGTACCACCCTCTGCGTGAAAAAGTTGCCCCTTAGGTCTCTTTTATATCTTTCCCCTCTCACCCTAAACCTATGCCCTCTAGTTTTGGACTCTCCGACCCCAGGGAAAAGACTTTGCCTATTTATCCTATCCATGTCCCTCATAATTTTGTAAACCTCTTTAAGGTCACCCCTCAGCCTCTGACGCTCCAGGGAAAACAGCCCCAGCCTGTTCAGCCTCTCCCTATAGCTCAGAACCTCCAACTCTGGCAACATCCTTGTAAATCTTTTCTGAACCCTTTCAAGTTTCACAACATCTTTCTAATAGGAAGGAGACCAGAATTGCACGCAATATTCCAACAGCGGCTTAATCAATGTCCTGTACAACTGCAACATGACCTCCCAACTCCTGTACTCAATACTCTGACCAGTAAAGGAAACTTTCCCAACACCTTCTTCACTATCCTATCTACCTGTGACTCCACTTTCAAGGAGCTATGAACCTGCACTCCAAGGTCTCTTTGTTCAGCAACACTCCCTAGGACCTTACCATTAAGTGTATAAGACCTGGTAAGATTTGCTTTCCCAAAATGCAGCACCTCGCATTTATCTGAATTAAACTCCATCTGCCACTTCTCAGCCCATTGGCCCATCTGGTCCAGATCCTGTTGTAATCTGAGGTAAACCTCTTCGCTGTCCACTACACCTCCAATTTTGGTGTCATCTGCAAACTTACTAACTGTACCTCTTATGCTCGCGTCCAAATCGTTTATGTAAATGACAAAAAGTAGAGGACCCAGCACCAATCCTTGTGGCACTCCACTGGTCACAGGCCTCCAGGCTGAAAAACAACCCTCCAACACGATTCTCTGTCTTCTACCTTTGAGCCAGTTCTGTATCCAAATGGCTAGTTCTCCCTGTATTCCATGAGATCTAACCTTGCTAATCAGTCTCCCATGGGTTTCATTGTGTAATTTTGTGAATAAATTTCTGCCTGTTTTAAAATGTAGCAGTCAACCTAACTAGCTTACTCTGGGTAATTCTCACTATACAATTAACAAAACAAATTGCAAAGTTATGGTCTGGGCCACCTGCTTAAGAATGTTCTGAATGGTCTGGCCTGGTCTATAACAGATTAGGGTTCGACTGGGAATTTAAACAATGAGTGGTAGGTGCCAGTGTCTTTATTTTGGGTGTTGGTTTGGTTGCATAGGCAAAGCATTGGATAGTATTGGCTCTTTTAGGTGCCAAAAGTTTTCTGGATGTGCTGACTTTGGAAGTTTTGCAAATAGTGAATAAGCCCAAGCTGCAGAGAAGCTGAAATTGGATCTGCCTGCTTCTGTGAGGAAAGAAGAGATAATTACAGCACTAGCTCAGCATTTAACCTTGCTGGAGAAACCTTCTGAATCTGTAGAGATGGCAAGAATTCAATTGTAAATGAAGCAGCTTGAGTTGGAGGTTAGAGATAAGGAAAGAGCAGCAGAAACAAAACTGTTTGAGTTACGATTAAAAGCAGATGAGAGGGAAAAAGAGAGCGGCAGAACAGAAAGAAAAAGAGAGCAACAGAAGAGAGGTAAAAAGAGAGAGCAGAAAAAAAAAGACAGAGCTTTTGAACTTCAAAAACTGACACTTAAAAAGGAAAGTCAGCTTAAAAGGCTGGAGATAAAGGCTTGAGGGTAGGCTTAGTGAGGAAGAGAGTGAGAATGAGCAAGCCCCTGGTAGTCAGAAGCCCAGTGAGAAACTGTTTCAGTATGTTCAAGCATTGCATAAATTTGATGAGAAGGATGTGGAAGCCTTTTTCATCTCATTTGAAAAGGTGGCTAAACAAATGCAGTGGCCAGTGGCAATGTGGGTTTTGTTGATCCAAAGGAAACTTGTAGGTAGGGCAAGTGAGGTATTCGCATCTCTATCAGAGGAGGTATCTGGGGAATATGAGGAGGTGAAAAAAGCCACTTTCAGTGCATATGAGCTTGTACCAGAAACCTATAGACAATGTTTCAGGAATCTAAGGAGGGACTCTGGTCAAACCTATATTGAGTTTGAAAGGATCAAACAGAGCAATTTCGATAGATGAATAAGAGCTTTCAAGATCGAGCAAACCTATGATCCCCTAGATGGGTAATTATTTTGGAGGAATTCAAAAATTCACTGCCTGAAGTAGTGCGAGCTCATGTAGAAGAGCAGAGAGTTAAAACAGCAAGGTTAGCAGCTGAAGAGGCTGATGATTATGAGCTGGTCCATAAAACATGGTTTGGCTTCCAGAATCAATTTCAGTCCATGAGGGATAGAAATTGGGCGAAGAGAAATCCTCACATAGAAAGGGAAAGGTAGATCTCAGTGAAGATCATAAAGATAATTTACCACAGGGTAACAAAGAAACCCTTGAGGGGACAAATAAATTAAAAGGTTCTGGTGTTTTCATTGTAATAAAGTCGGCCACACAAAATCACAGTGTTGGTGGGCTAGGAGAAAGCCAGATATAGGAAAACAGGACAAGTCTGGGAATTTTGTTGGACTAGTAACAAAAAGCAGAAGGGGAGTTAGACAACTGCCTCAGAGTGTACAAGGTGATCAGAGGTTGATTAAGGAATAAACGCCAACACACCATATGACATCTTAACAACCCTATCAACCTGGGTGGCAACTTTCAGGGATTTATGCACTTGGACACTGAGATCTCTCTGTTCATCTATACTGCCAATAATTTTACCAGCAGCCCAGTACTCTGAATTCCTGATATTTCTTCCGAAGTGAACTACCTCACACTTTTCCGCATTAAACTCCATTTACCACTTCTCAGCCCAGCTCTGCATCTTACCTATGTTCCTCTGTAACCCACAACATCCTTCGGCACTATCCACAACTCTGCCTACCTTAGTGTCATCTGCAAATTTACTAACCCATCCTTCTACGCCTACATCCAGGTCATTTATAATAAGCAGAATTCAGAGACCATCCATTTGGACTATGTGGCAAATTTTAGAGAATGATTAAATAGAGCTGGAGAGTTGGCTAGACAGCATTTAAAAGTATCACTGCATACAGTGAAACAAGAAGCGAAAAAGAAATCAAAAATTCACAATTTTGCAATTAGGGATAAGGTATTGTTGTTATTTGCAGTAACAGGTGAACCTTTAAAAGCCAGGTTTAGTGGGCCTTATCAAATTGAGAGGAAATTGAGTGAGGTGAGTTCCGTATGGGTTCTTTATTCTGTTCTTTGTATTTCATTGTGTAATTTTGTGAATAAATTTCTGTCTGTTTTAAAATCTAGTAGTCAATCAAGCTAGCTTACTCCAGGTAATTCTCACTGTACACTTACCAAAGCAAATTCCAAAGTTATGATCTGGGCTGCCTGCTTAAGTATGTTTTGAGTGGTCTGGCCTAATCCATAGGACCTGTGAAGTGGCTGAGATGTTCCACCACATTGAAAGGACAGTATAAAATTTGCTGTTGAATGACGCTGCTGAGTTGTTAAGTGTTGACACAGCACTGACTTCAAATGTAGAGTTAAAAGGTCTGACTGAGTTTATTGTGCCAGACAAATGGAACTCTTACTGTTTCAGGCAAAGTTAAGAAATTAAATATCGTACAGTTCCAAGATTGTGCCTGAATAGATTAATTATGATTGTGCGAAAACAATCAAATTACATTAAAAAATCAACACTTGGTCACTTGGTTAGGTGTATTTTATTACTTTGTTCCAATTGGGTTGGTTCTGTAATACCTGACAATTCTCTGCTGAATTTGCTCATATGCTCATTCAGTGATGTCACTGTATCTGGTCTTGCAAGATTTGGACCTGGCAATTTACATCTGATGTGAGACCTACCTTGGTGTTCAGAAAAGGTTCACAAGTCCATTGTGGCTTGTGTTGGTGGGTTGAGAGCTCCACACTACCTCAACCAGAAAATTCCAGGTATGGTTTGGTGGTAGCTCTCTCACTTCCCAGTCAGAGTTTCAGGTCATACCCCAGAAACCTGAGTACAAAATAACGCTTGCAATTTCAGTACCGTTGAAAAACTGTCTTTCAGATAAGATGCTAAGCTAACCTCCTGTCTACTTAGAAATGGTGCTGTTTCTAAGAAGAAGGGAGGACTTCTCCCCAGCGTTGTGGTCAATATTGATTTTGTACGTCAGCACCTTAAAAAAGATCATTATTTTCATTGTACTGCTCGTGGAACTTTTCTGCATGTAAATTTACTGTTGTGTTTCCTTCATTACAATAATAGCATTAAACTTGCATTTATACAGCATCTTCAATGGAATAAAACACCCCAACACACATACCAAGTGTTATTAAACAAAATTTGATACCAATCCATGTAAGAAATCATACAAACACAACTTGGCCAAAGACACTTATTTTAAGAAGCACATTACAGAAGGAAAGAAATGTAAAGTGATGAAGAGATTTAGTGAGAAAACTCCAGAATTTGGAACTGTGGAGGCTAACTTCTTGGTTGCCAATGGAGAAGTGATTAAAATTGGGAATGCTGAAGAGGCAGGAGTTGTAGAATATAGAGATCTCTGGGTTTTACTGAGGGGGAGAATACAGAGATTGGGAGGGGTAGTGTCATGAGGGGTATTTGGAAACAAGGATGAGAAGCTTATAATCGAGAAGTTGCTTAATTGCAAGCCAATGTGAGTCGGTAAATATAGAGGAAATGGGTCAATGGGACTTGTTGGGAGTTAAGCCAAAGGCAGCTGCATTGTAAATGATCTTAGGTTTATGGAGGGTAGAAAGATGGCCAGCACTGCATTGGAATAGTTGAATTCAGAGGTAAAAAGAAAGTTCAGCAGCTGATAAGATGGGATAGGGAGGGAGTCAGGCACTGTTATAGATGTGGAACTGGACAAAATTATTGATAGATGTTGAAATCTGGTGGGAAGCTCATTTTGTGATGAAGTATAACACCAATTGTGTGATCAACCTGGTTCAACCTCAGGCAATTGACAAGATAAATAGAATCGGTGGAAGGGTAATGAACTTCATTCAGTGGCATGCAAAGTTGGGGGATCTTTCTGCTTATCCAATACAAACAGACAGACAACTTAAAGACAATTGATTGGTTGAGAGAGGTGGTGGTATGGTACAGCTGGCTATCGTGAGTGTCCATGTGAAAACTAATAGGTAAAAACAATGACTGCAGATGCTGGAAACCCTCCCCCACTCACCTATTGTACTCTATGCCACTTTCTCCCCACCCCCACCCTCCTCTCATTTATCTCTCTACTCTTCAGGCTCTCTGCCTGTATTCCTGATGAAGGGCTTTTGCCCGAAACGTCGATTTTACTGCTCCTCGGATGTTGCCTGAACTGCTGTGTTTTTCCAGCACCACTCTAATCTAGCCCCATGTGAAAACTAATGTTGTGCCTTTGGTTGATGTTGCAAACAGACTGCAAATAAATAGGAGGGGACAAATGATTGTTCCCTGGGGAACTACCAGAAGTAATGGTGTAGGAATGAGAAAAGAAGTCATTGCTGGTGATTCACCGGCTGTGACTGCACTGATAAGAGTAGAACAAGTCGAGTGGTGTTTTATCCAACTAGATCACAGGGGAAAGTGTTGGAGCAAATTTTCAATAGTCAACCCTGTCAAAGCCTGCAGATACATTGAGAAGCCATAAGGATGGACCCCTAGGTCCCTTTGTACATCGATATTTCCTATTCCATCACCATTTAAATAGCACTCTGCCATTCTGCTTTTCCTACTAAAGTGGATAACTTTATACTTATCCACACTACACTGCATCTGCCATGTACTTGCATCTCCCGTGTGTCAGTGATGGGACACTCAGTTTAGAGCAGACTACTTTAGACCACCTTGAAGATAGATTTTGAATCATGGCTGCTGTAGGATCACAATGTGGCAGCCTCACCCCACCTCCAGCCTGCTTTCTCCCACTAGTTTCATTATTTTCAATTGAACTGAGGGCCAGTCTGAAGCACCAGTTTCATTTAAAAAAAATGAAATCACTGCAGAAAACATAGGGTCTGTATTCTGAATAAATGTTATACTGTGAATGCTGCCCCAATATAATGTGTCTATAGGTAGGGAAAATAAAGCAATAAAACTTAGAAAGCTTCCATTAAGGATTTTATTTTTTTCATAGTATCATAGAAGACAGGAGCAGGAGTAGGCCATCCCACCCGTCAAGCCTGCTCCGCCATTCAGTATGATCGTGGTTGCCTATTGAGCTCAATACTCCAAAGCACCCACACTCACATCCCTTTAGCTACAAGGGCTATATCTACCTCCTCCTGGAAATCATGTAATATTTTGGCCTTAACCACTTTTAGATTTCTGCAAATTCCCAACCCTCTGGGTGAAGACATTTCTCCTCATCTCAGTTCTAAAAGGTTTATCCCTTTTTCTTAAATTATAAATACAATAGAGCAGAAAAACCTTTATTGTCATGTGCACTCAAATGAGTTGGTTCTGGACTTCCCCACAAGGGGAACATTCCTGACAGCACCTAACCTGTCTCGTCCTGTTAGAATTTTCAAGGTTATTCTGCAGTGAATACTCTGCAATGAATGCTTGTGCTAGACTTGTCCAGTAAAATGGAATAAGTTAACCAATCCTATATTTCCAGCAGAAAAAAAAATGGGATTACAACACTGCAGTGCCAATTCTCCTACCCACCCTCCCTTGGAGCAGATCTGCTTGCTGGGAGACAGGATCAATGAATATATTATTTTATAAGTGGAATCAGGATTTAGTTTCTTGATCCAACAATTGTCCTTAATCTTCTGTTCTTCTCTATGGGGCAGTGAGGTCAGCTGGTGTGGCATGTCTCATACCATTCTCTCACGTCTCCTAAAGTAATATTACAGCTTGGTTTAATCATGTTGGCTGTGTCTTTTCCACCCAGAAAGAATATTGAGACCTGTGAAAGGATAAGAATTTGATTTCAGAGTCTAGGTTACAAGGGGAGGCATCCGAGTGTATTACACAGCAAGCACTGCACAGAAACAGCCTGCTTGGTCTATACTTGGTTCATAGTGCTATCAATGCTCCACACAAACCTTTTCCCACCTCTTAGACAATAAGCTTGATTTACAACAGTAAAATAAAGGTTAAAGTTTGCTGGGCATCTAAGATGTGTGCCTATTTATTTAGTAAGGTAAAAGTTTGAATGCTAATTACCTAATCGCATTGACTACTAGATGTATTTTACTCATAAAACACACAAACCTTAACAACGTTCCACTTCAAATTTTAGGTCAGTGAATAATTTTCCCAAGTAAATAGGATTCAGCAACAAATAAGTTAATAAATCAAAAGACTCTGCTGTCTGAACAGAAGCAGGTGTGTAGAGAGATGTTTTTATTGTATTTAACCCCTAGAGTATTTGCAATGATTGCAAAGAGGTGTTTGAATGTAGACAGCCTTGTAGTCAAGAGAAGTCTTTTTTTTAAACATGCATTATTCCTTACAAAAAGAGCTGGGGTGGAATTAGAAAAGGCAGTTTGTTTGTATAGTGTCTGGTTTGCTTGCCATACCCTTCCTGCTGCATTCTAAAAATATCCCAATGGAGAAAGCACATACACACCCAAACTGGCAGAGAGATTCGAATCATTGAGTGCAGCTTTATAAATAAGATTTGAATGGTTGGCCTGCCAAATTGAGTAAACAGGACTACCAGCACCAAATCATGGGTCACAGCTGCAAAGTGCCTTGGGACAACTGACCTTTCCTGTGTGTCAGGACAGTTACTCTCTGGGAACATGCTTTAAGGTCAGGCACAGTATCAGAAGTAATTGCGCCAGAAGCACATAGAGTAATTTATGGACATGATTCAAGTGACACAGATCAATTAATGGGGAAAACGTTTTCCAAATTCCTTTAACAAATTATTAAGTGTTGTTTCAAGGCAATATTATTTCCGAATATATATTTTCAAATATTGTTATGTACAGAGAGACAGAGGCAAACCAACAAAAATACATAGAAGGAAGATGAGCAACTACCTAGTAGAGTCTCTCCAAAGCATCAACAGCTCAAGTTCTCTATCCAGCTGTTAGCATCTGTAGAATGTGAACTATCTGTGGATATGAGTTGTCTGTAACAGGAGCAACAACTTAATTCATATAGTAACTTTAATGCAGTATTAGGTACTACAACGATAGATCTTTAGCCGTGTTCAGATATACTGTAATTTGACAGCATGCCCAACTTTGTCAGGTGAATAAGTGCTTCATCTAAGAGATAAGACTCATAGCAAAAGGAGAGAGAGAGAGAGAGAGAGAGAGAGGGAGAGATGCAGACATGAAGGAAAGAAAATTGCAGAACTTAGGTCCAAGAGAGCTGATGCGTCAGGTAGGCTAAATAAAGGCAGGCTTTGACAAGAGATCAGAGATTGAGGAATGCAGAGTTCTCAGAGGATTGCAGAATTGGAGAAGGTTGCAATGTTAAGTGGCTTCAACTGATTTGTATTATATCATCAGTTGTACTCAGATGTCATAATGGATAGGAAGCAATGTTAAATGAATGTAGTAGGGGGTGCTCTTCTATGGCTCTTGTTAAGGTACATTGTTGGGATGCAATTAGAGGAGCTTTACATTACTCCTCATCAACAGCATACCTGACATGGGAGGGCTAACATTGTGTAAAACATGAAAAACTATTTCATACTATAGGCTTAGCATTCCTCATAACTACAAGAATAATAAATCAGGTGCGATCCTGCTAAATTGCCCCTGTAGCCCCATATAAAAGTTACCCTATAATGTACAATGAACTGAAATCTATTCCAGTCCAAATCAGAAGCAACATTCTCTTAGAGTTTTTTCTCTGGAGCATTCTTATATTCCATTTCAAGACAAAATCTACTTTGATGTATTGTTACACTCTCAAACTATGTTTACTTGAGTCTGCAATCTCTCATGTTACTTTTGATCACAAATCTTATCATTTCCAAACAGATCTTTCACTGAGAAGTTCATTTTTTGGCAATGCTTTTGGCCTGTGAGAGGAAGGTTTTTTTCTTGAACCTCATAGAAATCTATCAATGGATGACCTTTTCTAAAGCCTTTTAAAAAGAACAGCTACCTGAGCCTCTAGGATTCGTTGATTTTATACAGTGGCCATGAAAGTGTATGACTTGGGATAAGAGACTGGGAGGGGCATATTGTTATGAAGATGTGGGTATACTCTACCTTTAAGAGAGTTAGAAGCTAGCAAATCTATCTGACACAGCACCAAGTGTTCTCAATAAGGTAACAATGTAACACTTGGTTGAACAACTTAAGTAGCTAGGTTACGTGGAGACAAAAACAGATTTGAATTAGGCCAATCAGTTTAAATTATATCCTGAAAAATACCAAATTCCTATTAAGTTTGAATTTAGTATATTGACACTCTAAAAAGCCAATGACACAATCCGATGCTTTGGGAGTATAAGACCAGGGAAAATTGAACAGTTGCCAAGCCACCAGCATATTAAGACTGCCCAAAAAATAGCTCTCTTAAAGATATCTTTATCAATCAGTAACCTGTGAAGCAGAATCCCTAAGATGAAGAAAAGAAGACAGCAATACAGAGAAGAACTGAAAGGTGCCTGGTTTTGAGATAAGAAGTTTTGTTTTGTAAATCTTAATCTGGACCGTTATCGAATCAGTATTGTATAGGGGAAAGTAAAAGATAGGTTAGAGGAAGGAGTTGTAAATAGTTGTTACTTAATTATTGTCTTTAATTCTTTAAGAAATAAAGATGCTCAGTTTTACTTTTAATAGTTCTTAGCCTCTCGAATTTTCACAGATTACTGCACAGGATAAATTATTTCTGTGTTTCTGTTTAAATTAAACAGGAGGGTTTACCCTGTGTCATAACAATATCCTGGCATGGGGTCATGAGGGACTGTACCATAGCATGAGGGCATGTTACTGGGATAAATTTCCACGACACCAAAGTAAGCATTTTGAATTTTATTCTAATCCCTTTCACTTCTAAACTCCAGTGAGTAGAATCCTAACCAACTCAACCTCTTCTCATATGTCAGTCCTGCTAACCCAGGAAACAATTTAGTAAACCATCACTGCACTCCCTTTACAGCAAGAACATCCTTCCTCAGATAAGGAGACCAAAACTGAGCACAACATTGCAGGTGTGATTGCACCTTTGCCTCTGTGGCTACATCCATAATATTTCCAATGTTGGATTGCTCAACTGCAACTGACACTTGCCACCTTCCCCGTGACACCCCCTCCCCCCCACCACCACCAATGCCTTCCTTCCCACTGTTCCGGCCTCAGCACTGAAGATCACTTCCATACAGACACTTTCTCCCAAGGCAGGTGAGCTGAGCTGGAAATCTCCTGACTTGCCTTACCTTCCTCAAGGCTGCAAATCTGGCCTATTAACTCTGTTTCTGTACATAGATGCTACCTGACCTGCTGAGTATTATCAGCATTTTATTTGTTCTTGAATGGTACAACTGTAAAGGTTCTTGGGACATTTTAAAATATTAAAAGTGATATAAAAGTGAGCTGTTATTGTAATTATGCATTGAAGTGACGTGCATCTAGGTAAAGCATCTGTAAGCGTGAAGCAGCCATACAGAACTGCAGACACGTTAAACAGCAGAAGCTGCCAGTGATAAGTTATTCTACAGCTATTGGATCAGATCAAAACTCTGCTGAGGGACGCACTAAAGCTTGGGGCAGCTGCCACTGAGACGTGGTGGAGAAAGATCACGCTCTAAGTCTTCCTGCTGAAGTGAAATTGGGTTCTGTTATTGGACCTTCCTTCTGTCTCAAGTGCATGTAAATCTAGTCTTGTTCAAGTAAGAAATGCCTTTGGTTTATTTGGATAGAATTAAACTTCAATGTTTGTTTGTTTCCTTGAAATTCTACAGTACAGAACCAAACTGTGTTCAGTACTGTAAAGATTTTTTTAAAAATCAATAAAGGCCTTTTTTCTGTCCGGCAGCAGTGGGAGACAGAGCAGAGGTGACGTGGAGACCAGGAGGGTGCCGGGAAGGTAAGGACTTCGTGTAAATTTGGGAAGCGGCTAATCCTGAGATACTTCACGTGTAGTATCTCCCTCCTGACCCCACGTTCCCCTTCCCTAACCAGAAGAAAAAGACTCTGTAAGGTAAGGCCTTTTTTTTTCTCTTTCTTTTCTTCCATATATTTAAGTGCATTGTTGGTATTAGTTAGTTGAGTTAAAACTAAGGCTTACAATGGCAGGTGTCCTCAGACCTGTGGCATGTGCCTCTTGCTTGATGTGGGCGCTCAGGGACGTGGCTGACGTCCCTGACTCTTACACTTGCAAGACATGTACCCAGCTGCAGCTCTTGCTTGACCACATAGAGTCATAGAGATGTACAGCATAGAAACAGACACTTCGGTCCAACCCACCCATGCCGACCAGATATCCCAACACAATCTAGTCCCACTTGCCAGCACCCGGCCCATATCCCTCCAAACCCTTCCTATTCATATACCCATCCAAATGCCTCTTAAATGTTGCAATTATGCCAGCCTCCACCACTTCCTCTGGCAGCTCATTCCTGTGGTTGGACTCATTGTGGATCATCCGCGATGCTGAGGAGGTCGTGGATTGCATGTTTAGTAAACTGGTTACACCGCAGGTTAGAATTGCTGAGGGAGACAGTGAATGGGTGACCAAAAGGCAGAAAAAGAGTAGGAAGGCAGTGCAGGTGTCCCCTGTGGTCATCTCCCTCCAAAACAGGTATATGGTTTTGGATAATGTTGGGGGAGATGGCTCACCAGGGGAGGGCAGAAGTTGCCAAGATCATGGCACCATGGCAGCACTGCTGTTCAGAAGGGCGGGAAAAAGACTCATAGGGTGATAGTTATTGGGGATTCTATTGTAAGGGGAGTAGATAGGCGGTTCTGTTGCCAAAATTGAGACTGCCAGATTGTATGTTGCCTCCCAGGTGCTCGAGTCAGGGATGTCACCAATCAGCTGCAGAGCATTCTGAAAGGGGAGGGTGAACAGCCAGTAGTCTTGGTGCATATAGGCACCAACGATATAAGTAAAAAACGAGATGAGGTCCTGAAAGCAGAATTCAGGGAGCTAGGAGAGAAGTTAAAAAGGAGGACCTCAAAGGCAGTGATTTCGGGATTTCTACCAGTGCCACGTGCTAGCCAGTGTAGAAATGAAAGAATAGGCAGGATGAACACTTGGCTTGAGGGATGATGTAGGAGGGAGGGGTTCAGATTTGTTGGACATTGGGATCAGTTCTGGGGAAGATGGGACTATTACAAATTGGATGGTCTACACCTGAACCAGACAGGAAATAATGTCCTTGGGGGAGTTTTGCTACTGCTGTTGAGAGATTTTAAACTAATGTGGCAGGGGGCTGGGAGCCAGAAGAGAAGACTAGTAGACAGTGAGATGGAACCGGGGTCTGTAAGAATCATGAAGTTAGCATTAATAAGGGGAAGAGTAGGCAGCGAGCAGATGAGCGCAAAAGAACTGGTGGCCTGAAGTGCATATACTTTAATGCAAGGAGTACAGTGGGTAAGGCAGATGAACTTAGAGCTTGGATTCATACCTGGGAGTATGACGTTATTGCAATCACAGAGACTTGGTTGAAAGAAGGGTATGATGGGAGATTTTAGTTTTCTCAACATTGACTGGAATACACTTAGTGCCAGAGGTCTGGATGGGGCAGAATTTGTAAGAAGTGTCCAGGAGAGTTTCCTAGAGCAGTATATCAATAGTCCAATGAGGGAAGGGGCCATATTGGACCTGGTGTTGTGGAATGAGCCAGGCTAGGTGGTATAAGTTACAGTGGGAGATTTCTTTGGGAATAGTAACCACAATTTTGTAAGTTTTAGAATACTCGTAGACAAAGATGAGAGTGGTCCTAAGGGAAGAGTACTAAACTGGGCCAAGGCTAATTATTTCAAAATTAGGCAGGAGCTGGGAAATGTGGATTGGACACAGCTATTTGAAGGGAAGTCCACATTTGATATGTGGGAGGCTTTCAAAGATAGGTTAAAGATAGTGCAGGACAGGCATGTCCCGTTGAAAGCAAAGGATAGGAAGGGCAAGATTCGTGAACTGTGGAGAAATCGTACGACTAGCCTAGAGGAAAAGGGAAGCGTACATAAGGACCAGGCAGCTAAGAACAGAATGGGCCCTGGAGGAATATTGGGAGAGTAGGACCAGACTTAAACAAGGAATCAAGCGGGCAAAAAGGGGTCATGAAATAGCTTTAGCGAGCAGAATTAAGGAGAATCCCAAAGCCTTTTATTCTTATATAAGAAGTAAGTGGATAACTAGAGAAAGGATTAGTCCACTTAAGAATAAGAAAGGAAGGCTGTGTGTCGAACCTGAGAAAATGGGTGAGATACTGAATGATAACTTTGCATCAGTATTCACTGAAGAGAGGGACATGATGAATGCTGAGATTAGAGACAGAAGTTTGATTACTCCAGATCACGTTGACATAAGTAGGGAAGATCTGTTGGGTGGGCTAAGGGTTATTACGGTGGACAAATCTCCAGGACCGAATGGGATCTATCCCAGGTTGCTGAGTGAGGCAAGAGAAGAAATAGCTGGGGTCCTACCAGATATCTTTGTAGCATCCTTAAACACAGGTGAGGTGCCAGAGTACTGGAGGGTTGCTCATATTGTCCCCCTGTACAAGAAGGGTAGTATGGATATTCTAGGTAACTAGAGACCAGTGAGCCTGATGTCAGTGATGGGAAAGTTGCTGGAGAAGGTACTGGGGCATAAAATCTATTTATATTTGGAAAAGAATGCGCTTATCAGTGATAGGTAACAAGGATTTGTGCGGGGGAGATTGTGCCTTACCAGCTTAATAGAGTTCTTCGAGGAAGTGACCAAGTTGATCGATGAAGGAAGGGCTGTAGATGTCATATACATGGACTTTAGTAAGGCGTTTGATAAGGTTCCCCGTGGTAAACTAATAGAGGAAGTGAAGTCACATGGTGTGCAGGGTGTTCTAGCTAGGTGGATAAAGAACTGGTTGAGCAACAGGAGACAGAGTGTAGTAGCTCAAGGGAGTTTCTTAAAATGGAGAAAGGTGACCAGTGGTATTCCACAGAGGTCAGTGTTGGGGCCACTGTTGTTTGTGATCTATATAAATGACCTGGAAGAGGGCACTGTTGGTATGATCAGCAAGTTTGCAGGTGACACGAAGATTGGTGGAGTAGCAGAAAACATAAGGGGCTGTCAAAGAATACAGGAGAGTATAGATAGTCTGGAGAGTTGGGCGGAGAAGTGGCAGATGGAATTTAATCCAGGCAAATGTGAGGTGATGCATTTTGGGAAGTCTAATTCTAGAGCGAATTAAACAGTAAACGGAAGAGCCTTGGGAAAAGTTGATGGGCAGAGAGATCTGGGAGTTCAGGTCCATTGTACCCTGAAGGTTGCTGCACCGGTGGATAGAGTGGTCAAGAAGGCATATGCTTGCCTTCATCGGACGGGGTATTGAGTATAAGAGCTGACATAAATTGTACAAGACATTGGTTCGGCCGCATTTAGAATACTGTGTACAGTTCTGGTCGCCACATTACCAAAAGGATGTAGACACTTTGGAGAGGGTGCAGGGAAGGTTTACAAGGATATTGCCTGGTGTGGAAGGTGCTAGCTATGAAGAGAGGTTGAGTAGGTTAGAATTTTGAGGGGGGACCTGATTGAGGTCTACAAAATCTTGAAGGGTATAGACATGGTAGATAGAGGTAAGCGTTTTGCCCAGGGTGAGAGATTCAGTAATGAGAGGTCACGTTTTCAAGGTGAGAGGTGAAAACTTCAAGGGGGATACACACGGCAAGTACTTTACACAGAGGGTGGTGGGCACCTGGAACACATGGCCAGCAGAGGAAGTAGAGGCAGGCACAGTAGATTCATTTAAGATGCGTCTGGACAGATGCATGAGTAGGGGGGAGCAGAGGGATACAGATGCTTAGGAATTGGGCAACAGGTTTAGAGAGTGGATTTGGATTGGCTCAGGCTTGAAGGGCTGAAGGGCTTGTTCCTGGACTGTAAATTTTCTTTGTTCTTTAGTATATTTTTGAAATAAAAAGGATCAGAACTTTGGAGTCCTGTCACATCCTGTTTTGAATGGTGGTAGATAATTATATAGTGAACCAGAGAGGGGGGGTTGAGAGAATTCTTCACCAATTGTCGTAACGAGCACAAAAGAAAGTGGTTGTGGGAAGGTAATAATCTGTTTCATGACATCTCTGTGGGAATTCCTTGTAGCATCTGAGACCGAATCATCTTCATGACTGACCTTCCCTCTATCATGTGATCAGAGATGTGAATATTATCTGATCATCATTATGCAGTGTTCAGTATCATTTGAGGCTCCTTGGGTGCTGAAACAATCTGTGTCCATGTGTGGACAGATTGGGATAAAATCCAAATTTACTGACAAATGGCAAGAAACATTTGTGCCACACATGTGCCAGGTTATGATGGTCTCCAATAAGAGAGAGTCTAGTTATCACCTCTTGCCATTCAAAGGCATCACCATTGGAAATAATTCCTCCCTATCAACATCATTGATCAGAAACTGAAATGGGCTAGCCATATAAACACCATCCTGCCTTCCTTGGTCCAGGGACTAGCCACATCCATTCACAACACCACCCACACCCTCCACCTCCTCCATGACATCAACGTCAGCTTCACTAGTTTCCACAGCTCCACTCTCCCTACCTCATCCCAGATTCAACTTTCCAAATCAGCACTGTCCTACCTGTCCATTTTCCTTCCCATCTATCTGGTCCAACCTCCCCTCCGACCTATTACCATCACACCCCACCTCTATTTACCTATTGCCTTCTCAGCTACCTCACCCCTACCCCCCCCCCCACCACCCTCCTATTCTCTCAGCCCCCTTACCTCCCCCCACATTCCTGTTGAAGAGCTTATGCCCAAAACATCGACTCTCTTGCTCCTCAGATACTTCCTGACTTGCTGTGCTTTTCCAGCACCACACATTTCGACTCTGACGCTCCAGCATCTGCATTCCTCACTTTCTCCTAGTCATATAAATAGCATGGCTAAGCGGAGATAGCAAAGTGGGAATTCTGTGGTGAGTAACTCATCCGTCTCCCCAGAGCTTGTCTGCCACCCACGGGGCACAGGTTGGGGGTGTGATGGATCGCTCCCCACTTGTTTGGATGAGTGTAGTTTAGGAGTTGAGTGTAGGAGTTGGGAGGAGATGTTGCAGCTATATAGGATATTGGTTCATTTTGGAATACTGCATGTAATTCAGGTCTCCCTGCCAAAGGGTGGTTTATGAAATCATGAGGGGCATGGATAAGATGAATAGTCAAGATCTTTATCCCAGGGTAGGGGAGCCCAAAACTAGAGGGTATAGAGGGTGAGAGGGGAAAGATTTAAAAGGGATATAAGGGGCAACTTTGTCACGCAGAGGGTGATGAGGATATGGAATGAGCCGTTGAGGAAGTGGTGGAGGCTGGTACAATTACAGCATTTAAAAGGCATCTGGATGGGTATATGAATACAAAAGGATGTGGGCAAAATGCTGACAAATGGGACTAAATTAATTTAGGCTATCTGTTCGGCATGGACGAGTTAGATGCTGTTTCCATGCAACGCAATTTTGTGACTTTATGATTCTATGACTATAATGGTCAGTTAGGAGCTAGGATTTTGTTGAAATACTTTTGGTTGATGAATGGGCCAGGTTTAGTTCAACTCCTAACATGGCATCAATGTGGACTTCACCAGTTTCCTCATTTCTTCTCTCCCCACCTTACCCCAGGTCCAACATTCCAGCTTAGCACCGTCCTCATGACCTATCCTACCTGTCAATCTTCCTTCCCACCTGTCCGCTCCACCCTCCCCTCTGACCTCTCACCATTGCCCCCATCTCCATCCACCTATTGTACTCTCAGCTACCTTTCCCCCAGCCCCACCCCCTTCCCATTTATCTCTCCACTCCCAAGGCTCCCAGCCTTAGTCCTGATGAAGGGCTTTTGCCCGAAACGTCAATTTTCCTGCTCCTTGGATGCTGCCTGACCTGCTGTGCTTTTCCAGCACCATTCTAATCTTAGTTCTAACTCCTGGCTGCTGTTTCAAAGTTCAGACTACATTGTAAAACCTTTCATTACTGTCTTCTGACAACATGGCAGCATTAATGTTTAAATACATTTTATTGTCAACATTTGGAAACATCTGACAGAGGCAATTTCAATGCAGCCACTATTCTAAATGAAAAATAATCCAATCCTAATGCTCAGAAACTACCAGCTGATCTATTGCTTGGAACAGATCCAATTCCTCCCTTACCAGACCAAGTGTAAGTGATCATTAGGCATTTCTTTTCTTGTGAAATGGCCCCATTAACGTGTTGCCAGCTGCACATCATTGTTCAATGGGTGAGAGACCAGATGGGAATGTTAAGTGTATCATAAACTGAAATTGTATTCTGAATGCATTAAATTACATGGACTCAACAGTTTGAGAAGAATGCTCTCCTATATTGCCTCAAGGTTAAAAACTCAGGGTGGGCAATAAATGATGGTCTTGCAAGCAATTCCCACATCATGGCGTTGAGGTCAAACAAAAATTCAACACGTTGAAAGTAGAGTCGCAGGTAGATAGGATAGTGAAGAAAGTGTTTGGTATGCTTTCCTTTATTGGTCAGAGCATTGAGTGCAGGAGTTGGGAGGTCATATTGCAGCTGTATAGGAAATTTGTTAGGCCACTTTTGGAATATTGCGTGCAATTCTGGTCTCCTTCCTATCGGAAGGATGTTATGAAACTTGAAAGGGTTCAGAAAAGATTGACAAGGGGTTGGAGGATTTGAGCTACATAGAGAGGCTGAATATGTTGGGGCTGTTTTCCTGCAGTGTCGAAGGCAGAGGGATGACCTCAAAGGAGTTTTTTAAAATTATGAGGGGCATGGATATGATAAATAGACAAAGTCATTTCCCTGAGGTGGGGGAGTCCAGAACGAGAGGGCATAGATTTAGGATGAGAGGGGTAAGATATAAAAGGGACCTAAGGGACAACTTTTTCACGCAGAGGGTGGTACGTGTATGGAATGTGCTGCCAGAGGAAGTGGTGGAGATTGGTACAATTGCAACATTTAAAAGGCATTTGGATGGGTATATGAATAGGAAGGGTTTGGAGGGATACAGGCCGGGTGCTGGCAAATGGGATTAGATTAGGTCGGGATACTTGGTCGGCATGGATGAGTGGACTCTGTTTCCGTGCTGTACATTTCTATGACTCTATTTAATAATTAATCTATAAATGTGTTACTCCTTGTTTGACGTGGTAGAATCGGATCAATGTTTAGCATTGAATCTGCACAGGGCCAACTAAGAGCGGAATTTGAATTATCCCATGCAACTTAGATGATAGCAAATTATCTAATGGCTTGACTGTAGTTGCAAAATTATATATTTGAATCCTTTGTCAAGGTTGATCTAGCCTTCTAGGTGAGAAGGTTGAAGAAGTCAATAGCATTGATTTTTAAACATAATCAAGAAATTCCAGAATGGTACAGCAGAGGAGACCATTTGGCCTATCATGCCTGTATGAACTCTTTGAGAAAGCTATCCAATTTATTCTACTCCTCTGGTCTTTTCCAATGGTCCTGCATTTTCCCTTTCAAGTACATACTGAATTAGTAATTGAAATTACTACTTCCACGACCCCTTCAGGCAGGCATTCCAGATCATAACAACTCACTACGTTAAAACAAAACGTCAGCTCACCTTGATTTCTTTCACCAATTACAACATAGAAACATAGAAACCAAGAACAGAACAAAGCCATTTAACCCTTTCAGCCAGCTCTTCCATCTATTACAACCATGGCCAATCATCCAACTCAACAACCTGTTCCTGCTTTACCCCCAGACCCTTGATTCCTCTAGCTCCAAGTGCTAGATCCAATTCCTTATTGAAATCATAACAATCTTTTGGACTTGACTTTTTAAAAATTCATTTGTGGGATGTGGGCATTGCTGGCTAGACCAGAATTTATTGCTTGTCCCTAACTGCCCTTGAGAAGCTGATGGTGAGCTGCCTTCTTGAACCACCGCAGTCCACGTGCTGTAGGATGACCCACAATGTTGTTCAGGAGGGACTTCCAGGATTTAGATCCAGCGACAGTGAAGGAATGGTGATATATTTCCAAATTAGGATGGTGAATGGCTTGGAAGGAAACATGCAGGTGGTGGTGTTCCCAGGAATTGTGACATTGGTGTCCAGAACATTGTCTACCACCTACTGCTTTCTGTGATAACAAGTTCCACAGGCTCACCACTCTCTGGGTGAAGAAATTTCCCCTTATCTTAGTCCTAAACGACTTGCCTGTATTCTGAGACTGTGACCCCTAGTTCTGGACTCTTCCTGCCTTTGGGAGTATCCTTCCTGCATCTACCTTGTTTAAGATTGTGAGGACAGGTGGATTGATAAGATGGTATCTTTTGATCACTGACCTTCCTGCCAATGAAGAAAAAAATCTGTGCAATTCACTCTGATCAGAGAGTCATGGAATTTTGCAGCATGGGAAGAGGCCCTTTGGCCTACTGTGTCTATACCAGTCATTAAACACCTCTCTACTCTAGTCCCAACCGCTGGCCTACAGCCTTATGTGCTAACCTATTTCAAGCATTTGTCTAGACACTTCTTAAATGCTGTGATTGTTCTTGCCTCTGCCATCCTTTCAGGCCATGGGTTTCAAATGCCCAGTATCCATTGGATGAAAAAAAACTTCTTTAAATCCCATCTAAACCTCCCATCTCTTACCTTAAACATAGGCGCCTAAAATTATTGACCCTTCTACAAAGGGAAAAAAGTTTCTTTCTATCTACCTTATCTCTTCCCCTTCAATCAGGCCTTGCCTCAACCTTGTCTACTCTAAGAAAAATAACTCTAGTCCATCTTCTCTCACTTCATAGTTGAAACAATCCAGCCCAGGCAATATCTTGGTGAATCTGTACTACACCTTCTCAAGAGCAATCACATCCCTCCTATAGGGTGGTGACTAGATGCATTAACATTAAATACAGCTCTGTCATAAACTCCTACATTTTATATTCAATGCCTCAACTATTAAAGGCAATCTGCCTTCTTAACTACCTTGTCCACCTGTCCTCTTGCTCTCAATGATCTGTGGACATGTACATCAAGGTCCCTCTGATCTATTGTGAAAAAGTCAATTTGTTATAGTCCTATCAGACCATAGGGCCACTCTCTCATTAGAGAAAGACGGCTGGTGGTGGTTTAACTTGTTGGTCGCCACACCTCAGGCAAGGGGGAGGTTGAGAAAGAGAATCCTTCATGTAACATCAAACAGTGTGGGAATTGAACCCATGCTGTTAGTATTACTTTCATTACAAAGCAGCTGTCCGACTAACTGACCCCTGACTTCCTCAGGTCCTACTATTGCAAGTGGAATACCTTATCTTGTTAATCTTCCCAAAATGCATCACCTCACACTTTTCCAGATGAAATTCCATGTTCCATTGTTCAGTCTGTTTGACCAGTCTGTCTATATTGCCCTGTTGACAGTGTGTGCTAGAAGAGCACAGTTGGTCAGGCAGCATCTGAGGAGCAGGAGAGTCGACGTTTCGGGCATAAGCCCTTAATCAGGAATTGCCTTGTTATCTAAGGCAGTCCTCCTCATTATTTAGCACACCATCAATTTTCCTATGATTTGGAAACTTACTAATCATACCTCCTACAATCATGTCTTGATCATGAGTGTACAATACAAACGGTAAGAGTCCAAACCCTGCAGAATATCATTAGACATGGATTTCTGCTCACAAACACAACCTTTGAACATCACATTCTGCCTCCTTCCACAAGCTGAAGTTGGATCTAAATTGTCAAAATGTCATGGATCCTTCCATGTGAAACCCTAACTGGAGTCCATGTAGATTATATCAACGGCACTAAGGTCATCTACACACCAAGTAACCTCCTTGAAACACTCAATCAAACCTATCAGACATGATCACTTTGTAATCTCTCAAACCTGGCTAAGTTGCTACAAGATTATATATCTGACTCCTTGAAATAAACAATCAGTTTGAATTCTGGATCCGGGAGGATCAAAACACCTTATTCTGCTCATGTACATTGTGACATTTATATGTACCTAGCTCAAATAAATTACCAAATGATGAGCAGAAAATAAATTCTGGAACAGTTGCCCTCCAAATAATATATTGGCCCATATTTTGTGGTTTGAAGCTCAGTGAGGATATCAGTGCTTACAGTTATTAAGGTGTAAATCAGCCAGTAACTTCTGTCATCTGTACGTGCGCAGTGAAACACAGAAATCAGCATGTTGTTGTCTTACTTATCCTGCTTCTCCATAAATTTTGCTACCCCAATACCTTGCACAGGGACTCAGTATTTAAACATGTGAAGATTATGAAATTGTGCTAATTGCCCAGCAGTTCCATGCTAAAAACAACAGTACTTTAACACCTTTGGCAATGAAAACACAATTTTATAAGTGTGAAATGTCAGTCCATGAGATTGTAATTAATGTTGGAGATTTTAAAGAAATTAGAGTTCATTTTATGTTTACGTGCATTTTTTTTGTCACCGTTAATCCCATTTTTCCTTTCTCTCTTTCATAATAACATAGAAAACAGGAGCGGGATTTGGCCATTCAAACCTTTGAACACGCCTCACCATTCAATGAGATCACAGCTGATCTTCACTTCCAGATATCCCCATATCCCATGATGTTTTTAAATGAGTAGAAATCTATCAGTCTCAAATATACTCAACAACTGAGCCTCCAAAAGTCATCTGAGGCAGAGAATTCCAAAGATTCACCCACCCTGTGATGAAGAAATTCTTCCTTGTCTCAAATCTGGATGGCCTGCTCCTTATTCCGAGGTTGTGATGCCTGATGTTTTGCAGAATCCCTCCAACATGGAAGTCATGGTTTGGAGATGCTGGAGTTGGACTGTATAAAGTTAAAAATCACACAACACCAGGTTATAGTCCAACAGGTTTATTTGGAAGCACTAGCTTTCGGAGCACTGCTCCTTCATTGGATGGTTGTAGAGTATAAGAATGTAAACACAGAATTTAGAGCAAACGTTTACAGTGTGATGCAACTGAAATTTTATACAGTATTGAGAAAGACCTGGATTGTTTGTTAAGTCTCTCATCTTTTAGAATGACCATGTTGGTGTCACTTCTTTCATGTGCAAACCCCAGAACATTTTTAAAAAGTTACATTCTCAAGTGAACTATAACAATAGGTGCCATGTCATCTCAGATAATGCACTGAAAGTTTGAGGTGCCCTGTGTGAGGCTGTCTGTGCCCCACAGTGATGACATCATGGCAACAGCCTCAGTACTCAACACCAACAACTGGCAATCTCCGAGCACCATCCTACAACTCGTCCGCTTTATCCTCGACCTCAACGTTTTCACCTTTGACAACCAGTTCTTCATCCAGACACAAGGAGCAGGCACGGGGACCCCACTATGCCAATATTTTCATGCACAGTTCAAACAAGACTTCTTCTCTACACAGGACTCTAACCAACTTGATACACCAGGTACATTGATGACATTTTCTTCCTCTGGACCCATGACGAGGAGTCACTGAAACAACTACACAGTGATATCAAGGAGTTTCATCCTATTATCAAACTTATCATGGACTACTCTTTAGTATCTGTCTCATTCTTGGACACATGCATCTCCATTAAGGATGGGCACCTCAGCACCTCACTCTATCTCAAACCTACGGATAACCTCACGATGCTACATTTCTCCAGCTTCTACCTGAAACATGTTTAAACAGCCATCCCCTATGGACAAGCCCTCTGCAAACACAGAATCTGTTCAAATGAGGAGGAAAGTGACAGGCACTTGGAAGTACTCAAAGATACCCTCATAAGAATGGGGTACGATGGTCAACTCATCGATCACCAGTTCTGACGGAACACAACAAGAAACTGTAAAGACCTCCTCAGGAGACAGACAAGAGCTGCAACTGACAGGGTACGCTTCATTGTCCAGTACTTCGCAGGAGCCGAAAAATGATGCTAGGCTGCAACATATTATCAATGAGGATGAGCACCTTGCCAAGACCTTCTCCACACCTCCACATTTTGCCTTTAAACAACCATCAAACCTCAAACAGGTCAGTGTTCGCAACAAACTGCCCAGCTTTCAGGACAACACCATACAACGTTGTCACGACAGACGTTGCAACACGTGTCAGAATGTCGACGCGGATACCACCATTACACGTGGGGACACTTCTCACCATCTATGTGGCAGGTACTGATGTGACTCAGTCAATGTTGTCAATCTCATGCGCTCCAGACAAGGATGCCCTGAGGCATGATACATTGGCGAGATTGAGCAGAAGCGACAGCAACAGATGAATGGACACTGCACAACAATCAATAAACAGGAGTGTTACCTCCCAGTCGAAGAACACATCAGCGGTCTGGGTCTCTCGACCTCGGATCTTCATGTGACTGTCCTCTTAGGTAGACTTCCGGACAGGCAACACCACAAAGTAGTCAAGCAGAGTCATAGAGATGTATAGCACAGAAACAGACCCTTCCATCCAACTCATCCATGCCAACCAGATATCCCAACCCAATCTAATCCCACCTGCCAGCACTCAGCCCATATCCCTCCAAACCCTTCCTATTCATATGCCCATCCAGATGTCTTTTAAATGTTGCAATCATACTAGCTCCCACCACTTCCCATGGCAACTCATTCCATACACGTACCACCCTGTGTGAAAAAGCTGTCCCTTTAGTCCCTTTTATATCCTTCCCCTCTCACCCTAAACCTATGCCCTCTAGTTCTGGATTCGTCCACCCCAGGGAAGAGACTTTGTCTATTTGTTCTATCCATGCCCCTCATGATTTTGTAAACCTCTATAAGGTCGCCCCTCAGCCTCCGACGCTCCAGGGAAAACAGCCCCAGCCTATTCAACCTCTCTCTATAGCTCAAATCCTCCAACCCTGGCAACATCCTTGTAAATCTTTCTGAATCCTTTCTGGAAGGAGACCAGAATTGTATGCAATATTCCAACAGTTGCCTAACCAATGTCCTGTACAGCCGCAACATGACCACCCAACTCCTGTACTCAATACTCTGACCAATAAAGGAAAGCATACCAAATGCCTTCTTCACTATCCTATCTACCTGTGACTCCACTTTCAAGGAGTTATGAACCTGCATTCCAAGGTCTCTTTGTTCAGCAACACTCCCTAGGACCTTACCATTAAGTGTATAAGTCCTGCTTTGATTTGGTTTCCCAAAATTCAGCACCTCGCATTTATCTAAATTAAACTCCATGTGCCACTCCTCAGCCCATTAGCCCATCTAATCAAGATCCTGTTGTAATCTGAGGTAATCTTCTTTGCTGTCCACTCTACCTCAAATTATGGTGTCATCTGCAAATTTGCTAACTATACCTCTTATGCTCAAATCCAAATCATTTATATAAATGACAAAAAGTAGTGGACCCAGCACTGATCCTTGTGGCACTCCACTGGTCACAGGCCTCCAGTCTGAAAAACAGCCCTCCTCCACCACCCTCTGTCTTCTACCTTCCAGTCAGTTCTGTTTCTAAATGGTTAGTTCTCCCTGTATTCCATGAGATCTAACCTTGCTAACCAGTCTCCCATGGGGAACCTTGTCAAATACCTTACTGAAGGCAAATAGATCACGTCCACAGCTCTGCCCTCATCAATTCTCTTTGTTATTTCTTCAAAAAGCTCAATCAGATTAGTGAGACATGATTTCCCACACACAAAGCAATGCTGACTATCCCTAATCAGTCCTTGCCTTTCCAAATACATGTACATCCTGTCTCTCATGATTCCCTCCGACAACTTGCCCACCACCGAGGTCAGGCTCACTGGTCTGTAGTTCCCTGGCTTGTCCTTACTAACTTTCTTAAACAATGGCACCACAATAGCCAATCACCCATCTTCCAGCACCTCACCTGTGACTATTGATGATACAAATATCTCAGCAAGGGGCCCAGCAATCACTTCTCTACCTTCCCACAGAGTTCTAAGGTACACCTGATCAGGTCCTGGGGATTGATCCACTTTTTGTGTTTCAAGACATGCAGCACTTCCTCCTCTGTAATACAGACATTTTTTCAAGATGTCACCATCTATTTCCCTACATTCTATATCTTCCATGTCCTTTTCCACAAAAAACACTGATGCAAAATACTCATTTAGTATCTCCCTCATCTCCTGCGACTCCACACAAAGGCTGCCTTACTGATCTTTGAGGGGCCCTATTCGCTCCCTAGTTACCCTTTCATTCTTAATGTATTTGTAAAAACACTTTGCATTCTCTTTAACTCGATTTGCCAAAGCTATCTCATGTCCCTTTTTTGCCCTCATGATTTCCCTCTTAAGTAGACTCCTACTGTCTTTATTCTCTCCTAAGGACTTAGAACATAGAACATAGAACAATACAGTGCAGAACAGGCCCTTCAGCCCTCGATGTTGCAATGACCTGTGAACTATTCTCAGCTCGTCCTCCTACACTATCCCATCATCATCCGTGTGCTTATCTAAGGATTGTTTAAGTCTCCCTAATGTGGCTGAGTTGACAACATTAGCAGGCAGGGCATTCCACACCCTTACCACTCTCTGCGTAAAGATTAGATTAAATTAGATTACTTACACAGTGTGGAAACAGGCCTTTCGACCCAACAAGTCCACACTTACCCTCCGAAGAGCAATTCTTCTGGGATTTTTGAGGATGTAACTCTGAAGATGGACAAGGGAGATCCAGTGGATGTAGTGTACCTGGACTTTCAGAAAGCCTTTGATAAAGTCCCACATAGAAGCTTAGTGAGCAAAATTAGGGCACATGGTATTGGGGGCAAAATACTGACTTGGATTGAAAATTGTTTGGCTGACAGGAAACAAAGAGTAGTGATAAACAGCTCCCTTTCAGATTGGCAGGCGGTGACCAATGGGGTACCGCAGGGATCAGTGTTGGGACCGCAGCTTTTTACAATATACATTAATGATATAGATGATGGTATTAAAAGTAATATTAGCAAATTTGCTGATGATACAAAGCTGGGTGGCAGGGTGAAATGTGAGGAAGATGTTAGGAGATTACAGGGACAGGCTAGGTGAGTGGACAGATGCACGGCAGATGCAGTTTAATGTGGACAAATGTATGGTTATCCACTTTGGTGGCAAGAACAGGAAGGCAGATTACTACCTAAATGGAGTCAAGTTAGGTACAGGGGCAGTACAACGAGATCTAGGTGTTCTTGTACATCAGTCAATGAAAGCAAGCATGCAGGTACAGCAGACAGTGAAGAAAGCTAATAGCATGCTGGCCTTCATAACAAGAGGAATTGAGTATAGAAGCAAAGAGGTTCTTCTGCAGCTGTACAGGGCCCTGGTGAGACTGCACCGGAACATTGTGTGCAGTTTTGGTCTCCAAATTTGAGGAAAGACATTCTGGCTATTGAGGGAGTGCAGCGTAGGTTCACAAGGTCAATTCCCAGAATGGCAGGACTATCTTACGCTGAAAGATTGGAGTGACTGGGCTTGTATACGCTTGAGTTTAGAAGGCTGAGAGGGCATCTGATTGAGACGTATAAGATTATTAAAGGATTGGACACTCTGGAGGCAGGAAGCATGTTTCCGCTGATGGGCGAGTCTCGAACTAGAGGACACAGTTTAAAAATAAGGGGTAGGCCATTTAGAACAGAGTTGAGGAGGAACCTCTTCACCGAGAGAGTGGTGGGTGTGTGGAATACTCTGCCCTAGAAGGCTGTGGAGGCCAAGTCTCTGGATACTTTCAAGAAAGAGTTGGATAGAGCTCTTAAGGATAGTGGAATCAAGGGTTATGGGGATAAAGCAGGAACAGGATACTGATTGAAGATGATCAGCCATAATCATAATGAATAGTGGTGCTGGCTCGAAGGGCAGAATGGCCTACTCCTGCACCTATTGTCTGTCTATTGTCACCCAGACCCATTTACCTACATTTGCCCCTCCACCTAACACACTACAGGCAATTTAGCATTTTTGGACTGTGGGAGGAAACCAGAGCACGCAGAGGAAACCCACGCAGACATGGGGAGGATGTGAAACTCCACACAGACACTGTTGCCTGAGGCAGGAATTGAACCCGGGTCTCTGGTGCTGTGAGGCAGCAGTGCTAACCACTGAGCCACCGTGCTGCCATAAAGAACCTGCCTCTGATGTCGTCTTAAATCTATCACCCCTCAGTTTGTAGTTATGTCCCCTCGTACAAGCTGACTTCATCATCCTCGGAAAAAGAGTTTCACTTTAAAAGCAAAAGGATGAGATTCATCAGGAGCCAGGGACTTGTTGGCCCTTCCTTCCATTTCTTGCTTCTCAACTGTTTCTGACATCCTCTATTTGGAAGCTAATGCAAACGATCTGTTCAATTCATTTGCCACTCCTTATTTCACATTATTAATTCCCCAGGCTCATTTTACAATAGGACCAACATTTGCATTGTTAACAATTTTAAATATCTTTCAAAGCTCTACTATGCATTTTGGTATGTCTAACTCGCTTTCTCATGAATTCTAACTTTTCAAAATTATTTTTTTAGATTCTTTGCTGCATTTTATATTTGGTCTAATCTTCTGACTGCACCCATCTGTTTCCAAGTCAAGATGATGAGTGGCTTGATGGGAAACTTGGGAATAGTGATGCTTCCCTGTTTCTGCTTCCCTTGTCCTTCTAAATGGTAATGGTCATGGGTTTGGAAGGTGCTGCTAACACTGATGAATTTCTGCAGTGGATCTTCGAAATGGCACACACTGCTGCTGAGGTGGCCTCTGAAATACACAACATTCAGAATTGCCAAGCAAAAACTGATAGCCAAGTTCCATACACATGAAGATAGCCTCAACTGTGATCTTGGGTTCATGTTGTGCTACATGTGATCCCACCATACCGTTCTGTAAAATCTTCCTTACTGAACTGTTTTGACATCATCATGTTGATAAATTGTTATGATCTCTCTACCCTAATTAGTTTGCACAGTTTTCGATTACATGCTACTTTGGTTAGACTCTCAGCATGCAACTCTTATACCTTGCATGTTATTCCAGTCTCCAGCACCACCTTATAATTATCCCTCTGCCTCAAGTAATCGGATTACAGGTATCCCTTTGCTTGTTATTCAGCTGTTGACACTTTACTCTCACAGTTTGACACTCTTGATCACCTGCAGAGACCTATTATCCAGCCTGTCAACACTCCACTCAAACCATTTGAATGATATCTTGATCTGTTTAAAAAATCTGTGCCTGAATACTCTCTTCACTTGACAAAACAGCAGCACATCGAAAGCTTGTGATTTCAAATAAACCTGTTGGACTATAACCTGGTATCATGTGACTTTTGACCTTGTCCATCCCAGTCCAACACCGTCATCTCTACATCATGACTACTGAGTGTCAATAATGGAAGGATTGAATGTTTGTGAAGAGGTGTCAATCAAATAGACTACTTTGTCCTGGATGGTGTCAAGCTTCTTGAGTGCTGTCAGATCTTTATTCATCATGCAAGTGGACAGTATTCTGTCACATTCCTGACGAGTGCCTTGAAGACACAAGGTGGCTAGGCTTGGAGAGTCAGGAGGCCAGATACTCACTATAAGATGCTTAGCAGATACTCACTATAAGATGCTTAGTCTCTAACCTATTCTTATGGTAACACTTCAGCTTCAGGTCAATGGTTATCCCCTCAGCGTGTTGATAATTGGGGTTTAATGATGATGAAAGTGATGCCACTGAACATCAAGGCCAGAAAATTCGATTCTCTCTTGTTGGAGATTGCCATTGTCTGGTACTCATGCTGCGTTAAAGCTATTTGACACTTATCAGCCGAAGCCTGGATGTGGTTTAGGCCTTGCTTCAGACGGAAATGGCTTGGGTCATTATCTGAGGAATCCTGAGTATAACTGAATATTGTGCAGTGAAGGCCCCACTTCTGACTATTTTTAAAATTTGCTCATGGGACGTGGGCATATTTTGCCAATGTCAAATTGCCCAGGAGTCAACTACATTGCTGTGGCTCTGGAGTCACATGTAGGCAGACCAAGAGCCAAGTTCGGTACCCATGCAAATGGCCTCAACCGGGACTTGGGTTCATGTCACACTATAGGTGAAGCATGAAGTGGGGGTCGGATTAGGCTGGTTGGCTTGTGAAGCAGTGTGATGCTAACAGCATGAGCTCAGTCCCCACACTGGCTGAATTACCATGAAAGACTCCTTCTCAACCTCTTGCCTGAGGTTTAAGATTACTTACAGTGTGGAAACAGGCCCTTCGGCCCAACAAGTCCACACTGACCTGCTGAAGCGCAACCCACCCAGACCCATTCCCCTACATTTACCCCTTCACCAGTCTCGCTACAATTGCAAAAATCATTGCTGACACTATACCAGGACTATTATGTACAATTTTGGTTTCTTTACCCGAGAAAACATATATTTACCACAAATGGAGTGCAACAAAGGTTAACCACACTGATTCCTGGAGTGACCGGATTATCTTATGAGGAGATACACACTAGGGAGGGCCTGTATTCTGCAGAATTTTAGAGAATGAGAGGTGATTTCATTGAAACTTAGAAAATTCTTGTAAAATTATGAAGGAGTGACTGGGTACATGCAGGAAGAATGCTTCCCCTTGCTGGGGTGTCTAGAATTAGGGGGGACACAGTCTCAGAATAAAAGTTGGGCCATTTAGGTCCGAAATCAACTTCATGCAGAGGATAGTGAATCTTTGAAATTCTCTGCCCCAGAGGGCTGAGCAAGCCCAGCCTTCAAGTATACCAGAGGTAAAAATCAATAGATTTCCCGATATTCAAAATATCAAGAAGTATAGGCTGGTGTGGAAAAATAGCATTGAAATAGAAGAGTTGAATGACAGAGTAGCTTGAGAGGCATGTGGCTTATTCTAGCTCCCATGTAAGATATCAATAACATGAATTAAAGTTGAGATATTTAATTAATGTTCAAAAGCAAGAGCATACACCTTTTGGGTAAAATATCATGTCAGATTTCCAGGTCACAATATCTTTTTGCAACATATAGATGAGTTGATGAAAATAAACTCCATTTAAAAAAAAACACTTGTTATACTGAAGACAGTATGAAAAATATATAACATAGCAAATATAACGGTTTCTGCCCAGTAATGATTTTGTAAATAAAGAAAGAGATAGACTAAATAAGGTCACAGATAACAGATATTAATCTAATCTACCATTAAATTAACAATATAAAAGGATGTGTTTTTCTTTTACATGATAATAATGCAGTCTTTCTTTAATTTTGGGCAGTTATATAGTCCTAGTCCAACATATCAAAGTATTAGTCATGTTAATGCCATCATGGCAGACTAGATACAATGAATAACTACTGCATGAGAACACATCAAAAGGGAGACAGCAGAGACTTGGATGCACACCCCAAAACTTGTGTCCCTCCATCCTAGTTCATGGTTCTTTTACTTAATTGTGAAAGTAAACAACACATGGAAGGATCCAGACCAAGTTGAAAGTACAGTGGTTTAAATCTTATCTAACCTCAGAAATGATCCAAGTGTTGGTGCTCAAATTGATGATATTGAAGTTAACAATAAGGTACCATAGTTTGCCTTCACAAAACCGTTGGACCTGGAAGCTGTGACATCTTAGTTTTACAACTTTGTGGCTGGACACTTGATTACGATCAACTGTCCTGACGTCTCAAATGCCGCCACAAACACAAAATAAGCAAGAAATCCCAACTTTTGCATTTTCTTCATTACACAAGTACATTAAAGTATTATTAATGATAACTGTAGCATGATATTATATAAAAACATATAAAAGGTTATCAGTTTGTGAAAGCATCAAATGTCACATTGTTCAAAAGTAATAACGTTACATGCTAATACAAGGAATTCAGTGTTCCTCAATCACAATACAACTCCCAATAACCTTTCCCACTGCTACTTAAACCAGTTGCTAGGTGGTGATAATTATTCAGCTTCCCACAACACTATTCTAGGGTGCAAATGTTGGTGTCTGAATGCTGTTAATGTGTCACCAGTTTTGGTATATTTAAAGCACATTCCTAAGGATCTCAATTGCTAACTTTGTAAATGCATTAACTGGTTTAAGTACTAATGCCAACAGGAAGGAATAAAAAGGCTTCAAGTACCTCCTATCCTGGGATAGGAAGAATAACCAACTGGGGGAGCTTTGCTCGTGACTCTTCTAAGAATGCCTTAGGGAAGTCCAGGGGTATTAATTGAAGGCAGGACAGGGCTCAGTTCACTTCAGAGTTGAATATTTTGCCAATTTCCAAGCAATTTTAACAACGCCAAGAGGATTAAGGAGGGAATTCACTTGGCCATCACATTACCATGACCCTAGCCTGGTGTTGTGGTTTGGGATCATTCAGTATGTGGAAGTAGAGGCTCCTGTTGGAATTCCTCACTCATTATGAAGGCAATCGTTCAAGCAAATGTTCTCACTAATCTGCATGTTTTCAGGGCTGGTAGTACCTAATAGATCCTTTGGGTTCATTAGTCGCTGTTTAAGTGTGTTGGTAGGTTTGTGGGCTACCATAATGCCAAGGGTTCTGAGTTGTCTGGAAGTCATGACTTCCAGATGACTCAGACCCCTTGGCATCATGGTAGCTCACAAACCTGCTAACACACTTAAACAGCGACTCATGAACCTGAACAATCTATTAAATACTACCAACAAAATTAACGTCATTTACAAGATACCATGCAAGGACTGTAAAAAATACTACATCGGACAAACTAGCAGGAAACTTGCCACCAGGATGCATGAACACCAATTGGCCTCAAAAAGACACGACCCACTAACACTAGTTTCCATACATACAGACAAAGAAGGACATCATTTTGACTGGGGCAACATACACATCCTACGACAGGTGAAAGAAAAACACACATGAGAATTCTTAGAGGCATGGCATTCTAATCAGAACTCCATCAGTAAATACATCAATTTAGATCCTATCTACCTTACCTTGAAAAAAAAAGAACCGGAAATGACATCACCCACGTTAAGAAGCCAAGACCTATAAACAGAGAGGCAGGACATACCACCAGCACTTCACCAGAGACTCTCACTGATGATGTTGCCTAGTATGGTGACAAAACATCTGAAAACAAATATTCAAACTCTGCAAGCTAACTTACATACTTTCCTTTTACTTAATGTGAATGATTTTGCACTGGCCTTGTCCTGTGAAACCATGCTGCAGTACATAAGGAAGCAAAGCCCAATTGAAAGAGACATAGGATCCTGATAGTAAGAGGGCAGCTTGAAAGATCTAATTTGAGCCAAAGGCTAACAAATGTAAGGCTTTGACAACTGAGGAGTGACCCACTACTTGGCCTTGTCCTTCCAAAGGAAGTTTCCATTACAACCTTAAGGACTGTCAACAACCTGTCATGGCATCCATGGGGGTGCTAGTGGCTTGAGTGAAAAGCTGGTATGTGGCCGTGCCTCCCTGCTATCATTGTGGATGTAGGATATCTAGTTATCATTTTGCAATTGATAGGGAGGCATGGAAGGAGGTCTCATGGACCCAATTTCTTACTGTTTCAAACAATATTCTGTCCGATATGACTTTGGTATGGCTACTTGGATAATGTACTGAATATTAATGTTCTGTCATTATAACATAAATTCATGAAATATGCTTGACATATATTAGATTATAGTGTGGAAACAGGCCCTTCGGCCCAACAAGTTCACACTGACCCGCCGAAGCGAAACCCACCCCTACCTCTACATTTACCCCTTACCTAACACTACAGACAATTTAGCATGGTCAATTCACCTGACCCTGCACATCTTTGGATGGTGGGAGGAAACCGGAGCACCCGGAGGAAACCCACACAGACATGGGGAGAACGTGCAAACTCCACACAGTCAGTCACCTGAGGCAGGAATTGAACCCGGGTCTCTGGCATGTGAGGCAGCAGTGCTAACCACTGTGCCACCATGGATCGGATGGAGGTTCATTCCAAATATCTTGTTGAACTGGTCAAACAGGCAGTTTCACCTGTCAGAAAGTATTGCATGTAAGATTTCAGTTTAAGAAATGATGACAGCATGAAAAGACAAGACTTTTTTCTCATGGTACTGATTATTAAATTTAAACAATGAGCCACTATAAACATGGTATAGAGTTCTGATCAAACTGGTGAGCGTCTATTTTAGCCTTAATGTGAGTTGTGTAAATTCAAATTGTGCTCTCTGTTAATTTCAATCAAATGGGCTACAAACTTAGCATTCACTCCCAAATACACTCAGTACCCTAGGTGAGTTAGTGTAAAATAGGTTCAAATTCCTAGACTGAACTATTGGTGCCTTCCATAAAGACAGTCCACACTTCCAATTGGATTATACTTGACAAACATTCAAAGTTATCAAGAGAATAATAGAACTTGCACCATTTTGGACCACTTCTCTCCCTTGTGACTCTCCTGACTTGTTCTGGATTTATTTGCTGGAACTTTGATTCTCATTGATGGAAACTGCCAATGGAACTGCAACTTTAATTTTGAACTATGTCTTGGACCTAGGTGAAAACATTGCTTTAATATCCCGTATGTTAACAAGTAGTTATAATGTTATTGGTATTATCCCAATAGTAGGTCTATATTTTAACCTCAGTAAGGTATCTCTACCACATCAATTATTCTGTTTTTATTCTTCATGTAAATGTGCTAAAATACAAGTTCTCAGTCCATCTTCATCATTCTTGCATACTGTCAAATGTTTCACTCTGGCTTTTGTGAAGTCTTTTATACAAATGATCCCACATCACGAGGTCAAATCGATATTTTCATATTCACCATGGTCAGAATCATCTAATTCAATGTCAGGAACTAGATTGTAGTAATTTGCTGTCTTATTCATGTAGAGCCTTTGATGATCTGACTCTTGTAACTCCTCTGTGACGTTCACTAATTCTGGCTCAGCACGGTCTTCCTCAACTCTATCTTCTTGCACTTTATTATTGGACACATCAACACATGTGACTGAGTCAACAGAAACACTTGGCTTAATTTCCACTTCTTCATACAAATCACGGTTACTACCCAGCAAGGCTGTTGAGGGACGTAACATAAACTGGTTTCTGCCGAGAATACTGTTTTCATATCCTGTGGGAATGGGAGTTGTCTCTGGAGTCCTGCAAGTTATATACTGATGATCCCCTGTATTTGAAAAGCCAGATTTCTCAATAGTGCAAATTTGACTGTCTTGTCTCATGGCTTTAAAATCAGACCTTCTTCTTTTCCAGCAGTAGCAACATAACACCACTGCAAGAATTGCAAGCAATGGCAGGCAAATAAAGAGAGCTGTGAGACCATGGGAACGACAGATATCTGAGCGATGAATGTCTATGATATTCACACCTTGAGTGTGCTTTGGTGTGTAGCACATAATCATGTTTTCTGATCCACCGATGCTTACATTTTTAGTAACATATTTTGCTAAATCATCATATAAGGCACATGTACACTCCAAGGTGTTATTGAAAAGAGACAATTTCATGAGGCTTGGTTTCAAGACATTTGAAGGTATAGATTTTAAGTTGTTGGAATCTAGGTACAGCTCCTGAATTTGGTCTGAATCCTTTAAAAGGTTATCAGGCAACTGTTGAAGATGGTTTTTCTCCAGATGAAGGATCTTTAAGCTGGGTGCGTTTATGAGGAAGTCCGAAGGTAATTGTTCTAATTGATTATGATCAAGATATAGAGCCTCTAGAGAACTTGGGTTTTCATCCATTTTGTGAATGTCAGATATGTTACAACTTGAGAGGTCCAGGACCTGGATTCCTGACAAATTTGTGAAGACATTCCATTGAAGGGTACCAATGTAAGAACCAGTGAAGTTTAAGCAACATTCTTCTCTCACCTGGCTAAATTCAAAAGTCCTGAAATTAACATTGTCATCACATAGGCAGACACCATCTGCAGCCTCTGGACCCCAAACAACTGCTTGTAGTAGAATCCATTCCTGAAGTAATATCCATAACCTTGGACCTAAGAAGAACAGATCAGAACATGGTCAAATGACAGGTGTACCACAGTGTTAAAAAAAGCCCAGGCATGAGTGGCATACTGTTTGCTGATTTTTTCAAGAACTAGTTTAAGTACACTTGGTAGGTTAATAAAGTATTTTTAATTGAAATCTAGGCATTGAAAAACCTACCTTATCTTTCCAGAAGGGTTGGCCACCACAGCTCCGCTGCTTAGGCCGATGGTTCAAATAACAGAATATGGCCCAGTGACACTGTGGAGTCGCATATAGCTTGCAGTAAACATCCTTGTCAAATGTCCGTATTACAGAGGAAGAAGTGCTGGATGTCTTGAAATGCATATAAGTAGATAAATCCCCAGGATCTGATCAGGTGTACCCTAGAACTCGGTGGGAAGTTAGGGAAGTGATTGCTGGGCCCCTTGCAGTGATATTTGTATCATCGATAGTCACAGGGGAGGTTCTGGAAGCCTGGAGGTTGGCTAACATGGTAAAATGGTAAGGACAAGCCAGGCAACTAGAGACCAGTGAGCCTGAGGTCATTGATGGGCACGTTGTTGGAGGGAATCCTGAGGGACAGGGTATACATGTATTTGGAAAGGCAAGGACTGATTAGGGATAGTCAACATGACTTTGTGTATGGGAAATCATGTCTCACAATCTTGATTGAGTTTTTTGAAAAGTAACAAAGAGGATTGATGAGGGCGAGAGTTAAGTGTGATCTATATGGACTCCAGTAAGGTGTTCAACAAGGTTTCCCATGGGAGACTGGTTAACAAGGTTAGATCTCATGGAATACAGGGAGAACAAGCCATTTGGATACAAAATTGATTCGAAGGTAGAAGAGGGTGGTGGATAAGGGTTGTTTTTCAGACTGGTGGCCTGTGACCAGTGAAGTGCCGCAAGGATCAGTGCTGGGTCCACTACTTTTCATCATTTATATAAATATTTTGGAAGTGAGCTTAAGAGATATAGTTAGTAATTTTGCAGATGACACCAAAATTGAAGATGTAGTGGACAGCGAAGAAGTTTATCTCAGATTACAACAGGATCTTGGCGGCACGGTGGCACAGTGGTTAGCACTGCTGCCTCACAGCACCAGAGACCTGGGTTCAAATCCCGCCTCAGGCGACTGACTGTGTGGAGTTTGCACATTCTCCCCGTGTCTGCGTGGGTTTCCTCCGGGTGCTCAGGTTTCCTCCCACAGTCCAAAGATGGGCAGGTCAGGTGAATTGGCCATACTAAATTGCCTGGTAGTGGAAGGTGAAGGGGCAAGTGTAGGGGTAGGGGTATGGGTGGGTTGCACTTCGGCGGGTCGGTGTGGACTTGTTGGGCCGAAGGGCCTGTTTCCACACTGTAGGTAATCTAATCTAATCTTGACCAGATGGGCCAGTGGGCTGAGGAGTGTCAGATGAAGTTTAATTTAGATAAATGTGAGGGGCTACATTTTGGGAAAGCAAATCAGAACAGGACTTATACACTTAATGGTAAAATCCTAGGGAGTGCTGCTGAACAAAGTGAAGATTGGAGTGAAGGTTCATAGCTCCTTGAAAGTACAGTCTCAAGTAGATAGGATAGTGAAGAAGGTGTTTCCTATGCTTTCATTTATTGGTCAGAGTATTGAGTACAGGAGTTGGGAGGTCATGTTGCAGCTGGACAGGACATTGGTTAGACCACTGTTGGAATATTGTGTGCAATTCTGCTCTCCTTCCTATTGGAAGGATGTTGGGAAACTCAAAAGGGTTTCGAAAGGATTTACAAGGATGTTGCCAGGGTTGGAAGATTTGAGCTATAGGGAGAGGTTGAATAGGCGGGGCTGATTTCCCTGGAGTGTGGGAGACTGAGGGGTGACGTTATAGAGATATATAAAATCATGAGGGGCATGGATCGGATAAATAGGCAAAGTCTTTTCCCTGGGGTTGGGGAGTCCAGAACTAGAGGGCATAGGTTAGGGTGAGAGAGGAAAGATATAAAAGAGACTAAGGGGCAACTTTTTCATGCAGAGGATGGTATGTGTATGGAATGTGCTGCCAAAGGAAGTGGTAGAGACTAGTACAACTACAACATTTAAAAGGCATCTGGATGGGTATATGAATAGGAAGGATTTAGAGGGATATGGGCCAAGTGCTGGCAGGTGGGACTAGATTGGGTTGGACTATCTGGTCGGCATGGGCGGGTTGTACGGAAGGTCTTTTGACAAAGGATCAGTTTCACTCGAAACGTCAGCTCTTTTCTCTTCTTACAGATGCTGCCAGACCTGCTGAGATTTTCCAGCATTTTCTCAATTTGTTTTTACGGAAGGGTCTGTTTCTGTGCTGTACACCTCTATGACTCTAGGACCCTATGCTTGTGATGAAGTCAGCCAGGTGGACCTCATAGAATAAGAGTTCCCGGATTGGGACTGTTAACCTGGTCCAATCATGAAAGCCTGGCTGACATAAAAAGGTGGAGCGTCAGGGATACTGAAATGAGGCAGTACTGTAGTCAAGGACAGTTCATGTATAAATAAACGGTGAGTTAATGACAGGATACCAGCCTCTGTGGAGTTGTTTCATTGGCCAGCTTTGATTTCAAATTTCAATCAATCAGTTATGTTGGAGTGGGAAAAATGTGAGTAAGTTCCTCATCCCATTTTAACTGCCTAATGCTCAGCTGCTCCTCCTCTCCTATCATTACCAGTCAGCAGATTTCCCTACTCTTAGCTGGGAAGGGAACTTGCAGATGTTGGTGCTTCATGGGCCTGTTGCCTTTGTCCATTTAAGTGGTACATATTTGGGAGGTACAGGTGAAGGAACATTGGCAAATGTGATAGGGGCAACATGAAAGCAAGTCTTTCTTGTCTTTTTCCACCATTCCTTGCAAAGCAGTTAATAATAAAAAAAGCAGTTTTTTTTAAATTTCAAGGTTTATTAATTCAAATTAACTTCTTTCATTCATAGGTTGACTGAGCTATCATTCCTACTGAAGGGCTTTTGCCCGAAACATCGATTTTCCTGCTCCTTGGATGCTGCCTGACCTGCTGTGCTTTTCCAGCACCATTCTAATCTTGAACTATCACTAGACTATGGAAGAAGAAGCGAATTATGTTAGTCGTTGTACCGTCTCATGGAGCATACATCTGTCCATCAAATATTAGCCTTTCAAACTGTCCTCACTCATACCAACCCTTTCTATCATTACAATCATTTCTTGATTACTATTGTTCATTTTAAAATTAATTAATATGATACTTTTCACTCTAACTCTATAACCGAACCATGTAGTCCAAAGAGCAATGGGAATTCCCTCAAGAGGAGAATTATGCAGCCACAATTTGACATCACGAGAAGGTTTGTATCTATGCAACTGGTGCTCCTCCAGGTATGCCATATCTTTAATGTGCAGCAACCATCTAACTGGTCACCAGATACATTCCATGCCATTGTTACACTCATCAATCTCCATTGTGTATCAGTTCTTGGCCATGCGTGTTTCACTTCTCTACCCTTGTGCTTTGCTGTTCCAGATATTGTCCTGTTTGCTTCTTCCCATGCCTCAGGATTCGCCTGCCCCCCACCTCCCTTGCAACTCTCTCTCGGACCAGTCTAATTCATCTTCTGATTAATGGCAACTCCTGTAAAATGATTGTACATTGATGGTGTCATTGAAAATAAAAGGCAGATGGCTAGATTTTTTAGATTATCCTTATTAATTGCCACAAATGTTACCTGCCACTTGTCAGCTTAAACCTGGATGCTTTCCACGTTCTATTGTTATCCAGCATGGACAGCTTCATTATTAGAAAAGGTGTGAATGGGGCTGGACACTGCCTGTGAACAGCTCCACTCCTGACCATATGAGGGGAGGAACTGGATTGAGGTTGCTTCCCTGAGGGATCTCTGCAGCATTGTCCTGGGAATATGATGATTGCCGTTCACACTTTAGAGTGATCTCAACAACTGGGGAATTCTCCCATTGAATCCTATTGACTTCAATCTTACACTTGCTGTTGATGGTCATTCTGAAATGATCTAGTGACAGCAACAAAGCCACATTACATTAATTGGTCATTTATATTTATACTAATGATTTAGCCAAGAAAATAAAACATACTGGAAAAATAAACCACTGAATGGTATTTCCACACCTAGGTCACTGATTTTACATATTTTACATAGCAGTTATGCATCGATTAATGTCTTTTGGAGGGTAAATCAGAGTAGAACAATAATTTTTAGCCTCTATATACGCTTAACTGGTTATTTTTCTTTTGGGTGATGGAGGGGGTGGGAATAGTAGTCAACGTAGGGAGGAAATTAAAATGATGTTTCCACTAGGTCTGGTCGAGTCTGCACACAATGATTCAATTTGTATAAAATATATTGTTTAGCAACTTTAATGAATATGTCAAATCTTTTGTGTGAGTTCAATTTAATTATAGTATGATAAGGGCCTGACAATAATAGCACATTCAGTAAAACCTTCCTTATCTTAACTCAGCTCCCGTTTGGAATTCCATTTGTACTCACGCCCTTTCCTGAGGCCTGGAGCAGTACTGACGTGCATATTTCCTGTAATAAACTATTAGAAACAATTTGAACATCTCAATAAAGGAAGACACTAATAAAAAAAAATCTTACAACACTGGAGCTAGGAATGTTTAATTGTTTCAGTGATCTCCAAGTAAAATGTTGTACATGTTACAGTGGAAACTTTCCTAGGCTTACACTGACAGAAATGCACTGTATACACTGTATCATGCCTATGTACCCAAGAAATACCTTTACATTTCTAAATTATTTCACCTTTTTATCATTTTAGCCACTTTTAAGATAGGACAAATACAAAAAAGGGCGGCTAAGTCCCTCTTTCTAGTTGCCTATGTCAATCGAGTGGATTCACTTTAGTGTGTGAGGTGCTAACAGTAGATTATAAGGAAATGGCAAATGAAATGAAGAAATGTTTTGCTTTCATCTTCACTAATATAGCATTTCAGTAATAGTTGTGAACAGGAGCTGGAAGGGTGAGAGGAATTTAACATAAGCAAGTCATAAATGATGTGAACTGAGCAAATCGATGTACCTGTGGGCTGACAAGTCCATAAGACTGTAAGATCATAAGACATTGGAGCAGAAGTAGCCCATTCAGCTCATTGAATCTACTCCACCAGTCAGTGATATTATGGCTAAGGTGGTGATAAATGAGGTGATGGCCTAATGGTATTATCACTAGACTGTTAATCTAGAAACCTAGGTAATGGGTCCAGAATTCTGGCACAGTAGTTGGCTGAATTTGAGTTCAATAAAAAATCTGAAATGAAGAATCTAATGATGACTATGACTGATTGTTGGAAAAATTAATTTGTTCACAAATGTCCTTTAAAGAAGGAAACTGCCATTCTTACCTCGTCTGGCCTAGATCTAGATCTGTGACTCTAGATCTACAGCAATGTGGTGACTCTTAAACTCAGGGATGGACAACAAATGCTGGCTTCACCAGCAATGTCCTCAACCCATCAATGAATTTAAAAGAAACCCTTAACTCAACTTTCTTTTCTTTCCCCAATGAAAGCATTCTCTTACTGATTAAAAATCTATCTATAATCTGTCTGTTTTAAATATACTTAATAATCCAGCCTCTGCAGTAAGAATTCCACGGATTCCTTACCCTCTGAGAGAAGTTCCTTCTCATCTCTCTCTTAAATGGGTGACCCTTTATTCTGATATTATGTCCTTTGATCCCAGACTCTCACAAAAGGAGAAACCACCTCTCTGCATTTACTTTGTCAAGTCCCTTAATAATCTTGCATATTTGAATAAAATAACCTCTCATTCTTCTAAACTCTAATGGGTACAGGCCTAATCTGCTCAATCTTTCCTCATATGACACTGCTTCCATATTCAGGATCAGCCAACTGAACCTTCCCTGGACAGTGTCCAATGCCAGTATATGTATCCCTAGGAAAGAGCTCAAAACTGTTTACTATATTCCAGCTGTGGTCTGATTCATGCCTTGTATAGTTTTAGCAAAACCCTCTTTTATACTTCATTCCCTTTGAAATATAGGCCAAGGTTTCATTTGCCTTCCCTATCACCTGCTGAACTTGATTGCTAGCTTTCTATGATTTGTGTACAAAGACTCCGAAATCACTGTGTTCTATAGCTTTCTGCAGTCTTTCTCTATTTAAATAATATTCAATTCCTCTCATCTTCCTGCCAAAGTGCATAACCTCACATTTTTCCACATTATATTCCAACTGCTCATGTTTTTATCCCCTTGTTTAACATGCCTATATTCCTGTACAGATTCTGTGTCATTCTCACCATTTGCTTTCCCACCTATTTCCATGTCATCTACAAACTTGATAACACTTTGTTTATTTTCCTCACTTAAGTCATTAATAAATATTATAAATAATTGTGGCTTCAGCACTGAACCCTGTGGGACTCGTTTAGTTAAGTTGCCATTCTGAAAAATTATTTTATGAAGCAGCATAGTACTTTATCAAACACATATTACATTGACTGCTTCCCCTTTATCTTTCTTAGCTCTTCAAAGAATTCTATTAAATTTTATTTCCCCTTTGTGAACTCATGCTGACCCTGCTTGATCATATTATGTATTTGTAAATGCCCTGCTAGTGTGTCCTTTATGATAAACACTAACATTTTTATGATAACAGAAGTTAAGCTAATTACAGGTCGTTAATTACCTGTTTGCTCTCCCTTTTCCTTTTTAAATTTCGACATTTTGACATGAACATAGGAAGTATAGTTAGTACGTTTGCAGTCAACACACAAAATTGGAGGTGCGGTGGACAGCGAAGGTTACCTCAGATTACAACAGGATCTTGATCAAATGGACCAGTGGGCTGAGGAGTGTCAGATGAAGCTTAATTTAGATAAATGTGAGGTGCTACATTTTGGGAAAGCAAATCTTAGCAGGACTTATACACTTAATGGTAAGGTTCTAGGGAGTGTTGCTGAACAGAGACCTTGGAGTGCAGGTTCATAGCTCCTTGAAAGTAGTCACAGGTAGATAGGATAGTGAAGAAGGCATTTGATATGCTTTCCTTTATTGGTCAGAGCATTGAGTACAAGAGTTGGGAGGTCATGTTGCAGCTGTGCAGGATATTGGTTAGGCCACTTTTGGAATATTGCATGCAATTCTGGTCTCCTCCCTATTGGAAGGATGTTGTGAAATTTGAAGAGGTTCAGAAAAGATTTACAAGGACTTGCCAGGGTTGGAAGATTTAAGCTACAGGGAGAGGCTGAACAGAGTTTGGGAGAAGATTTGTAGCTCGGGTGCTCATTGCTGTGGCAGGGACAGGCCACTATAAATGCCGGAGGAAACACCACAGAAGCGCTTCACAGGAGGCTCCCAAGCACTGAGGATGTCACCTAGACAGGGGACGAAAAGTTTGCAACAAGACTTCCAGCTTGGCGAACAGAACCACAGCAAGAAGCTGAACAGGCTGGAGCTGTTTTCCCTGGACTGTTGAAGGCTGAGAGGTGACCCCAGAGGTTTATAAAATCATGAGGGGCATGGATAGGATAAATAGACAAAGTCTTTTCCCTGGGGTCGGGGAGTCCAGAACTAGAGGGGATAGATTTAGGTGAGAGGGGAAAGATATAAAAGGGACCTAAGGGGCAATTGTTTCATGCAGAGGGTGATGCGTGTGTGGAATGGGCTGCCAGAGGAAGTGGTGGAAGCTAGTACAATTGCAACATTTAAAAAGCAGCTGAATGGGTATATGAATAGGAAGGGTTTGGAAGGATATGGGCCAAGTGCTGGGAAATGGGACTAGATTAAGTTGGGGTATCTGGTCAGCAAGGATGAGTTGGACCAAAGGGTCTGTTTCCATGCTGTACATCTCTATGACTCCAAATAAAGGTGTTGTATTTTAATCCCCTGGAACTTTACCAGAATGTAAGGAATTTTGAAAGATTACTATCAGTGCATCCACTATCTTTGCATCTACCTCTATTAATATCCCAGAATGTATCCCACCAGACACAAGAGACCTGGTGGTCATGAGCCCCATTCGGTTCCCTCCCTGGGCCCTGATGTATTTCATCCCATAAACAAGGCAATAGATGCATTCATGTTAATTTTCCAAAATTCCTGAGACACAGGAAAGGCTCCACTGGACTTGAAAGTAGCAAATATAACTGCATGGGCGGCATGGTGGCTCAGTGGTTACCACTGTTGCCTCACAGTGCCAGTGACCTGGGTTCGTTTCCTGCCTTGGGCAACTGTCTGCGTAGAGTTTGCACATTCTTCCCGTGTGTGTGGGTTTCCTCTGGGTGCACTGGTTTCCTCCCACAGTCCTACGATGTGCAGGTCAGGTGAATTGGCCATGCTAAATTGCCCATAGTGTTAGGTGCATTAGTCAGGGGTAAATGTCATGTTGGGGAATGGGTTTCCCTTTGGAGTGTCGGTGTGGACATGTTGGGCCAAAGGGCCCGTTTACACACTGTAGGTAATCTAATAACTCCTCCATACAATCAGGAAGGCAGAAAACAGGACATTACATGCCAGTTAGTTTGATGACTGCTTTGGTGAACATGTTAAAAATGATCGTTGAAGAGACTCTAGCTGTGCATTAAAAACAATCTCAGTAATCAGGAAAAGTCAGATGGAAATCATGTTGAACCAACTTATTGAGATTATTTGAAGGAGGGGCATGTGCTGTGGATAAAGAGCACCCAGTTGATGTTCTATTCTTGTATTTTCAGAAGTCATTTAATAGAGGGTCACATCAGAGGTTATTGTAGAAAATAAATGCTCATGATATAAGTAGTAAGATATTAATATGGATAGAAGATTGGCTGGCTGCCAGGAAACAGAGACTATACTTTTTTAAAGACAGAGATCGATAGACTCTTGTTGGGCAAGGGAGTCAAGAGTTATTGAGGTAGATGGGAATATGGAATTCAAAACAAAAATGGATGAGCCTTGATGTTATTGAATGGTGCAGCAGACTGAGGGGCTCAATGGTCTATTTCTGCTCCTATTTCATATATTTAACAAAATATGTCTTTTCTTTTAGCAATACTCAAGTTCTGTGCTACCAAAAGACTATTTGTAAGTAATAGTAATTATCCATAATTCACAAAGGATCATTGAATATCATAATTTATTTGCATTAATTCACAGAATGTGGGTATTTCAATTAGTTGCCTGTGAGAAGGTGGTGTTGGCTCATTATCTTGAATTGTTGCAGTCCATGTGGTATGTGTACATCATGTTAATTTTGGTTACATTGTTTTGGAACTTCAACACACTGATAATGAATGAATGATGACAATAATTGCAAGGCAGATGGGGTAACTCAGAGGAAACTTTGATATGCTGGCATTATGGTTTCTGTTGCCTTTGTTCGTTTGAATTATAGAAATCATGGATATGGATGATGCAGTGAAAAGACATATGATGTCTTTCTGCAGTGCATCTTCTAGTTAATACACGCTACTGACACTATGCCAGTGGAGTGTCGTTGATACAGGTTGTTGTCTTTTGGATAGTGGCGAGCTTCTTGAGTATTATTGTATCAACACTCATCCAGATAAACAGATAGTATTTTATTACATTCCTGCTTGTGCCTTATAGATGATAGGCAAACTACAAGAAGTCAGGAGGTGAATCACTCTCTATAGAATGCCCAGTCTTTGGTCTGTTTCTGCAGCAACAATATTGATGTGGTTGGTCCACTTAGGATTCTGGTCACTGGACGCTCCCAGGATGTTGATGTTGGGTGATTTGATGAGAATGCTGTTGAATGTCAAGGGGAGGTGGTCATTGCATGACCTCCTCTATGATGCTAATTATACTTGCCACTTAACAGCCGTGGCCTGAATGCTGTTTGGGTCTTGCTAAAAATGTAGGCATGTTTCATTGTCTGAGGAGTTATGAATGAAGTGAAAATCTGCAAGCATCAACAATCACTCATACCTGTGACCTAATACTGGAGAGAAAGTCATAAATGAAGAAGCCGTGATGTTTGAACTGGACACACTGTCCTTAAACCCCTGCTGTAATATCTGGGGAGAAGAATGATTGATTGGCAGCTACTACAACCATCATTCTCTGTGCTATATTTTTGCTGAAATGTTACCTTGACTCAGCCCACATTGATGTCAACAGCAAACAGTATCACAGAATTCAGATTTTTCTTTTGCCAATATTTGGCCCAAAACTGTAATGAGGTCTGAAATCAAGTGATCCTGGCAGAACCCAAACTGAGAATCAGCATGCAGTACTTATGAGCACTGTTGATGACTCCTATCTCCACTTCTTTACCACAAGACTCTGATCGGTTCGAGATTGTTAATAGAGTCATACTGTCGTACAGGAAACAGACCCTTCGGTCCAACCAGTCCATGCCAACCATAAACTCAAACTAAACTAGTCCCATCTGCCTGCACTTGACCCATATCTCTCCACGTGTTTTTTGTTCATGTACTTATCTCATTGTAACTGTACCTACATCCCCTACTTCCTCTGGCAAACCACATCGTGTAAAAAAATTGCCCCCTTGTATTTTTAAAATCTTTTTCCTCTCACCTTAAAAGTATGCCCCCTCATCTTGAAATTCCAAAACCTAGGGAAAGACATCTGCAATTCACCTTATCTATATCCCTCATTATTTTATAAACCTCCATAAGATCATTCCTCAACCTCCTATGCTCCAGTGAAAAATGTCCTAGCCTATCCAGCCTCTCTTATAACTCAAACCCTCCAGTCCTGGTAACATCTGGTAAATCGTTTCCAAACCCTCTCCTTCTTAATAATCCTTCCTATAACAGGGCAACCAGAACTGGACATAATCCTTCAGAAGAGGCCTCGTCAACATCCTGTCCACCCTCAACATAATGTCCAAACAAAAGTCTGAGCAATGGAAGCAAGCGTGCTGAATGCCTTCCTAACCACCCTATCAATATGTGATGCAAACTTCAAAGGATTATGTACCTGAACCTACATCTCTCTGTTCTACAATATGACCCCAGGCCCACTTTTAATTGCATAAGTCCTGCTCTTGTATGTTTTGCCAAAATGCAATACTTTGCATTTATCCAAAATTAAACTCCATCTGTCAGTCTTCAGCTCAGTAACCCAATTGATCAAGATCTCTTTGTAATCTTAGATAACCTTTGTTTAAAGAGAAATGTTTAACTGTTTAAAGAGAAATCCATACACCTTGTGTTAACCAATAGTACTATGCCACAAGGTTTCACTTTTTAACAAAACAAACTTTGTATATAAAAGAATTAAATAGCTTAGCAATATGGTGCATAAATACATATGTTATGCACTCATATTTACTACTTACATCCCTCTTATCAGAACTCTGATAGGACACATTAATCTTAAAGTTATTTACTTTTGTATGGCCCATCATAATTATGTTTCAATCCTCTGAAGAATTTTCCTTAGTTCCAGCTATCCTCAGAAGTAAAACTTCCACCTTATTCTGGTTACTTCTCGGCACTTCCAAACGTATCTGTTTGCTGCTTTCTTGAGCACAAGATTCTGCAGTGACCAGGGATAGAATGCTCCTCTGGTTGAAATCACACACTGCACAAAGGAAGGTTGTGGTGGTTGGTGGTCAACCGTTTTACCTCCAGGACATCACTGGAGGAGTTCCTCAGGGTAGTGTCCTAGGCCCACCATCTACAGTTGCTTCATCCAATTACCTTCCCTCTATCATAAGGTGAGAAGTGGGTATATTTGTTAATGTCCAGGACAATTTGTGACACCTCAAGTATTGTATGCAGTAAGGCACGGACAATATTTGGGGCAACATGGTGACTCAGTGGCTAGCACTGCTGCCTCACAGCACCAGGGATCCAGGTTTGATTCCCACCTTGGGTGACTGTCTGTGTGGAGTTTGCACATTCTCCCTGTGTCTGTGTGGGTTTCCTCTGGATGCTCTGGCTTCCTCCCACAATCCAAAGATTTGCAGGTTAGGTGAAATGGCCATGCTAAATTGCCCATAGTGTTAAGTGCATTAGTCAGAGGCAAATGAGTCTGGGTGGGTTACTCTTCAGCGGGTTGGTGTGGGGTTGTTGGGCTGAATGGCTTGTTTCCATACTGTAAATAATCTAATCTAAATATCTAGATATGGGATGTGAAGTGGCAAGTAACATACATGACACACAGTACCAGGCGATGACTATCTTCAACAAAAGAATATTTAACCATCGCACCTTGATATTCAACGGCATTGCCCTTGCTGAATCCCCCACTATCACCACCTTGGGGATTACCATTGATCAGACATTGAACTGGACTAACCATATAAGTGTTGTGGCTACACAGCATGTCAGAGACTAGGAATTATGTAGTGAATAGTTCAACTCCTGAATCCCCAAAGTCTGTTCACCATCTGCAAGGTTCAAGTCAGGAGTATGAAGGAGTACTCCCCACTGTCCTAGAAAAGTGCAGCTCAAACAATGCTCATGAAGCTAAATAGTATCCAAGACAAAACAGCTTGCTTGATTTGCACTAAACCCACAAACATTAATTCCCTCCACCACTGATGCGCATTAGCAGCAGTGTGTGTAATTTAAAAGACGCACTGCAAAAGTTGACCAAGGTTTTTCACACACCACCTTCCAAAGCCATGACCATTACCATCTGGCAAGACAGGGGCAGCTGATACATGAGAACACCACCATCTGCACATTCCCCTCCAAACCATTCACCATTCTGACTTGGAAATATATTGTCATTCCTTCACTGTCGCTGGGTCAAAATCCTGGAACTCCCTCCCAAATGGTACTGTGGCCCTACCTATTTCAAATGGATTGCTCTGGTTCATGAAGAGAGCTCACCACCTCCTGTTCAAGTCAAAATTAGAGTGGTGCTGAAAAAGCACAGCAGGTCAGGCAGCATCCGAGGAGCAGGAACACCACCTGTTCAAGGACCCGTGTCTGCGTGGGTTTCCTCCGGGTGCTCCGGTTTCCTCCCACAGTCCAAAGATGTGCAGGTCAGTTGAATTGGCCATGCTAAATTGCCCGCAGTGTTAGGTAAGGGGTAAATGTAGGGGTATGGGTGGGTTGCGCTTCGGCGGGTCGGTGTGGACTTGTTGGGCCGAAGGGCCTGTTTCCACACTGTAAGTAATCTAATTTAAAAAAAAGGACAAGTAGGGATAAAAATCAATGCTGGCCCATCCAGCAATGTCCACACTCTATGAATTAATTTTAAAAAGCATTATAGATGTTATGCATGGATGTTTTTGAGACATAAAGTGTGTAGTGAGGCATAAAAATGGGAGGACTTCTGCATTGGGGTGAGTTCTTGCCTGCTCAGTACAAAAGTATATGTAGGTTAAACAGCAAATTTTACAGGCAGGAAATCCTGGCACCCATCAGGACCTTTCAGGCTCCAACAGCCGGCTGCCATAGTTAAAAGGCACCGAGATTGCACTTCAATCTCTGCAACCCAGGAGCATCACTCCACCTCTGCACATCACCCTCACCCATCTCTGAAGATATCGGAGACCAAGCAAAAAACTCACCATTTTGCCAAACCATGCACCATTGCTTATTCAGTGCTGCATGCTCCTAGCAGTAGGAGTTAGCATTGTAAGGTACCACTGCGGAAGACTGTCACATAGGATTTTGGGTCCCATGCATTTCCATTAGAATACTCAAGTTCAGTCAGTGTCTGCCACTTCATTGCAACTACCAATGTAGTACCACAGGCATCACAGTGGTATTACCTCTCACACATCTGTAGGATTCACACTTAAAGTATAAAGGTTACCACACTCAGGAGCACCCACACCATCCACTCAGAGGGAATCACAACCTAAAGAAGATACACATTTGATGGCATTTCATCAAAGGTTTGCATGGGACAAGGACAAGGACATTAACCACAATAGATAGTCTTTTGTGTTGAGCTCCCTTTTGAGTTCAGCTCTGCTTGCCTGCCCCAGTGAGGGTTGTCAGCATCAGCCAATATTGGCTTCCTTGCTTGGATAGACTTGTTGGTCTGGTCAAACTTCACCCTTAACATTGTTAGCATTTAACAATAACTACTAGATGAGACTTCACATGAGCTGATCAACACGGACAGGCTTCAGCTTTGAGTAAAGTATTTGAGCATAGAAATGACATAGAAATAAAGCAGTCAAGTAACTGAAGAAGCTTCTACTCACTACAGTTTGGAGCTACACACCTCATATATATACGATCGGGTTTTGTAAATGTAAGTGCTTCACATTTTTGACTAACCTAATTGTGCTTATGAACCCAATTCCAGTGGGTCGGGAATGTTAATGAGTTTTCAGAAGACATTAATGATGAAAAAACAGGTTCCCAACCATGAAGGTCAGCAAAGGCAACCTGCCTTAAAGATCCTGAAAACTTAATAGCAAAATTTGAAACCTGCCTTTGGGAAATTGAATTTCTGACATGTTCCCACATTCTCCAGCACTAAAGTCACCCATTACCTATATTAAATACACTCAGCTGTTTCTTGCTATCATGTAGAGTGAATTGCTTTCGCTAAAGATTAGGATTTGTGATTTTGGGGACCTTAGGAGGATCACAAGGAGATCATCCACTGGTGGAGGAAAAATGCCTATTTATATATACTGACCAATGACCAGGTGGTGGCTTAGTGGTTAGCACTGTTGCCTCAGAGTGCTAGGGACCAGCCTTTAATTCCATCCTCAGGCAACTGTCTGTATGGAGTTTGTGCATGCTCCCCATATCTGCGTGGGTTTTCTCTGGGTGCTCTGGTTTCCTCCCACAATCCAAAGATGTGCAGGTTAGGTGAATTGGCCATGCTAAATTACTCATAGTCTTCAGGGATGTGTAGGTTAGTTAGGGGTAAATGTGGAATAGTAGAGGGATGAGTCTGGGTCAGCTACTCTTCAGAGGGTTGGTGTGGACTTGTTGGGTCAAATGGCCTGTTTCTACACTGAAGGGATTCTAAGTAATATGTTTCATGATGTTCATTGAGAAATGAATATATTTTTGGTGGCAGTGGTTGATTGATACATATTAGCCAAGACACTAGGAGAATGCTCCTGCTGTTTAACAAATAGTGCAATGGGATCTTTTGCACATATCTGGGAGGGAAAACAGGGCCAAAGTTTAATGTCGCTCCCTCTGTTTTGCATTGAAATGTAAGCATATACTATGTACTCAAGTGTTTAAGGTGGGGCTTGAATCCACAAACTTCTGAGTCGGAGTTGAGAGTGTTACCACATACTGTATACAACAAAGGCTTGTTACTTGCACTGCAATACAATGTGGCGAACTTGGGTTTGTTGTGTCATATTTCTATTCAATCAATGGTGTGATACATTAATAAGCAACAGATTGACATGTTTAATGGTATGACTATATATATTTCATACTTTTTGACCTGACACCATGTTAGCTATGTGAAAGGGAGTCAGTTAGCTAAATGACTAGAATTTGGTGTGAAACAGTGAACATACAGTGGCTATGGTAATTCACAGATACTTGTTTCCTCACCTTGTCTCCCTCACAATCTTCAAACTATACATATTCAATTGTCTCTTTTTTTTAAAATGGAGAGCAGTGTCTATGGTCTTTTGTAGACAATGACCCCTTTTACTTGAGTGGGAATTGAAAGATTGCAGCTTTTCCAAAAGCTTTTCGGTTACATTGCATGATCAATAGTTTGTTTGCACCCCTTCATTTCTGCACCTCTACACAAGCTATATTTCTGAGCACCCAACAGACATGCCAACTAGCCGGCTCCAGAGAGTAGTATTTGTGTTCTGGAGCACAGACAATTTTGTTGAAGTGTCCCATGGTTGACCTAGGGGAACTTTGTCAATGTGCTCAATTGTCAGGAATTGCAGCTTTCAGCATGAGATACCCCAGGCAAACAAAGTTGGTACAGTATAAGGGATGCAAGTTAGAATGTCTGAATAAGCAATCTCATTGTGCAGTAAAGGTTATTTGTGCTGGCCAGTGCTGACTCGCTCCTTGTGCGTTGATCTGCCCTTTTCAGGGACAATTTTTGATTTGTCATTGTGATTTGCATGTAACCAGATTTTGTTTTAGAAAAAAAACACAACCCACCACTATCAAAGCACTCCGTTCATAGACTGCAGGTGAAGATTTTACTTCCAAAGAATTTCTAAAGTGAAAGTGATTTTTCTTCATTCCCTCAGAGATAGGATCAGTTAGTTCTCCCCTGTGCTTGGAATCAAATTTAGAGGCGAAATTGCTTGTTCTGGCAACAACCTAAATGTGGCGAACGTCCCATGGTACAACAATATACCTGCAGCAGCGTGAACCTCTTTGCAAACCAGCTCGAACAGATTTGCATAAGGATACAGTGCAAAGAATGAACTTGTAGCAACATCACTTCCTGCATCAGTAACTGCACGTCAAAAAGGTTTAATTTGACTGGAAGCCTCGAGGACGAAGGTGCAAATCTGGCAATGCTGAATCCATTCTTTCAAGAACACATAACCAGGAATCCGTTTCAATGGAAGCAAACTGGCTGCGGTATTTCCTAGTTCTTCTTGTTTGCTGTTGTGAGACGACAGGTCTGAGGCATCCTGGGAACAGCTAATATTGTCAATACACACCACTCCCCTCGCTCTAACACCGGCCACAGGGAAAATGAAGGAAAACAACATCTGATTTCCAAAAAAAAACTCTTTCCAGATTATCTCACTACTTAGTTTTAAACCACAAAGGACAAGGAAGTGCAAAGGGAGACCAACAAGTGCGGTTGCCTATTCATTTTAGACTGTGCCACCATCCCGATGAATTCCTGGTTATAATTTGCTACAATTTCACGCTCAATGAATCAAGCCCTTCCATTGATGGCAGCCCCTTGGGTTTATTATCATGATAAAAGAAGCAATGTGGGCGGAGAATTCAAACTGTCAACAGAAAGGGCTACAGAAGACAGCGGTTTCCTGGACGACAGGATAAACACGCCTGGAGTGTAGTCCTTCCATCCTCCGAATGCTAATCTTAACTAAATAATATTTTGTTTCTAGATTAAAAACTAAACAACTAACAGCCAAGCGAAAACACCTTTGCAATCCAGGGACAAAATAATAATAAAAACAGAGATCCGGCTTCTATTTTTGTAATCAATAGATTTTATAATTTAATGGTAGATTTATCGCTATTCTTTACAATATTAATTATTTGACTCATTTCAAGTGAAGAGGCGGAGAGCAGAGCAGTTGACACGACAGAAAAAAAAAACTCAACAACTTTTCAACAGAACTTCCGAACTTGGAACAAAAAATAATTAATTTGAACTCGAATCTCGGTGGGTTGATTCAGATTGAGAAACTAGCTGGAAAGTGGGGGCTTGTCTTAGAGAAGTAAATCTGTTTCAGAATTTGTCTCAATGGGTAAAGTTATTCAGAACGGCCATATGATCTGACTCTGTATATTCTTCCACTGGACTTCCCCTCCATCCTCAGTCCGGTCCCTGCGTCCCCCACCCTTAAATCTAACACTTGGATAATCTGAGTGCAATGTAGTGGATTAAACACCCATTAAATCCAATGTACTTTGGAATATCACCCGACAGTGAGGCGCTTTACTGTATATTCACCATTTGTGTTCACGTATTGGAGTAGTTACTACGTGAGAAAGTCCTCGCACTAGATTGTGAAAACCTGTAATGCATTATACATTTATTTACTGACAAAACTCTTCTAATATGGTTACTTGTTCAAACATTCGTAAATGTTAAAAAGAAGGAAATTAATGCTCGACATTTATTATTAGTACGGTTTTATTAAAAAAAACATTCGATTTACGAAAAAGTTTTGTTTCCAAACTCAAGGTCACCACTTACCTTTCATGCCTCCGCCGGACTCTCCCATTCCGAGTGAAAACAAGTTTAGACAGAAGTGAACTTGTTAAATATGTGTGTGAGTCCGGTTCTATGGGTTGCGGTTTCACATCCTGATTTAAATATATATTACGATGCGTTTCCTGATCAATCGTTGTGGGTGTGTCGGTCAGGTGGTTGAAGGATAAAGGAGGGTCTACTTCAGTTACTTTCCTCTGTGCAAGTCATTTGAAAGTGACCAGGTAAGGGAATGGGGGGAAAAAACACACGACCAGAGTCTTTCACCACCTTCCCCCCGCCCACTAATCCGCTACCTGCTCCAGGGAGACTCCTACAGTCAAATCTCGGCATAGTCTAAGGGCACTGAGCAGAACATTGTTGGATTCTGATTTTGAGTTTGAAATATGAACACATTTTAAACGCATTTTACCATCTTATTTTTTTTATTAACTCGTGGGCGTCATTGGCTGGCCAGCATTTATTGCCTGTCCCATGTTGCCCTTGAGAAGGTGGCGGTGAGCTGCCTTCTTGAACCACTGCAATCCACCTGCTGTAACTTGATCCACAATGCCATTAGAGAGGGAATTCCAGGATCTTGATCCAGTGACAATGAAGAATTGTGATATATTTCCATGTCATGATGGAGGAGAACTTGCATGTGGTGTTCCCATGTATCTGCTGCCCTTGTCCTTTGAGATGGAAGTGGTTGTGGGTTTGGAAGTGCTGTCTAAGGACATTTGTTGAACTTCTGCAGTGCATCTTGTAGATAATTCACATTGCTGCTACTGAGCATCAGTGGTGGACGGAGTGGAACTGTTACCGATCAAGTGGGCTGCTTTGTCCTAATGGTGTCAATCTTCTTGTTGTTTGAGCTGTACCCATCCAATGGGAAATGGGGAGTACTCCTGATTCATGCCTTGTAGATGGTGGACAGGATTTGGGAAATCAGGAGTTTTTTTTAGATTGGATTAGATTACAGTGTGGAAACAGGCCCTTCGGCCCAACAAGTCCACACCGACCCGCCGAAGCGCAACCCACCCAGACCCATTTCCCTACATTTACCCCTGCACCTAACACTATGGGCAATTTAGCATGGCCAATTCACCTGGCCTGCACATTTTTGGACTGTGGGAGGAAACCGGAGCACCCGGAGGAAACCCACGCAGACACGGGGAGAATGTGCAAACTCCACACAGTCAGTCGCCTGAGGCAGGAATTGAACCCGGGTCTCTGGCGCTGTGAGGCAGCAGTGCTAACCACTGTGCCACCATGCCGCCCTCAGTATTCCATTGAGTGTCAAGAGGTGGTGATAGGATTGTCTCTTATTGTACATGGTCATTTTCTGACATTTGTGTGGCATGAATGTTACTTGCCTCTTGTCAGCCCAGTTAATTTTTGCGTACATGTCATACATGCCAAATAGTAGGTAAGCCACAGGCAGTAATAAAAACCAGCACCTTTGTTGCCAATTCCCGCATTTGAAGAACCTCTCACACGGGTTATAATTGATTGTGTAGGTCCCTTCCCGAGAACCAAAAGTGGGAACCAGTACTTGCTAACCATAATGGAGGTGTCTGCCAGATTTCTAGAGGCAATTCCATTATGGAGTATCAAGGCAAAAAAGATAGTAGAGGAGTTAGTAGCTTTCTTCACTCGGTTTGGGCTACCCAGAGAGATTCAGTCAGACCGAGGGTCAAATTTTACTGCTGGACTGTTTAAAGAGGTTATGGATAGCTTAGGTATACAGCAGTTTAAATCCAGTGTGTATCATCCTGAATCCCAGGGAGCTTTAGAAAGGTGGTATCAGACCTTGAAGACCATCTTGAGAGCATATTGTCAGGATTACCCGAATGATTGGGATAAAGGTATCCCATTCGTGTTGTTTGCCATTAGAGATGCCCCAAATGAATCTACTCAGTTCACTCCCTTTGAGTTAATATTCAGTCATAAAGTGAGAGGAACCTTGAAATTAATTAAAGAAAAATTGACAGGACCAAAGTCGGAGATCTCACACTTAGATTATGTATCAGAGGTGAGGGAGAGATTAAATAGGGGAGGTGAGTTAACTAAACAGCACCTAAAGACGGCACAAGAGGAGGTCAGGTTTTGCACCTTCTCTAATAAATACATATACAAATTGATAAGAAAAATTCTTTGAATACATTTTAAAAATTCCTCAACATCTAAGCCCTTAACACTGTGGCAATTCAGTCATAGAGTTATAGAGTCAGAGCTGTACAGCATGGAAACAGATCCTTCAGTCTAACTTGTCCATACTGACCAGATATCCTCAATTAATCTAGTCCCATTTGTCAGCATTTGGCCCATAATCCTCTAAAGCCTTCCTGTGTTGCAATTGTACCAGCCTCACCATTTCCTCTGGCAGCTCATTCCATACATGCACCACCCTATGCATGTAAAAGATTGCCCCTTAGGCCCTTTTAAATTTTTCCCCTCTCACCTTAACCATGCCTTCTAGTTTTGGACTCCTGTACTCTGGGGAAAAGACCTTGGTTATTCACCCTATCTATGCCCCTCATGACTTTATAAACCCCTATAAGGTCATTCCTCAGCCTCCGACAATCCAGGGAAAATAACCCCTGCATATTCAGCCTCTCCCTATCGCTCAAACCCTCCAACCCTGGCAACATCCTTGTAAATCTTTTCTGAACCCTTTCTCTGGGTTCACAACGTACTTCCAATAGGAGGATGACCAGAATTGAACATAGTACTCCAAAAGTGGTGAACCATATCCTCCACAGCCTCAACATGACCTTCCAACTCCTATGCTTAAAACATTGACTAATAGAGACAAGCCTACCAATTGCCTGCTTCAGTATCCTGTCTACCTGCAACTCTACTTTCAAGGAACTGTGAATCTGCACTCCAATGTCTCTTTTCTCAGCAACACTCCCCAGGACCTTACCATTAAGTGTACAAGTCCTGCCCTGATTTGCCTTTCCAAAATTCAGCACCTCAAATTAAACTCCATCTGCCACTCCTTGGCCCACTGGCCCATCTGATCAAGGTTCCATTGTACACTAAGGTTACTTTCTTCGCTGTCCACTACACCTTCAGTTTTGGTGTCATCTGCAACCTTACTAACGATACCTCCTATGTTCCCATCCAAATCATTTATATAAATGACAAAAAGGAATGGACTTACCACTGATCCTTGTGGCACACTGCTGGTCACAGGCCTCCAGTCTGAAAAGCAACCCTCTATCACCACCCTCTATCTCCTACTTTCAAGCCAGTTCTGTATCCAGATGGCTAGTTCTCCCTGTTTTCCATGCGATCTAACCTTGCTAACCAGTCTATCATGCGGACCTTTATCAAACTCCTTACTGAGGTCCATATAGATCACGTCCACTGCCCTGCCTTCATCAATCCTCTTCGTTATTTCTTCAAAAAACTCAGTTAAGTCAGTGAGGCATCATGTTAAAATCCCCTACTATTACAGCCCTATTATTCTTATATATTTGATATCTCTCTACATATTTGTTCCTCCATTTCCCACTGACTACTGGGGGGCTTAGAGTACAATCCCATCAAGGTGATCATACCCTTCTTAATTTTGAGTTCCACCTATATAACTTCACAGGGCAATCCTTTAGGAATATTCTCTAAGGAGAATAAAGCATAATGTTTTCCTTAATCAAGGCGCCAATCCCCTCCTTTTTTGCCTCCCTTTCTATCCTATCTACAGCATCTAAACCTCAGAATATTGAGCTCCCAATCCAGTCCCTTCCTCAGCCATTTTTCTGTAATAGCTATGATGTCCCAGTCCCACGTTCCCAAACAAGCCCTGAGTTCATTGACCGCTTGCATCGAAATAAATGCAGTTTAATTATTTTCACAGAATTGAATCCCTACAGTGTGGAAGCAGGCCATTCAGCCCATTGAGTTCATACTGACGCACTGAAAAGCATCTCACCTAGACCCACCCCTCCCTACCCTATCCCAGTAATCCTGCATTTCCCCAGCTCATCCACCTAACCTACACATCCCTGGACACTATGGGCAATTTAGCATGACCAATCCACCTGACATGCGTATCTTTGGACTGTGAGAGGAAAACGGAGCACCCAGAGGAAACCCACACAGATGCAGGGAGAACATGCAAACTCTACACAGACGGTCATCCAAAGCTGGAATCGAACCCAGGTACCTGGCACTGTGAGGCATCAGTGCTAACTACTGTGCCACCTTGCTGTTCCTATTCTTTAGAGTTACCTCATTTTCTGACTTGGTCTTGCCTGCCTTTTCTAATTAATTTGCTCATCATCATCCGTCTTTCTATTCTCACTACTACTGAGGATACACAAACACTCTTCCAATTAGATCATGAGATCCCAATGACCCAAAAATCTGAGTGCTTGCAACCATTTCCTCAGCCATTGACTTATCTGCCCTATTTTCTTATTTCTACTCTCACTAGCACATGGCACTGGGCATAATCCAGAGATTAGAGCCTCCTCTAGCTTATCTCTCCACACTTCAGGCTCTCTGCCTTTATTCCTGATGAAGGGCTTTTGCCCGAAACGTCGATTTTGCTGCTCCTAGGATGCTGCCTGAACTGCTGTGCTCATCCAGCACCACTAATCCATAATCCAGAGATGACTACCTTTGAGGCTCTCCTCTTTAACCTTCTCCTGAACTTCCTATATTCACTCTGCAAAGCCTCAACCCTTTCCCTAACTATGTTGTTCTTCCCAATCGGTACGCCAACCTCTCACTCTGCCCTTTGACGATATGCTGCAACTGCTTTGAGATGTCCTTGATCCTGGTATCAGGGAGGCAACATACCATCCTGAATTCGTGCTCACTGCTGCAGAATCTCCTGTCTGTGCCCCCGACAGGATAGTCCCTTATAACAATTACTCCTTTCATTCTTGACAAAGCCAACTTAACATAAGATTCATTCTTAAGTGTCTTCTGTGTGCTCCTCAGCGGCTCTAATTGCCTTCCAGCTGATTCAAACGATGTGATATGAGACAGATCCAAACACACCTCCTGCAGACATAGTCGCCAGGCACAGTCAACTGTTCTCTAATCTCCCACATCTGACTGGGGGAGCATACCACTCCAGAGACTGCCATAACTGTCCCTTAAAGGTTTGTTCATGTGGATTTGCCTAAAAGGACCCACACTTTTCTCAAATCCAGTGTTTGTAGACTGATTTCAGCTGAAATACTATTGTGGGAAAGCCAAAGCTATACTTCTTTTAAAAATAAGTGCTAAAAATAACCTTTATTTTAAAGAAAGCAAAGTACCTTTCCCTTCCCCACAGTTTTAATTTTAAGCATGCGAAAGACAAAAAAAATTAAAATCTTAAAAATCGAGCACTTAGTTGAAACTCCTATAAACAAAAACAGCCTTCTCCTCAAATCCTGTATCCATGGGCTCTCAGATCTCTGGGTCTGAGTAAAGGAATGTCGATCCCTGATTCCCGATGTTTTTTAATATCAAAACCTCAACAAATAATTTGGAAAGGATAGGCTTCCGAGTTCCGTGCAAACAAAAACAAATCTCTCTGGAGCCATTGAGACCTCGATAAACACGTGGACAGGCCTCTCCCACAAACTTTGTGTAATTGAATCTTGCCTTTAGAAATATATTGCTGCTCCTTCACTGTTGCTGGGTCAAAATTCTGGAATTCTCTTCCTATGGCATTGTGGGTCATCCTATAGTGGACTGCAGCGGTTAGTTGCTCTCCTTTTTATATGTTCATAGAAGCTCTTGCTGTTAAAGTTTACATTTCTTGCCAATTTACTTACATAATTAATTTTCGCTTTTTTTATTAGCTCTTTAGTGATTCATTAGGGTTGTTCATAAAATATTTCCAATCTTTTGGCCTATACTAGTTTTTGGCACTCTGTATATCTTGTTTTTTGATTGGCTTCTCTCCTTGACTGCCTTTGTTAATCACAATCCTTCTCATTGATCTTGAATAGATTTTTGCTGAGCATTATGATCTATCTGCTTAAATGTCTACCACTGCTCATGTACTGACTTCCCCCTTGATTTATTTTCCTAACCTGCTTTCGACAATTCTTTCTTCATACCTCTGTAATTGCTCTAATTTAGGTTGAGGATAATGGTTTGAAACCTGAGTTACTCTCCCTTAAACCAAATTTTAAATTCTACCATGTTGTGATCACTATCCCCCCAAACATCCTTAACTGTGAGATCTCTCCTTAAAAATGTGTTGCTGGAAAAGCGCAGCAGATCAGGCAGCATCAAAGGAGAAGGAGAATCGACGTTTCGGGCATGAGCCGTTCGGAGAAGGAGAATTGATGTTTCGGGCATAAGCCCTTCGGAGAAGGAGAATTGACGTTTCGGGCATAAGATCTCTCCTTAATCCTATTTCAGTACACATTACTAGATCTAAAATATCCTGTCACTGAGTAGGTTGTTCATAGATCATAGAATCATAGAATCTATGGGCGAAAGGGAAGGTTGGTAGGTATAGGGAATGCTGGATGACTAAAGAAATTGAGGGATTGGTTAAGAAAACGATGGAACCATGTGTCAGGTATAGACAGGATAGATCGAGTGAATCCTTAGAAGAGTATAAAGAAAGTAGGAGTATATTTAAGAGGGAAATCAGGAGGGCAAAACGGGGACATGAGACAGCTTTGGCAAATAGAATTAAGAAGAATCCAAAGGGTTTTTACAAATATATTAAGGAGAAAAGGGTAACTAGGGAGAGAATAGGGCCCCTCAAAGATCAGCAAGGCAGCCTTTGTGTGGGGGTGATACTAAATGAATATTTTGCATCAGTATTTACTGTGGAAAAGGATATGGAAGATATAGAAATAGATGGTGGCATCTTATAAAATGTCCAGATTACAGAGGAGTAAGTGCTGAATGTCTTGAAACGGTTAAAGGTGGATAAATCCCCAGGGCCTGATCAGGTGTATCCGAGAACTCTGTGGGAAACTAGAGAAGTGATTGCTGGGCCTCTTGCTAAGATATTTGTATCATTGATAGTCACAAGTGAGGTGCCGGAAGACTGGAGGTTGGCAAACGTGGTGCCACTGTTTAAGAAGGGCGGTAAAGACAAGCCAGGGAACTATAGACCAGTGAGCCTGACGTCAGTGGTGGACAAGTTGTTGGAGGGAATCCTGAGGTACAGGATGTACATGTATTTCGAAAGGCAAGGACTGATTAGGGATAGTCAACATGGCTTGGTGTGTGGGAAATCATGTCCCACAAACTTGATTGAGTCTTTTAAAGAGGTAACAAAGAAGATTGATGAGGGCAGAGCAGTAGATGTGATCTATGTGGACTTCAGTAAGGCATTCGACAAGGTTCCCCATGGGAGACTGATTAGCAAGGTTAGATCTCATGGAATACAGGGAGAACTAGCCATTTGGATACAGAACTGGCTCAAAGGTAGAAGACAGAGGATAGTGTTGGAGGGTTGTTTTTCAGACTGGAGGCCTGTGACTAGTGGAGTGCCACAAGGATTGGTGCTGGGTCCTCTACATTTTGTGATATACATAAATGATTTGGATGTGAGCATAAGAGGTACAGTTAGTAAGTTTGCAGATGACACCAAAACTGTAGTGGAGAGCGAAGAAGGTTACCTCAGATTATAACAGGATCTGGACCAGATGGGCCAATGGGCTGAGAAGTGGCAGATGGAATTTAATTCAGATAAATGCGAGGTGCTGCATTTTGGGAAAGCAAATCTTAGCAGGACTTATACACATAATGGTAAGGTCCTAGGGAGTGTTGCTGAACAAAGAGACCTTGGAGTGCAGGTTCATAGCTCCTTGAAAGTGGAGTCGCAGGTAGATAGGATAGTGAAGAAGGCGTTTGGTATGCTTTCTTTTATTAGTCAGAGTATTGAGTACAGGAGTTGGGAGGTCATGTTGCTGCTGTACAGGACATTGGTTAGGCCAATGTTGGAATATTGCATGCAATTCTGGTCTCCTTCCTATCAGAAAGATGTTGTGAAACTTGATAGGGTTCAGAAAAGATTTACAAGGATATTGCCAAGGTTGGAGGATCTGAGCTACAGGGAGAGGCTGAACAAGATGGGGCTGTTTTCCCCTGGAGTGTTGGAGGCTGAGGGGTGATCTTATAGAGATTTACAAAATTATGAGGGGCATGGATAGGATAAATAGTCTTTTCCCTGGGGTTGGGGAGTCCAGAACTAGAGGGCATAGGTTTAGGGTGAGAGGGGAAAGATATAAAAGAGACCTAAGGTGCAACATTTTCACACAGAGGGTGGTACATGTATGGAATGAGCTGCCAGAGGATGTGGTGGAGGCTGGTACAATTGCAACATTTAAGAGGCATTTGGATGGGTATATGAATAGGAAGGGTTTGGAGGGATATGGGCCAGGTGCTGGTAGGTGGGACTAGATTGGGTTGGGATATCTGGTCGACATGGACAGGTTGGACCGAAGGGTCTGTTTCCATGCTGTACATCTCTATGACTCTATGACTCTATGACTTCCCAAACACAGAGCCAGTAGAGAATAAGTAGCAAATACTAAGCTGGAAATAGTTAATATTTCTGTCAAATAGCACCAGTGGTAGTGGTGTGTGGGGTGGGGTGGTGGTGGTGGTGCCTGCTGCTGAACACATGTTCAACTGTTTGCACTTAAGAAATAGCAGAGGCAAGTTCCAAAAAGGGAGCAGTAAGTCAGCATTATACATTGTACATTTCAGTTTTGGGACTTGCTGTCGTGTTTAGTCCAGACTTTGATGTATGTTTCTTTTCATTCATGATTGTATAAATTAAGCAGATCTGAACTGTTTCATTCTAGCGATCAGATATGCACAGTACAAAATTGCCCACAAGGTACATTATCTGATACTGGATGATTCAGAGGACAGATTGTGTGGGAAATAGACATGTTAACTGATCCAGTAGGAAGTACATTTCTGAAGTTGAGACGAACCCACATTATTCATGTTGCAGAGACAGATTTAAAAGAAATGTTTGTCATCTTTATTCATTCCTGGACTTCGAGCACTTGCTGCAGATCTTGGGGGGAAAAAACATTAGAAAATAGTGAATTCCCCGAAGCAGGCATCTTTTAATCAGGCTGACACAAAACCTCACCAAAAGTTAACAAATAAAATCTACATCATATAACAAATTCTTAATGGTAGTTTCACTATTTTATTAATTTTACAAATTATTTTCCTAATTATTTAATTCCAACTAATTCTAACACATAACATATTTATTGCTGAATTTAGAGTTACATTTATTCAGAAAATTTGAGATCAGGAAGCATCTTTAGACTCCTCTGCTTTACTAGTTTCTCATTGCCATCCACCATGACCAATTTTCAGCTGAGTCTTCCAGTGTACCCTTCAGCTTCATCTCCAAGTACTAAGCAGTCTACAAAACACCCTCATAATTGAAATCACCTCCTTAACATAATAAACACATCTTTGATTTCATACAGTATTTAAACATAACTAAAAGAAAGAAGTTAGCATTACTGTGGGCCTCAGAATAATGGTCCCACAGGTTACTTGTATCGTTAAGAAATTCAGGAAAACTTCACTAATGCCTACATTCAATTTTAGTAGATGTATGTCTTTTTTTTTGGAGAGTGGTATATTGCTTTGGACTACAGAAGATTTATGCGTATCTGTTTTCTGTTAACTGTGAACCGCCTTAGAGAGTTATTTGTCACTCCGAGTTTTGAGCTCTTTTGAATTTCTGCTGCCCATAACCTGGAACATGCTCTCTTCGCTAATCACCCCGTAACCTACATTGGCTTCCAGCTGGCAACACCTTTATTTTTAAATTTCTTTCAAGTCCCCTCATGGTATCATACCCCCTGAATCTCTGTAATCACCTTCAAGTGTACAGCTTCTGAGGAGAGGCAATGGCCTAGTGGTTTTATTGCTGGACTGCTAATCCAGAGACCGAAGTAATGTTCTAAGGGTCCGGGTTTGAATCCTACCACAGCAGATGGTGGAATTTGAATTCAAAAAAAAAATTTGGAATTATGGATCTAAGTGATGACCATGAATCCATTGTCGGTTGTCAGGAAAAACCCAACTGGTTCACTAATTTTCTTAAGGGAAGGAAACCGCCCTCCTCACATGGTCTGTCCTACGTGTGGCTCCAGATCAAAAGCAATGTGGTTGACCTGTAACTGCCCTCTGGGCAATTAGGATGGATTGTAAATGCTGGCCCAGCCAGTGATGCCCTCATCCCATCAATGAATTAAAAAAATTAACTGCTGTCCTCCCAATTTGGCCTCTAGCATGTCCCTAACTTTTGTTTATTTTGCACTTTTTTTGCCACCTATTCTATTATCTCTCTTTACCACATTTTGTTTAATAACCACTCTGTGAAGCATCCTTGGGCATTTGATTATGTTAAAGATGCCATGGAAATGCAAATTGTTTTTGCAGATTTCTGCTGCTGCAATGATATAAAGTGACCCACTGTTCCCACTGACTGACAATTATGGAAGCTCCTTAATAGTGTCAATATCCATTTAGTCAAAAAGTTTAAATAGTTTATGAAACTTAAATACCAGTGCCTGAACATTCCTTGGTAATTTGTGGTATTGTGCTTTGATATGTTGATGTTAATGAATGAGAAATGCAGGTTTTGTGTTTATGTTGCTGGGGTTCCAACAGCAGTATTCTGAAAGTTGTACTAACCATTCCCTTTGTTTGGGTCTTAGGTCTACCACTTCTATGATTTCTTCCAGTTGTTTCCAAACCTGTCTTTGTCAGTAGTGCTGGCCTGATTTTGTGATCTGTTCCAACTCGGATTAAGCCTCCCCATATCCATGAGTTAGGCGCTACTCTCCAAGAACACAAAAAGAGAATTATGGTGACTGTTGTAATGGGAGCTCTTCCCTCTAATTTGAATTGGTTACTGGCATGGGAAGGAACCTGTCCCACACTTCTCACACAGAAGCTGTGCCAAATCCATTGAAGTACTAACTCTTCAGAGAGTTTAAGCTCATCCTTAAAAGGGAAGTTTCTGAGCTGGCAGAAATTTTGATTTTCTTTTATCTAGCAGATGTGTGTGGCCAACATTGCTGCCTTTGTTGGCGAAAGGCGAGTCTGCAGGAGATGTGGAAAAAGTTGGTTGTTGTATTTGGGGCTGCCTGTCATATTCTCCCAAAGAAAGAAGTACCAAGTGCCAAAAGAGGGTTGATAGCTGAGTCAATATCATCAGTCAAATCCTTTACATATGGCTGAAAGTAAGTGCTCCCTGGTAACAGAACCAATAAAAAGAGCAAGGAGTTACTCAATTTTGCACCAAGTTCTTGAGTGACCATCAAGTTTGACACAAAATGACTCAATGTTTGAGATAACACAGAGTCATAGAGGTGTACAGCATGGAAACAGACCCTTCAGTCCAACCCGTCCATGCCGACCAGATATCCCAACCTAATCTAGTCCCACTTGCCAGCCCGGCCCATATCACTCCAACCCTTCCTATTCATATACCCATCCAAATGTCTTTTAAATGTTACAATTGTACCAGCCTCCACCATTCCCTCTGGAGCTCATTCCATACACGTACCACTTTCTGCGTGAAAAAGTTGCCCCTTAGGTCTCTTTTATATCTTTCCTCTCTCACCCTAAACCTATGCCCTCTAGTTCTGGACTCCCCGACCCCAGGGAAAAGACTTTGTCTATCTATCCTATCCATGCCCCACATGATTTTGTAAACCTCTATAAGGTCACCCCTCAGCCTCCGACGCTCCAGGGAAACAGCCCCAGCCTGTTCAGCCTCTCCCTGTAGGTCAGATCCTCCAACCCTGGCAACATCCTTGTAAATCTTTTCTGAACCCTTTCAAGTTTCATAACATCCTTCCGATAGGAAGGAGACCAGAATTGCATGCAATATTCCAATAGTGGCCTAACCAATGTCCTGTACAACCGCAACATGACCTCCCAACTCCTGTACTCAATACTCTGACCAATAAAAGAAAGTATACCAAACACCTTCTTCACTATCCTATCTACCTGCAACTCCACTTTCAAGGAGCTATGAACCTGCACTGCAAGCTCTCTTTGTTCAGCAACACTCCCTAGGACCTTACCAATAAATGTATAAGTCCTGCTGAGATTTGCTTTCCCAAAATGCAGCACCTCACATTTATCTGAATTAAACTCCATCTGCCACTTCTCAGCCCAATGGTCCGTCTGATCAAGATCCTGTTGTAATCTGAGGTAACCTTCTTCGCTGTCCACTACACCTTGTTACTTGTACCAAATGCTCCTGGAATAGCGGTGTCGAGGCAGCTATATCAATGGCAGAGTGGGGACTCCTAGCCTTGTGGGCCTGCTGTGTGGACTCCTCAAATGGTGGCAGGGTGTCAGCTGCAGCAATGGCAGAACAGGGTCTCCTGTCTGAGGTAGGCATGGAGTGGGACCTTGCAGAAATCCTGGAGCTGTGTTTGGGACCCTGGCCGATCAAGATGAACTCTATTTAAGAACTTTCTTTATGGTGACTGACACATTTCACTGTATCTCCCCAATTATGTGTGAAAATAAATTCATCATTCAACCATTCTTTCTCATTGACTCTTCCTAATCTAGATGGCACACTTCTTTTGAAGGTTAAAAAAAAAAATCAGCATTCAGATGTAAAGCATCCTTACTAAGGTGCTCTTTTCCAATAATGTCAGTCAGGGATACCAAAAAAACCGTGTTTTCTCAACAGTAATCTTCAAATTATGTGGATTCTTTTGAATGCCACAACATTAGAAGCTCCCTGGATGTTTAATGATATTTCTGTGGTCTGACATCATCTGAGCAGAGACTAAGTGTAAATGTTTTCCACTTATGGAATGAAAGAGCTTGATATAAATAGCTATGATGCCACATATGAACCATGGGCACTGGAGGAAGACTTGCTAGTGACTTATCTGGTGAATTCTAATGCCAGTTGCCAAATTAAGGGGGATTGTAGCTTGTTAAACACCTTATTGGAACGATCACTCATCTCATTAATTCCCAGTTTCCTATCTTACTAAATGTACCACAGAACTAAGTATTTTGACAATTCTCAACATGGAAGTCAAAGTGGGTGCCTGGTAAATTCAGCTCACTGCTTGCTCCAAAAACCCTCTATGTACTTGGCGCCAGGCACACTCCATAAGCACTGGCCAAAAGTACACCACATTCAAGACTTTGGCTCTTGATGTGCCAGCCTGTAAGAACTCTCGTGGCCCATCTACAATCCACTTACACTAACCGCTTCTGAATTCAACGCTGCACCTTTGGCTTGCACCAACAACCAGGATTATAATGTTGCAGTGCACTCAGGAAGACACAGCGAACTCATAGACTGGACCACCTGTATCTCCAGCCTCTTGGCTCACTCTCACAGTGCTCACTCACTCTGAGCCTACCTAGTCACATTGCCTTACCTTTGCCTTTTTACAATTTTCCCCCTCAGTAGTACAGACACATTGTAGTAGGCTGGATAGTAGTAGAGTAGAGTAGAGTAACTTTATTTGTCGTTTCTATCATATACAGCTGGTACAATAAAAATGAGACAGCGTTCCTCCAGGACCAAGGTGCTATATGAACACACAGACTACATGAACGTACAGTCAGACACAGGGCAGCATAAGCTGCAGGGGGAAGTGCAAAACATGTAAGACAGCACAGTAATTCCTGACAAGACAAGTCAGGAGGCACAGTGGTGGACAAATTACAATGTAATAATGTATGTTCATTAATAAAACATTGTTTTAGCAATAATTCAAAAAGTCATCTGAAAATTGCAAATGGAATAGAGTGTGGTCATACAGTGTTAAGGAGGCTGATGGCTTGGGTGAAGAAACTATTGCACAGTCTGGCCATGAGAAACCGAATGCTCCCGGTTATCTTCTGCCAGATGGCAGGAGGGGGAAGACTTTGAATGAAGGATGTTTGGGGTCGTCCATAATGCTGTTAGCCTTGGGGATGCAGCGTGTGGTGGAAATTTCTGTAATGGAGAGAAGAGAGACCCCGATGACCCCCGTATAGCCATGTTCATTAGCACAGACACAAAGCTTGTCATGGTAATCAGCAGTCCTCAGTCAAGTCAAGAGAGATAACCTTTGTTCAGGGGTCCTGACATGGTAAGACAATGACAGCTACCGATACCAGACCAAGCAATTAGATATGGCCAGGCAGTTGCTTAGGGCAGTCTGAGTCAAGATATTCTCTACTTGGGGTGAGGGGACACTTGTCAGGCAACCCACCACATGCTTTGACTCTTTCTGTCCTGCAGGGATCTGTTTTCTTCCTGGAATGAGAGAGGGAGGCAGGTATTAAGGGGGATGAAAGTGGGTAACACAACTGTAACTGTTAGTGTAGATGGGGAGGCTTCCCAAGTGAGTGAGTAGGCAGTGCAGAGGGTATGCAGGGTAGGCAGCATTAGGAGGGGTGAGAATGAGTGGGGGAAGATGTTGCAGGCAATAGTGAGAGTGGAAGACCATGAACCTTGGTGAGAGATTGGTACAGGAGCAGAGCTGGAGTGAGATTCTGGATCAGTGGTGCTGGAAGGCAGCATCCAATGAGCAGCAAAATCGACGTTTCGGGCAAAAGCCCTTCATCAGGAAAAAAGGCAGAGAGCCTGAAGCATGGAGAGATAAGCTAGGGGAGGGTGGGGATGGGGAGAGAGTAGCTTAGAGTACAATGGGTGAGTGGGGGAGGAGATGAAGGTGATAGGTCAGGAAGGAGAGGGTGGAGTGGATAGGTGGAAAAGGAGATAGGCAGGTCGGACAAATCCAGACAAGTCAAGGGGACAGTGCGGAGCTGGAAGTTTGAAACTAGGATGAGGTGGGGGAAGGGGAAATGAGGAAGCTGTTGAAGTCCACATTGATGTCCTGGGGTTGAAGTGTTCCGAGGTGGAAGATGAGGCATTCTTCCTCCAGGCATCTGGTGGTGAGGGAGCGGCGGTGAAGGAGGCCCAAGACCTCCATGTCCTCGGCAGAGTGGGAGGGGGAGTTAAAATGTTGGGCCACGGGACGGTGTGGTTGATTGGTGCGGGTGTCCCAGAGATGTTCCCTAAAGCGCCCTGCTAGGAGGCGTCCAGTCTCCCCAATGTAGAGGAGACCGCATCGGGAGCAACGGATACAATAAATGATATTAGTGGATGTGCAGGTAAAACTTTGATGGATGTGGAAGGCTCCTTTAGGGCCTTGCATAGAGGTGAGGGAGGAGGTGTGGGCACAGGTTTTACAGTTCCTGCAGTGGCAGGGGAAAGTGCCAGGATGGGAGGGTGGGTCGTAGGAGGGCGTGGACCTGACCAGGTAGTCACGGAGGGAACGGTCTTTGCGGAAGGCGGAAAGGGGTGGGGGAGGAAATATATCCCTGGTGGTGGGGTCTTTTTGGAGGTGGCGGAAATGTCGGCGGATGATGTGGTCTATGCGGAGGTTTGTAGGGTGGAAGGTGAGCACCAGGGGCGTTCTGTCCTTGTTACGGTTGGAGGGGTGGGGTCTGAGGGCAGAGGTGCGGGATGTGGACGAGATGCATTGGAGGGCATCTTTAACCACGTGGGAAGGGAAATTGCGGTCTCTAAAGAAGGAGGCCATCTGGTGTGTTCTATGGTGGAACTGGTCCTCCTGGGAGCAGATACGGCGGAGGCGGAGGAATTGGGAATACGGGATGGCATTTTTGCAAGAGATAGGGTGGGAAGAGGTGTAATCCAGGTAGCTGTGGGAGTTGGTGGTAGAGACAATACTGGCACTTACACTGGCAGAGTGGTGAAGGTTGACCTCCTTCCTACATTACTGTGTCTTTCTTCCCAATGGCTGAGACTCTACTAAATCAGGTGTTAACCTAAGGGCTGGCTGGCATATCCTGGGATCATAGCTTCCTCTGCTGATCCTGGGGAAGAATTGGTTTCAACTGGCACTTAGCCTAAACAATTCAACGTCAGCCCTGTGTGTCCCATTCCTTACCTTGTGAGGCATGGGGCAGAGGTTCTCAAAATTGCCCCTTACATTTTCTGTATGAAATAGGTAGTTCTGGCTTGTGATTACCTTAGTTGTGAATACGTTATTTGACAGTGTATCTTCAATAAATTTGTTGTGTTTTGTGTGAATGGCTTCTCATGTAGGGGTGCCGTAAACCAGCTTTTCCAATTGTTCTCTGGAGAGAGCAACGAAAAATTAGGTTCCTGTGTCAATGTGATATAGTCAAATGAAAATTGCTACACAATGTAAACAAAATGAAAGCGGATAACGTTACACAGAAGCCAAGCCATTTGAGGTTACAGAACATCTAACTAATTATTATATTACACTTGTTGTCGGGTCAGCTGCAGGCCACAACATGTAGAAATTGAAAGTACTGACTTACATTTATACAATGCCTTTTTATCTTCTCGGGATGTTTGGAAATGATTAACAATGAACAAAATTACTTTTTAAATTGCAGTTTTCATAAGTTACTTTGTACACAGCAGGCTCTCAAAAGCGGCAAGTGAATGGAGGTCTTTATTGAGGAATGAATTTTGGAAAACACTTTCTGTTAATGCTATTGAATATCGTATATCTAGCTGAGCAGACAGTTTGATCCAAAAGTTGCCACTTCTGCCAATGCTCAAAATTGCACGGGGGTTTAGCCAAAGTTACGTGTGCAATTTCATAGTGAGGCTTAAACTCAGAATCTTCTGACTGTAAGATCGGAGTATTATCAAATGTGACAAGCTGACATAGGAGGGAATTTACTGGAAACACAGAAGTTGCATCATACATCAACTTCTTTCGGCACAGCGCTTGCCTCCATGGACTATTGAGATAAATGTATTCAGAATAGCTTTCTCCTACACTGATGCTCCCACTATGATGAAGGTGTCTGCTGGATTAATATTATTATTTGGATATTTGGGTTCTACATTCAACAGAACTGGGTATAGCTTTATGTTCGATTTGTATTTCTATAGTTTGTGGTCATAATTTAATTTTTGAATTCTGTGAGTTATTTAGATTGACTGGAAATTTATTTATCTACACTTAAATGAGGTGAATAGTTCAGTGCTTTAGAACAAGAGTAGAACAATGAAAATAGTTGGGCAGTGGCATGCAACAAGGTGTTCAATGACATTGGGAAACAGTCAGAATCAATCCTTTTAGAAAGACAGAACAATCCAGAATGTCAGTGAGTGTGCAGGTTCATTTCACAGGGAGAAGCAGGCCGTTCAGGAAGAGAAAAGACCTAAAATAGCATTGGTGCAGGTTAGCAGTCCCCTAAACAGTCAGAGCGAAAGAAAAGAAGTCCTCATTGGTTTAAAGTCATTAGGAGAATGCCTCAGAAACAGAGAATGGTAGAAGATGAGCTTAAGGAACCCATATTAGTAAATAAGTGGTGTGTTATCAATTAATTTAAATGTGTCGGGAAGAGAAATTAAATAAAGGAATAGATTGGGTCACTGCAGCCATTTGCCTAAAAGAAACAAATTACAGCCAATTGAACAAAGAGCTTTAAAATGAAAAAAAAAGACTCTTAACTGAGGTTTGAGTATTTCAAGGTTGTTGAGAGTAAGAGGGTAGAATCTTTATTTCTGATATGTATAGTACCACCATTTATACTAGTCCTTATATAATATAGTTAGTTTTGTTACTCTTTTAGAGTGTAATAAAATTTTATATTCTTGTGTCAAAAGTAAATTTACTGCTTACTGTGAATATGTTCCGTGACAGACCACTATGGTAAGTAAAGTATAACAGCAAAACTCAAGGACTATTGAATCAAGCTTCACTCTGGTATGTGACTTGTCCAGTGTTACTTCAGCTGAGACCACGACACTACATTGAACCATAATGACTCACCATATCTTTCCACCAATTTGGCTAATGACTGAAGACCAGCTTCAGTCTTTCCATTCTTTCTAGAGATCATGGATTGATTTCCTCTTAAATCACACTGAGCAAACATAGCATAATGATTCCTTCTCAGGGGTTTTTCCTCATTTAAGGAAATTACTTATCAGCAGATGTCCTTTACAGTCATTTGCAAAGATTCTGTGGAATTGCAGATTAATGTTCGATAATAAGATGAATCATTCCTGTCGGACATGTTCTGCAAGTCAGGCTCCAGGACAGATTGTATCTCCAGTGAAGTTAGGTCTCCACGACCATGTACCAGTATAAGTGGCACATTTGTATACATGACCATAGCAATATCAGCAAGTTATGTAAAGCTGTCTTTGTGTCATGGTACAATATCAAACAGAATTAAAAATCACACAACACCAGGTTATAGTCCAAAAGGTTTTTTTGGAAGCACTAGCTTTCACCTGCGCTGCTCTTTCATCAGATGTTGTGGAGTATAACACAGAATTTAGAGCAAAAGATTACAGTGTCATACAGTGATATATAAAACAGGTGATACAATATGCAATAGATTCCATCCTCTGAATGTTCTTAGGTATTCCTTGTACTTGTGAAGCTTTTGGCCACTTTAACTCAATTGCAGCACAGTAAAAGCAATGCATGTGCAAAAACATTATCACCAACAAAAACTGTAAGATGATTAATGTGCATCCTTGAACATGCTGTCAGGAAAGAAAATACATTAAACCAATTTTGTGCCAAGAGTAACAGCAAGGCTAATAATATCTACTTTATTGACCCAAATATATGCCCAACTTACCAAAAGCTGCATGTTTAAATCCTCCAATAAGTTTTTGACCCATGCCACCCATCTATCTTTGTCATAAATATACTCAATGCCTTAGTCTCCACAGCCTTCTGCTGCAATGAGTTCCACAAATTCGCCAATCTCTGTCTGAAGAAAGTCCTCATCAACTTAGTCCTAAATTATCATCCCTTCACTCTACGTACACTTGGGTCCTCGTCTCTCCTATTTGTGGAAACATCTTCCCCATGTCCATTCCATCCCCAGGCCTCCCTGTATTCTGTAAGTTTCAATCAGATGACCCATCATCTTTATAAATTCATTGAGTACAGACCCAGAGCCCTCAACCAATCCTCAACCTTTACTGGTGGCTATGCTTTCAGCTGCCTGGACTCAAGTTCCGGAATCTTTGTTACTCCTACAAATGCATTTTAAAGCCTAACCATTTGTCATTCGCTCTAATTATACCACACTCTTTGACTCCTATGCATAAAATCTTAGACTTCTGTTTGTTCACATTGCCTTGCATGATTCATCACTCAAACATGTTCATTCCACATTAATCATTAATCAGCTGATTGCATTAATACACCAATTAGAACATTCTCAGTTGTTACCTCATCCAGTATTTCCCAGGTTGATTGCTGTGCAAATTGTGCAATAAATCAATAAATTTTCACCTCCTTCTTGACCTTCCATGTGATAATATCTATTTTTTAAAGGTCTTCGAGATAATGTTTTTCTCATGCCTCTACAAACCATACAGCTATCTTTCACCCTGTCCTTTTAATGTCTCCACCCTCAGTCTTCACATTGAACAGAAATAAAACACATTGAACTTTTTTGTAGTTGTTATGTACTAAAAGAATTACTTGGAAAGGTCATAAAAGAGGATGAGGGTGGGTAGTTGTGATTATTCACTTCACAACTAAATTCAAAACATTTCTGTTATCGATCAACATGGGGCAAAATACAAATATACTGTTTATTAAAAGTTACTAAATAAAGAGTTTGCATTAGAATGATGCATTTTATTATCCTAATTAGGCTAAAACACTTCACTACTAACGAATTAGTTATTGAAGTGCAGTCATTCCCTCAGTAATGCACTGAACTGACAGCTATATTTTGTGTTCAACACACTAAATTAGGATATAAATTCCAAACTTTGGATTTGATCTGAAATGAACTTCTCTGCTTTTCTTCCAAATAATGTATGTTTTTCAGCCTGAGAAGGTAAACACAGCCTTAATTTAAAGCTCATTCCAAATCAGATTGTGACTGGCTCAGTATTGCATTGAATAGTCAGTTTTGATCATGTTTCCAGCATCAGCATTTAGACCCAAGTGGCAATATTAATATTGTTCGTGACTGATGAACCTAGTTGAAATAGTCATCACCTTACTTTAGATTGGCAGAAATGAAGTATTGATAGTCATTTCTCATTTTTCCCTGTACAGATATCAGTAATTGGCTGGTAAAATAATATAAAGACTTGTTATAATCTATAACCAGAAGGTGGCATTCAATTACAGTCAAAAGTCATTGCCTGGAATATTATCATCGCCACTAGAGGGTGAGCATGAGGCTTTCCAATCAAATAAATGGTATAGAAAAAGGTGATTTGAACAAAGCTATAAAATGTCCGATACTTTATATTGAGTGATCTTTTACAATTTTTAATTACTTTTGGATGTATTTCCATTTTTAATTCATCAACTTGCTCTCTGAAATTCTTCCTTAAAAAGAAAAACGTATATCCGTTTATGGAAATAGAGTCATAGAGATGTACAGCACAGAAACAGACCCATCGGTCCAACTCGTCCATGCCGACCAGATATCCCAACCCAATCTAGTCCCACCTGCCAGCACCCGGCCCATATCCCTACAAACCCTTCCTATTCAGATACCCATGCAGATGCCTTTTAAATGTTGCAATTGTACTAACCTCCACCACTGACAGCTCATTCCTCTGAGTGAAAACGTTGCCCCTTAGGTCTCTTTTATATCTTTCCCCTCTCACCCTAAACTTATGCCCTCTACTTCTGGACTCCCTACCCAAGGGAAAAGACTTTGTCTATTTATTCTATCCATGCCCCCCATGATTTTGTAAACCTCTATAAGGTCACCCGTCAGCCTCCAACGGTCCAGGAAAAACAGCTCCAACCTGTTCAGTCTCTCCTTATAGCCCAAATCCTCCAACCCTGGCAACATCCTTGTAAATCTTTTCTGAACCCTTTCAAGTTTCACAACATCTTTCTGATCGGAAGGAGACCAGAATTGCATGCAATATTCCAACAGTGGCCTAACCAATGTCCTATACAGCAGCAACATGACCTCCCAACTCCTGTACTCAATACTCTGACCAATAAAAGAAAGCATACCAAACACCTTCTTCACTATCCTATCTACCTGTGACTCCAATTTCAAGGAGCTATGAACCTGCACTGCAAGCTCTCTTTGTTCAGCAACACTCCCTAGGACCTTACCATTAAGTGTATAAGTCCTGCTGAGATTTGCTTTCCCAAAATGCAGCACCTCACATTTATCTGAATTAAACTCCATCTGCCACATCTACCACTCTGCCCTCATCAATCCTCTTTGTTATTTTCTCAAAAACCTCAATCAAGCCATGTTGACTATCCCTAATCAGTCTGTGCCTTTTCAAATACATGTACATCCTATCCCTCAGGATTTCCTCCAACAATTTGCCCACCACCAATGTCAGGCTCAGTGGACTATAGTTCCCTGGCTTGTCCTTACCACCTTTCTTAAACAGTGGCACCACGTTAGCCAACCTCCAGTCTTCCGGCACCTCACCTGTGACTATCAATGATACAAATATCTCAGCAAGAGGCCCAGCAATCAATTCTCTAGCTTCCCATAGAGTTCTAGGGTATACCTGATCAGGTCCTGAAGATTTATCCACCTTTAACCGTTTCAAGACATCCAGCACTTCCTCCACTGCAATATGAACATTTTTCAAGATGTCACCATCTATTTCCCTACATTCTATATCTTCCATATCCTTTTCCACAGTAACTTCTGATACAAAATAATCGTTTAGTAACTCCCCCCTCTCCTGCGGCTCCACACAAAGGCCGACTTGCTGATCTTTGAGGGGCCCTATTCTCTCCCTAGTTACCCTTTTGTCCTTAATGTATTTGTAAAAACTGTTTGGATTCTCCTTAACTCTATTTGCTAAAGCTTTCTCATGTCCCGTTTACTCCCTTTTGATTTCTCTCTTATCCCAAAACACTTTTGATGTTTGATCATTATTGTATTGCAGGAAAGCCAGCAACCAGTTTGTGTAATGCACAGTTCCATGAATTTTGGAAATTCAAAATAAAATAAAATAAGGCATGATGAGAAAAGCAGGGTGCAGAAAGAATTGGAAATTTGTTTGAAAGACCAGGCTGAGGTACAAAGGGCTGAACAGGTTCCTTCAGTGATGTACGTTTTGATAAAACATTCCAAAGACAAGGGTTACATGTGGAGGGATGCACCAAAAGTTGGGTCAGCTGCTGCAAGGTGCAATGGGGAATGACCACCTTCTAAGGTCTTTCTGCAGAAATTTAACAAGGATCTGTACAGTTATCAGATCCTCTCTTTGCCTCAATGTAATCTCCTGCATGTGTAAGAATAGCACAGCGCTCGCTTAACATGTGAGAGGCAGTGGGATTGATGCCTACATTCTGGGGTGGCACAGTGGCGCAGTGGTTAGCACTGATGCCTCATAGTGCCAGGGACCCAGGTTTAAACCATAAAACCATAAGACATAGGAGTGGAAGCAAGGCCATTCAGCCCATTGAATCTACTCCGCCATTTAATCATGGCTGATGGGTGTTTCAATTCTACTTACCTGCACTCTTCCCATAGCCCTTAATTCCTTGTGTCTCTGCCTTGTAGATACCCAATGTCCCAGCCTCCACTTCGCTCCGTGGCAATGAATTCCACAGGCCCACCACTCTCTGTCTGAAGAAATGTCCCCTCATTTCCATTCTAAATTGACCCCCTCTAATTTTAAGGCTATGCCTATGGGTCCTAGTCTCCCCACCTAACAGAAACAACTTCCCAGCATCCACCCTTTCTAAGCCATGCATTATCGTGTAAGTTTCTATTAGATCTCCCCTCAACCTTATAAACTCTAATGAATACAATCCCAGGATCCTCAGTCTGCCATTCCAGGGATCATCTGTGTGAATTTCCGTTGGACACGCTCCAGTGCCAGTATGTCCTTCCTGAGGTGAGGGGTCCAAAATTGGACACAGTATTCTAAATGGGGCCTAACTCGAGCTTTATAAAGTCTCAGAAACACATCGCTGCTTTTATATTCCAACCCTCTTGAGATAAATAACAACATTACATTTGCTTTCTTAATCACGGACTCAACCTACAAATCAAACTTTAGAGAATCCTGGACTAGCACTCCCAGATCACTGTACTTTGGCTTTATGAATTTTCTCACTGTTTAAAAAATAGTCCATGCCTGTATTCTTTTTTCCGAAGTGTGAGACCACGCATTTGCTCACGTTGAATTTCTTCAGCCATTTCTTGGACCACTCCCCTAAACTGTCTAAATCTTTCTGCAGCCTCCCCACCTCCTCAGTACTACCTGCCTGTCTGCCTAACTTGGTATCATCAGCGAACTTCACCAGAATGCCCCCGGTCCCTTCATCCAGATCATTAATATATAAAGTGAACAGCTACGGCCCCAACACTGAACCCTGCGGGACCCCACTTGTCACCAGCTACCATTCCAAAAAAGAACCTTTTATCCCAATTCTTTGCTTTCTGTGAGGCAGTCAATCCCCAATCCATGCCAATGGATTTCATTCCAGTCTTGGGCAACTGTCTGTTTAAGCTTGCACATTCTCCCTGTGTCTGGGTGGGTTTCCTCCAGGTGGTCTGGTTTTCTCCCAAGGTCTAAAGATGTGGAGGTTAGGTGGATTGGCCATGCTAAACAGCCCATAGTATCCAGGGCTGTGCAGGCAAAATGCAGGGTTACAGGGATATGTGGTGTGCTGTTTCGAAGGTTGGTGTGGACTCAATGGGTGGAATGGCCTGCTTTCACATTCCAAGAGATTCTAAGAAATACCTTTAGTTTTTTCAACTGAATATCAAACTCCAACGTTTGATTTTGTTGTTACGCAAAGACTGTACCGAGCTGTTTTCATCCCCATAAATCTTCTCAAATCTCGCATACCCCTAAATGTAGATAAAGTTTTTTTATGAATAAAATATATTTTTTGCAATAAAAAATGAATGTTTCTGTGATTATTCATACTAGATAATCTGTTTCATTGATTTTGGTTGAGAAATAAATTTGTTTTTGTTATTGCTAGTCAACTTTTAAAAGTCAACATAGAAAGATGTGATTTTACTGGAGAGGGTGCAAAGGAAATACACCAGCATGCTGCCTTGGTTACAGCATCTTAGCTATGAAGAGAGGCTGGATAGACTCAGGTTGTTACCTGTAGAGCAGAAGAGTCTGAGGGGGGACCTGATTGAGTTGTATAAGATTATGAAGATCCTGGTCAGGGTAGATGGGAAGCAGCTGTTCCCCTTAGTTGAAAGGTCAGTAACAAGGGCATAATTTGAAGGGGAAGGGCAGGAGAGTTTGAGAGGAGTGGAGGAATTTCTCTTTCACCCACAGGGTGGTGGGAATCTGGATTGCAGTGCCTGGGAGGGTTGCAGAGGCAGGAAACGGTACAACCTCTAAAACATCCTTGGGTGAGTGCTTGAAATGTCATAACATTCAAAACTGTGGGCCAAGTGCCGGAAAGTGGGATGTTAGTGCAGACTCAATGGGCCGATGGGCCTCTTCTGTGCTGTACGACTCTATAGCTCCCCTGTTCTTCTTCTCAAAATGGGATATTTTACACCCACCCGAGAAGATACAGCACTTTCACAGCATTGCACTGAAAGTCAGCTACAAATGTGTCATTAGTTCTGTGCGAGGGTGCGACAGCAAATTTATATCCTTTTGACGTAAATGTGAGACTGGTACCTTCAAGCCAGTAATAACTTCTCCTAGATTTGATTCATTCTATGACAAAGTAGCAATCTTTTGATATGACATCTATACTATTTGTATTTGACATGTAAGTATTACTAGATTATTTATCTTAGCAGGTCCTGATCTTGTTTTTAATCAATGACCATTCATGCTCATTTCCAGTTAATTGATTTTTAACCATGATTTTCACCAAATTAATCTGTGAATATTGCTGTGATACGTTGTTCCATTGTTGCTTCTTTTCCTGAGACCAGTTAACTCAGCATGATCAGATAAAAACTGGTATTTTCATTACCATTTTCGTGGATTACCTTACAGCATATTTTTCAACTATGCCTCTGTTGCCCCACGATCAGGAGGAAAGCTAAAGCCCTTCACTGCACAATCTGTCTTTATTATTGGGAGCTACATGCATGCAGTCCAGTAGCCAGCTTTGAACCAGTCAGTGATTTTTCCATAGGGAAAAGAAATGTAATTCACTTGATACTTTTCCCACTATAACCTGAATTAATTTGTGATGTAGGACTTCATAGGTACTGGCTATGATCCATCAATTCTACAACAGAGCATGGAGGAACCCAAATCATTCTGTCAGCATTTGACCTCTATTCTTTTTTGATTTAAATTGTGTTTTTAAAAAATCGATACCGAAATTGTGTTTGACAAGTAAAAGGTTGGCATTATGGTATTTTTCTCAAAGGAGAAAAATAGCAACCAAAAGAGGGCACTCCAGAGTTACCTATCGATATCAAGAAAAGCGTGTATCTATTTAAGTCTTAAATACAGAATAGATCTCAAAGCAATCCAGAGGAGAAAGCAAATTGATGCTGAATCTGTGTGTGTGTGTGTGTGTGTGTGTGTGTGTGTGCGCGCGTGTATATGTTTTTGGAGAGGTGGGGAGGGTTAGTGTGGTTAGCAGAAGTGACCTAAGATCTGGCCAACAACAGGCATTTAGAAAACTAAACAGTTGGACCTTGGAGGGATGAAAGGCAGATGTATTTAAAAGGAAAGAGTCCAGAAAATACAGGCAAGAATGCTGAAAGCTGAAAACTCTTCAACTAACGATGGAACAAATGGAGGAGAAGTTCTCCAGATGCTGGATAAGAGAACAGAAAGACGCTGCAAAGACACTGTGGAGGGAGAAGTTAAATAAGTGGATGATCAACATTACATAAAATATTAGATTACATTTAAGTAGCACTTTGTATGATTTTCAAGATATTTACCTTTTAGATGCAGTCGCTGTTATATAAGAAAAAAACAGACACATTGGACGCAGACAGATTGCATATATTAGAAAAATAATCAAATAATCATTTTTGATACCAATTTAGGATGGGATTTATTTGGGATAACAGAAGTAGATTTCAAATAATACATGTGTTTTGTACCTGAAATGTTTAATGTCTCATCTGAAAGGCAATAATTCTGACAATGTATTCAGTGGGAAGTGAATGGTCAGATCACATGATGCAGTAACTTAATGGGGCTGAGGTCAGCAGTAAAAGATCTCTTCCATCATTTATTTATTGGATTTTCTCTAACAACTCAGCTTGTTTGGTCCGTGAGTAAATGAACCATAAAGACCTTGGAAGATCTGAGTTTCAATGTGATTCCTGTACTGTACATCCCATAGGTGGTAAGTGGCCATATGTATGAGAATGATATACCCTGTCTGTGTTCAGTTAGTTGATATTAAATATGGTAGCAAAGTTGGCATCAAAATTTTAGGGTGTTGAGGGAAGAACTATTTAGGTACACCTTAATTATCATCAAGTGAATCTTTCTGAAAGTGCCTTTGAATGTACACTTGGGAAGAAGAGATTGGATTATTCCTTCTTTGGCTCATATCTAAGCCAGAATCTATTGCTCACTGCTAATTGCCCTGGAAAAAAATGGTAATGCATTGTCTTCTTGTCTTTTTATCTGTAGTTCATATGGTGCAGTTATACTCACAGTGTGTGAGTGAGGGAATTCCAAGAGTAGTCGCTGAGATCTTCCTTACTTTTCTAAAGCTTGTGAAGGCATGTCTCTCCATGTCTCACAATTTGCCTCCATTGGTCAGTGTATGGAGTATATGAGTTGAGAGGTCATATTGCATCTGTACAGGACATTGGCGAGGCCACTTTTCGAATACTGCATTCAATTTTGGTCTCCCTGCTATAGGAAGGATGTTGTTAAACTTGAAAAGGTTCAGAAAAGATCTACAATGATGTTGCTGGGATTGGAGAGTTTGAGTTATAGGCAGAGTCTAAATAGGCTGGGACATTTTTGTCTTGGAATATCGAAGGCTGAGGGGTGACCTTATATAGGTGTCTAAAAAATCATGTGGAACATGGATAGGATAAAAAGCCAAGGTCTTTTTTGTTCCCCAGAGTAGGGGAGTCCAAAGGTAAAGGACATAGATTTAACATGAAGGGGAATGATATGAAAGGGGCCTGAGGGGCAACTTTTTAACGCAGAGGGTTCTGTATGTGTGGAATGAGCTGCCAGAGGAAGTTGTGGAGGCTGGTACAATTACAACATTTAAAAGACAACCGGATGGGCAAATGAAGGGGAAAGATTTAGAGAGATATGGGCCAAATGCTGGCAAATGGAAATAGATCGGTTTAGGATATCTGGTCTGCATGCCACGAGTTGGATTGAAGAATCTGTTTCCATATTGTATAACTCTATGACTGTATTTGACTACCTTAAGAGCCTTACTTATAAGAGAGTTCAGTCCTTGGGGCTTCATGTCAGGTATTTCATAGCAGAAAGGCAAGAAACGAGTGGGTTTGTTTCCAGGGCCAACTCACCCAAATTCCTGATGAAGGGCTTTTGCCCGAAATGTGGATTCTCCTGCTTCTCGGATGCTGCCTGACCTGCTGTGCTTTTCCAGCACCACACTCTCCACTCTGATCTCCAGCATCTGCAGTTCTCACTCTCTCCTCTCTCCTCTTGTCACCACCTCCAATGAGGGGAACATTCCACCAATAAGAATTATGTGTAGCTTGGATGAGGTTGAGTAGTTCCTAATGACCATTGTCTACATTAACAGAAACATAATGATCACACCAGACGGTTGTTACCATTTTTAGAACGATACCCCAGCATTTTCAATTTTGTCAACAGAGATGAAAATGGGAGAAATTGGGGGAAATGTACAATTAAATAATGGTGACGTTTTTCTATGACAAATTCAGAAATTGCTGGAGAGACGTCAGAACTGAAGACGGAACACTCAACTCCAAATGTTGATACTACTTTCTATCCACAGTTGCAGAGTTTCTCCAGCAATTTCTGTTTTCGTTTCTGTATTTGTTTCAGAACTTCCACATCTGCACTTTGTTTTATTTTCATGTTTTTCTAAGCTCGCTCTCTGATATTTTTCTGCATCAATCCTCCACAAGTTAGGAGCAGGCCTCAATATCTAGATATGATTCATAAACAATTCTAATTTAATGGATATCAGCTAGGTAGCAATAGAAGCAGCTGAAAATGTGTTGCTGGAAAAGCGCAGCAGGTCAGGCAGCATCCAAGGAACAGGAGAATCGACGTTTCGGGCATAAGCCCTTCTTCAGGAGCTTATGCCCGAAACGTCGATTCTCCTGTTCCTTGGATGCTGTCTGACCTGCTGTGCTTTTCCAGCAACACATTTTTCAGCTCTGATCTCCAGCATCTGCAGTCCTCACTTTCACCAGCAATAGAAGCACTATAGTTTGGGGTGAGGGTGGGAAAAATCACGGATTGATTTGATTTTTACCTAGTGATCTCAAAGGATTTTCTGATTAAAATCTGATTGGGTTCAGCTTTCATACTTCCTGTGGTGAAATAGCATTAATGATCAATGCTGGGACTTGCATCCAAAAAATCAGTGATTCCAGAATTGAGTTGAATTGTTAAAATCAGAAAAAGTCAACTTTTTCCAATGAAAAGGAAATCATTTCATCAGATCTTTTGGCTCAGGCCCAGGCTCTTTGTTAATCACTTGCATAGATTACTTTGTGGAATTCAACTAACAGTCAGTTACAAATATGTCTACCAAAAACAAGAACAATCTACATGCTGATGAGGTATTATGAATTAATAAAGACAAAGGAAAAGATTACTGTAAAATTTGTTTGCTTTTTAGATTAGATTACCTTCGGCCCAACAAGTCCACACCGACCCTCTGAAGTGTAACCCACCCAGACCCATTTCCCTCTGAATGATGCACCTCACACTATGGGTGATTTAGCATGGCTAATTCACCTGACCTGCTCATCTTTGGAGTGTGTGAGGAAACCGGAGCACCCAGAGGAAATCCACGCAGACCATTGTCTACTTTAACAGAAACATAATGATCACGCTAGAGGGTTGTTGCCATTTTTAGAACGATAACCCAGCATTTTCAATTTTTGCCTTATCCATGCCATTCATGATTTTTAAAATCTCCATGAAGCCTCTGTTCTGCGGAGGATTAGCCCCAGCCTGGTCAGCCTCTCCCCGTTGCTCGGACCCTCCAACCCTGGCAGCATCCTCGTGGATCTTTTCTGGGCCCTTTCAAGTTTCACCCCATCCTTCCTCTCGCAGGGAGACCAGAGTTGCATGCTGTCTTCTAGCAGTAGCCTGGCCAGTGTCCTGTGCAGCTGCGGTGTAGCCTCCCGGCTCCTGTGCTCAGTGCACTGGCCAATAGGGGCAAGCATGCAGTGCTTTCTTCAGTATCCTGTCTGCCTGTGGCTCCACTTTCAAGGAACTATGAAGGGATGTGCATGGTAGGTGGGTTAGCCATGGGAAATGCAGGGCTTCAGAGACTGGGCAGAATGGTCTGGGTAGAATGTTGTTCGGAGAGTTGGTATAGACTCGATGAGCCGAATAGCATGCTTCCACACAGAAAACATTACAATTTCACCAAGCAAACATGAACTGAGTTAAAAAAATTCCACTTGAGACCTTTTGTTGAGGATGGACGTCTGTGAAGAGGGAAGAATATTCAATATTTGATTGAGTTTTTTTGAGGAAGTCACAAAGAGGATTGATGAGGGCAGAACAGTATATGTGATCTATATGGACTTCAGTAAGGCGTTCGACAAGGTACCCCATGAGAGACTGTTCAGCAAGGTTAGATCTCATGGAATACAGGGAGAACTAGCCATTTGGATACAGAACTGGCGCAATGTTAGAAGAGTAAGGGTGGTGGTGGAGGGTTGTTTTTCAGACTGGAGACCAGTGGAGTGCCACAGGGATCGGTGCTGGGTCCTCTACTTTTTGTCATTTACATAAATGATTTGGATGCGAGCATAAGAGGTACAGTTAGTAAGTTTTCAGATGACACCAAAATTGGAGGTGTAGTGGACAGCGAAGAGGATTACCTCAGATTACAACAGGATATTGACCAAATGGGCCAATGGGCTGAGAAGTGGCAGATGGAGTTTAATTCAGATAAATGTGTGGTGCTGCATTTTGGGAAAGCAAATTTTAGCAGGACTTATACACTTAATGGTAAGGTCCTAGGGAGTGTTGCTAAACAAAGAGACCTTGGAATGCAGGTTCATGGCTCTTTGAAGGTTGAGTCGTGGGTGGATAGGATAGTGAAGAAGGCGTTTATTATGCTTTCCTTTAGTGGTCAGGGTGTTGAGTACAGGAGTTGGGAAGTCGTGTTGCTGCTGTACAGGACATTGGTTAGGCCACTGTTGGAACATTGCGTGCAATTCTGGTCTCCTTCCTATCAGAGGGGTGTTGTGGGACTTGAGGGAGTTCAGGGGGGATTTGCGGGGAAATTGCCAGGGTTGGAGGGTTTGGGCTGTGGGGAGGGGGGGAACTGAGCAGGCTAGGTCTGTTTTCCCTGGAGAGTTGGAGGCTGAGAGGTGACCTTATAGAGGTTTACGGGATTTGAGGGGCAGGGATGGGGTGAATGGGCAAGGTCATTTCCCTGGGGTCAGGCGGTCCGAAACTGGAGGGTGTGGGTTTGGGGTGAGAGGGGAAAGATATAGGGGAGACCTACGGGGCAACTTTTTCACACAGAGGGTGGTACGTGTATGGAATGAGCTGCCAGAGGAAGTGGTGGAGGCTGGTACAATTGCAACATTTAAGAGGCATTTGGATGGGTATATGAATAGGAAGCGTTTGGAGAGATATGGGCCGGGTGCTGGCAGATGGGACAAGACTGGTCGGCATGGACTGAAGGGTCTGTTTCCATGCTGTATATCTCTATGACTCTATATCTTATCTTTTCCCTGGAGCAGTCCAGAACGAGAGGGCATAGGTTTAGGGTGAGAGGGGAAAGAAAAAATATTTGTATCATCGATAGTCATAGGTGAGGTGCCGGATGACTGGAGGTTGGCTAACGTAGTGCCACTGTTTAAGAAAGATAGTAAGGACAAGCCAGGGAACTATAGACCAGTGAGCTTGATGTTGGTGGTGGGCAAGTTGTTGGAGGAAATCCTGAGGGACAGGATGTACATGTATTTGGAAAGGCAAGGACTGATTAGGATAGTCAACATGGCTTTGTGTGTGGGAAAACATGTCTCACAATCTTGATTGAGTTTTTTGAAGAAGTATCAAAGAGGATTGATGAGGGCAGAGTGGTAGATGTGATCTATATGGAATTCAGTAAGGCGTTTGACAAGGTTCCCCATGGGAGACTGGTAAGCCAGGTTAGATCACAAGGAATACAGGGAGATCTAGCCATTTGGATACAGAACTGGCTCAAAAGGTAGAAGGCAGAGGGTGATCGTGAAGGATTGTTTTTCAGACTGGAGGTTTGTGACCAGTGGAGTGCCACAAGGATCGGTGCTTGGTCCACTACTTTTCATCATTTATATAAATGATTTGGATGTGAGCATAAGGGGTATAGTTCGTAAGTTTGCAGATGACACCAAAATTGGAGGTGTGGTGGACAGTGAAGAAGGTTACCTCAGATTATGATGGGTTCTTAATCAGATGGGCCAATGGGCTGAGAAGTGGCAGATGGAATTTAATTCAGATAAATGCGAGGTGCTGCATTTTGGGAAAGCAAATCAGAGCAGGACTTATAAACTTAATGGTAAGGTCCTAGGGAGTGTTGCTGAACAAAGAGACCTTTGAGTGCAGGTTCATAGCTCCTTGAAAGTGAAGTCACAGGTAGATAGGATAGTGAAGAAGGTGTTGGGAAAGTTTCCTTTATTGGTCAGAGTATTGTGTACAGGAGTTGGGAGGGCATGTTGCGGCTGTACAGGACATTGATTAAGCCACTGTTGGAATATTGCGTGCAATTCTGATCGCCTTCCTATCGGAAAGATGTTGTGGAACTTGAAAGGGTTCAGAAAAGATTTACAAGGATGTTGCCAGGGATGGAGGATTTGAGCTATAAGGAGAGGCTGAATAGGCTGGGGCTGTTTTCCCTGCAGTGTCAGAGGCTGAGGGGTGACCTCATAGAGGTTAATAAAGTCATGAGGGGCATGGATAGGATAAATAGACAAAGTCTTTTCCCTGGGGTGGGGGAGTCCAGAACTGGAGGGCATAGGTTTAGGGTGAGAGGGGAAAGATATAAAAGAGACCTAAGTGGCAACTTTTTCACACAGAGGGCGGTAGGTGTATGGAATGAGCTGCTGGAGGAAGTGGTGGAGGCTGATACAATTGCAACATTTAAAAGACATTTGGATGGGTATATGAATAGGAAGGGTTTGTAAGGATATGGGCGGGTGCTGGTCGGTGGGACTAGATTGGGTTGGGTTACCTGGTCGCCATGGACGGGTTGGCCCGAAGGGTCTGTTTCCGTGCTGTACATCTCTATGACTCTAAGTTGCAACTGATTGGAAATAGTACAACTTTTCAAGCTGCAACAAATGTCCCCTTCTTTGAGCAGCTTTCATGAGGGAAGACCTCTAAAGAATTTCACCCGCATTAAGTCCCTCACTCCCATCACCCTAATCTGTCAAGGTTAACTTCTTTATTTTGCCTAATGGCTTCAATTCACAATTCTGATCCCCAGGTCCAAATATTCCGTAACCCACTCCTCCAGGTCTAAATGATTTCCAGAAACAACGGGCTCCAACTTGATCGTTCAGTGGGCAACTAAACCTCTCTGGAACTTCCAGCTGCTTTGTCATTGCCTCGTTGTTTTCAAAAGTCCCACATACTGTCTTTCATGGTTCCATCTCGGGTTGACTCCTCCGATTTCCCGCTGACTCCGCTGTCTCTCGCTTGATGTACAACACCGAACGTCAATGCATCACGCACAGGAAAACAGCGAATAAAATGTTTTAGTCACTTAACCTACCGGAGCAACTTCTACAACAGTGTCCAAATTAAACGTAAACGCTTGTGGTAGTTTCCCTACTTCTCGGTCAGAGAGTTTGCTGATCAAACTGATTAAAAATATCTACAAATTAACTCAACCAGGTATTGTATCTTGCTTCCTAGCAACACAGCTGTGTGTGTTTTGTTCTTTCAACCGGTCGAAATGTGCCGAAGCATTCGTGACATTGAGAAGGGCATGAAAGCTGGAGAAACGCATACTGACAATGAAAGATGACTATCGTCACGCGGGCATAACATCTTTGTCAATGATCTAGCGGCGGTCCATATTCTTTTCCCCCTGACCGAGGCAGAGCGAGGAAACTTCACGTTGTTCCATTTCAGCCGCAAATGCCAGGGGTTGCCATACACGCCATTCACCAGTGAGTGGCGCTGCCGGCCGCTGACCGAGGGACCAATCAGAGCGCCGCCTGTCCTTAAGCCCCGCCCCAAGGGGGGGTATCCTGCCGTTGTGACGTCAGGCAGCGAAGTCCCGCGCTATAAAGTAGCGACCGGGATTCCCTGGCCACGTGTCTGCTCTCATTGTCTAGCCTGTGCCCTAGCAAGCATTAGTGCTGCGGCGGCCCGGGCTTTCTTAAACTAGAACCTATCTCTCACTGCCAGTTATAGTCGTTTGTACTATGAGTTCGGACATTCAAAAAGCTTCGAGTGGTGGTTGCCTTCACCCTAAAATTACCCGGGAGAGAACGGATTTGAACCGGATGGTTACCGCTCCCAAGACCGGCAAATGTTACTGCCGAGGGCGGCTGCTCGGAAAGGTATGGTACAGCTCTGTTAGAAAACCTCTTGCCTCGTAGTGAAGCCGTTTGGAAATGCTGCTGTGCACGACCGTGCGTGTGTGCGCTTTTTTTTTAATAAACCATACGCACACCTCCTTTATTTCGCTCCAAGCGTTGAAAGTTTGCAGATTGTGTTTGGTTTATTTGTGAACGGTTATCGCCTATTTCTGGACGCCCTCTTATTTAATATTCCGTGCTTGGAGTACAGATGTGATGATGGTTATCATTACGACAAAGGTTTCCCGAGGGCTCTTCTATTTAAAACGGTTGTGTGACCTTCACTTTGCTAGCTCACTTCCATGTATTTTCATGGAAAGGGGTATTTGATTCATTTTAACTGAATTCAAATGCTGTCCGTGCAAATAACGGGCAAGATTTGCGTGACTGAAACGACAATGAGCATACAAATTTTTTTCACAAACAACTGTCGAGTGATTTATACCTGGTATTCTAGCTGAAGCTTTCTAACCGGTCATTCAGTTGACTGCATCTTAGGAATTAGCTCATTTAACAGTCAGGTGTGGTATAGGCAGCCTGTGTATGAGTATGGGTCGAAGCTTCTAATTATCAGCGTTGTTTCATATCGTTACTGTTTTCGCGTTTTAATTTCTCAATGGAAACGCTCGATGGAGTTGAGTGGATCATTACTGGGAGGGGATGGCGATGGGATGGAATGCCGTTTCAGCGGGCTCCGAGGCTACGTTTTATTGGTTCTGGCTGGTTGAATTTCTGAATCTGCATGATTCCGCATGACCTCATGTGAATGCTCTCTGCAGGCAAGGGGAAAGTACGGACCTCTATTTTTCGGGTGGTGGTTGAGAATTTTTCGCCTCCAAGTGGAAATGCACATTGAGGAAGAGTTGCATCCACTCCGTTGTGGCAAGCTTATACTGCCACGTGTGAATTTCTGCAACTGGAAGCGGAAACCCCCTTCCATCACTTTTATTTTTACATAGGATGAAGAGCATATCTTAGAATATTCCTGTTGGCGTAGTATTAGACGCTTAGACATGGCTGTCTCTGAGGTGAAAAATAAGTTGTTTAATGCTTTGCCTCAACCCGAAGTTGTTATATCACCTGGATTCGAACCTGAAGTTATCGAGGGTGAATAATATCATCAACTTGCATTTGTATAGCCCCTTTCTAGAAACAGTTTAAAAGACTTCAAGATGCATCAGGGGAGCATTTATCTGAATGAAATCTGATATCCCCCCGCCCCCCCCCCCCCCCGGGTTGTCTTGCATTTGAATTAGATGTTCACAAGGTTAGGTTTTAAAATAACTAGGAATGAGGGGCTTATGCCCGAAACGTCGATTCTCCTGTTCCTTGGATGCTGCCTGACCTGCGCTTTTCCAGCAACACATTTTCAGTTCTGATCTGCAGCCCTCACTTTCTCCTTTTAAAATAACTTTGTAAGATTTTGTTTTTTTATTTGAAGTCCAGGCATGATTTTTAAAGCGGGAGTGGGGTTGTTTGATTAGGCACAAGTGCTGAATTGGGTTATGAGTTCAAAGGCTTAGTAAAATCTTAGATTGCTGTACAATCTACCTGAGGCAAAAGGAAAATTGTTTGCAACAATGAGAAAGTGAAACGAAAATCCAACTGTAGTCTGGGAAACCTGAAAATTGCCACTTAATCAATGAAGGAAAATTTTAAACTATAATATCTAAGATGTCAACTATTGTCTCTTGGCTGGGCTCTCTGAATATTACCATTGTTGATGTCTTTTAAGTGGCAGATAGCATTGCACCAGCTTCATGGTTTGGAACTGTTAGTGGTGTACCCTGAATTTTCAGAACTTCCCTTGAATTCCCTCAAATCTACCTGCTTGTGTAGGTTGCCTTAGTATCTGACTTGTCAAGACAAAACACTGACTCGCAACGTTAGCACAGTGCTGATGACTGACTCTTCTGTATTGCATGAGCCTATTGTCTGAGCTAAGCTACACTGATTAATTTGTCAAATGCAAAAGTGCATATAAGTTGACATTTAATACAGAATAAATACTTGTTTGCATTTAACTGCAGCTTTAGTGATGTGGTCTTGCTCTTGTTAAATGTACACCCAATATTAAATAGTGGGAGCCAGAATCATGGGGTTTATTAAAGCACAATCTCTTTTAATCCCTGGTGTATGCTCACACCAATATTATTGAAGAAGAAAACAACACTGTCATCCCCATCCATTCCTAGGAAATTTAGCTGTATTGGGGGCTGTAGGAATGTGTTCTATATAACTTCCGCTTTTAGAATCTCAAGTCTTCTAAGGAATCCCACTTGTTTTAGTATTAATAGTTCAAAAGTCAAAAATGAAGTAAATGAATTTATATGTATACCTTCTGAAAAAGGCAGTGTAATCTGGTCTGGTGTGTATGGTGGATTAGTTGTCAAAGCTTTCTTTTCAAGATTAGCTAGCTAGTTTTAAGGAGCATGGTCATGATGGTAACTGTTTTAATGTACCCTGCATAATTCTGTCCAAACTTAATGCTTTGCAGTTTTGATTTTCTGATAATGCAGTTCTTCCACATGCGTATTACTGAAGGTTAGGCAAAAGTGATGACTGCAGATGCTGGACATCGGTCTAGATTAGTGTGCTGGAATAGTACAGCAGGTCATGCAGCATCTGAGGAGCAGGAAAATTGTTTTGGGCAAAAGCCTGTTAAAGGGCTTTTGCCCGAAATGTCTATTTTCCTGCTCCTCAGATGTTGCCTGACCTGTGCTTTTCCAGTACTACTCTCTTTTGAAGGTTGGCCAGTTCGAGATGTGAGGAGATTGGAACTGGATTTGCAATCTTACTAATTTTGTTTTTTTTTCATAATTAGGGTGGATTTGCAAGATGCTACGAAATGACTGATCTCTCCAGTAAAAGGATATATGCAGTTAAAGTTATTCCACATTCCAGAGTGTCCAAGCCTCATCAGAAAGAGAAAGTAAGAACTACTTTGTCCAACATCTCTTTTTCTCTCCAACTTAATATACCATTTGAGGGAATAGTTTGATCTAATAAAGCTCCCTCTTGAAGGGAAACCTATGACTTGCCTGAATTGGGAGGCTAAAAGGAGACTTAGTTTTAAGATGTATACATTGAGAGGCCTTAATTAGTGGTTGTGATGAACCCTTTTCCCCCTCTGACTATGGAGAATTGATTTTGGTAGGAGAATTACAAGAAAGCTGAGGAATTTTTTTTTTGAATTTGAAATGGGGATCTGGGACTCCACTGAAATTGCACTAGAGGCAGAAACCCTCCAGTGTGTTCAGCCACGTACTGGAGGTACAGGACCTCCCCAATGATATGGACCAAATGCTGGGAAGTGGAATCTGGCTTGGTGGCTTATTTTGCAGCTGGTGCAGACAGCATGGATAGACTTTATTTTTAAATCATTCATGTGACATGGGTTTGCAGTTTAGACCAGCATATTTGCCTGTCTCCAGTTGTGGTGGTGAGCTGCTGCCTTGAATAACTTGCAATCCACTTGATGTAGGCACTTTCTCAGTATTTTGAGAGGGAGAGAGTTCTGAGATGGACTCAGTGACAATGTTTTGTTTTTGAGGTCAGGGTGGGTGGCTTGGCGGGGAACTTGCAGGTAATGCTCCAATGCACTTGCTGCCCTTTTCCTTTTGAAACTGTTGTGGTCATGGGTTTGGATAGTGCTGCCTGAGGAGCCTTAGTGAATTTCTGCTATGTGTCTTGTTGATGGTGCACACTGCTGTGAACTGGCAGTGGAGGAGTGTCAGTGGGATCCTGAAAACCAAATGGGCTGCTTGCCTTGGATGGTGTCAAGCTTCTGGTGTTGGAGCTGCATCAAGGCAAGTAGTGTGCTCATCTCACTGACATGTGCTTTGTGGATGATGGATAGGCTTTGGGAAATCAGAATGTGTAGTCACCCTTGCTTCTCTTACCACCGTAGAGGTATAGGGAACTGAAGCAGAACTCTTGGTCCTACTTGCCCATGCTGACCAGGTATCCTAAATTAATCTAGTCTATTGGAACTCTGTTCTCTGGCTCATGTCTGAGTAATGAGGTCAGGAGCTGAGTGGCCCTGCAGAACCCAAAATGCATCACTGAGCAGATTATTGCTAAGTGCCGTTTGATAGAATTGTTGATGGGATATTCTTTCTCCCCCCCCCCCCCCCCTCCCCCACCCCATCATCCAGAGACTGATTGATAGAGTAGTAATTTCACTGGGTTAGATTTGTCCTGCATTTAATGTTCAGGATATGCTTGGGTAACTTTCTACATTGGGTCGATTCCATACTAAAGCTGCATGGCTAGGGGGGTCAAGGTTGAGTAATAGTGGTATGTTCTTCAGAAGGGTTGGTGCAGACTCAATGGGCTGAATTGCCTTTTTCTGCACTGTAGGGAATTTAAAATTCTAATGTCAAGGACCCATAGCATTTGCAATATAGTGCCTTTGGCTGTTTCTGTCAATCCACATAATCAATCAAATTTGATTGACTCTATGTTGCAGACTTCATGGAGACCGGGATAGTCGTCCACTTTGTGCACCTAGGTGAGCATCTTCTAAAGATGGAGAAATGTAGGGGAGTATCTGTGCATAATTTACTCTTCCAAAAGAGCCTGCACAGAATTGATGGGTTGAATGGCCTTTTTTGTTAAGCAATTGCTACAACAGAGCTTTCTGAGCTTCTGTCCTAAGCATACCAGATGTTTTGAGATGGGCCTACTTGAGAGGTCTGTGAATCTTAGCTTAACGTAGTTTTGTGTCCTGGCAAATGGTATATAAATGAAAACATTTCACTTGAGCTATAACTACCTCTGGAAGACTAAATCAAGTTTTGTTTTTATAATAGATTGAAAAGGAAATTGAACTCCATAAATCCCTGTCCAATAAACACATAGTGAAATTTTACCATAACTTTGAAGATGATGAAAATATTTATATCTTTCTGGAGCACTGCAGTCATAAGGTGGGTAGAATTGTGCTGGCAATTTATGTAGTTATACTGCATGTTTACTAGTTCTTTATGCATAAAGTGTGCAAATTTTTGAATCCTTAAACATAAACTCTTATCAATTCAATTGTCAACAATAGTTTGAAATTGCACTGAATATTTCATCTACTTTGATTAAAGTAGATTTTTAAAATAACACTTAGTTGCTATATTCATTTATTAATTGTATTGTTTCTGCTCCTTTAAAACTAAGGAAAAAGTCTATGCAGTTTTCTTAGTGATACTTTGTTGCCTTTCAGTCATTAGCGCACATTTTGAAAGCAAGAAGAACGTTAACAGAGCCAGAAGTCCGGTATTACCTCCGACAAATTATCTTAGGCCTAAAGTATCTCCACGTTCGGGATATTCTTCATAGAGATCTCAAGCTAGGTTTGTATAATCTAAGTGATTTAGATTTGATTTTTAAAAAGATTTTTGGGTGGATTGTTTTTTTTTCTGAAGTGATCAGTTCAAGTTCTAGAATTATAGAATCCCCAGTGTAGAAGTAGGCCATTTGACCCATCAAGTCCACACCAACTCTCCAAATAGCATCCCACTCTATCCCTGTAATGCTGCATTTTTCCATGGCTAATCCACCTAGCCTGCCCAACCCTGGACACTGAGCAATTTAGCTTGCCCAGCAAATCTACCTAACCTGCACTTTGGATGTGGGAGGAAACCAGAGCACTTGGAGGAAACCCATGAGACGCTGGGAGAAGTGCAAACTCCACACAGTTCTTTGAAGGCTAAGTACTTGCAGTTCACTTTAGTATTTCTGGCTTGGAGGGGGAAAACTTGGTCTGATATACAATGACTAAGTGTGTGCATCTGAAACTTTACTGTTTTCTTTTTTTAAAAAAAAAACTTTCATTTTCCATCTCTATTCTGGAGGTGTCACTTTGCATGAACCTGGGCACTAATCTTGGTCAATTAATGACAATTTTGGGTTAGGTAAGAGAATGTGACTAATTCCAGCAAACTAATCCCTGTTGAGAATCCCTTTTTTGGTTTTATGCCCCACCCACCTTTTCAGAGACCAATGCCTAGAGTCATACAGCGTGGTAAGACATCCCTCAATCCAACTATTCAATCTGAATCATGTTCCCAAATCAAACTAGTCCCATTTGTTTTGTTTTTTTTTGTTTTTCCTCTTATTCACTAGCTTTATCCAAATATCTTAGAGTTGCAACTGTACCGGTATCCACTGGAAATTCATTCCCCACGCAAATCACTCTAACAATACCAAAAAGGTGCCCCTCTGTCCTCTTAAATCTTTCCACCTCCCCTTAAATGTATCTGATAGTTTTGGATTCTCCCTCATCTTATTGTTGCCCCTCATATTATAAATCTCCAAGGTCACCCCTCAACATCCTATGCTGCATTGAAAAAAGATAACTCAAACCTTTCATTCCTGGTGAATATTCTCTGGACCACCACCCCATAATCTATCTTATCACCCTTCCTATAGCAGGGTGATAAGAATGGTACACAATACTCCAGAAGCAGCTTCACTAATGTCCTGTACAATCTCAGCATGATGTCCCAATCCAAATACTCAAGGTCTGAGCAATGAAGGCAAGCATGCTAAATGCTGCTTTAATGAGTCTGTTCTTTGTCTACATATGATGCAAATTTCAATGTACCTGAACGTCTAGGTCTCTGTTTGGCAATATTACCCAGGGCCCTACTCAATATATATCTTGCCCTTGTATTGCATTTTGGTAAAATGAACTCATCTGCCATTCCTTGGCCCAAGCTCGCTATTGGCCTGAGCCCAAGGAATTGATCAAGCCCATTATTGTATCTTCTGGCCATGTATTAACCAGAGAGAAATCAGTATCACATTGCCTTTCCAAAGGAAGTATAAAGATTTTGGCCTTGACTGATGTGGGTTTTAGTGCACTAAACCTGTTTTAGAATAAATGTAATTTCACTGTATGTTTTTGCTAAAACACTTTTACTTCTATATAGGTAATTTCTTTGTCAATGAGAACATGGAAGTGAAAGTTGGAGACTTTGGTTTGGCAACAAAGCTTCTACCAGTTGACCAGAGGAAAAGGTGTGTGACTTGTTTGAATGAGTTGTATGGGATTATGATAGTTAGGACCTGATCGGGCCAGTCCAGATTTGGGGCAGTTGGAGAAGAGATGGTGGTAAGAATTACCAACTGTGTATATTTACAATTGGTCAGTAGCACAAGGAAGCTGTGGTAAGCTGTAAAAGCTAGTGTATGCAGTTAGGATCTGTCTTTGGAGCACTGATCTCGAGTGGTAGTTATTGGACCTAGAAATGATTGCTGGATGTGCAGTGCTCTTTCAGGCCTTACTCCAGAAAGACAAGTCCTGCAGAGGAAGAGAAAGGGTTTACTAACTGGCTTTGCGTTAAGTTTTGACAGTTGAATAAGCTAGACATGAGTTAGTCAAACTAGTTTAATAACTATTTATTCTTTATTATAATATTCTGGCTTCCTTCTTTTTCAGGACAATCTGTGGTACCCCAAACTATCTAGCACCTGAAGTACTAAACAAACAAGGCCATGGTCCTGAGGCTGACATCTGGTCTTTGGGCTGTGTAATGTAAGTTGCTTTTTTTTTTATTTGTATAGCAATCAGAAGTTATGGAAAAAGTGGCAAACCGCTGTAGATAATTAAGGCTATTTTTAACAGCTGTAGATCAATTTGGAGCAGGCATGGGGTTTATTTGTATTAACAAAACCGCTACTTCCTGTGCAACAAGCCTCAGTGCTGACATAAACATCAGTTAAAGTGGTGATGTCAAGCCTGAAATGTGAGAATCTTCAGCAAACAAAGGTCTGGCCTGGCTGACATCAGCAACATTTTAGACTGTTTTTCTGATCATGCAGCTTTCAGCATCCAATTTTCTAAGCTGACAAATTCCACGGTCTGCATCATAGTACAGCTCAATGTGCAGGAAACTCACCAATAGCACTTCCTAGTTGTTCAAGCCCTTCTCGAGCAGAGACTAATCTTTTTTTATTTTGTTAAACCAGCCACTGATACGGATTCCTGATGAAGGGCTTTTGCTCAAAATGTCAAATTTTTTTTAATTTAATTTTTTTTTCTGCTCCTCTGCCTGACCTGCTGTGCTTTTCCAGCACCAGTCTGATCTCCAGCATCTGCAGTCCTCCCTTTCACCCAGTCACTGATACTGTTGTATCTTGCTGACAGCTTGATCCTTGTTCTTGTTGAGCTCAGTTTGTGGAAGTCTGCATATCTGAACAAAGTTCCTATGTAGCACTTAAATCAATCTCTTGTAGAAACAAAACTTGAGACACTTCACACTTTCATCTTAAAAGCATGAAGGCCTCAATTGCAAACTATGATGCAATTGTAAATTGTTTGCTTCTATTGTCAATTTTACATTGACATTTTGCTTGTCAATCAAGCAAATGGAGGATGTTGCTGGGATATTAAACTGTTTTCTGATGTTCATAGGTACACCATGTTGTCTGGCCGGCCTCCATTTGAGACCTCTGACCTCAAGGACACCTACAGATGCATTCGAGCAGTTGAGTACAGCATGCCATCATCATTTTCAGCTGCTGCAAAGGATCTTGTCAGTAGCATCCTAAAGAAGAATCCAGAACAAAGACCTACACTAGATGCGGTTATGCACCATGACTTTTTTACAAAAGTAAGGACACTTCTCAGATTGGACTGATCATACATGGGGAGGGTGGAAAATAATACAGTAATATTGGGTCAGCTGTGATTGAATATCAAGAGTCTGTTGTCATCAAACACTTTTTAAACTGTTTAGAGACTATACCTTTTTTTGAGCATATTTTGCAATAGTTGCTCTGCAATGCTTCTCTCCAATCTTTAATATGGTTACTTTAATTTTAGTAACATTGGGAAAGGATTTACCTTTATAAAAGCAAATAACTCTGGATGTTACTTCCTCTATCCTGTTAATTTGCAAAGGGAATCCCTTCAGTGACATTTGCCATAGTTGCCTGAGCCACTTGTATTTGTGAATATTTTGAGTATTGCACAATTAATGACTAGTAATCATCAGCTATTTTGAAGAACAGGATTTTTGGTTACTTTAGTAATTTTCAATATAAACTAAATATGAACAGGAGCAGGCCACTTGGTCCTTTATAGACTTCTCTGCCATTCAATAAGATTTATATATAATTCTCAACATAAACCAACTAAGTATTTGGTTTGCTTTTGGATTTTTTGAGTTTATGTAAACATTTTTTTAATCAAGGAATTTTTTTGTCTGTGCAGGGCTTTATACCTGATGTGCTCCACCCAAGCAGCTGTTTAATGGTTCCTGAACTGAATATCCCAACTCCCACTAAAAACTTCTTGAAAAAGTTTACTGAAGCTTTGTTTTTTAGGAAAAAAAACTCAAAAGGTTAGTGATATGACAACTTTATATAATGTTGCTAAAATTCCTGGAGAGTTAAAATTAGTCTCGCTGTTTTTTTTTAACTATTACCATAAGCCTGATTTGCTGATCACTTGTAGCCATGCAATCCTGCAGCTTTCAGGTGGTTAACCGTGGCTGATAGACAAGGTTAAAAGCTTTGTCTCTAGCATCAATTTTTTAAAAATACTTTGGATAACTCAGCTGTTTTTAAATTGACTTCTAAAGTGTCTACAAAGGCTATCATTATATTCCATCCTCTCCTATTGCATGATTTGGGATGCATGTAATTTAAATTGCAAGTAACTATACACTAAAACTTTAATTTTTTTTCTTCCATATTACATAACCTTACAACATAAAGATGTTGTAATTTGTTCATTCTTTGGAAAGTTCATTTGATTCTTGCACCTAAACTCAGCTTTGAAAAGCCATGTAGTCTGTAGCGATCATCATACCATTTCTTTCTTATGTGGAAATTCTTTAGCACTAGAGGAAAGCTTTTTATTTCCAAAATCAGTGTTTCTGCTGAATCGTGTCCCTTGCTCTAATGGTTCAGCTTGGCTTCAATCTCTGAGCAAAGAACTATGTTCCACACAGCAATCTCTTGCAATCTATATTAAATAAATCTAGTATAGTTTTTACAAAACTTCTTTAGTCTAAAACGTGCATCTGGATTGCAGATACGAAAACCATTTGTGTGGAGAAGGATGATATTTCCAAGCTTGCTGCAGATCTTGTAAAGACCTCCATCCACAGACAGACCAGCTATAAAACTGAGAATGCAACTGAGGTAATGACAAGTTAATTGAAGCACTCTATTTCTGTTTTTCTTCCTTGCCAGATAAATGGAGTCTAATTCCCTTACATCCGTGTGTTAGTTCCATTAATAAAAATTTGAGTCTTGCCTCATCTGTTTTTAACTCTTGCTTCATTCGAAAATGACCATTCAGGCCTTTTCTAAACTCTTTTCTAGCCTCTTTAATTGTATTTCTTTGTATTGTAGTAATATATTTGCATAATTTGGTAAAGGCTTTTGCATTTATTGAAGTCCAAAATCCAATTGTAGCACCCTAGTATCACTTCATTTCTGAATTGGAAAGTAACAAGAAGTTGGATGCAATTCTTATGACAGATATTAAAAATCTGTTGCAAATATTGCAGAGTTACAACAGCAAATGTCAAGTGCAAAATATCATGTTCTTGAGGTCAAATGACTCATAGAAAATTTTGATATGCAGGAGGAGATGAAGGAAATGCGTTCCTTTTTTATGTTGGAATCATTGTGGCTTCCTGCATTTGCACTTAACCTACTTAACTGATGTTGATCGTAACTGTTGCAAACAGTTTCCTGTTCTTGCATGAAGTCCTTGATCAATGTACTTTTTTTGGTTCTGTGCAAACACTTTTTTGAATTTTCAGACTTGGATGTTGTTTCTAATGATAGCAATATCTTTGTTTCCTGAATGTGCTCAAAATATTAACAACTGTTTAGATGTTTCTGATATTGAAGAATTCTTTTTTGCTTTTTATTTATGCATATTTGTATTCTTCTTTTCTTAGCCTACATTTCCAACTGGCCAAACAGCAAACACCTTTCAGAGAGGAACTGAAGATGATTCAAAAAAGTTAATCACTGAAACAGAAGGTGCTAATTATGAAAGTGAGTTGATCACTTTATTTTTTTTCTTCCATATCCAGAAGTGCTCTGGCACACCAGTGAATGGCACCACCAATCCTGTTTTCGCTCTTTAACCACAAACTGCCACCAGTAAATCACTAGCTGTACGATCTTGGCTCCATTGACTAGACAGCTGGTTTGCAATGAGTGACACAACAGCAGTGTTTCCTGGACTAGCTGAGGTCGTAATGAAGGACATACCTCAACATTTCTTTTTCCCACCCCTGTGGCAACCCTCTGGTTAAACCTCCTACTAATGAGTGAGCAGCCCCATGGTCTGCTAAAACTCTGGCAACTTTAGCTTTGTAATCTACCAATTAAATTACATCACAATGATCTATGACTCTAACTGAAATATATCCTGGATGTTGACAATATTCTTGTTTTATTTTGTAGCTGCTGAAGATGGGTCTGTAGCTCAGCAAATGGCAGATGCTGCTTCCCACGTTCTCGAAAGCTGTCTTTCAGCCATGCCATCAGGTATTTTTTTCTGTATTTGCAATTCAGTGGAGTTCAAATAAAAATCACTAATTGGACACAACGTTTTAACGATCTCTCCCTTTGTTTTTCAGAAAATTATTCAACCCCCCCCCATCACTTTAGTTTGCACTAATTTCTATTTAAATATTTGCCTTGCATGATAGCAAGTAGTCTTTTAAATAGCCTCCTAGAAAGAAAGGATCTTATACTTCTATTATGTAATTTTATAGCCAGTAAATTGGGCTTCTGACATGTGCGATTAGTGCCACCAGCATTAATAATCTGAATCACAAAATTGTTTAGAGGAATTTTTTGTTTGCCAGGAAACGTGTTCCCTTCTAAGTTTAAGGGAACTTTTCTTTGCAGTCATGAGGGAATGATCCAGTGTTGTCCCAGCTTGATGTTTGTGTGGGCCTGAATGCTTCCCCTAAATTTCCAGTGGACAAATGATTCTAATAAACCAAAGCTACTGAACTAGATATTTCTCTTGTATATTTAGACGAATGAAAAACACTAATTTTGTGGGTTTTTTCTTTTGCAGTGAAAAAAAGCCCAGTTGGACACAGCCTACATAGGTCCAAACCCTTCTTGTGGGTTACCAAATGGGTTGACTACTCCAATAAATATGGCTTTGGTTACCAGTTGTCTAATCGTAGCATTGGTGTCCTGTTCAATGATGGAACTCATATGAGTCTCTCTGCAGACAGGAGGTGAGTCCCATTCCTTAACTTAAATTGTGAACCACTTGCAGAAGATCTTCTGCAACCTCTTCTCTATTCAACCCAGGTACAGAAAGTCCTAATGGCATGAATGTAAATGTTAGCTTTGACACATTGCTGGCATCTAACTTTCTTTAGAATCTGTCAAACCTTTTCTCCCCCCACTTTCTGAAACATGTGTTCAGCAAATTTTACACTGTAGCATCAGATTTTTTTTGCTTTGTCATGTGTGGAACTTAATTAAGCATGATTTCCCAGATACTGAACTTTCTTGTTTCCCCTCTCTCTTTTCACAGGAGTGTGTATTATTACCTCAATAACCACCAGCATTTTTCCTTCTCTGCCTCTGCAATTCCAGAGCAGCTAGTGAAACAGATGACAATTGTCCAGTATTTTGCCAATTACATGGAAGAAAACTTAATGGAGGTGAGATATAACAGCTTTGATATTACTGCATACCAAAACTCCCAAACACTCTAATTTAACAATTTTTTTTGTGATTACCAGTTTTTAAATCAGCTAAAATTCTTCAGAAACTGAATTCAGTTCTAGATCTTTCATAAACTTGTCATGATTTGTTAAATGTCTATATTTAAAATTACATCAATATATTGCAAGTTTCAAAGGAAAATGATTACGTTAGAATTTAACTTTTTTTTTGCAGGGAGGCAACTTGCCCAGAACATTCCTTGAAGATTGTCATGATCCATCTTTGTTCCTGTTGCAGTGGGTTAAAACTGATCATTCCCTATTGATGCTGTTCAACAATGGTACTTTACAGGTAACCTTCTCTTCCAATTTAAGTTTGGTCAATCTAGTTAATAGCTGCCTAATGCTATTGCCTTAGCCAATTCCTCCTCTTTATCCTGTACAACTAAATTTGCCATTGAGCATAATGAGTCATAAATATGCTTTGGGCTGCTGGAATCTGAACTTTTTTCGTTTTCAGTTAACTAAACGTTAAATATTACTCCCCACAAACTCATTCAGAACAATGAGCACTGAATATCTGTCCAGTGATGTAACATCTCTTCTGATTGTTAAAACATCTGTCCTCAGGACTAGAATGATTGAACTTTGTACATTAATATTCTCAAAGTATTAAAATTGTTTTTTTGTCTTAACAGGTTAACTTTTATCATGATCACACAAAACTCATTCTGTGTAAAGCTGACCATTCTTATCTACTTACTTATATCAACAAAGATCGTGTTGCCTGCACATACAGATTGAGCACTATAATGGAACTAGGCTGTTCACAAGAACTCCACCACCGTCTGACATATACACTGAAACTGTTGCAACAGCAACAGAAGGCAAATCACATATGAATCAATCACTTTTTGAGGAGGAATATAACATTACTTCTACTATGGACTCTTACTTGGTGCAAACTATTGAACCACCTGGCAAGAAAAGCTGCTGTTTATTTTGGAGGCGTGGAATCTGAAGTCAGACTATTGGTGGTTTATAATCGTGTCTGTTTTAAATGTCACTAATGAGAAGGATATGTTCACATAAGCGAGCTGTTGAAGTTTTTTTGTTTTTCCACTCCCTCCATGCTAGAGTTTGAAGAACTTCAGTGGGAAGTGAAATTTGCCACAGTTTCCTAATTATACCCTAAAATTGACTTGTATAAATTTAAGCCGCTGTTCTGGTGCATCAAAGGTTTTTTCAAAATCTCCTGATTTTTACTGGTATGGAAAGCAAATCTTTATCTCCCACTTATCACCTGGCAAGCTTTTAACTACTTGGCTTTGAGTTTGCTAAGTCTTCAACCTCCTCTAAGAAAACCATGCTGCCTCTATATTGGTAAGAATGTTTCAGAATGCAGTGGGTCCAGCTCCATTTCAAAACTGGCTAATTTGGGTCAGATTATGTTGAATGCTAACACTGGGAATGGCAGATGCTTATTGCAGATGGAGTGCAGGATAATCCATTGTTCATTCTATCAAGATCTGGATAGACCAGAATGGATCAACCTACTTTGATTTGGTTCCTTAGTGCCATGAACAGTGTGTTGCTTTTCCCTTTTTTTTTTTAAGAAAGCAAACTCTTCTACATTTTAAACTAATCGATGTGTACAGGCTTCGGTTACTGACTTTTTTTTTGTTTTAAAAAGCTAGGTTCGAAATCAAAATCCTGGTTTGATACATCTGTGTAATGACCTGCATTTTCTGATTATTTCTGACTTTTGTACTGCTTGTTTTAGATTTGTGTATGTCTGGCAACAGCAGTCTGCTCTGTTCCAGTAATGCCCTTTTTTTGTGTGGAGAGTCTGAGAGGAAGAGATTTGGTTATTGGTTATGACCAGCCTAGTGTTTTCTTTTCCCCCAGACTCTCTACAGACTAGATGTACAGCTTGTTAAGGTAAATTTTGCAACATGGAACCACAATTCCTTTATGAAGTGAGACTAAATTCTTACATTTAGCAGTACCAAAAAGGCAATTGTAGCTGAGTTCTTTAATTATCTTAACTGCTTTAAGCTTTTATTTTTGCCTGTTGATGGTTGGGAGAAGTAAGACCTCCTAATATCCAGCAGATTAAAACCAAAACTTTTGTTTTTATCCCACTGGTGTTCCTGGAAATTTGTTTCATATTAATAGAACATTTATAAAGTGGAAAACTTAAAATTACTTGCTCTTTCAGGGTAGTGGAGAAGGTGGTACAAAATGTGGTACAACTGAAGATTTAAATCTTAATGTTCAGCTCATTCCTTTATCTATGCCTCTGGTGAGGTCTCTAGATTCAAAAGTATTTAATACATTTGATCTTATTTATGTTAATGAAAATATTGAATGAGCCTATTTATTTTTGTATTTATTATTTATTTCCTTTATTTTTAAGGATAACCATGCAATTGAAGTTGTGAAAAAGGAGTTGTGAAACTCTCAATTATCAAAATAAAATTCTTTTTTTCTTTGAATCTTTGTTTCCATATCTTTGTGCCAATGGCTTTAGTTTTCAATGAGCAGATGCAAACCATATGAATGTAGATATGTAACTTGCTCTGAGCATCCATGGTGGTGTTTGAGTGGTTAGAGAAGGACTGAGATTTGCAGCTTCTGCAATTCCTCACACATCTATGTCCCCTTTTACAATGACCTAGAAAAGCTGAGAATCAGCAAAGGGAAATTCCTGACAAGATGAATACATAAGTGACTTTTATTTTTAAAAATGGAGTAGCCCTCTGTCAATACCTAGTATGAGGTAGATGTGAGACATTTCTCCCAATCAGGCTTGTTTGTTTATTTGCACTACTTTTTATTCAGTGTTTGCTATGTCCATTTTAAGAATTAGGAGTAGAAGTAGGCAATGGAGTTGTGTCCACTCTGCCATTCAACATGATCACACCTGATGATCTGATTTCAACTTTCCTTCTGGCTCCCCATAGCCCTTTTTTTGTCCTGCTTTTCATCAGAAACACTTATTTCTTGATTCCTCTTCCCACTGCATGCTGGGACAGTGAGTTCCACAGATTCTCAACCCTCAAAAGTAATTTCTCCTCATCCTGGTTTTGAACCAACTTCGCTCTATGACCTCCCTTGTTCAAAGTGCCTGACAAGGGGGATTGTGTGCTCACTTAAATACCTTTAGCATTTTGTTATATACTTCCAGGTTACCCCCATTCTTCCCTGTCCCCCAGACTCATGTCTCTTTACATTGTAATAACACTTTTTATAATCCAATCCTTCAAATAAAAGCCAAGATTCCATTTACTTTATATGCTGTACCTGCATACTGACTTCCTGTAATTCATTCAGGACAGCCATATCCCTCTGAGGCCCTTTGAATCTGCTTCCCTTTTAAATTAATTGCCCTTTTTAAAAAAGAAATCCAGCCAAAATGGGTGACCTCTCATGCACATTTAAACTCCATCTGCCAGATATTGGTCCATTCTCCTGGTCTATCAATATCCATTTATAAACTCTTCACAGCCTGCTTTCCTACTTATTTTAGTATACCTTAATGACTTAGTGTAGTGGTCTTATGTCTGTTTCTTGTAACTCTGACTCTAAGACTTTCATTCTAAGTACTGTTCCTGGAAATCCCTTCACATTTTTCTGTTAAGGCCTTGTCCTTCAATTCTCAGCATACTTTTGCTTTACAGTTATGGAAAAAAGATGTTTGAACATACGCAAATCAGCAGAATAAAAATTGAACTCTACACCCTCCAGTTTTGTTTTCAGAGGTATGAGCAAGGAAAGAACCAATCACAGCAGTTGATCACTTGCTACAATTTAAATGACTTGGCTGTGCCAGCAGGTACTTTGGGCCTAACATTCCCCTTTTCCTGTTTTGAAGGATTGAGAAAGTGGTCTTTTTGTCCTAACTTGAAAGGGTTGTCTTTGAAAACCTGCACAAAGTGTTTGTGCTCCAGTGATGGTTGCTGATATTTAATCAAGGTTTTTTAGTGATGGTGAGATCAGACTTTCAAATGTGCTCTCGTTAAAGAGCAGACACTTTTTTTCTCTTTTTGTACAAATGTCTTTATTGCAGCATAAGAATACAAGGCAGTAGCTCTTGGAGTTTTGCTAATCATGCTTTCTGGGTCACTGTCATTTTAGGATCACTGGTGTTTGCTTGATGGCTTATCCTGGATTTCAATCTTGGGTTAGTTGCATTGTCCTAAATCAAATTATTGATTGAGACAAACTTTGCCTCAATGTAAGAAGCACCCACGACATGTTCAGCTGCAAATGTTTGCTTTTTGCTGTTTGGTTCTCTGACATATGTAGTGATGCGAAGTCCTTTTTGTAAATGACCACCTGTCACTTGTCAATGTCCAACAGGTTCTCTTCTCAACTACACATATGCTTTCGACTGCAACATTTGTCTCCCATTTATTAAACAATACTGGAGAAACCTGAAGGGTTTTTTCAGAAAAGCTTGTGGTGAGCACACTACTGTGTAAGCAATTAAACAGTTGAATTTTACATGGTTTAAATAGGACAATGTAATTGGGTAAATGGTATTGCTCATGTCCAAGCCTTTTGAACTGATTTTTGACAGGGGCAAAGTATTGTGAAGTCCTAAACCAAAGTTCACAATTTATTGCTTGACAAAACAATAATGTACGATATTTACACTAGCTTCGTGGCTGTGGTTAGCACTGCTGAGCCAGGGACTCTGGTTCGATTCTAGCCTCCGGCAACTGTCGCTGTGGAATTTGCGCATCTAGTACCTGCGTGGGTTTCCTTCCACAATCTAAGACGTGCAGGTTAGATGAATTGACATGTTAAATTGTCCATTGTGTTCATGCATATGTGGATTAGGTGCATTAGTCAGGAGTAAATGTAGAGTAACTGGGTAGGGAATAGGTCTGAGTGGGTTACCCTTTGGAGGGTCAGTGTAGACTTGGGCCAAATGGCAAGTTTCTACATTATAGGGGGTCCATGAAAGTTTGCAGGTTAATGATGCTGTATTTGTGCCTAATTTTACACTTCATTCATGATCTAGCATAGGTAAATTAACTTCACTGGAAATTTTGGTATTAAGCCGTTGGTAAGATTGCAGAAATTGACATGATTGGCAGTGTAATTTTCTGCATCACACAATCCAGAAAATTTTATGATTAGCTTTGACACAGGCTATAATCTGTCAACTCTATTAGGAAAACAAAATACGAGAAATTGTCAGCAAGTCTGACAGCATCTGTGGAGCCTGACCTGTGGTGTCACTGATTTTTGTTTGATTTTCTAAATCTTCAATCATCTGCATGCTGGCATTCCTGCTATGTGGGGCTCCCATTCTTCTGTGGATTAAACTATTTTAAGTGTCAATTTCCTCCTGATTTTAATGCTGCTAATCCTACGTCTCCTCTTTGTAGTGTTCCCGCTGCTGGTATACACTCTGATTTTCAATTTAGAGCAACAATCTAGTTTAAAGTAGAATTGTGAAGGAAAATTATTGTTTAAGTATCACAATTCTGGTGAAGATAATAGACATTAATGCATTGGTAGGTGCTGTTTTTCCATCTTTAGAGTTTTTTTCATGCAATGCTTAGTGTAAACAAGATCAATATATAAAATTAGTCTTAACATTTTTGTTAGAAAATAAATCTGAGCCTTCATTTCTAGAGTTTACATAGTGATAAAGTAACCTTGAAATGTCTGAAGTTCTGACACTTGCATTCTGCTTTGGGTAACTGAGTGGGTCTCAACCAAACTGAAATGAACAATAGAATAGACTAGCATACAAAAATGCACATGCAATATCATCAATTGATAAAAATGTATTTCTTTCAACTTTCTTTCATGCACTGATTCTGGCTCATTAAATAGAGTTGGAGTGCTGATCAGCTATGATCTAATTGAATGAACTGTTTAGGGAGGTGAATGGCCTCCTGTTATCTTGTTGCTAGACAAGATGCCTGCATTCACTGGACACATGGTAGTGGTCATATCTATCTGTTAATTGTCTAATAATGACTTAGTTGGAGAAGTGGGTCTAGCCAGTTAAAGTTAAGCAGCATCCCTCCATCATTTGGGAAAGATTTGAAATCAGTCAGCATGCACCACCATTTCAGGACAGTTTTTCTGTGGAGGGTGGAAATTTGAAATGTCAAATGCAGAAACTTGATCTGTCATTTTCAAATAAATTGTTTCAGAAGCTCATGAACATAGTCTGGTTCTAATTGAAACCTACCATCTGCTAACAAAGAAATAAAACTCTGCAGAAGTCCTGTCTCAGGCAAAAAATTCAAATGCAGGTTCTTTTGATAAAATATCAAGTTTATTTGAAAAAAAAGAATGGACATGCACTTGTCTACATGTTATACACTGGACTCATCAATCACAATCTACATTGAGAATAGATTTTATGTTCTGATACAATTTTTTTTTAACTATGTACTTTATATACTATCTAGAAATATAATAGCAGTCATACATTTGCAGTTTCCCAGATGGGTATTCTCAGTTTCTAAATGCTATTTGTTTGAATATCACTAGATATACAATATTACATTAAAGTTCAATCTTTTGAAAAGCTATGCTAATTTCGATTCTTTACAAATTTGATGTAAAAAATTTCACTGGTAATACATACCATGTCTGCTAAATAATTCAAAAGAATTTATCCACCAAATCAATTAAATCCAACCTATGCTTTCTTTCCTCAAGGTACTTTAATGGCTGTTAGTATTACGTCTGGCTAATGCACATTTCCTTTCAGTAAAGTAGGCATTAATGCCTTGGAAATGTTTTTGAAAATTGTCTATGCTGTTCTACATGGCCAGTGAAAATTTGAATCAAGCAATAAGTGTAACCACCTGGTGCTTCTCAATTGCATAATTTTAGCAATCTTCCCCTGCAGACACATGTAATAATCGTTACAACATAATGTTAGAATATATAAGCATGATATACAAGGCACTTATTGTAACTAGCTGAGAAGGGTATATGATTGAACTTCTTGTCCAGAACTATTGAACAGTTTGAAGCTGTGTTGTTTGAGGCAATTTTGTGTTTTAAATTGTCTGCTGTTCCATTGGGATGGGCACCACTTAAACTCAGTTGGGATCTGTTCTGGCAATTCATACAACTACGGAATTAGGATTGGGTGGGGTCACATGATAGGTTTAAAAAATTGAAGGCGAGTATACCAATATGACAATTTAGATACAGTTAAGCAGAATTTGTCAGGAAGGGACAGAGACTTTAACAACAATTGACCAATCAGTGAATAAGGTTCATATAAAGAATAGAGTGCTGGAGCACATCAGATCAGGCAGCATCTGAGGAGCAGGAGAATTGATGTTTTAGGCTTATGCCTGAAATGTCAATTCTCCTGCTTCTCGAATGCTGCCTGACCAGCTGTGCTTTTCCAGCACCACACACTCTAGTCTGATCTCCAGCATCTGCAGTCTTCACTCTTTCCTCATACAATGAATAGTAGGTTTATTTTTTTTTAAATAAAACTAAATGCTGTATATATGAATGTATAAACCTTTTGTAATAAGGTCAATGAGGGACTGGTTTATTGCCATTACAAAGACCTATTAGGAAAAACTGTCAGGAAAAAGGATGTGCTGGAGAAACTCAGGTCTTACAACCTTTGTGCTTAGAGACACAGTCAATGTTTGGAGCCCAATATGAATTCAGAAGTAGTACTGCAGAGATTTACTGAACTCAATGTTAACAATGTTTCTGCCTCCAGATGCTGCCAGCCTGCTGAGTGTCGCTTTTTGGTTCAGATCTCCAGCATCTGAAATACCTTGCTCTTATTTAAGTGTCAAAAAATGTTGGTTTGAGTAATTTGTTGAGATTATTTTGTAGGACTCTTCACAGTTATTGTATCATTGGATGGAGCATTAAATAATAAATTATTACAGCTTATAAAAAAAGCATTGTACTAATGATGGGCAACTTGAATGTTCATATAAATGAGAAACTTCTGATAGTGATCCTAATACAATTGCATATTAAAATCATAGCACAACTGCATTCCATATTAAGTTTGAAAGCACCTTACCCCAATCCCCAAGAAGAATTTAAATTAAAACAAAATCACTTATGTAGGTATGAGGGGTGACCTGGTTTATATTGGTTAAGTAGACTAAAATATATGATGGCAAACAAATGGTAAATATTTAAAGAAATAATTCAATGTACATTAAAATATGCCATTAAAATGTTATAAAAAGCTAAATGAATAATATCAGTGATTTACAAGGTAAGTTCAAATATTAGATTATAAGAAGATCAACGATCTTGCAAAGATTAGTTGTAAGCCTGAGAGTTTAGAAGTTTAGAGTATTTCAGAAACCCTGGGGACACAGCCACAAAAATGTGCTTTAAAAAACAGAATGAGGAAACTAGCCAGGAATGTAAAAAAAATGGGTTGTAAGAGATTTTACAAGTACACAGAGAAGAGCTCAAGTAAACATTGGTCCTTTGGACAGAAATCAGCAAGAAGAGACGAAATAGGAGAGACATTAGACAAAAGTATAGATACCACATGCCAAAATTAAAGGGTACCTAAGGGCCAAATAATAGTAAGGAATTTAAGGTAATTAATATCAAGAGGTAAAAGATATTGGAGGAATGTACGGAACTAAAAGCCAATAAATCTCCAGCACCTAGTTGTTTGTATCCTAATGGGGGTTAAAAAAGGTAGCTACTGAGATAATGGATGCATTGGTTATAATTTTCCCAAAATTCCCTGAATGCTAGAACATTGCCCAACAGATTGGAAATTAACAGGTGTAACACCTCTAAAGCATTCTAGAAAGGAGGGAGTTAGAAAAACAAAACTGGAAAAAATGCTAGATTCTGTGAACCATTTCTTAGCAAGTTCTTGGAAATTCAAAAATCCAACATGGTTTACTCTCTCGCTGAGGATATGTGCATGGCTGTAGCTGAAATGATATCACAATGGCTTTGTAAGCAATTTAAGTCAAACAGTGATTTGCTGTGCCATTCACTTATGTAACAAAACAGTTCCATAATAATACAAGATTGGGTCACATGAGCAATGCAATTATTACAATCTAACTATCACCACTGACATTAAAGACTTTAAGCAACTCAATAGATCACTTTAATCAAACAGTATAAATTCAGATAAATTAGTTATTCAAAATATATCCCATACACAGTTGCAACAGCAAAAAGTGAAGTGTTTTTAAAAGTAGCTGTTGCATAATTGTCAGTCAATGTGTCCCACAGACAGCGGCTCACAATTAATATTCCCTGATCATTGAGCTGGCCCAGTACCACATTGCATACTAGCTTGTATCTCGGGATATTAATATCCTTCACTTTCAACCTGATATGGTCTGTCAAACTCTGCACTAACTGTACACTTGTTACAGGATTATAGCTGTTGTTGGCCAAGTAGTTTGAAAGAGTTCCCTCCAAGACCTTTTGGACCTTGTAGGGATCAAACTTGTAGCCTTCATCTGGCTGTGATTTGTAAGTATTTTCACATTTCACTTCCCTAATAGGTTGATACAGGGGCAATCCAGAGAAACTGACTTGACCAGAGGTCATCCAGCTCATGGAATGTCTTTTGCCTTGCATCATTGAGCTTTTGCGAGAAAAAGACACATTGACATTATTTATAATCGAGCTCCTTCTGGAAGGAATATGAGGTCTTTCATTGATGTTCTTCAGCTGCAGGTGATGTTTGCTGGCATGCATGTCCACAGACTGGGAACTTCTGCGAGTGGAAATGGAGTTTGCACAAGGGCACTGTCCCAAATTGTGCCCAGATAAAGCCAGATTGAATTGAGCTAAAGCTTCTTGTGATAAAGGCATCTGCTTGGCGGTCATATCAAAATGAATATTGATCTGTCTAAAGGGAAAAAGATAAATTTCATTTAGGTCAAAGGCTTTAACCAAATTTTACTTTTAATGCACTTTTATCTCCAGTGATATTCTAAATCTGAAAGAACTTTGAGATCACTGTCAACACCACTCAAGTCTGTTTTTGAAATACAATGTTGGCATAGTGTGAATCACTCTCCGCTGTCTCCACAGACTTTATCTGCACTTCTGTTACAGGGTCTGGGTTCAGAGTGATCCTAAGTTTTTTCTCTTACTAGCTTCGAGGTTTAAAGAAACAAGAAACAACATCCAACTAACCCCCACCCAGAAAAACTGCAAAGAAAGATAGAAATATAAGCCAGAGGACAAAATATGCATATTTGAGGGCAACATTTTCTAGCAAAACTGTTGACTCTTATCCATTATGTGGTATGGTACTGTATAATATAGATCGGAAGGTTGCCAAGTTTGATTAATTTGATCAAAACCAATAGCTGAAATGATCAATGACCCTCTGTGCCCATGGGTTAAGGGGAGGGAGTAATTAGTTAATTGCATTTTCTGCTCTACATAAACATTGCAACAGTTTTCATGCACAAAAGTGAGTTGAGGGTACAATAAGCTTCTTGTCATGATAACAGGGAGGTCTTGTGTCTCAATGGTAATATCCATTGCTCTGGTCCACAACCCCTGGGTTTGAGTCCCCCCCAACAGGACATGTTGGCCATGGAATACGCATTTGTAGCATAAGTAAATGGGTTGATTGCCATCTTGTGCATCCTTCCAATATGCCTGATGGTGTCTGGTAAGGGTGGGAGAGTTCCTTTTAGGTGAGACTAGCAGTGCTTAAAATCAACAAAAAGAATTCCTGGGTCTTTAAAAAGGTTAGAATATGGGGTGGAAGTTGTCTCAGGAATGATTCTTGGTGAAATATCATTGTGTCAGCCCTGGTGCAGTGATAGTTCTTTCATCTGTGACTCAAACTCAGAGATTCCTAGTCACTTTCCTCTTGCATTTATCATGAGGCAATACTGCATTTGTTGGACACTCTGTCTTCATGAATGAAATGTTAAACCACAGAAAGTCCTGCACACTTCTCAAATGAGCATAAAAAATTCCATGAAGTCATCTGAAGATACTGAAGAGAAATTCTCTTGGTCAGCATCATTCAAACTTCACCAACAAAAGCAGATCATTTTTCCTTTCATTTTGTGGCACTGTGCAAATTGACTTCTGTATTTGTTTTCAATGACGATATTTCAAAAGTAATTCATTGGCTGTAACACACTTTAGAATATCCCAAGAATATTAAGGGTTATAAATGTAAGTTTTTTTTCTTTCTATCCATCTATGTTAGCCGTTGGAGTGAAACAAGTATTGCACAAAAGTGATTTAGGTGAATACAGTGTGTATAGAGTCAGATATCAAAATTTTAAGCCCTGTTTTACAACTGGGAGCCAACACAACAACTGTGGCAGAGGAGAGAAACTATTGTTAGCTGTTCCATTGTTGCTTTATTCACTTCAAAAAGTGGCAATGGATGAGGCCTACTGATGATGGGAACCAAATTCATTACTGTGCATGTGTTATGTAGTGATTTGAGCAGATCGATATTGTCTCTCAGATTCTGTCTCCCTCTTATTTATTTTTAATTATTATTCAACAGTTAATCTAGCAAAACACTCCACTAATTGTTTCATATGTGCTTTTATCTTTTGGAGTAAACCAGTTGATACAATGCAGATTGTCTGAAATGAGAATGTGGTTTGTTGGATGAAGGAAGAATGTTAATTCTACAGGCATCTTCAGGATGTTTGGCATACAAACATAAAAGGATACATTTATAATGGTTTTTGTTATATCTAAAATTGTATTAAATGTTTAGCTTAGAAAAATGCACAGAGATGGATCATTATTAGAGCAAATGAATTATGCCATCCATAATGTGTACAAAACCAATAATGAGGACATCAAGTAATTTCCAGCCCTAGAAATTGGGCTGTATATTATCCATCTAAGTTTGACACTCAGCAGGGTGCTGCTGAAATGCCAGAGGGGATCTGAATGAAGTTCTTCCCAATCCCCTCAACAGATCCATTAATTGGCAATCTGTTGTTGCCACAGTTCACTTGGCTCTAGCATCATATTCAGAGGCTGAAATGTGTTTGGCCACTGATCCAACATTGACTTTCCTCATTGCCCTCCTCATCCTGCTTCCCAATCCACCTCCATACTCTGATAAGGTTTCACCCAATGACTAACTGACAAATGTTCTTACTTCCATCATGTGACATTTTTTGCAAGTTGCTCTATGGTTGTAAAATTGGATAGATTTCCTGAGATGGTAGATGTACTCTAACTTGTCTTCAACCATATATTTACACATCTACCAGAGTTTTCTGGATATAGTCAGACTTGATAAGCCTGGCCAAAATTATTTTCTACAATCAGGCTTGCTGAAGTCAATTAAAGCTGTCTGACTGCTGTTTTAGTTAAGGTCAATGTGCTGAGTACAGATCAAGGATTGAACCTAAGATTCAATTTCCTCTGCGTTTGCTTTATTGAGTTAAAGTTTAAAGGGTTGGCGAGAATATCACAAACTTGGATATATCAAAGGAGACTAACATGTTCCAACAGGTATAGAAAATGCCTTAGTAATGTTTTAACTTGTTTATTTGTTCAGCAACTTCGAATTATTCATTAGAATTTAACTGTAAAAAGTCTCCAGCCTAGCAATTCCTGCCAGACCACTGTACTGCTGGAACTGTGACTGGGGAGAATGTCAAAAACTGACCCTGATGTCAATTCTAATGCAAACCCCAGGTTTGGTGCATTTGTGCACTGTGAAGTGGGCAGGGAACATGGGAGTGAAATGTTGCCTTGTGGAATAGTGCAAAATAGAGCAACACCAAATCCACAGTCCATTTTAACAATCCACCTGATCTTCATTCCTGTTAAGAAGGTAAAACACTTTACACTTTGTGATCATCCATTTTATAATTTCCAAGATCAGGAGGGTTTGAGCCAGGGGGAGAGGCTGAATAGACTGGGGCTATTTTCCCTGGAGCTTCAGAAGCTGAGGGTGAACATACAGAAGTTTATAAAATCATGAGGGGTATGGATAGGGAGAACAGTCAAGGTCTTTTTCCCAGGATAATGGAATCCAAAACTAGAGGGCATAGGTTTAAGGTGAGAGAGGAAAGATTTAAAAGTGATCTAAGGGGCAACTTTTCCTGCAGAGGGTACTGCATATATGGAATGAGCTGCCAGAGGAGGTGGTGGAGCTGGGTACAATTACAACATTTAGAAAGCATCTGGATGGGTACATGAATAGGAAGGGTTTAGAAGGATATGGGTCAAATGTTGGCAAGTGGGACTAGCTTAATTTAGGATATCTGGTAGGCATGGACAAACTGAACTGAAGGGTCTGTTTCCGTGCTGTACATCTCTATGGCTCTAAGTTCATGCCTCCTGAGTTGCACAATGATGGGAAGGAAAATTTGTTGTGAGACTAAGAAAGGCCATTCCATTCCCACTTTCCTGAGAAACTGAAAGTAGAACAATGGAAGGAAGCATCAAGGTTTAGGAATAGAGAAGTGGTGCAGCTGCAAGCTCCAGATCTTTCATTATTCTTGCATACAATATGAATGTTGCTGACTGGGCTAGCATTTATTGTCCATCCCTAAATGTCATTGAGAAGCTTGCCTTGCTGTTTAATGTGGCAATGGTAGTAATCACAGAGGAATTGCGTGTTAGAAGGAAGGATGACAGAAAGAATGACATGCAAGTTTTGGGCAAACAATTCTTCTGTATTTTACCTGGATATATCCCAAAGTAGGATGCTCTGCACCTTATGAAGTGAGCGCTATATTGCTGACTGTAAGTGTTAAAGAGTCATAGAGTATTATAGCATGGAAGCAGACCCTTTGGTCCAACTCATCCTACTTGCTTGCGTTTGGCCTGTATCTCTCCAAATCTTTCCTCTTCATGTACTTATGCAAATGTATTTTAACATTGTAATTTTACTTGTATCTACCACTTCCTCTGGCATTTATTTCACACACTAACCACTCTTTGTGTAAAAATGTTGCCCCTTATTTCTTTAGACCTTTTTCCTCTCACTTTAAAAATATTCCCCCTAGTTTTGAACTTCCCTTAGGGAAAAGACATTTGCTATTCATCTTATCCTTGCCCTTCATGATTTTATAAACCTCTACAAGGTACTTCCTCAACCTCCTTTGCTCCAGTGGAAAGAATTTCAGTCTATCCAACCTCTCTTTATGGCTCAAACCCTTCATTCCCTGCAAAATCCTGGTAAATAGTTTCTGAAACCTCTCCAATTTAATAATATCCTTCTTATAACAGGGCAACCAGAACTGCACACAGCACTCTAGAAGTGGCCTCACTAACATCCCATACAATCTCCTCATGATGTCACCGCTCTTATACTCAAAGGTCTGAGCAATGAAAGCAAGCATGCTAAACACCTTCCTAATCCCCCCCCTGTCTACCTCAGATGCAAATTTCCAAGAACTATATACCTGAACCCCTAGGTCTTTCTGTTCTACAACACTACCCAGGGCTCTACCATTAATAGTATAGGTCCTGCCCTTGTTTGTTGCAGAGAAGGATGATTATTCAGCTGTCTGAAGACTGTAGTTGGATAAGGTAACTCCACTGAATTATTCATTTATTGTGTTGTAGCAGACCCACACACCTTATCTTCAAAATGGTTAAGGACTATAAAATCCAACAACAGTCTTTGGTACTAATCACTCTCTCAGTGCCCTACATGTACACAGATTACATAAAAGCTGCAATTTGGCTGTTGGGCCCTGCAAGCCTGTATGCCCATACATTAAAATCTGACCTTCTACCTCAACTCCAACTTCCCATATCTAACCCCTTTCTTCCCCTTCATATCTAAAAATCTCCGACTTCCCTCTCAAAATATACAAAGTATCCACAGCATTCAGGAATAGAGAATTTCATGACTTCATAGCCCCATGAAGATGGATATTTCTCCTTCGTTCAATCTTAAATTTTGTAACTTCTTATCCAAAGACTGTGATTTTGTTTTGGAGGTTCCCTAGTCAGGAAAAAATTTCTTGCATCTTATATTCTGTTCAGATTTTATACCTTTTCAAAGAGATCGCCTTTCATTCTTCACATCCCCAGGGAAGACTGACCTAGTCAAATTAATCTGTCTTCAAAAGCCAACCTCTTCATCCCAGGAACTTGGAAACTGAATCTTTATCGCATCCCTTTTGGCAAGTATGTCCAAACTTCAGATAAGGTAGAACTGCACACAACTCTTCCCAATACCCTTTCTCCTATGCGCTAATCATTTTGCAACAAAAGTTAACCTACCTCATTTGCCTTCCTAATTGCTTGTTGTACCTTATATTGACCTTAATTTAAGAACAAGGATACCCAAGCTCCTTGAATGAAAGCATTTCCCAATTCCTCACCACTTTAAAATATTCTATTTTTCTCAGCAGAATGGATAATGTCATACTTTGCTGCTAGGCCAAAGCTTCTAATCTTTGTTGGAATCCCTATCTCCCATTCACATCCGTGTCAAATAACACAGTTACTTAACTCTGATATTTTTGGGACTATATTCTAACGGCAATTTCTCTGGACCTCAGTAAGAGCAGCAATCCTCAATGGGAGCTGTGCAGTAAGTTTTTGTAGATGTCATGCTTCCTGTTTATGGCACAAGCTGCTATGTTCTAGCAGGTAAAACTTACAAATGGCCAAAGTCATGAGAAGGTGAGCAGTATGATAAAAGGGTGAGGAGGAAAGGTGGTGGTGGGAGTATTATTTGGGTCAGGGATGGAATGGGGTAGTCAGGGGGTTGTACGATTTGATACCAGTTAGCTCAGTTGGCTAAATGCTGGTTTGTGTGGGTTTAATTCCTGCAATGGCTGTGTTGACCATCAGGGTTCTGCCTTCTCAACCTTGCTCCTCACTTGGGTGTGCTGACCCTCAGATTAAACAACCGTCTCCCTAATAAGAGAGGTGCTGTATGGTCCACCGGGACAATGGTGACTTTACCTGAATGTGGTCAGGTCAGGACAATAGTTGGGTCAAGGGGAGGTGAGTAGTGGTGGAGTTCATGGGTGGTTGGTTTGCAGGCATCATAAAAGGGTAGTTGTAGTGTTTGAGGAGGTTGGGTTAGTTGTATAGTTACTAAGAAGTTAGAACTTTATCCGTGTAACATTTCACAGGTAATTATCCAGGTAAGTGAGTTGGAACACTTCAAACTTTTCTTAGGGTTTTAGATTCAGGATAATTCTGATCAGAAATTCCAACCTGCTCAGCAATTCCTACATATTCATTGTTTTGGGACTTAGACCCCAAAGTGTCTTTTGGGAGGTACAATCCTCTCTGACTATCTGAAGACCAAACGATCCAAGTCATTGCAGAAGATCTACTGTGGTCTTGCATAGACATCCAATCTGCTTATATCATTCTGCAGCCTTTTTGCATTCTCCTCGCTGCTGTTCATCTAACTAATATCGGCAGTCTTGGATACATTACATTCAGTCCTTCCATCTCAGCCATTAATATAATCTTTAAATAACTGAGACCCAAGTATTTGCTGATCCTTGCGGTACCTTCATAGTCACGGCCAGCCAATCTGAAAATGTTAATTTTATTCCTACTTTGTTTTCTGTCGTGATTTTCTAAGATCCCGATTACCACATGCATAATAATAAATTCTAATGTTTTGCTTACAATTCACGTTGGGCTAACGTACCTATACACCCCCATTTTCTATCTTCCCCTATTATTAAATATCAATTGTTAAATTATGTTTGCCAAATTCAAACCCTTCAGAACTCTTCTGGAATCTAAGGATTTCTGGAAGATCAGTGTATCTCTGCCACAGCTCAAAGTGAAAGTCACCAGGTCAATGGGATATATAACGACTTAGTCCCATTAATTTATCCAGTACTACTTGTTTAATTATACTTCTTTAAATTTTCTTTATTCTTTTGTGGGGCTTGGGCATTGCTTGCTGGCCATCATTTATTAGCGTGGTACTGGAAAAGCACAGCAGGTCAGGCAACATCTGAGGAGCAAGAAAATCGATGGTTTGGGCAAAAGCCCTTCATGAGCAATCCTTCATCAGGCTTTTGCCTGAAATGTCGATTTTCCTGCTCCTCAGATGCTGCCTGACCTGCTGTGCTTTTCCAGCCCTACTCTAATCTTGACTATAATCTCCAGCATCTGCAGTACCTGCCTCCGTCCGGCCAATATTTATTGCCCATCCTTAGGTGCCCTTAAGAAGGTGATGATGAACTGCTGCAGTCCATGTGCTGTAGGTAGACCACAATGCTGTTAAGCTGTTAGGGAGTGTATTCCAGGATTTTGGCCAGTAGCTGAAAAAAAAGGTTATATATTTCCAAGTCAGGATGGAGAGTGACTTGGAGGGAACTTGCAGGTGGTGATGTTCTCCTGTCTCTGTTGCCCTTGTCCTTCTAGATGGAAGTGGTTGTGTGTTTGGAAGGTGCTGTTTAAGGATCTTTGATGAATTTCTGAACTGCATCTTGCAGATTGTGCACACTGCTGCTACTGAGCTTCACTGGTGAAGGGATGGATGCTTGTTGATGTGATACCAATCAAGCGGGCTGCTTTGTCCTGGATGGTGTCAAGCTTCTTCAGTGTTGTTGGAGCTGCACTCATTCTCGTAGCACTGCAACCATGATGGTATCTACTCCTGTCTTTTCAATGTGTCTCTCTGGAGTCCCTCCTGGTCCCTTGTCCACTCTCTGTATCAAGGCCTCCATTGCTGTGTTGGAAAATCTCAGAGCACAATTTTATTCTGTTGCACTATTTTTCAGTGTTCATCTTATGGAAAGGAGAAAGAAATTCGGTGAGATCCCTTCAGGTGTGGGAGAGGCATAGTGATATTATTGTGAGATTATTAATCCAAAGATCCAAGCAATGTTCTGAGGACCTGGGTTGGAGTCCATCATAGCAAATGGTGAAATTTGAATTAAATGGAAAATAAAATCAGGAAATAAGGTACTAATGACCATAAAACCACATTGTCAATTGTTGGGAAGGTAACTGCCTTCCTCAGTTGGTCTGCCCAACATATGTCTCTGGACAACTAGAGATGTGCAATAAATGCTGGCCTAGCCAGTGACGTCTACATCACTTGAGTGAATTAAGCCTTCCTGAAGAAGGGCTCATGCCCGAAACGTCGATTCTCCTGCTCCTTGGATGCTGCCTGACCTGCTGCGCTTTTCCAGCAACACATTTTCAGCTCTGAATTAAAAAAGGTTGTTTTATCTGAGTTTCAATCCACCCATCAGTTATGCCCTTCTCATGTGTTCACCAACCCAGAGACAGAAATCCACATAGGAAAAGAGAGATGGTATCATAGTTTGACGCAACATTGAAGGAAGGCATTTGCAATAACTTGCATTGTTTGGCTTCCTAGTTTTCTTCAATTAATACTGCTACCCTTTTTTCCCTTCATGTATTATCCAACTCACCTGAGAGAGTTAATATTGAATTTGCTTCCCCCACTTCAATGCTTCAAACATGCATTCCAGACAGTACTGCACAAAGATTACGAGTTTAGATTAGATTACTTACAGTGTGGAAACAGGCCCTTTGGCCCACCAAGTCCCCACCGACCTGCCAAAGCGCAACCCACCCAGACCCATTCCCCTACATTTACCCCTTCACCTAACACTACGGGCAATTTAGCTTGGCCAATTCACTTAACCTGCACATTTTTGGACTGTGGGAGGAAATCGGAGCACCCTAAGGAAACCCACGCAGACACGGAAAGAATGTGCAAACTCCACACAGTCAGTCACCTGAGGCGGGAATTGAACCCGGGTCTCTGGTGCTGTGAGGCAGCAGTGCTAACCACCGTGCCGCCCACAAAGATCTATTTCTGTATGTCATCTGTTGTTCTTTCAGTCACCTTAAATCTCTAGTTCTAGCTAATTGACTCTTCTATCATTGCAAACAATTTCTTCTTGTTTACCTATCAAAACCATTCATAGTTTGATCACACTATCAAATCTCCTCTTCATCATCTCTGCTTTCAGGAAAACAACAGTGTCCATTTTCCTCTCTGTAATTTAAATCTTCATCACCGGTACCATTCTATAAATTCTCTGCATCCTCTCCACAGAGTTAACATCCTTCTTAAAGCATGATACCAAGAGATGAACACCATACTCCAGAGAGGCCTAACAAATGTTCTACAAAATACATTGCAAGAACTGTAACAAACACTACATTGGACAAACAGGCAGAAAGCTGGCCACCAGGATACATGAACATCAACTAGCACCAAAAACGACATGACCCACTCTTACTAGTATCCGTACATACAGATGAGGAAGGACACTACTTCGACTGGGACAACATATCCATCCCAGGACAAGCCAAACAGAGATACACACGAGAATTCCTAAAAGCATGGCATTCCAACTGGAACTCTATCAACAAACACATTGACTTGGATCCCATTTACCATCCTCTGAGAAAAAGAACAGGAAATGACATCACAACCCAAGGAAACCTAAACACACATATAGTAAGCAAGCTATGCCACCAGTGCTTCATCCAGAGGCTCACTGATGATGTCACCTAGTATGGTGATGAAACGTCTGAAAACGAACCTTCCAAAAAGCTAAGCATAACTTAGAGTCACAGAGATATATAGCACAAAACAGACCCGTTGGCCCAATTCGTCCATGCTGACCATATATCCTAAATTAATCTAGTCCCATTTGCCAACACTTGGCCAATATCCCTCTGATATCCCTTCCTATTAATATACCCATCCAGATGCCTTTTCAATGTTGTAATTGCACCAGCCTCCACTACTTTCTCTGGTAGCTCATTCCATACACTCACCACCCTCTGCGTGAAAACATTACCCTGTAGATCCCTTTTAAATCTTTCCTTGTTTTTGAACTCTATTTCTCTATTAATAAAACCTAGGATAATACATGACTTCTCAAATAGTCCTGCCATCTTCATGCATACACTCCTGAAATTTTCTGTTCCTTGCCCTTTTTAAAATCATGCCATTTATTTTTAAGCCACGAACACAAGGGAGATGGAAGGAAGAGTGAAAACATAAACTTTCTGGGTTCAAGGAATGTCAGCCACAGGTAATAAATGTTTCTGACTCCAGTCTCAGGGACTGCGCCCTGTATAGAAGAGTGTTGACCAATCCCATGGAGATATGAAGGCCAATCTCAGAGGACATGAAGCAAATAGTACGGGTCATGGTGGAGTGTAATGCCATCCATTGCAGCCTGTATATGTAATTGGAAAGAGACAAGCCAAGGTTACTCAGGCAGTTGAAGGCGAAGCCTAGCCTGCCACAGACTTGGCTTCAAAAGATCCACAGTTACCTAAACTTGGCCTTAACCAACCCCAGTTTTAATTGTTCCTCTATTGATGACGTAACTGTAACTGTCAAGGCCTGATGCTGTGGAATTCACTCCTCGAAATTCTCACGGTCTCTATTACTCTTTCCACATTTAAGATGCTACTTTAAACCTGTTTCTGTGACCAAGCTTATGGCCACATGGCTTAATATCGCCTTATGTGATTTGGTGTCATATTTTGCGATATAACGGTTTTATGCAGCACCCTGGGATGTTTTATTGTGTTGAACGTGCTAGGTAAATATAAGTTTTGTTGTTGTCTCAAGCAGTGAGTCACTCAGTCCCAATGCATGCTGTATTTTGAAATGCATTTACAGTTATATGGACAAATACAACACTCAATTTGCACACAGAGTAAGTTAAACGCACGACTACGATCTGCTTTCATGGTTTTGGTTAAAGCAAGATTGTACTTGATGCAAGCTGTTAACTTTAAGATGCAGGAATAACTGACCAAGAATGGCATGATCCAACTTTCTTCCTTCCCACTCCCTTTCCAACATGACCATCTTTGGCCTCCTCCATTGCCTCAACGAATCAACCGCAAATTGGAGGAACAACACCCCATCTTCCACCTGTCCTGCATACAGACCGGAGGACTCAACATTGAGTTCTCCAATTTCAAATAACCTCCCTTCTCATCACCCGACTCCCTTCCCAGCCCCTCCTCCCTCCCTTCCATTCTTCTCATCAACCTTTCCTTCCAGCAACCAACTGGATTGATTCCTCCTATCGACCAACCAAGTCCTACCCTTATCTGTGTTCACCTATCCCTACCTTATCAACCTGCCCCCCCCCGCCCCCCCTACTTTATCTTCAGCTCCCCTCATCCCCACCCGCAGTCCTGAAGAAAGCTGTACCTGAAACGTTGACTTCTCCACCTCCTGATGCTGTTTAGCTTGCTGTGTTCTTCCAGCCTCCTGCCTGTCAAACTTTCTTTAAGCATTTGTGTGATAACTTGACTTAACTTGACCGAATTAACTTGACAATACATGGATAAGTTCATGAATAGGAAAGGTTTGTAGGGATATTGGCCAAGTGCAGGAAGGTGGGACTAGTTTAGTTTGGGAACAGGGTCAAGGTGGACTGGTTGGACACTTAAGGTCTACTTCCCTGCTATGTGGATCCATGACTCTATCTGAGGGTCGGAACATGGCTAAATTGTAGACAATAACAATAATAAAGCACCTTCAATTTATGATTCTCAATGTGTAACTTTTAAGAAAATATTTACATTCCATTTGAATGTCTATAAATAGTTTGTATGCTGCAATATCAAATCTGTTACAACAAAATTAAACTGCAAAACAAAAGCAATTGTATTATTCATCAAAAGCAAATGCATTTTACTTCAACTGCACACTACAGATAACAACACCTTTTCAACAAATGTTTATGAACATTTTAATAACTTCATCCACTTGTAGGGAAATTCATAATCTAAAAATAAATTCTAATTGGGTAGGAATTAAATACACAACAATATATTTAAACAGCTTGAAAAATATGTTTACCATCAAGGGATGTAAGCAGTCTTACCCTAGAAAGAATTCAAAGGCAACAAATCTCTGATAATTTTCTGCAGTCCAAGGTAAAACACCATCAAGACTCTCCTATAACTGTACTTGCTTTTGTGACCAAGGTACAAGCAGTCTGGATGAAAACTTTAACTATAATGATGTTTTACACTTCCATGGGGATGTTATCAGCTCCCTTTAAGCCTTTAAAAATGACTGTAAAAGGGAAAAATAAAAGTTTAATCATTCTCCCAGTGCCTTTACCACCTGATAAATGACTGACCATTGATTGAATGGCTTATTGCACCACTGCACTACATGAAGAGAAGTGCACTCAAAACTATTAAGGCAGCGCAAATCTGGGCAGCTTGCCACCTGTATATGTTTCCATGGTGACAACTTCCACCCCACGACAATTTTTTCAAACAGTATTAACTTCTGTTATAGACCAAGGTATATCAGGGATAAACTTTATCACGGCTAACATGTTTGACACCAACCCCCTTGTGCCTTTGAAGGATATATTTACTTGTTAGTTTTTGGTATACTTAGGGAGTTTAAAAAACACCTCATTACTGAGCTAGTTTTGTTTCCTCAAAACATTAGCTACAGTCAACTTTTAAATAAACATTTTAGTCATAATTTAAGTTTCTCACATTCTTTGTAAATTTGTCACTGTGCCTGTCCTTGCCAACAGATGGACAGAATAACTTGTTTTAGCACTCCAATAATGCTGCAGTATAGCTGGTGTCTAATCATGTCAAATGTGATGTGGAGCAAAGCATGACATCTGTCTCAAATGCTTCCAGAGGTCAAGAACTCACTTTTCCAAGAATTATAGTTCACTAAATTACTTTTCATTGGCATGTCTAATTAGTGAGTTTTGGCAGACCCTCCACGATAAGAATCCAGTCCAATCCTATCCACAACCAGTCTTCACAAAGATTTACTTTCCAGAAGCACTCATTGAATAACAATGATGAAAGAGCCTTATAATGTTAAGGCCAGGTGATATACCGTTACTGTTCCCTCAGCTGAAACCTGCTAGTTCAACACATATCTTAATGCATAATAGTGTTTTGAAGAGAATAGTCTGTTTTTGACTGGCCAACCCATTGCTCTGGGTATCTTTTGTATGAAAGAAACAATTAGGTTGAAAATCTATAGGTGATATCTGCATATTACTATAGACTTGATGCTCTTTTAATGATTCCATTCAGTAGCACTGAATAATACTTGTAATATGTTTGCAATTTAATTTAATCCCCGTCCAAGATGGCAAGGAGAAGGAATTGCTTTTCTATTGATTGATAATATTGGAAATTCTCTCTCCAGCGAGTAGGATAGGCTGTGTCATTGAATATATTCAATGCTGAGTGAGACAGATTTGTAATGATGAAGGCGCATTAAGGTCACTGTCAAATCAACTATGATCTTAGTGAGTAATGGTGCAGTCTTGATGGGCCAAATGGACCTTTGCTGCTCTATTTCTTATGTACTTATGATCTATTATAGGTCCAGATGCACATTCACTTGACTTTTTGCAGAATTCCTGAGACTTGAACATAAATACTAAAGCCAAATGGGAGGAAGGAATATGTATTTCTAAAACTATTTTTGCTAGGTCAGTCATAAAATACTTTATGGAATGAAGAATTGTGCAATTTCACAACAGCACTACTTTTAAAGCAAATTCTTATAAGGCAATTAAATACCACACCACAAACACTAGTCTCCTCATTGATAATGCACAAAAGATTTATGATAAGATAAAGACTGAACAGCAGGCAGAAAGGTCTACTCTTTGAATTTGGACAAGTTTGAAGGCAGTCTTACAATCCACTGTTAAAGCGTAAACGAGATGGCAATATTTTCTCTGCTTGTTTTTTTAAAACTTCACTTGCAGACCATGGGCACCATTGACTTCCATTTATTGACCGTCTCTAATTGCCCTTGAGAAGGTGATGCTGTAGGTAGACTGACAATACCTTAGGAGGGAGTTCCAGGATTTTGAGCCAATGACACTGAAGGAAACTGAGTGTGTAGTTAAACATGTTGAATTTTGCCGCAGTGTTCAACTTTGCTATAGTGTGTGAACTGAACAGCAACTTTCTGCAGGTGCAATTGCACATCCATATATTTTCCACTATGGATTCAATGTGGTTTTAAACATGTCTACCAGTGTAAAACATGTGCTAATAAACCAAGTATAAAAGATTGGATCCAACCAAATGAAATAGCAAACTAATTCTGGATATTTTACTTATTTGCTTAAAGAATACCTGAAGCCAAACAAGAGCCTCTTCATTGTTCTGTAGAGGGGACATTCTTCACTAATTTGTGGCATTTGATATTGCAAAAGTATATATAGTATCACGTTCCTGACAGGACAGTGCACTATAACTAAACTACACTATTTCACAAGTTATCACAATTCCTAACTTTTGGCTGTTATTTCAGATAAAATAAACTCACATCAAGTTTCATCAATAAACAAGAAATGTTTACAATTAACAAACTTACCCTTTAACAAGTGAAAAACAGATGATTACTTACTAGAATGCATACTTAAACTATATCCCCTTTAAACCCAAACATTGTTTCACAGATAGGTCATACAAGACTGAGCAGTTCTATGGAAATATCATGGCTAGAAAATTTAGGCAAAAAGGAACAAATTCTGTGGATTAACATTCTAATCAGAAAGGCCAAATGAGGTGACTTTCTCATAAGTCGTGGTTATGACATCAGTTGTTGACCTCAGAAGATCTTTAGCTCAGTAGTCGGTCAGTTGGACCTACCTCTTTGTCTGAGGTAGAAGTTGTTGTCTTCAGTGTCATTGAATGCTGGTTTTCTTCTGTAAAGAAAAGAGAGATATGTTTGGTTTCCAGGTTTTCCTGAGCTCCTTTGGCAAAAGATATAGCTTACTTTAAGGGAAAGTAAATAAATACAACCTTCCTATTTCATGCAGAGAAATGAGCCATTTGGTTAATTTCACTATATAAGATTATTTAATTTATAATAAATGTCTTATAAAAATGCAAAGAAAATGGATAGCAAATCATTGTGGGTTTTTTTTCATATATACTATAAATATTTTAATGAACTGAGATGCCAATTTTGTTTGTCTTATCTTAAATAATTGGAGGTCTTGTGGTTCAGTGAGTTGAGTCCCTGTCTTTGAGTCCAAAGCTTTGGATATGTGTGCAACCCAGGTCTTTATGGCTTAGGGACTTGTATTTGTAACATGACCAAACAGGTAGAAAATTAAGCTGCAAATAATAGCAACAGAATCTTTCGATCAAATAACAATTTCGGGGGATCTAAGATGGCGGCGATCCGAGAAGATCACACTGCAGAGCTTCACATCGCAGCAGGAGCAGGACGGTTCTTTAACCCACCCAACCCAGGTCATCAGGATTTCTTGGGGCATTGGAAAGATTGTGGAGCCCCAAGAAACATTTAAAAATTGACTTAACTGTATTTTCAGCTGTCCAGAAATGCCTAAAAAGGGAGGGGGAGCATCTGAGGCCGGGCCTGCAGCTCAGCCTGCAGCAGCCTCGGAGCCGATTACTCTCCAGGATCTGGTGAACCAGCTCTCGAAATCTCGCGAGATGTTGGGGAAACAGATTGAAGAGAAGCTGGCTCCAGTCTCTCTCATGCTGCAGAAGCATGAGAAACAGCTGGGGGACCTGGAGAAGAGGACGGATGAGGTGGAGCGCAGGGTCACAGTGGTGGAAGCTGATGCCAGTTCATTTAAGGAAGAGATCCAAGCCCTGAAGATGCAGGTTCGTAATTTGCATGACCAAGTGGATGATCTTGAAAACAGGGGCAGGAGAAAAACATTCGGATCATCGGTCTGCCTGAGGGTAAGGAAGGTGAGCGGCCTGCGGAATTTGTTGAAGATTGGCTTCTGAAATTCCTTGACTTGGAGACTGGCATGAGAGGATTGAAGATAGAGAGGGCTCACTGGTCGCAGCACGGAGGTCGGGTCTGGGTCAATGCCCTTGTCCTTTCTTGGTGCGGTTCCATCATTACCGGGATAAGGAGAGAGACATGGAGGCTTCCAGACTCCAGGGGAAGGATCCAAAGGCCCTAATTTACGAGGGATCTAAGATCATGTTTTTTCAGGACTTTTCAGCGGCGGTGATCCAGAAACGAAAGTCGTATGATGGTGAAGGAGCTTGGGATTCAGTACACCCTGAGATATCCGGCAGTGCTTCGGATCACCTTAGATGGATCCATACATCTCTTTGACACATCGGAGAAGGCAAGAGACTTTGTGGACAAACTAACCTAACTTAAACAATTGTAGTATGTACAAATATTGTTGCTTGGGTATGCATTTATCATTCTGTAAAAGAAATGGAGGAAATCCGGTTGGAGCTTTGTTTTTTCCCCTTTTTTTCCCTCTATTGATAATAATTTGGTTCAAACTATGTCTGATGGTGGTTAAGATGTACATTTTAAATTTCTAAGTTAGGACATACCAAAGGATGGGTGGGGTATTTATTCCCCTTTGTTTTTATAAAATAATTTTTTTTATTCATATTGATATTCTATGGGGTGTTTATTCTTTTTAGCTTGTGCTTGCGATACGGCTCTAGCTGGGAGAGGTGAAGGTGGTTGAGATGGTTAGATGCCTATTTATGGGCAGTTCGGGACGGGTAGTTGCCCCCCGGGCAGGGGGTGAGTTACTCTACTCAGCGTTATTGGCGCTTTATATGTTGGTTTGTTTTCTGGTTTTTGTTGGTTTTTTTTATTTTTAATAATTTTGTATGTTGTTAAATGTAGTGGTTTTAGTTTATGTAGTTTTTATATTTGATGGACCATGCGACACTAAGGCTCAGCAATTTGTGGGTCGGGTTCCTCCTCTCTGGAATTTAAATGTAATTGCAGAAGATTATGGCTGATGATTTAATTAAATGGTGTACCTGGAATATCAAGGGAAGTCACACACCAATTAAGAGGAAGAAGGTACTCTTGAGCCTTAGAAAGGAAAAGGTGGATATTGCTTTGTTACAGGAGACACATTTGGATGACGAGGAGCATCTGAAATTACAGCAGAATGGCTTTGACCAAGTTTATTTTTCATCATTTAATACCAGAAGTAGGCTATATTGGTAAGGAAAAATCTCTCATTTAAATTGTTGGAATGTGTTAAAGACACATACGGGAGGTTTGTAATTCTTAAAGCCTTGATAAATGGGGAAGAATATGCATTTTAAATGTTTATTGTCCCCCAGCTCATCCTCTTAAATTCTTGGTAGATGCTTTTTCTAAACTGATAAGTCTCAAGTTTCGGCACATAGGGGGAGATTTTAACTGCCTCATGGACCCCACAGTAGACAGGTTGCCTAAAGGTCCCTCGATACCCTCTGCACAAACTAAACAGTTAATGGGTTTGTGTGGGTAATTAGGATTGGGGGACGTCTGGAGGTGTCTCCACCCTACAGGTAGGGATTTCACATTTTTCTCCAATCCACACAGATGTCACACGAGGATTGATTTTTTTCTGACCCCTGCAGTAACCCTGGATCTGGTGGCATCCTATACGATTGGTAATATTGCCATCTCTGATCATGCTGCAGTGTACCTCATGGTTAAAACTAAGGATGTTACAGTGGATTCAAGGTACTGGCGAATGGACCCCTTTATTCTCATGGACAGGAGGTTTGTGGAGTATTTCTCTATGGAATTTCGGGCATTCCTAGACATCAACATAGGCTCAGTTGATAGCTCATGTGTTCTCTGGGAAACTGCCAAAGCTTATGCCAGGGGGTTTGTTATTTCATATTCCACAAGTAGGAAGCGGCAGAAGGGTGAGCAGCAATGTCTCCTTGAAGCACGGTTGAAAGCAGCAGAGAAGGCCTATTTTGACAGAAGAAGGGCCTGTGCCCGAAACGTCGAATCTCCTGTTCCCTGGATGCTGCCTGACCTGCTGTGCTGTTCCAGCAATAAAGTTTCAACTTTGATCTCCAGCATCTGCAGACCTCACTTTCTCCTATTTTGACAGACCCTTGTTAGTCAAACTACAGAGGATTACAGCACTGCGGTCTGCTCTAAATTCCGTGCTCACGCAGATGGCAAAGAAGAAGCTGGCTTTTGCAAAGCAAAGGTTATACGAGCATAGTGACAAGCCAGGCAAATACTTAGCATACCTTGCCAGAAAGAGAAGTGCCCCACAAACCATTACAGCAATTAGGGAAGGATCTGGGAACCTAACATGTGATTCTAAAAAGATTAATGTGGCGTCCCAGAGATTCTACTCTAAGTTATATCTGTCGGAGAATTGTGAGGAGGGGCAGGCCAAAATGGAATCCTTTTTTAGAGATCTGAAGCTCCCGGGTGTGACTCCCGAACAACAGTCCTTTCTCAATGCCCCATTATCAGAGCAAGAAGTGCAGGAAGCTGTGAGGCAGCTTCAGAGTGGAAAGGCGCCCGGCCCTGATGGACTTCCCAGTGAATGCTATAAGAAATTTATAAGTATACTGTCAGGTCCGATGCTGAATATGTTTAATGATTCATACAGTCATGTTTGTCTCCCACCATCTCTGAGAGAGGCCAATATTTCACTTATTCTTAAAAAAGGGAAGGATCCGGAAGACTGTGCTTCATACAGGCCCATCTCGCTCTTAAATGTCGACTTTAAGATCCTCTCTAAGGCCCTTGCGTTAAGGCTGGAGACTGTGTTACCCTCCATTATTAAAGAGGATCCGACGGGCTTCATAAAGGGTCGCAGATCCTCCAATAACGTTACGAGGCTGCTTAACGTAATTCAAGCAAGCCAATAGCAGTCAATACAGGGATTGGTGATTTCTTTAGATGCAGAGAAGGCATTTGACCGAGTTGAGTGGCTGTACCTTTTCTATACTCTAGACCGGTTTGGTCTGGGCGAAGTTTTCATAAGCTGGGTAAAGGTTCTCCACAGTGTACCTCTCGCTGCGGTCATTACCAACAGGGTACGATCAAGCAATTTTAATATTTCTAGGGGCAGCTGGCAGGGCTGTCCCCTTTCACCATTACTTTTTACGTTGGTGATTGAACCGTTGGCAGAGGCCATTCGTGGGGTCAAAATTACATAAGATCTCGCTGGATGCAGATGATGTTCTATTTTCTTGACAAATCTAGCAGTTTCAGTGCCTTGCCTGATACAATGCATTCACGCGTTTGGTGCTTTTTCAGGGTATAAGACTAATTTTGCTAAATCAGAGGCTATGCCTATGGGTGGTCTTATGAAAGAGTTGGCTCTTGAGAGTGACTATAGATTCCCATTTAGGTGGTCACAGGGGGGTTTTGTGTATTTGAGCATATTCATTACTCCAGTTCTGGATTGGCTGTTCAAAGCCAATTTTACTCAATTATTTGAAAAAAATTAAACAAGATCGCCAAAGATGGGAGGCACTTCCAGTCTCATGGTTGGGTCGGATAGCGCTTACTAAGATGAATATTCTCCCTCGTTTGCTATTCCCTATACGGATGCTCCCCCTGATTTTCAATAAACAAACACTCAGGAGACTGAACAGTTGGTTCAGCTCCTTTATCTGGCACCATAAACGGCCCCCCATTAAATTAGCCAAACTGAGTTGCCTCACAGATCGGGGGGAGTAGACCTTCCGGACATTAAAAATTACCAATTAAGCTCATTCTTGACCTACCTAAGTGATTGGGTTTGTGGGGACACTCTTTCAATATGGCTAGATATCGAAATTTCCCAGGCAAGGTGTCCCCTTACCAGTTTGCTGTTTTTGGACAAGGTGAGGACAGTTAGGGAATATTGCCATAACCCAATAGTCATCAATACTGTTAAAGCATGGAGGGCAATTTGGCAGAGGGAAGGTAATATTGGCAAAACATCTTTGTTTACATCTTTTGTGGGTATGCCGAGTTTTCAACCAGGTATGATAGATTCAGGATTTAAACGTTGGGCAGCTAGGGGTATATCTTGTATGGGTGATTTATTTGTGGGAGATGTAATGATGCCCTTCGATCAGTTAGTATGGAAGTACGAGTTACCTAATAGAGACCTCTTTCGTTTTTTTCAAGTTAGGGATTTTATTCAAAAAAAGACTACACTTTTGACTGATCCCTACAAATCTGGCATAGAAAGAGGGGTACTAAAGGCTAAGAGTACACTCTCTGTCAGTACTCTATATCACCAATTGGGGGGTGCCACCTCAGATGAGTCTGATTGACTCTGCAAGATGTGGGAAAGAGAGCTGGGTGTTGAAGTTTCTTCAGAGGCATGGGAGGATATTTGGGAGAATGCAAGGAAGGTATCAATTTGCAATAGGACCCATGCTTTACAGTTGAAGATTCTCCACAGGGTCCACTTAGCCCCAAACCGTTTGTCAAAATTTAAACCAGGGGTATCTTCAGCATGTCCCAAGTGCAAGGTCTGTATGGGTACTCTTACCCACTGTCTTTGGTCTTGTGACAGGCTTCAAACATATTGGAGCGCTGTGGTGGGTGCAATGGAGAGGATTTTAGGTGTAAGGGTGGAGAAGGACCCTATTTCGATCCTTTTGGGCCTACCCATTGTATTTCCTGCAGACTTGCATAAGGAAAAACTTTTCAATATTCTTACATTCTGTGCAAGGAAGAATATCTTGCTAGGTTGGATATCAGAAAAACCCCCAGGCCTGTCGGGTTGGCGGAAAATTGTTATGAAGCATATTCCCCTGGATTTTCTCACAAATATGGTACACCACAAAACTGAGAATTTTTACAAGACATGGCAACCCTTTTTGAAATACCTAGACACAGATTTATCTGCCACACTAACAAGGGCGTTTATATAGCCGTGACGATTGTGTTTCATGAGTCCAATATACAGGGAGGAGGAACTGTGAATGTATGAATGTTTAGTTTGGCTGGGCTGAGTTATTACTATTTATTTGTTTGTTGTTAGGTATTTATTTAGTTAGTTAAATAGCTAGTTTAGGGTTTTTTTAATTTTATACTTCTCTATATATGTTTATACATTCGTATAGGAGGGTGGGTTGGGGAATTTTTTTTATTTTTTGGGTTTAGTTTTGTACTATTTTTGTATTGTTTTGAATTGCATTGTTTTGTATTTGTTGTAATATTTAAAAATCTATTTTTTCTTAATAATAAAAAAAAATTCAGGCATGTACGAACAGAAGAGATTCTTGCTCAGCCATGTGATTGAAAGAAAGTTGGAGCTTCCGCTCTCACTATCACTGCTCCAGACTACAGCAGCCTGTATGTTGTCACAACAATTCAGATTTCTCAAGTGGACAGTAACATAACTAAATAATTTGAACAATTACAGTTTCCTTATGACGTCAGATACAGTATGGATTGTTGCTAAGCATCTGGAGTTCCTATCATTCAGAGGATCATTTTAAAGGATTCCATGTCAAATCTAAATCAACATTTGTCCTTAAGTCATAGTCTGCTACAGAATTGTAGAATGGTTACAACACAGAAGGCCATTCAGCTCTGTTTTCATGCCAGCTCTGTGACAGCAACTAATGTCATTCCACTTCTCACCTTTTCTACATATCTCTGCAGATCTATTCTCCATAGCCAAGTTTGAATCTACCTTCACTGTACATTCAGGCACTGCAGTACAGATACTCACTACTCACTGTGTAAAAACATTTAGAATCATAGAATCCCTTCTGTGTGGAAGCAGACCATTCAGCCCATCAAGTCCACACTGACCCTCTGAAGAGCAACCCAACCAGCCATAACCCCCTTCCCTATACCTGTAAACCTGCATTTCCATGGCTAATCCATGGACACTATGGGTAATTTAGCATGGCTAATCCATCTAACCTGCACTGTAGGAGGAAACCCATACAGTCATGAGGAGAATGTGAAAACTCCACACAAACAGCTGCCTGAGGCTGGAATCAAACCCATGAGGCAGCAGCGCTAACTACTGAGCCACCGTGCTGCCCAACTTTTCTTTATTTTACTGACAGATCTCTTGTCATTCACCCTAAATTAATATCTCCTGTTTCTTGACGCTTCCATCAATAGCAACAGTTTCTTTCCCTGAAGTCTGTCCAGACCACCTCATGATCTTGAACACCTCAATCAAATATCCTTCCAAACTCCTCTGAAAATAGATTCTCCAATTTCATAATTTAAGTCCCTTATTCTGTTCTTGTGAATTGTTCTTGTGAATTGTTTTGTCACCTTTTTTCATGCTTTCACACCCTTTCTAAAGTGTGGTACATAGAATTGAAAGGAAACGCCACTTAATATCAAACCAATGTTTTATAAAGATTCAGAATAATTTCCTTGCTTTTGTACTCTATGCCTCTATTTATATAACCCTGGCATTCCTGTGCCTTAACCAGTTATCTCAATCTCCCTGACACCTTCAATGTCCTGTGCACATTTAGCATCAGGTCCCTCTTCACCCCTTTTTAAATTATATCCTTTTTTATATTGTCTCTCCTTGTTTTCCTTATCAACATGTATCAGTTCACATTTTTCTCCACTAACCTTAGTCTACACTGTTTCACTCACACCATGAACATAGTGCATTACAGCGCAGTACAGGCCCTTCAGCCCTCGATTATGCGCTCACCTGTTAAAATAATCTGAAGGCCATCTATCCTACACTATTCCATTATCATCCATGTGTTTATCCAATGACCATTTAAAGGCCCTTAAAATTGGCGACTCTATTACTGTTGCAGGCAGGGCATTCCTCGTTCTTACTACTCTCTGAGTAAAGAACCTACCTCTGACATTTACCTTATATCCTAGGAAAAAGGCTCTCACCGTCCATCCACCCTAATCCTCTGAACATCTTGTATGTCTCTATTAAGTCACCTCTTCACCTTCTTCTCTCAAACGAAAACAGCCTCAAGTCCCTCAACCTTTCCTCCATACCAGGCAACATGCTGGTAAATCTCCTCTGCACCCTTTCCAATGCTTCAGATCCTTCCTATAATGTGGCAACCAAAACTGTACACAATACTCCAAGTGCAGCTGCACCAGAGTCTTTTACGGCTGCAACATGATCTCATGGCTCCAAAACTCAATCCTTCTACCAATAAAACCTACCATAGTGTACGCTGGTGCCCGAAATTAAGATCCCACCCACCCCCAACAGAATTCAAAATGGTACACTTGTTATTGAAGGGGACAGCCATATGGGATCCCTGCACTGTCTGCCTTTTCCCTTTCTGTCCCCAGCCTGTTTGTCCAATATGTGCAGGAAAGTTTGCTGACACAGTTTGTGTATACTGGATTAGTGGTGCTCACTTGTGGAAATTTGGTTGGAGAAATAGCTGATGTGGTTTAATCAGTACAAAGTGTGTGGTGATGCATCTTGGGAGGTCAAATAAGAGGAAAGTATACAATAAATGGCAGGACCTTAAGAACATTGATATGCAGAGGGATCTTGAAGTACAAGTCCAAAGCTCCCTGAAAATGGCAATACCAAATGGATAAGATGGTAAAGAAGGCATATGGTATGCTTGCCTTCATTGGTCAGAGCTTTGGGTGGGTACTCCAGGTTTGGAGTATTGTGTTCACTTCTGGTCACCACAATATAGGAAGGAGGTTGAGGCTTTGGAAAGGGTGTAAAAGTGGTTTACCAGAATGTTGCCTGGATTGGAGTGTATCAACGAAAGGAGATGTTGGACAAACTTGGATAGTTTTTGCTAGAGTGTGGGAGGCTGAGGGCAGCCTGACAAGTGTACAAAATAATAGAGGTGTGTTTGGGGTGGATAGTCAAAGTCTTTTTCCCCAATGTCAAATACTAGGGACTGTAGTTTTAAGGTGAGAGGGGAAAGGTATGTGAGGCAAGTGTTTCTACACAAAGGGTGGTAGGTACCTGGAACACACTAGAAGTGGTAGAAGCAGATACAATTGCGATATTTAAGAGGAATTTAATTCACACACAAACAGACAAGGAATAGAGGGAAATGGACCATTTCCAGGCAGATGGGATTAGTTTAGAATGGCATTATGGTTGGCACGTGGTGGATGGAAGTGCCTATTCCTATGCTGTTCTATGTAATCAGGGAAAAATGTAGCAATAAAACTAAAAAGTCTGCGATGTGACAAAGGATATTAACTTTTTCCACTGCAAATTTGTTTTTTTTGCCCCCTTTTCATGCTTTATGTATGTTTTTTTCCCTAGAGCTTCCTTCTATTTCCTCCTCCGCTTGTTTTAACTTAAACTTTTTCCTCTATTATCTCATTCCACCCACCCCCTGCTCTTAACTCCCATTCTTTTAAACTTCTTCTCTCCCTCGCTGAGTGTGGGGGACTCACCTCAGACTAAAGACGCCCCCGGTTAGTTCCTCCTGTGACCCGCCGTGGTTCAGAGCCATGTCTAACCCTTTCCACTCCGCTTATCTGCGGGGAAGCTTCGGCTCCTTCGCCGCCGACATGAGGAAAATGATCAACGCGCCGGAGATGAGGTGAGAGCGGCCACGGAAAGCAGGACATTCCGGGGATTGGAGGAGTACAATAGGCCCCACACGGACAGCCTTAATTTCGAATTTGAAAATAATAGATTACGGATAATTCTAGGAGGATATGCTTAAAAGTGTCATGATAGCTTGTATTTTGATATAGAATCATTACAGGGAAAAGTTTTCTTTAAAAATACAAATATATATTTTACAAAACTTTTCAGTTATGAATAACCTTAAAATAAAAGCCTGTTTTTCTACACGTATACTTCATAAGTACTTTCATTGGCTGTTTCAGGAATATGCTGGAATCGAGAAAGGATTCTAACGACTTGTAACATTTAATTGATACTTTGTGAACAGCCAAAGGTGCATTACTGGTGTGTCTTGATTGAATGATCTTACTGCTTCGGAGTTGAATTGCTGTAGAGAACTTCTTTCTAAATTCAGCTACAACATCTCACTTTTTGGTGGTCACCGTCTGGTTTTTGAGTCTGGAAATTTCTAAACACGAAAACCAGTGGGGAGTCAGATGATGTAATGAAGAATACCCAAAATTCAACAGTTTGTAAAGTTTCGTGAAATACGTTTAGGTGGTAGCCAAACTCTAAACGGTAGATTCGTGCTTTTTGCTTACCTTTACTAATTTCTAGAAGTGCTGTATGAGTAATGATTTGATTAATGCAGTTTTGCATTTTAAAAAATCCCAAAGGAAGTCTTTTGAGTAGATTGGAACAATCTCAAATTACTGTCCTGACAAATCACTTAGCTTAACCTATTTAATGAAATATCATGTTGCAACAAAAAGTGGCATTTTCTAAACATGAAAGGAAATCATTTACATTCCCATAAAGGCGACAAGGGTATCTTGAAGTCCCCACTAATCGCTAATACATGATGCATTGAATGGTTAGTGGTTGTGGTGGAATCAAGGGAACAACAGCTGATAATTGTAAAATCAGGCACAGTGCACACTACAGTGAGGGATGTGGAATATTTATCTTATTGAAGACCTGCTATTAATGGATGAAATCAGTTGAGGGCTGTGGACACAAAAAATCCAATTAATTCAATTTTTAAGAGAGAAAAGTGAAATGTTGAACTCACCACTGTTTTACTGTAATGGCTGAGGTTGCATTGTCTCAGTGAGCCTTCCTATGTCTGCTGGCAATGAAGAAGTTGCTACTGTAACTGTTACTCCAAAATTTTACCCGTTAGTCTGGAATGCAGGCCTTTCTTTGCCAGAGAAACTTCTGAAAATAACTGCTCACTGCTTCTCTGTTTCCTGTCACTCAGCCAATTCTTGTATGCATTATTTTACCGTCCCCTTTATTCCACAAATTATAAATTTCCTTAAAAGTCTCTTGTCCAACACTATCAAATGCCTTTTAAAGGCCATGTAAATCATATCATAGCATTGCCTTTATTGATCTCTGTTAAATCCTCCTCAAAACTGAACAATATGACTGAAAATAAATCTCCTGGATAAATCATTTGGGAAAATTGCTAATCTATCTCTGTTACCCACCTCTTTGCCCCACCCCCTTTCCCATTCTGCCTCTTGCTGTCCCACTTTTTTCACTATTACTGCCCTTACCCATTTCGGCTGTCTCCCACTCTCCTGCTTTCCTCCTTTTCCAAATTTCCCACTCTCACCATCTCTCCTTTTCTAATGTTAGTCTCTCTCTCTTTATCCATTTCCTCACTCTCATTCCAGGACAGATGATAGAGCCCTTGTTTTTCCAACTGAGTGATACAGGTATTATGTCAATAATCCTGTATTGTATTCTGGGAACTCTAAACAGACCGTTCCAAACAAATGGAAAAGAAAAACTTTGCATCTCAGGTAGACTCTCTATGTGGAAACAATGTTTAGTCCCTATGTGCAGATTCAAACTGGTTTAATTTTCACTGCCAGTTGCCCCTTCCCCCCCCCCCCCCCACATGTTCATTGCAACCCCAGGTCTGACCTTTGTGAGGTGTTCCCTTCAGGTGTATGGCTCATCACTTCAGGCAATTGCAGTCTGCAACAAATCCAGTACATGTGGAAATAACCTGACAACTTTAAGCACATAGTATGTTGAGCTAAACCGAACAAAACAACGTTTCTGAACAGAACCATTCACACACTTACTGGATTTCAATTGTTATCACTTTCAGTGAAACTTGCACTGAAACTTACAGGATGGTCTGGTTGATTTGCTGCTGTCTTTGCCTGGTGCTATAGATAAAAGTGCAAGACTGAGGATGCATTGTATGATTAAGCTTTCCAGTTTAAACATAGTAGTAACATCATCTGGCAGTTTGAGAGGCCTTTACTGAAAGATGATATACTGCACCATGCAGGCTCATGGCACTTTTTAATATATTGCAGTCTAATAATAGCCCTGCACTAAATTACACAAGAACCAGCATTTGGCAAACATTAAATGAGACTGGAAATTAAAATTTCCATTGATACATCTAATTTCTAATCAAAAACAGAGTTACATTAATTAGCCACCTTTTTTAGAAAGTAGCTGAAACAGCATTTGTTTACAACAGGAAATAAGGATATAAGGATAGATAACCTGACGCTATACAAATACACTGTTTCAATCAGAGAAGCAGGCAAAAGTTATCTGCAAAATCCATTGAATTAGAATTCAGCAAAGCAAATTGTAATGATAGCCGAGAGATTCAAGTCTAGATTAGAGTGGTGCTGGAAAAGCACAGCAGGTCAGGCAGCATCCGAGGAGCAGGAAACTCGATGTTTCGGGCAAATTTCAAGTTAATTACCAGCAATGTTTTTGTCAAGTGTGTTGGTGTGGGGGGAATTTCTCTTTTTGCTAACCTCTGACTATTACTTGCCAACATGAAACTGAGTGCCCTTCATGTTAGAGATCACATCCTTCTTCTGGAAGGAAGAGGTTTGATAATTGAATCACCTTTATTCATTTGACAATTATTTTTTGACCCTAATACTTCCTGGCTGTCAAATTTCCAGTGACGTTGCTCACCATTTGAGTGCCATGCTATTATTATCATTAACAACAATAGTAACAACCCACATTTCTATGAAGCTTCTTGTTTGCCACAAGCTATATGTATAATAAGGAGGAACGTGATTTGGATGTGGAAATTGAGAGGAATAGGGAAACAGGAATGGAGACCAGTTGAGGAGGAGCGGTTTGGGGAGATTCTTGAAAGCAAGATGTTCAGAATTGGGAAGATATCTAACGAAGCAAGACTGGCAGCTCATGTTGTGGATATTTATAATGGCCAACTCATCCAAAATTGACTCATAATTCTATTTGCTTCACTTCTGAACCCACAGTAATTACATCTGGTGACTTCCTCATATCATAAGCAACATTTGTACTGTCTTTTAACAGTTGATGTGTTGATGGGAACCATGTTTGGCAAGCCTACCTGCATTCTCTGGTAGGAATTTGTCTTTCTGTTCAATGATCTCTGTGTCTAATGGAGCACCTTCAGACTATCAGTCACCAAAAGAATCTTGGAAGCTGTCCAACCGACATCACATTTAAAGTTATGCGGCTGCTGAGGCACATGAATTAGATTTTATGTGTATACATCATTCAGATCTTTTCCACACACTAACTCCTTTTTAACTTTGGTGCATTCCTGATGATTGCAGCTTTAAGTGAAATAACTTTATGTGAAGCATGATTTCCCATAAAAATCAGGGTTAAAACCAGAGTTGAATTCCCGCGGATGTTTCTTGCCTGAAAAAACCAATGTACGAGTAAGTGTGCATTCTTAACTGAAGTAACTTGCAAAACATAACAGAAACATTGTAAAAATTCAGATTAGACAACATTCACCCATGACTCAAGGATGACTTGCTTTCTGTGTGGCTGCTGAGTACAGTGTGCACACTGTAAACTCTGCCATGTGTGGCAGGTGTTGCTTGGAAAGTCAGTATCTGCTTGTGTTGGTACCTTTCCAGTAACAGTTAATGGTGTTACCGGTTCTTCTGTTCACTCTGGCACTGTGTGCTCTCTTTATGTCATTTCCATGAAGGTTTCCATTACCTCTTCCGTGAGTTAGATGTTCTTGCCAGTTGCTCCCAAAACAAAATGTGAGTGGATTCAGTTTCAATGCAGTCTTCCTCTTCAGCTAGAACTATGTGAAGTTCATGTTTGGCAATTCCACTCCATAGGTTGCAAGAAATTAAACCAAGTCAGCATGATTGACTTTAACTTCCCTTGTCAATGTCATAATGTCATATTAAGCCTCAGGAACAGTGTAATGATTTTCTTCTTGGACACTGACACATTCAGGCCACAATCTCTGCCATACATTGTCCACACATGTTGATGTGACTTCATGCAAAGCTTTACCAGTATTGTTGATGTCTTTGTAGCCATATCAAAATCCCTTAACTGATGATGCTTTCTAACAATTTGTTCCCTTGATGTGTTGAGAAAAGGTACAATGGAGGATTTGAGTGGTGGTCTGGTATTACTCCCTGATCAATGGGCTGTATCAATGAAGTCAAGTGGGTGCGGGAAAAGCAGCTTTACATTTTCAGAGACTTCATCAAGGCTGATGGAAGGATCTACATAGTTATCCAACAGGGGCAAGATGTTAAAGCCAAGAATCTGGCACAATATGCAATCAAACAGGATTGGCATACAGTGAGACATTCCTGAAAAAGTGACCCCATCATCTAGGTTTTCTTTTTGAGTACCAAAAGAGGTATAGATGCTCCTAGGAGTAAGCCCTCAATGCCCTTTGGTGCTTCACTCTGGTACACTACTAAAAGCTTAAGCCTAAAATCTCCTGCAACACTCCATGAGACCATAAGATGTAAGAGCAAAAATTGTCTATTTGGCCCATTGCGTCTGCCTACCATTCGATGAGATCATGATTAAGCAGAAAATCCTCAACTCCATTTTCCTGCTGTATCCCCATAACCCTTGAGCTCCTTACTGATTAAAAATCTGTCTGTCTCAACCTTGAGTATACTTAACGATCCAGCGTCTGCAGCCATCTGTGGTAAAGAATTCCACAGATTGACTACTCTCTGAAGAAGAAATTTCTCCTTATTTTTTGTTTTAAATGTGTGACCCCTCATTCTGAGATGATGCCTTCTGGTCTCTGACAAGGGGAAATGACTTCTCAACTGCCTGAGGTTGGCAGGCATCTACTCTGTCAGGCCCTCTGTGAATGTTATCTACTTCAGTAAAGTCTCCTCTCATTTTCTAAACCCCTACACATACAATACTGACCTACTCAACCTCTCCTTAAAAGAAAATACCTGCATCCCAGGCATCAACCTAGTGAACCTTCCCACTAAGCAGAACTGTCAGGTGATTTTTGGCAGCTTGTACTTATTGACTTTGTCTTCTCTGGCAAAAGGTATGTCTTTTGTGGCATACCTTTTACAAAATAAGGCCTCCCGCTCAACAATACTGTAAACTTGTTTGGCTGAGTAACTACCATCTTCAATGACTGTCTTCAAATGGGAAGGGAATTCATTAAATGCTTTTGCATCAGCACTAGCTGCCTTGCCTGACATTTTAGTGTTGTGTAAACAGGAGTACTTCTTGAAACTGTTGAATGACAGTCTGAGAAGTCTCACCTTACTAATTTTGTTAGGCCTCAAACAGGCTATTGACTTTTTCTTGGATTTCCATCAAATTTAGAGGCACCTGGCACTGGTTTTGATCTTTGATCCAACAAGTCAGATGCTTTCCATGTACTGTCCAGACCCAGCATTTAAAGGTGTAATAAAGAAAGAAAGACTGCAGAAAGCTACAGAGGGATTTGGGCATGAATCTCAAAAAAAAAACTAGCATCCAAGTTTAGTATGTACCAGGGAAACAAATGGAAAATTGGATATTATTTTAAAGGGAATGGTGAATTAAAAATAGAAATTATTTGCTAAAACTACAAGGTATTAGTCAGACCACAGCTGGAATACCATGAACAATTTTAAACAAAGAAAATTACAGCACAGGAACAGGCCCTTCGGCCCTCCAAGCCTGTGCCGATCCAGATCCTCTCTCTAAACCTGTTGGCTATTTTTTAAGGATCTGTATCCCTTTACTCTCTGGATCTGTCTAGATGCACCTTAAATGATGCTATCATGCCTGACACTACTGCCTCTGCTGGCAATGCATTCCAGGCACCCACCACCCTCTACGTAAAAAAACTTTCCATGCATATCTCCCTTAAACTTTTCCTCTCTCACCTTGAACTTGTGACCCCGGTAATTGAATCCCCCATTCTGGAAAAAAGCTTCTTACTATTCACCCTGTCTACCCCTCTCAACCTCCGTCTTTCTAATGAAAATAATCCTAATCTACTCAATCTCTCTTCATCGCTAATGCCTTCCATACCAGGCAACATCCTCTGCACCCTTCCAAAGCATCCACAAATTTTGGTAATGTGGTGACCAGAACTGTGTGCAGTATTCCAAATGTGGCCGAACCAAAGTCTGATACAATCGTAACATGACCTGCCAACTCTTGTACCCAATAGCCTATCTGATGAAGGAAAGCATGTCATATACTTTCTTGACCACTCTATCGACCTGCATTGCCACCTTCAGAGTACAATGGACCTGAACACCTAGATCTCTCTGTACATCGATCTTCCCCAGGGCCTTTCCATTTACTTTATAGTTTGCTCTTGATTTGGAACTTTCAAAATGCATCACCTCACATTTGCCCAGATTGAACTTCATCTGCTACTTCTCTGCTCAACTCTCCAATCTATCTATATTCTGCTGCATTCTCTGACAGACCGCTTCACTGTCTGCTGCTCCACCAATCTTAGTGTCATCAGAAAACTTGCTAATCAGACCACCTATACCTTCTTCCAAATCATTTATGTATATCACAAACAACAGTGGTCCCAGCACAGAACCCTGTGGAACATCACTGGTCACAATTCTCCATTTTGAGAAACTCCCTTCCACTACTACTGTCTGTCTCCTGTTGCCCAGCCAGTTCTCTATCCATCTAGCTAGTACACCCTAGACCCCATGTGACTTCACTTTTTCCATTAGGTGAGGAGGAATTTCTTCTCTCAGAGGGTAGTGAATCTGTAGCATTTTTTACTACAGAAGTCTGTTAAGGCTGGGTCGCTAAGTATATTTGAAGCTGTGCTCAACTGATTTATAATATGGAAGGGAACAATACATTATGGGGGAAGTGGTTTTGAGAGTTACCAGATCCATGATCTCATTGTATGGCAGTGCAGACTTGATGGGCTGAATGGCCTTCTTCTGCTCCAATGTCTTATGATCGAAACGTTTGTGAACTTTATTTGATTTTGTCAGTGTTACCACAGATTGTTCTTACTGTGATAGAGGGGTAGCCAAAGTGTCCAGCAATAGCGACTGCTCATTTATTTCAAAATGTTTTAAATCACCCACTGTTACTGCTAAGCTTTAGGTTTTCCTTGATTTCTATACAACAGCAGGTTCACTACTACCACTTGCTGGTTATTTTTTGCATATGTTCAAAATGAATTACAGCACTTATTCACAGTGGCTAATAAGGGATTTTAAAATGGTTCATCTACCTTACTTGCTGTCTCACTTTCTTTAAAATGGCTCCCACAGACAGTGCTAATTTTCACCCAAATAAATCCTGAGACAAGCAAAGCCTGTGCACAGTAGAGGAAGCACCCATAATTCAAGATCAGCTTCAGTGAAGAAAGGCATAAGTCAAGGACACTACTGGGTGTGGACACAATCGCACCGATGCTATCATGGGGCATGATGTTGCCTACAAATTCTAAGAGTCTGATGGTGCCATTGTGTATAATGATATCTTTTGTATGATGACATATTTGAATAGGCTTAACCTAGAATGCAACCTTAATTAGGGACACTGGCATTAAACTAATGGTAAATTGCTTTGAGCTGAATTCCGGAAGTGAGGCGAGTGTGACTGCCCTTGATGTCAAGGCCACGTTTGACTGAAAGTGGCATCCAGAGCCCTCACAAAGCTGGAATTGATGGGGATCATGGGAAAGCTCTTCACTGTTTGGAGTCATACCTGGCAATAGGAAAATGGTTGTAGTGGTCAGTCATCTAAACTCTAGGACACCTCTGCAGGACTTCCTCAGGGTAGTGTCCTAGGCCCAACCATAGTCAGCTGCTTCATCAATGACCTTCTCTACAATATAAATGGAGACGTTCACCGATGATTGCACAATGTTCAGCACCATTCATGAATCCTCAGATACTGAAGCAGTCCATGTTCAAATGCAACAAGATCTGGATAATATCCAGGCTTGGGACAAGTGGAAAGTAACAATTGTGCCACACAAATGCCAAACAATGGCCATCTCCAATAAGAGACAAGCTAACTACTGCTCCTTGATGTTCCATGGCATTACCATCATTAAATTCCCCTACTATCAATATACTGGGGTTTATCATTGACCGGGGAGAAAGTGAGGTCTGCAGATGCTGGAGATCAAAGTTGAAACTTTATTGCTGGAACAGCACAGCAGGTCAGGCAGCATCCAGGGAACAGGAGATTCGACGTTTCGGGCACAGGCCCTTCTTCAGGAAGAAGGGCCTGTGCCCGAAACGTCGAATCTCCTGTTCCCTGGATGCTGCCTGACCTGCTGTGCTGTTCCAGCAATAAAGTTTCAACTTTATCATTGACCAGAAACTGAACTGGACTTGCCATAAAAATTAAACAGGTAGAAGAAAGGTCAAAGGCTAGGAATACTGTAGTTTGTAGCAACTCCTGGACTTTTCAAAGTCTGTCCATCATCTACAAGGCACAAGTCAGGAGTGTGATGAATAATCTATTGGCCTGGATCAGTGTAGCTCCAACACTCAAGAAACTTGACACCATCCAGGACAAAGCAGCACATTTGATCGGCACCACATCCATAAGCATCCACTCCCTCCACCACCAACATTCAGTAGCAGCAGCATGTACTGCCTGCAAGATACACTGCAGAAATTCCCCAAAGATCCTTTGCACAAGGGCAGCCAGTACACGGAAACATTCCCCTCCGAGCCACTCACCATCCTGACTTGGAAATGTATTGCCGTTCCTTCACTATTTCCGCGGCAAAATCTGGAATTCCCTCATTGATGGTATTGTGGGTCAACTCACAGCACATAGACTCTAACAGTTCAAGAAAGCAGCTCAACCACCACCTTCTCAAGGGCTACTATGGATGGGCAATAAATGCTGGTGAGCCAGTGGTGCCCATGTTCCACAAATGAATAAAACAAAATTGAAATGGTATTCAGCAGGTTGACTTTAAATTAGGATTTAATGTATGTAACAATAGTATAATTCATTTAAAAAGAACGAGCTATTGGAGGTCAATGACATTTTCATAGCACTTTCAATATTGTAAAATGTCCCAAAGTATTTCAAAAGAGCATTTGATCAGATAATAAGCAGACAAAAATCAAGCCAAAGAAGGAGACATTAGAAAATATGGACCAAAGGCTTAGTTAAAAAGCTTTTTGGCTGTCTTTGTTGTCATTGCATCTTTGTGTCAAAGCACAATCTTATTTGTTTCATTTCAATCTCCTTAGACTAAGATCAATGCCAGCCGAACTGTAGGATGATTGTAATGCTTCTTAGGAGCTGAACTGCAGACTGAAAGGTTACATTTTAGCACTAAATATGGGAAACACATGGCAATATCTGGCTGGTGATGTAGGGTAACAGCTGACTGTTGGGTTTGAGCAGCTAATGCTTTGTAAGATTTTTGTCATTTGTGGTTGCATGTTGGCCAGAGTTAATACATGGTTCAGTATTTAGCTTTGTATCTTTTAAGGGGAAATCATCCACTCCTGAAAACCCATTGTCAACATCTGCTGATAATATTAGCATATATACAACATGTGGTGACCATTAGGCTTGTCAGTGAAGCATTCTACAGTTGAATAGCTTATGGAAAGAGAGTATTTCAGTGTCTAACATTGGAATTAAATCCCAATAAGGAATCAACACTATCAGAAGTATAGAGGAAGGGAGAAAATTATTGTTATCTAGTGATCCCTTTTCCTGTTGCATGCCAATAATTATAGTCCTTACTTTGTTAAATTGCCAAGTTTATGAAATTTATAAACACAATGGAAAAATTAATAACTTATCTACCAAACTATTTTGAGATACACTGTGCAGCAATTCAGATTTCTAAAAGTGCAGTTATGATATGCCAATTCTATGCATTTTCTGATGAAGAGTCATAGGACTCATAACATTAACTCTGCTTTCTTAGCACAGATACTACCAGACCTGCTGAGTTTTGCCAGCATTTTCTGATGTTGCTGTGAATGTTCTATTTGTTCCCCAGGATGAGCATTCAAAATATACATTTGTGTTGTGATTAATTTGTTTTTATCTTTCTTTTTGTAACAGTGATGTAAAATTCATTGTCGGAGAGGAGCAGAAAGTGGTGTATGCTCACCGCTGCATCTTAGCGTATCGCTGTGAGGCGTTTAGAACCATGTTTGCCCAGCGAGTTCTGTCACATGATGCCAAAGAAGCCGAAGTTCCATTTGTTCTTTCAGATGTGCAGCCAGATGTCTTCCTGGCTGTGGTTGAGTTTCTCTACACAAACTGTGTGATGCTGAGCCGCGATATAGTGAGTACATTTGTTTCTGGGCTATGTGCAGTATTTTTAACATGAGAAGCCGAATGGTTAAGTGAACCAGCCATTTACGCCTTGTGTAGCATGGTCCAGGCCTTATTTAATGACAATACATGTAACACAGATATCAGATGGACATTCAATGCAGTTTATTTGTCATGGGCTGGGCAGTAAGCTCAGTCTTGACCAGGGTGGTAGCAGGGTTAAGGACAAAATGGGCTTGTGATCACAGTTTAGGGGTTGGGTGGAGACAGTGGTGGGGGTGAACAGAGGGAGCTTGCTGCATTATCTTTATAGGACTCTATGCTGGCTCCAAGAGAATAATTTAAAAGTTACCTTTTCATACCTGTTAATCATACTGCCACTAAGCTAGGAGGAAGCATGCATCAGGTGTGTTCTTGTCTGTTTTTAAATGATAGTCACTTTTCTTGTTGATGGATGCTGATTTTCATGTTAAAAGGAGCTTATTGCCTCATTTAAAAACAAAAGGGCCAGACCAGCAGCAGGCACCTGTGATGGTGGCAATGCAATTGTTGGTTTCCACAGGAAGGTAAGCCTATTGACTCTAATGTGATGTCTTTATCATCCATTAATGTTGATGTTAGCAACTTCAAATCACCTATTAAATATCTTTGGTATCAGTTAAATTTTTGTTGTGGATTAATCCAGAACACCAGCTGGAAACATGTTTTATTTTTAACAGTTGTCTCCCAACAGTGGAACCTTTAGATCCATGTCATGTATTCATCATTAATCTAGAATGTACTGGTGACTAGCATTTTCCCAATTGCCCAGAATTCTGATGTTTAATCCCTGGTAAAATCCAACCTTCCTACAAGTGCATCACTTTTTGTACTCCTGGCTTGAGCTAAAAATACTCCACTAGTGCACGCATATGATTTTCAAAATTCATCAATCACTTGTAATGTTGCAAATGGAGAGGGAAGATCAAGTGTAGTTTTCCAGGAAATTTCATTTGGAGGTCAATAGAGGAGTTTACTCAAACAGTATTTAAAAAGTTACACTACATTATTTCTATATTTCCTTCCAAGATTCCTGTTCACATTTATAATAAAATTTTTCTATGTAAGTTTGTTATGGTGTAAGTACATCATCCCTTTGGCAAGCAGTAAGTGAAGATGATAAGATGTTCTTCATGCATTTTGTGCATAGCTTAAAAGCAACTGAAATTTGGAAAGTGTTAAATCAAAGTTCGTTGGAATTAAAGGGGTTTTCCTGCAGTTCAAGATGAAGAGCTAAGAAACACAAAAATAAAGCAATCACAGTATGGCCAGTTTCTGTAGACAAGTTAACAGTTTCAATTATTGTTGTGGACATGTGGATATAGTGGAAAGAGTAGAACGGAAATGCACACAAATGTAAAATTTCCCTTGCATTTTAAACACATATTTCTATAGAATATTGTAGACAGAGCTGGTTGATCGAACAAAACTTTTCTGTTTTTGGAAGTAGTGAGGTCTATGAATCAAAATAATGCTCATAGTTCCTTTCCAAATTTCATTTAATGCTGTGATTTAATTCCAAGTGCCATAGTTATAACTGAAAATTAAAATATTGTAACAAAGAGAGGAATAACCAATAACAATAATATTTCCAATTGAGGCACTTAGTTTTCACTGTTTGTAATCCCTGTTCCAGGGCTTTTTTTTTTGGATCAATTTCTGAGTCTTTATATGACATTGGAACTTTAGCTCAGATCATCAGGAGAGCTATATTTAACAGTCAAATCATTAACTCAGAGCATTTGGTTTGCAACATCCTACCCAACATTGTACTGTGAAAGATTCCATATTTATCAGTTTAAAAAACAAAATATTCTTATTGTTTGATAAACAGGTGATGCTCAGCATTTAACATGTTGCAACTTGTTTTATTTCCAATGTGCCACAGGATGTCTGTAGGATTCACACTGTACTGAAGAGAGTTATAGAGTCATAGAGATGTACAGCATGGAAACAGACCCTTCTCTTCAACCTGTCCATGCCGACCAGATATCCCAAACCAATAGTGACATCTCACCTGCCAGCACCCGGCCCATATCCCTCCAAACCCTTCCTATTCATTTACCCATCCAAATGCCTCTTAAATGTTGCAATTGTACCAGCCTCCACCACTTCTTCTGGCAGCTCATTCCATACACGTACCACCCTCTGTATGGAAAAGTTGCCCCTTAGGTCTCTTTTATATCTTTCTCCTCTCACTTAAACCTATGCCCTCTAATTCTGCACTCCCCGACCCCAGGGAAAAGACTTTGCCTATTTACCCTATCCATGCCCCTTATAATTTTGTAAACCTCTATAAGGTCACCCCTCAGCCTTCGACGCTGCAGGTGTCTTCCAAATCAGAAATTCTAGCTTCAAAACTTTAATTTTGTACTCCTACAGAAATACTTTGTTAGTGTAATAGATATTTTTCTGTTGATTTTGAGATCAGGATGTCTTCTTGCTCGAAGCATTGAACAGACTGAGAAAGTTGGAACTCCTTCAGCATTTACAACAGAGGAGAGAACATCTAATGTGATATCACTCCACACAGATTGCGCCCCAGAGGGAAGAAAATCAGTATAGAGTTTGCTGCATTATCCATTTTCATGGTTGTGATTTGTAGCCATTTGTTTTGTTCATGTCCTTCCCTCTTCTAAAGATGATGATTCAACTGGGAAAGATTTTATGAGCACTGGCATCCCCTGGAAACTTTGCTTGTGTGGCCACTCTTCACCTGTATATTTAAACATTGAGATGGTTTGTCTGTAATGACATTATAATCAAGCCTCATATCATCCACACCTAATATCTGTTCCAGCATACTGTAAAGCAGGGAGAGATATGTAGTCAAGGAATAACATTTATGTGGCATGTTATTCCTTTCCCTGCACTAACTGTTTCATTACACAGTACAGGAGATGAATCTGAGACCATCTCATTTGTGTAGTTCAATTACATGCTGACTTTACCACCTGAGCTATCTAGGTTAGAAAGATGCTAGAAAACTATGTTCTTACATTTGCTCAGATTTTGAAAGGTAACTCTAACAAGAAAATATGAATTAAAAATCACACAACACCAAGTTATAGTCCAACAGATTTATTTGGAAATACAAGCTTTTGGAATGTTGCTCCAAAATAGAATGCCATTGGGACAGGATCATAGGACACAGAGTTTATAGTAAAAGATCAAAGTGTAGTACAACTGATGCGATGTATTAAACAAACCTAGATTGTTGTTAAGTCTTTAATCACTTAGACATGTTGCAGGTTTCGATTCATTAAAATGCAAATCCCATGAACATTTTTCTAGTCACATTCCCGAGATAACTTAAGGTTTTATATTAAAAATAGTGACATCTCAGCTCAGACAATGCATTAATGGTATGAGGTTAGAGTCTGTCTGTATTCCAACCTTGAGTCAGACTGGTTCTGTTTCCAAAGTAGGCATTTATAAAATGTCACATGGACTGACTGACTACAGATTGTGTGCTTTTTGCACAATATAGAATGTATCTGTAAATACAAATCTGCAAATTCAAATTCACCCCCATAGACTTATGTGTGTGTGTGTGCCTGTGTGTGAGGGACCAAGTTTGCATGCCAATATGCCAATATTTTCATGCACAAGTTTGAACAAGACTTCTTTGATGCATAGACCTTCAACCAATCTATACACCAAATATATTGATGACATTTTCTTCCTCTGGACTCATGCAAGGAGTCACTGAAACAACTATACAGTCATATCATTAACAAGTTTCATCCCACTATCAGACTGGCCATGGACTAATCTTTAGAATCAGTCTCATTCTTGTACACACGCATCTCCATCAAGGACGGACACCTCAGTACATCACTCTACCACAGGCCCATGGATAACCTCATTGTGCTTCACTTCTCCAGCTTCCATCCTAACATATTAAAACAGCCATCCCCTACGGACAAGCCCTACATATACACAGGATCTGTTCAGATGAAGAGGAATGTGACGGACATCTGAAGGTGCTGAAGGATGCTGTGATAAGAACAGGGTATGATGCTCAACTCATCAATTGCCAGTTCTGATGTGCCACAGTGAGAAACCGTAATGACTCGTCAGGAGACAGACAAGGGATATGACCAATAGGGTGCCATTCATTGTCCAGTACTTCCCGGGAGCGGTGAAAGTGTGCCATGTTCTTTGTAGCCTGCAACACATTATCAATGAGGATGAGCACCTCGCCAAGACCTTCCCTACACCTCCATTTCTCACCTTTAAACAACCGCTAAACCTTAAATAGACCATTGCTCGCAGCAATCTGTTCAGCCTTCAGGACAGCACCAACCACAACACCATTCAACCCTGTCATGGCAACCATGCAAGACGTGCCAGTTTGTCGACATTGATACCACTATTACACGCAGGGACAGCACCCACCACGTGCGTGGCAGGTACCCATGTGACTTGGCCAGCGTTGTCTATCCCATACGCTGTAGGCAAGGATGCCCCGAGCCATGGTACATTGGCAAGACCAAGCAGACGCTACCACAATGGATAAATGGACACCACACAACAATCGCCAGACAGGGATGTACCTTCCCAGTTGGGGAACACTTAAGCGGTCAGTGACTTGCTGCCTCAAATCTTCGGGTGACCGTCCTCCAAGGCGGACTTCGGAATACAAAACAACACAGAGTTGCCGTGCAGAGGCTGATAGCCAAGTTCGGCACCCATAAGGATGGCCTCAACCTGAATTTTGGTTCATGTCACACTACAGGTGACCCCACTACACTATATACACACACGCTCTTATACGTGATCCCACTCACATGCTCATGCAGACCCTCATTTATACACACGTTCTCTCTCAGACACACACACTCACACTCTCTCTCAACCCTCTCACAGGCATGTACTCCACCACACTTGTGTACACATGCACACACACCCTCTCACTCCCTCTTCCACACACGCGCACACAAATATAAGTCGATGGGGTGAATTTGTATTTGCAGATACATTCTATTTTGTTCAAAAAGCACACAATCAGTAGTCAGTCAGTCCATGTGACATTTTATAAATTGCTACTTTGGGAATAGAACCAGTCTGATTCAAGGTTGGAGTACAGACAGATTCTAACCTCACACCTTTAATGCATTGTCTGAGCTGAGATGTCACCTTTTTTTTTAAAATCTTAAGTTATCTCGGGAATGTGACTTGAAAGAAGTTAATGGCGTTTATGTATTAATGAATGGAAACCTGCAACCAATTCTCAGTGATTAAAGACTTAACAGCAATCTAGGTTTGTTCAATACATTGCATCAGTTGTGTGACACTATGATCTTGCGTTATAAATTCTGCGTCCTATGATCCTGCCCCACTAGCTACCTGACAAAGGAGCAGTGTTCCAAAAGCTTGTACTTCCAAATAAACCTGTTGGACTATAACATGGTGTTATGTTATTTTTAACTTTGTCCACCCCAGTCCAAAACCAGCACCCTCACACCAAGGAAACATGAGTGATGCACACCAAAGTGGCTAATTCATTTTCTACATTCCTTATCAAAACGCTTACACAGAGATGGAAGATGGTGTGTAATTGATGAATATTTCATTACTGCAGGTATAAATATCTATTCAAGATCAGCAACTAAATTTGCAGGAGAATATTATACCATTGGAGTGATGGTATATGAAATGATAGGGAACCACATCTGACCAATCCAGTGAAAGTTACACAGGTTTTTCAATTTGCATTGTTGTAAAAAGTCTAGATACATTTTAAAAACATTTCTTCCATTTTTTTTGAATATTTTCTACCTCATTGGGTTCTCCACCCTGTTGCTATCCACCAGTCTTAAGCTTTTTCATGAGCACTTATGAGGAGGCATTTTGGTAAAATGATTTGCCTTTTGATATTCAGAGAAACTTATGTTTTCCCTATAGTCTTTGTAATAACATATTTTTAATAAAAAATCCATTGAATCATTCAAAAAAAATTATTCCAAAATCATTACAGCCAAATGGAGCATATTTTAGGCCACTTTTGGAATACTATGTGCAGTTCTGGTCTCCCTGCTATAGTAAGGATATTGTAAAACTTGAAAGGGTTCAGAAAAGATTTAGAAGGATGTTGCCAGGATTGAAAGGTTTGAGCTATAGGGAGCGGCTGAAGAGGCTGTTTTCACTAGAGGGTCGGAGGCTGAGGGGTGACCTTATAGAGATTTATAAATTCATGAGCGACATGGATAGGGTAAATAGACATGTCCTGTACCCGGGGGTGAGGGAGTCCAGAACTACGGGGCATAGGTTCAGGGTGAGAGAGGAAAGATTTAAAAGGGACCTAAGGGTCAACCTTTTCATGCAGAGGGTGGCACATATATGGATTGAGCTGCCAGAGGAAGTGGTGGAGGCTAGTACAATTATGATATTTTAAAGACATCTGGATTGGGTAATGAACAGGAAGGATTTAGAGGGACATGGACCAAGTACTGGCAAATGGGACTAGATTAATTTAGGATATCTGGTCAGCACGGATGAGTTCTCATGCTGTACATTTCTATGACTCAATGTGATCATTATGTATTTTCAGAAAGTATTCTTTTCAGTATCAGTTGAGCATCTTTGTACCCTTTAGCAGGGTGAATACATTTTTTGTTTTGAGATGTTCCTGTGTAGTCTGCCAACGCTGATGCTATTCCTGCCAGTGATGTGGAGTGAATATCCTTCAAAGGAATTTGTATGGATGTTTCATTCTCAGCAGTGGAACCCAAAACCTCACATGGAAACTGGCAGAAACGTGTTGAAAATGAGTAACACTGATATATGTGCACATCATACTTGCTTCAAGATTAAAGCATCCCTTAAATTGAATAGGTGAATAGTAATCCATGATCACGATTAAACCCATGCATTCGCTTATTTGAGCCTTTTGATGTCTTTCCCTTTTTTTTCAGGCTCTGGATGTACTTACATCAGCAGTGGAATATGGCCTGGATGAGCTTCAAAGGGTAAGACTTTTGATTAAAATATCAGGTTGACAAGATCAGAAGGATAACATTGCTTGTTGTGGTGGGTATGTAGAAACATAAAATATGTAGTTGACTTAACACTGGGATGGGCAGTGATTCATAAATTCTTTCACAATGCAACTTCCTAATTTTGTAATACTGCCTGCTGTGATTCATACTTGATTATGAAATTTGCAGTGAATTGGAGAAGGAGAAACACTCCAGTTTACGTTGTATTTGTAATCCGATTATTTTGGAGCCTTCTGATAATACATGCATATATACAAGATAATTTTTATCATTCTTTACATACCTTTCAGTGGATCATTTTAAATATAAATTTTCCTTCCATCAGAGAATTGTCCTTTGTCTTTCGCTGTTTGTTGCACTCTGATTCAGTTCATCAATGTATGAGGGGAGCTCTAACAAGTGACCGAGTTTATTTTGCTTTAAACCTTTCAAGTAGATGAATTTATGAGTTGAGAAAAAAGATGCTGTTATTATTTGAGAGGAAGTTGTATTGATTTTAGACCTATGAGTAGCATAGAGTAGGAAATGTCTTCATCTGACAATGACAATGTAAATTTTGGATATAGAATTAAATGAAAACCCTGCTGAAGTGAATCACCATGGTTTTGTGTCATAGGTTACAGCAACATTGCAAGGCTACTGGGATTTCTCCTCAATTAGCTATGCTAATAGTTCTAATTACACATTCCCATCTTGTTCAAATAAATGTTAATTCCCCTAGCTAACAAGAATCTATCTTCCTCTGGCTTATATACATCCAGTGGCCCTGCCTCCTACAATTTCTGTAGCAATAAGTTCCAAAGTCGCATAACTCGCTGGAATCAAGATTTCTCCTCATTGCGTCTTAAAGGGACAAGCCTTAGTTTTCACTAATTTTTGCTGATCCACAGAAGAAAACATCCTTTTCATGTCTGTCTTGTCAAGAACATTCAGGATCTTATCCACTCCAGAGCTGGAAATGTGTTGCTGGAAAAGCGCAGCAGGTCAGGCAGCATCCAGGGAACAGGAGAATCGACGTTTCGGGCATAAGCCCTTCTTCAGGAATTTTGTACCATATGATTCACACTAATTAGGAACAAAGTTTAACCAATTTAACATGCAACAGTATTTAGAAAATTCGGGCTTATGCCCGAAACGTCGATTCTCCTGTTCCCTGGATGCTGCCTGACCTGCTGCGCTTTTCCAGCAACACATTTCCAGCTCTGATCTCCAGCATCTGCAGACCTCACTTTTTCCTCTTATCCACTCCAGTCAAGACTAAAGCCCTGAAATAATGCACACTACAGGCACTTTAATGATTTCATTGGCATGTATGCAGAAGTTACAGTAGGAATTGGTAAAATGGTCTACCAATCTGTATTGCTATTTACAGCCTTCATGGTCAGCAGTAGAATGATGATCAGTCCAGCACAGTGGTACCTTCTTGGGGCTATCTTTCCAACAATATTGAAGGGCTGATGCCTAGGGCAGCTCTTATACTTTGGAAAGTGCCATAGTGTAAATTATCTTTTTCTTAATTCCTTTATAGGATGTGGATATTGATGTTCAGGCCAGCATTTATTGCTCATCCTTAATCACATCCCTATCCTTGAAGTTGGTGTGCTTCTTCTGAAGTGTACTGGGAAGCACACACACAGGGTAGTTTGCCTGAACTCCAAAGCTTTGGTGTCACAGTTGTAATTCCACCACTTCCTATCATTTATTTTGATTTGGATAGCTAACAGTGCAATTTTGTCTTTGGTGGCCCATTTTGTCATGCATAGTCATTGTGGAAGAGCTTGAGATTAAATTTTGTATGTTACACCAGTAGTGGAGAATCTATCCAATTTATCCCCTATGGAGTTTGGTAGTTTTGAACATGGATGATTTTATCACAAAGAGCTTTCATGGTAGACACTATAACATAATTTAAAAGGGATGTAGATAAAAGGTGTGGAGAAAGTGCAGGGAATTTTCTAAATACTGTTGCATGTTAAATTGGTTAAACTTTGTTCCTAATTAGTGTGAATCATATGGTACAAAATTCATTACTTCTAAGTGAAAATGTTATCTTTGTGATATGATTCAGGCTAGTTTCCAACCTCAAAGGAAATATATTTTTCATTTCAATACCATGCATCCTGAATATGTGTTTCAGTGATATTTGAGACAGTGGTAAAGGAACTATTGAACTTTGACAGAGCTTCTCAAATGGGTTTATTGTCAAAAAAAACATTTGTAGTTACATGGGTACATAACCTTGGCAAAAATGAGTTGCAAGAGCTGTTTGCATGAAGATAACTGATAATTATGAGTCCTATACATGTAGTGGAAATGCTGCCAATCTACTTTTAGCTTTTGAACTCTTGGTACAACCCAAATTCCTTTTTATTTCACTTGTAATTTTGATGAAACTATGCCTCACCCTTTCCCTGATATTAAAACCCCCCCTTACCCCCGCCTTCAGCTATAATGATTACCTTTACTTTTCCATTTTATTTTTGTCTTGAAGCAATTGCATGCTTGCTGGGGGAACTCTTCATCAGGCACTGCTTACCCTACAATCCTTCTTTAAGTGACCGTTCTTCACCTGAAAACCTAGATATTGTCAGTTGTCATTTGCTGATAAGTGACATTGCAACTGAGCTGGAGCATCTTCCACGCATGCACTTCCATCAAAAATCCATTTATGCCAAAAGCAAGTCTTTCCCCTTCTTAAGGGGCATTGACATTTGTTGCCTGACTGACTAAAATCTACTGATTTAGCACTGTGACGATGCTGTTGATTTAACAAGGTGATGCTGATCTTGGCTTTGTTTCAGAGAGGTCATAAATGCAGTGATTCCGAAAAATCTAGGTGCAGGGTTTTAGGGCCAGTTTGATTATAGCTAATAGATGCTGCCTCAGTCAAAAAGCTTTCAAGTTTTAAAGAAAAACACTTATACAATGAGAGGGGGTGGCCAGTTCTCCCAGCTCAGCTTTTCTTTGGTTTGGTATGGCTTTTTTTAGCAATCTGGCTGTTCAATCAGTTTTGAGGCTGTTGGTCCAAGAAACAGCTACATTGGCAGATTGTGTTCCATGCTGAATCTCGCTCGCTCGCTCTCGCTTTCTCACTCTCTCTCGCTCTCTCTCTCTCTCATGTGCTTTCTCTCTCTCTCTCTCTCTCACGTGCTCTCTCTCATGCTCTCTCTTTCTCCAGAACCACATTGCTGTAGTCACATGTACAGCAGAGTAGGTAAGGATGGCAGTTTCCTTCCCTAAACGACATTAATGCACCATAGGCTTTTCGTCAAAATCAACAATGGCTTCACGGTCGTTATTAGACTTCTAATTTCAGATATTTATTGAATTCAAATTCCGCCATTTGCCATTGCAGGATTCAAACCAGGACCCCTGAATGTTACCAGGATCTCTGCATTAATAGTCTAGTGATAACACCACTAGGCCGTCACCTCCTCATCTGCAATTTTAAATTTTATTAAATCCTTTATCATGGATTTTAATATTTTCCCAATATCAATGTCGGGCAAACCTATCTCTACATCTCTGTTCTTTTCTCTTTTTATAAGTAATAGTTATATTAGCTACCCTTCAAATCATAGGAATTCTTCCAGAGTGTATAGAATCTTGAATTATAACCATCAATGCACCCACTATTTCTAGGGCTACTTCCTTAAGTCTTTGGGCTGTAGATTTTCACTCCATGGTGATTTGTCAGCTTTTAATCTCATCAATTTCCCAAACACCGTTCCCCTACTATGTATGATCTCCTTCAGCTTCCCTGTCTCACTAGAACCTGTGTTCCCCAACAATTTGGGACATTATTTGTGTCCTCTATTGTGAAGGCAGAAACATAATATGTGTATAAATAGGTTGCCATTTTTATGTTCCCCATTATAACTTACCCAGTTTCTGACTATAAGGGACCTACTCTTTTTTCCACTAATCTTTTTCTCTGCTCATATCTATAGAAGCTTTTGCAATCAGTTTGTATGTTCCTTGAAAGCTTACTCGCACTGTATTTTCCCCTCTTAATCAATACCTTTGTCCTGTGCTCCCAAACCTCAGGTCTGCTGCTTTTTCTTTTGGGGAAGTTTGTATGTCCTTTGCTCCCTAGTTTCTCTTGTTAGCGACAGTCGCGTCACCTCCCTTATTTAAAGTTAAAAATCACACAACACCAGGTTATAGTCCAACAGGTTTAATTGGAAGACACTAGCTTTCGGAGCGACGCTCCTTCATAAGGTGATAATGGAGGGCTCAATCCTAACACAGAATTTATAGTGAATTTACAGTGTGATGTAACTGAAATTATACATTGAAAAATTGCTTGCCTGTTAAGCCTGTTTAAGCAGTGTTTACATCACACTGTAAATTCTTGCTATAAATTCTGTGTTAGGATTGAGCCCTCCATTATTACCTGATGAAGGAGCGTCGCTCCGAAAGCTAGTGTGCTTCCAATTAAACCTGTTGGACTATAACCTGGTGTTGTGTGATTTTTAACTTTGTACACCCCAGTCCAACACCGGCATCTCCAAATCATTCCTTATTTAACATTGTTTTCCTGTGAGGAGTGTGAGGATTGTAGGAGCCTGTTATTGATATGTGTGGGTGGCTGACTTAATCTCAATAATGTGCATGGCATTGTTGCTTGCTGGTTATGGACTTGATTAGCTGTATGTTCTCACACAGCAGATTCTGGAGAGTTTCAACAGTATGCCTATGCTTCACACTGAGTCATATGCACAGGGTTTGTCAGCAAAGGCAGTTTTCCTGTCTCCAAGTCTTTCTGGAAACTGGTCTCCGTATATGAGATCTATGTCAGGACTTGCATGTGGCAGTTGCAGCATGTGCAAAAGCCTGAACTGTATATATATAAAAGACTGGTTCCCATTTAACAAGATTGATTGTTATACCCTCAAAGAACTTGAGCAAATTTGTCAAACATGGTTGGTGGGATCATTGATGAGCAGAATGTGAGCATAATGAATGATTAATATAAAGAATATTAATTGCTATGGTGATTAAGGAATAAATCCTGAATATTACACACAGTCAAATCCAAGACAAGAAGCTTAGAACTAGTTCTAAGAACTACAGAATTGTTGGTGTGGAAGAAGGCCATTTGGCCCATCATGTCTGCTCCAGCTCTCTGAATGACCATCATGACAAACAATTTTCATTCAAGTTTCCATTTCTCAATTGAATTATGCTTTTGGCTTCAGCATGTAGGATCTCTGATTCAAACTAAATTTAAAGACAAAGATCCTGAGAACAAAGTCTTTGACAAACTGATGGGACTGAAGGCAAACAAGTTGCCAGGACCTGATGGCCTGTTTCCAGGGGTTTTAAAGGAAGTGGTCACAGACATTATGGAGGCATTGGCCCAAATATTTTAGCACTGAATTCTGGGAGGTTTCCAGAACTGCTAATCTGATGCTCCTGCTCAAGAAGAGGAGGAGACAAAAAGCAGGAAACTATTGGTCAATTAGCTAAACATCTGTGGTTGGGAAAATGCTCGAGTCCATCATTAAGGAAGAAATAGAAACACTTAATGGATGCAAGCAGAGTCAATATGATTTTGTGAAATGGAAATTATGTTTGACATATTGCTCAAGTTCATTGAGGGTATAGCAATGAATCTTGTTAAATAGGAACCAGTTTTTGATTTGATATAGTTCATTTGGATTTCCAGAATGCATTTAATAAGGTTCGACATAAAAGGTTGTTGGACAAGGTAGGACCTCATGGTATTGGGGATGATATATTAATTAAGACTGAGGATTGATTAACACACAGAAGACTGAAATTCAGGATTAATTGGTCGTTTTCAGGTTGGAAAGATGTAACTAATGGAATGCCACAACAATCAGAACTAGAGCTTCACTTTTTTTTTACAGATTAGTGACTTTGAGGAGGGGGCAGAGTGTAATGTATCTAAATTCGCTGATGATGCAAAATTAGTTGGGAGGGCATTTTGTGGAGAGGTAGATAGCTTGGGGAGGTAGATAGCTTGATCTTGGCAGGTGGACTTTAATGTAGGAAAATCTGTAGTCATGCACTTTGGTAGGAAGAATCAAAATGTGGACTATATTTAAATGGAGAGAGACTCTAGGAAAATTTCATTGTCTATTGTTCCTGTGCATGGAACTCAGAAAGTTAGCAAGTAGGTATAGCAAGTAATTAAGTAGGCAGATTGAATTTTGACCATTATTGCTAAACACTTGCAATTTAAATACTGGGAAGTTTTGTTACAATTGTATGGACTGTTGGTGAGGTCGATCCTGGAGCATTGTGTATAGTTTTAGTCCCTGTATTTAAGAAAGGATATACTAGCAATGGCAAGTGTTCTGAAAAGCTTTACTGGGCTGATTCCTGAGATGAGGAGGTTGACATATCAAGCATGGCTAAACAGATTAGGCCTCTATTCATTAGAGTTTAGAAGAATGAGGGGCAATCTTACTGAAGTGTACAAGATTCTGAGGCGGTTTGACAGGGTATGTGTTGAGAAAGTGTTTCCACTAATGGAGGAATGGCTGGTAGTTTCTGGTAAGGTGGGACTTAATAGTCAAGGCCTGTGATAGGCTGGGTCTCTGCTCTTATTAAACTGATTGGCTTGAGATCCAGAGACCTTTCTGTGTGGAGGTGGAATTGAGTCAATGAACATGCCTGTCACTACATTTAACTTTCAGATCAGAGGCTAACCAACTAACAATTTTCATTCAAGTTTCCATTTCTCAATTGAATTATGCTTTTGGCTTCAGCATGTAGGATCTCTGATTCAAACTAAACTTAAAGACAACGATCCTGAGAACAAAGTCTTTGACAAACTGATGGGACTGAAGGCAAACAAGTTGCTAGGACCTGCTGGCCTGTTTCCAGCATGCATTTGTAAATATGTCTAACTGGCTGCGATCACTAATGATTAAACTCAATGAAGTGTTTGTCAATATTATTTATCTTTGCAGAGATTTGGTGACTTGAAATATGAAGCTTGTCTATGTTGTGTGCTTCTTGCAGGCCTGAACCTGCCTCCTGAACATATTCCAGCAGTTCACATAAGTCCAGGGTATCGTGACCTGAAGGCTTTTAAGAAGTGATTACATCGAGCATCCCTCATGTCAGCCAGGATGTCTTCATAAAAAATCAAGAGACATCTTTCATTAGATGGTTGTCTGTTCAAAACAAGTGAATATATGTTATCGGAAAGTGTTTTGAGTGAAGAACACACATATTGAGCTTGCCGCAATGAAGGTTGTGGCATATGTTGGAAATATTTCAAATGTAAACTGTTAATGCAGGATTTGAATATACACTGGTAAGAATGCAATGGTTGGTTGGCCTCCGATCTGAAAATTAAACGTGGCGACAGGCATTTTCAGTGACTCAATTTCTCCACACAGAAAAATTGCTAGATCACAAAATTGTAATTATTATCTCTTTCCACTCATTGCACTCTGCTACAGATTGCAAACTTTATTCATTTTGCTATGTCATTTGGTGTGACAGACTGCTTTGCTTCAAAATTGGGAGTTACTGTAGTTGGAAATTTGCTGTTTTATTTTACATGGCTTCCTATAGCACTGCAATGCTGCTAGTATTGGTGCTGACTGCCACTTTACAGCCACAGACTGGTTGACTGGATCTGGCGATGTGTCCATATATCACACCAGTGACCTTAGTATATCATGCACAGTTTGAAAGTTCACAGCAATTAATATGCTATCTATTTTACTCTTAATTTAAAGAGGAGCTTTTTTTTGGCTCTCACCAGTGAATTTTTAAAACAGGTCTATTTTAAAGGTCTTTGAGTTTCGCTAGTGGAGTGTCCAGATTGGGATTGGGTTAGTATGTCAAATATAACTCTACTTACATATTCATGGCCAAGAGACAGTGGGAGAAAAAGGCAAACTAGCAGGAATTTAGCATAGTCCTAATTGACCTGGTGATGCCTTAGGGCAGCATGATCTAATGGGAAGCATATTCATGGGAAACATTCCATTATGGAAAGCTTTCAGAGGATATTTTCTCACCAACATAAGAGGATTTCTGAAGTAATCATTACACCCTTTAAACAATTGGCAACAGCTGGGTTTTATTTTAAAATTAGTCACCATTAGACATTTGCTGATGTGCCCTAGATCAAAACTAAGAGTCAATAGGTCAAACTTTCATCTTTCTACACTATGTGTATGCGCATGTGATACTTCACTGCAGATGTACATCTTTTATCCCTTTTCTTTCCCTTCTGAGGTGCACTTCCCTCCTTGAATCATGTATATTTTGTGCTTGAGAAGTTGGACTGAACTGTATTCTCCAACCCAATGGTGAAGCTCATAGCTTCTCACAGGTGAAAGAAAAAGAAGAACTCATATTGATGTAATGTCTTTCCTGATAACAGGTAGTCCCAAAGCCAACCTTTGATATGAAGCTGCTAATGTAGTGTCAAAAAGTACAGCAGCCGGTTCACTCACATCAAAATCTTCCACAAGCAGGAATGAGATAAATGGCTATGTGATTCATGGCAGAGTGGTTGAGAAATAAATGACTCCAACATTATGAGAATTCTCTGATCTTCTTATAATGCTATGGGCTCTTTCGTATCCACTTCAGAGAACAGAGTTTTACTTTATTGTCTTCCCATCCAAAATATCTCATCTCCAATAAGTTCAGTAGTCCAGTCTGAGCTTTTGGAGTGGAGCTTGAACTTATGACCTACTGACTCAGAGGCATTAATACACCACTGAGCCAAAGCTGACATGAAGGCAGATTAATCATAAACACTTTGTGCTTTTATATTACTCAGTTTGCACTCAGCAGAGCTCTGTTTAACATCTTCATACACTGTGTGCCGGAAGTTAAATACTCTCTTTATTGGAGCTTCTGTTCATATCTCTTTATTATTTTGTATTGTGCACCAGTGCTGCACAAATCTTTTCTTGATGAGAATTCTGATGTTGGACAGATATATATTATTACTAAAATTTATATTATAAAGAAACTAACCTGCTAAAAGATTTTAAGCAAAGAAATATTTTCTCTGCATGTCTCCATTTTCAGATCCTTGCTTACCTCCTCTTGTTGTTTTACTTCCCATTTTTACTTTCATGAAGCTATTGTCCTTTCCTTATGATATGGATCTGTAAATTTTGTGAAGACATCTTGTTTCATTTACAATTTTTCACGTTAGTTGTGTTCACCTCTTTTGCTGTCATCATGATACTTTACTCCACATTGGAATATAGCTCCACAACTGACAGCTTTTCGAGCTCAGGTGGTAATTATGAATGTGTGAATTTGAGGACGGGGCAAGAATGTCTTGCTGCAACAGTACAAGGCCATGATGAGATCACTCCTGGAGCAGTTTTAGTCTTCTTATCTGAGGAAGGATGTTCTGGCTATGGAGGGAGTGCAACATAAGTTTACCAGGCTGATGTCGGGGATGGCAGGATTAACATATGATAAATGACTGGATAAGTTAGGACTACATTCACTGGAATTTAGAAGATTGGTGGGGGTTAGGGATTTCATAGAAACCTATAAAATTCTAATGGGTTTAGACATGATAAATGGAGAACGGATGAACCCAATGACTGGGGATTCCAGAAGCAAGGGTCATGGTTTAAGAACATAGAACATAGAACATAGAACAATACAGCACAGAACAGGCCCTTCGGCCCACGATGTTGTGCCGAACTTCTAACCTAGATTAAGTACCCATCCATGTACCTATCCAAATGCCGCTTAAAGGTCGCCAATGATTCCGACTCTACCACACCCACGGGCAGCGCATTCCATGCCCCCACCACTCTCTGGGTAAAGAACCCACCCCTGACATCTCCCCTATACCTTCCACCCTTCACCTTAAATTTATGTCCCCTTGTAACACTCTGTTGTACCCGGGGAAAAAGTTTCTGACTGTCTACTCTATCTATTCCTCTGATCATCTTATAAACCTCTATCAAGTCACCCCTCATCCTTCGCCGTTCCAACGAGAAAAGGCCGAGAACTCTCAACCTATCCTCGTACGACTTCCTCTCCATTCCAGGCAACATCCTGGTAAATCTTCTCTGCACCCTCTCCAAAGCTTCCACATCTTTCCTAAAGTGAGGCGACCAGAACTGCACACAGTACTCCAACTGTGGCCTAACCAAAGTCCTGTACAGCTGCAACATCACTTCACGACTCTTGAATTCAATCCCTCTGCTAATGAACGATAATACTCCATAGGCCTTCTTACAAACTCTATCCACCTGAGTGGCAACCTTCAAAGATCTATGTACATAGACCCCAAGATCCCTCTGTTCCTCCACCTGACTAAGAACCCTACCATTAACCCTGTATTCCGCATTCTTATTTGTTCTTCCAAAATGGACAACCTCACACTTGGCAGGGTTGAACTCCATCTGCCACTCCTCAGCCCAGCTCTGCATCATATCTAAGTCCCTCTGCAGCCGACAACAGCCCTCCTCACTGTCCACAACTCCCCCTATCTTCGTATCATCTGCAAATTTACTGACCCACCCTTCGACTCCCTCATCTAAGTCATTAATAAAAATTACAAACAGCAGAGGACCCAGAACTGATCCCTGCTGAACTCCACTTGTAACTGGGCTCCAGGCTGAATATTTACCATCTACCACCACTCTCTGCCTTCGACCGGTTAGCCAGTTTTCTATCCAATTGGCCAAATTTCCCTCTATCCCATGCCTCCTGACTTTCCGCATAAGCCTACCATGAGGAACCTTATCAAATGCCTTACTAAAATCCATGTACACTACATCCACTGCTCTTCCCTCATCCACATGCTTGGTCACCTCCTCGAAGAATTCAATAAGACTTGTAAGGCAAGACCTACCCTTCACAAATCCGTGCTGGCTGTCCCTAATCAAGCAGTGTCCTTCCAGATACTCATAAATCCTATCCCTCAGTACCCTTTCCATTACTTTGCCTACCACAGAAGTAAGACTAACAGGCCTGTAATTCCCGGGGTTATCCCTATTCCCTTTTTTGAACAGGGGCAAAACATTCGCTACTCTCCAGTCCCCTGGTACCACCCCCGTTGCCAGTGAAGACGAGAAGATCATTGCCAACGGTACTGCAATTTCCTCTCTTGCTTCCCACATAATCCTAGGATATATCCCGTCAGGCCCGGGGGACTTGTCTATCCTCAAGTTGTTCAAAATGTCCAACACATCTTCCTTCCTAACAGGTATCTCTTCTAGCTTGCCAGTCCATTTCACACTCTCCTCTTCTACAATACGGTCCCTCTCGTTCGTAAATACTGAAGAGAAGTACTTGTTCAAGACCTCTCCTATCTCTTCCGACTCAATACACAGTCTCCCACTACTGTCCTTGATCGGACCTACCCTCGTTCTCGTCATTCTCAGGTTTCTCACATACGCATAAAATGCCTTGGGGTTATCCTTGATCCTATCCGCCAACGATTTTTCATGCCCTCTCTTAGCTCTCCTAATCCCTTTCTTCAGGTCCCTTCTGGCTATCCTGTATCCCTCCACTGCTCTGTCTGAATCCTGTTTCCTCAACCTTATGTAAGCCTCCTTCTTCCTCTTTACCAGACATTCAACCTCTCTCGTCAACCAAGGCTCCCTCACACGACCATTTCTTTCCTGCCTGATAGGTACATACATATCATGGACACGTCGTATCTGCTCTTTGAAAAAGTTCCACATTTCCACCACATCCTTCCCTGACAGCCTAAGCTCCCAACGTATGCTCCTCAAATCCTGCCTTACAGCATCGTAATTTCCCTTCCCCCAATTATAAAATCTACCTTGTTGTGCGCACCTATCTCTCTCCATAACCAAGAAGATGGGGTAGGCTATTTAAAACTGGGATGAGGAAAATTTCTTCCCCCAGAGTGTTAAATCCATGGAATTCTGTGCCACAGAAAGTAGTTGAGGCCAAAGTATTGAATGTTTTCAAAAAGAAGTTGGATAAAGTTCTTAAGACTAAAGGGACTTAAAGGGTTTGGGGAGAAAGTGGGAACAGGGTACTAATTTGGATGATCAGCTGTGATCATTTTGAATGACAGAGGAGGCTTGAGGGGCTGAATGGCCCACTTTTACTTGTATTTTCTGTGATTCTGTGAAGCTAAGTCATAAAAATTGGGAGGATGGCGGACAGTTGATCGGTCTTTGCAATTGAACCTGTGTTCTTAACACATGCATGTGGCTTTCTTCTTTCCCACACACTCTCATGTTGCATTAGGCAGTTATTGAGCTGTGACCCACATTGAATTCTTGATTGATTTTTCCTATTCCAATTCAGTGACTGTTGTGACTAATGATGGCACCTATGTCACTGTTTTTCTCCCAATTAGCTAAATTCTTTGGGGATCAAATTTTGAACTTCTGGTCTGCTTGGTATAGCTAGATATGCAGCTAGTAACTGAACCACTTGAATGTTTTCACAGATTGTTTATTCTGTATTTTTCTGAGTTTATTTTTTTTGCAGCAAGAGGGTTACTCGGGCAAATGTTATTGAGCCATACTGATGTTGCTTTGAAATATTCACTGTTACTCAACCCTTAGACTTGGAGCAATTTATTACAGTTTATTATTTGAAAATGTATTTAGAATCAGTCTTCCTTTCACATAGCACATTTTATCATCAATGAAACATGCCTTTGTGTGTTAAAATCCGAGTATAGGCAAAAGCTATTCTAGAATTCATTGTAGCAGGGAATTTAAGCAACATTCTCTCTATGATCCATTGATTTATTGTGTGTAAAAATAGAAGGAAAGGAATTTTAGCCCTTCAAAAGGAAAAGATTGCTAAAATTATTTAATTTAAAAGATCTTCTGGCAGTGGAAATGTTTGATCAGGAAGCCATCAGGCGGAAATATAAAATATGGTTCACTACGTCTTTCTTCCCACTCCACTGGGAAACCTTTTAAAGTACTGGAATTTGTCTTTGTGGCTTGTTATGGAACATTAAATACAGAATCTGGAGTTTCTTTGGCAGCTAAGCCAGTGGCAATTCGAATAAATTGCTCCTGGTGTTTACTTTTTAAAAAAAATGAAATAAGGCTACTTTTCTTAACTTAAAGTCATGAACTTTTATATTGACTTTTACATGTTTTGAATAAAATTATTTGTTCTTTTTTAAAATTGTTTTCCTTTTCTCTCACTGGGCCAAATTAATAAAAATGTAGATTTGTATTCCCCACAGTAAGGTAGGTCTTTGTATTAATCCTTTGGATGACATGGATGAAGATGGGTAACATTTGATGCTTTTGAACATCATGGATTGTGCCTAGTGGGATTTTACACCTTAGGGCCCAGCTATTAGCAATATATTTGAGTGACTTGGATGAGGGCGTAAAATGTAACATTTCCAAGTTTCCGAATGATATATAACTAAGTGAGAATGTGAGTTATAAGGAGGATGCAAAGAGGCTTCAAAAGGATTTGGATAATGAGTGAACGTGGCAGATGGAAAATTATGTCTAAATGTGAAAGTATCCACTTTGGTGGGAAAAACAGAAGTGTAGGGTATTTCTTGAATCATGAGAGATTGGGAAACATGATGTCAAAACTCTTGGGGTTGTGTGCAGTTTTAGTCTCCTTAATGGAAGCTATACAATAGAGTGATCACAACATTTCGTTACCAGGTTGATCTCTGGGATGGTGGAATTGTCCTGTAAAAAGAGATTGAGGATACTGGGTCTATATTCAATAGAATTTGGAGGAAAGAGTGGTGAACACATTAATGCATTCAAAATGTTTACAGGATTGACTAGCTAGAAGCAGGAATTATATTTTCCCTTGGTTGGGGTAAGATGTCTAGAACCAGGGACAAAGACTCAGAATAAAAGTTAAGAACTGAGATGAACAGGAATTTCTTCATTTAGAGGGTGGTGATACCTTTTGAAATCCCGACTTCAGAGGTTTGTGGAGGCTCAGTCATTAAGTATGTTCACAACAGATCAGTAGACTTCTAGACATTTAAGAGATGAAGGCAAATGGGGATAGTGAGGGAAAATGGTATTGAGGATAGTGTGGGGAAAGTGGTGTAGAGATAGAAGATCAGCCAGGATCTAGATGTTGGACGAACAACTGGAAAGGCCAAAAGGTCGACTCCTCCTTCTCTGTGCACTTTTTCGCACTGTTCACTGATATTCTCAGAGTTTGAAAATGGTTTTTGACGATTATTGAATGGTTTTGCTCACTTATGTAGAATCTTTGTACTGTTAGATTTAAAATGAGGACATATGGTGACCTTTTTGTTACAGGGGGAGCAAGATATCATTGTTTTAAAACAATTGAGGCGATTGCTTATTCAGTTATTGGTTTTTAAATTTTCTATGTAATGATTCACAGTATTAAACTAAATAATTTGAAGTGAAGTTAACATTCGCAAATGCACAATGGTCAGACTGGGAAAGCTAGTCTTAACGATGGTGACCGAGACAACCATTGTTGATTGTCGTAAAACCCCATATGCTTCACTAAGTCATAGAGATATACAGCAAGGAAACAGACCCTTCGGTCTAACCCATCCATGCTGACCAGATATCCCAACCCAATCTAGTTCCACCTGCCAGCACCCGGCCCATAACCCTCCCAATCCTTCCTATTCATTTATCCATCCAGTTGCCTTTTAAGTGTTGTAATTGTCCCAGCCTCCCCATCACTTCCTCTGGCAACTCATTCCATACACGTACCACCCTCTGAATGAAAAAGTTGCCCCTTAGGACTCTTTTATATCTTTCCCCTCTCACCCTAAACCTATGCCCTCTAATTCTGGACTTCCCCTCCCCAGGGAAAAGACTTTGTCTATTTATCCTATCTATGCCCTTCATGATTTTGTAAACTTCTATAAGGTCACCCCATAGCCTCCGACACTCCAAGGAAAACAGCCCCAGCCTGTTCAGCCTCTCCCTATAGCTCAGACCCTCCAACCCTGGCAACATCCTTGTAAATCTTTTCTGAACCCGTTCAAGTTTCACAACATCTTTCCGAAAGGAAGGAGACCAGAATTGCACGCAATATTCCAACAGTGGCCTAACCAATGTCCTGTACAGCCGCAACATGACCTCCCAACTCCTGTACTCCATACTCTGACCAATAAAGGAAAATCTTCTTCACTATCCTCTCTACCTGCGACTCAACTAGAAAATCTACTGTCCTTACCCGATCTGGGCCCACGTGACTCCAGACCCACAGTGATGGGGCTGACTCTTAATTGACTTCTGAAATGGCCTGAGCGAGATACTAAGTTCCCAGGGCAATTAGGGGATGGCAACAAATGCTGACCTTGCCACTACCACCCACATTCTCTGAAAGAAAAAAAATGTATAAAATTGCATAGAACACATGACCTTGTTGTGGTGTCCTTGTTCCACTATGTGTGATATGTTGTGTCTTCCATGACCATTGAAGTGCTATCCTAGAGCCTGAACATGCCATTTCTGGCTTAAAGGTGGGGATGCCAGCAGAGCACCATAAGAATCCTCTCAAGAAGAGAGTCACAGAGTCTTTTAGCACAGGGACAGGCCCATTGGCCCAAACTGGTCCTTGCCTTCCAAAATATCCATCCACGCTAACCCCATTTCCCTGCACTTGTCCCATTTTCTTCTAAACCTTTCCTATCCATGTATTTGTTCAAATGCCTTTTAAATGTTGTTAGATTACTTACAGTGTGGAAAGAGGCTCTCCGACCCAACAAGTCCACACCGACCTGCCGAAGCATAACCCACCCAGACTCATTCCCCTTTATTTACCCCTTCCCTAATGCTACGGGCAGTTTGGCATGGCCAATTCACCTAACCTGCACATTTTTGGATTGTGGGAGGAAACCGGAGCACCCGGAGGAAACCCACGCAGACACAGGGGGAATGTGCAAACTCCACACAAACAGTTGCCTGAGGCGGGAGGGAATTGAACCCGGGTCTCTGGCACTGTGAGGCATCAGTGCTAACCACTGTGCCACCATGCCATCCAATGTACCTCCTTAACCACTTCCGCTAGCAGCTTATTCCACATGTGAATCACCCTCTGTAACAAAAAAGTTGCCCCTCAGATTTCCTTTTATTCTTTCCCCTCTAACCTTAAACTGATGCCCTCTAGTCCTCTCTTCCCAACCCTGGGAAAAAGACTGGGTGCATTCACTCTATCCATGCCTGTCATGATCTTATACACTTCTAAAAGGTACCCCCTCAGTCTCCTACGCTCTAAAGAAAAATGGCCGAGTTTGTCCAAACTTGTTATATAACTCAGACCCTTGAGTCCTGGTGACATCCTTGTAAATTTCTTCTGCACTCTTTCCAGTTTAATAACATCCTTCCTATAGCAAGGTGACCAAAACTGACCACGGTACTCCAAGTGTGGCCTCACCAATGTTCTGTACAACTACAACATAACTTGAGAATCGACATTTCGGGCATGAGCCCTTCTTCAGGAATGAAGAAGGGCTCATGCCCGAAACGTCGATTCTCCTGCTCCTTGGATGCTGCCTGACCTGCTGTGTTTTCCAGCAACACATTTTCAGCTCTGATCTCCAACATCTGCAGTCCTTACTTTCTCCTACAACATAACTTCCCAACTTCTATACTCAAAGTCCTGACTGATGAAGGCCAGTGTGCCAAAAGCCTTCTTCACTGCCCAATCTATCTGTGACTCCACTTTCAAAGAACTATGCACCTGAACTGCAAGGTCCTCTGTTGCACTACACTCCTTAAGGCTTACCATTCACTGTGAAACTCCTACCTTGAATTGACATTACAAATGCAAGACCTCATACTTATCTATATTAAATTCCATTTGCCATTTCTCATCCCACTTCCCCAGCTGGTCAAGGTCCTGCTGCAACTTCTGATAACCTTCCTCACTGTGCACAATACACCTGTTTTAGTGTCATCTGCAAACTTACTAATCATACTTTGTACATTCTCATCCAAATCATTCATATAGATAATAAACAGTAATGGGCCCAGCACCGACTCCTAAAGCACTCCACTAGTCACGGGCCTCCACCCCGACAAACATCCTTCCACTATTACTCTCTGCTTCCTACCATCAAGCCAATTGTGCATCTTGAGAACTTGAGGGATACATTATATGGAATATGTTTAAATGTTTGTTTAATTCAATGTGCATAGCTGCATGAAATGTAAAGCATTTCCTATTGAATGGCCAAATTGTTTATTATTTAGAACATTTCACAGTTTGAGAGTCTAACCTTTCATTTGGTCATATCTTGGCTGAAACTGAAACCAGATAATGGACATGAAAGGCATTCCAAATATTCTCTAACCTGAAAATTTAATGATTGCTCTTTAAATAAAATTATTCATTAACTTCTTCTATGTCTGTCTGTCAGTATGTGTTTTATTTTCCAGTGTATAGTTCAGTTAATGTTACAGTTTAGAAGGCAACTGAGAGATGCTAGACTTTATATAAAGTTGTTTTTGTTCAATGATGTTTCAGTGTTTTAAATGCTTGTTCATCTAATCCCGTGATTGGGTGTGGTGTTTTGCTGTCTGGCAGTTTTATTCTGTACTCTTTGTTCCTTCTGTGTTGCTCCTAGGGTGCCAAGTTTCGGTGATACTGACAAGCAGTATGATTTCTGCATCATTTATTGAATGGATGTTTCTTGAACATAGCTAAGGGAAGGCCCAGAGAGAATTGTACTGGGAGCAACTACTATTCAGCAATCCCAAATGTAATATTCTGCCTGCTCAGTATTTTCAATATTCCCACTGGAAAATCTTTCCTCTTGGCATATCTTTCACTTGTGAGTTAGCAAATCAGAAGCAAATAACCAGATTCAGAAATATTTGTTTGCGGGTACAAGTTACATCTTTGTGCTAAGTGCCATGTTTAAGTAGCAAAGCTAATTTCTTGGAAATCAGTATTTTGACAATAGCTTAGTGTTTGATCTTTGAAAGCAGTTGCAATAGGTGGATGCATTTTGGTTGTAACGTAAAAGCAGCTGGTGTGAAATTCCATCTAAAACCAATTCCACAATCTATACTTGAAAGACTTAAAAAGCAGCTGTGGTGCTGAAGTAGTTGTTTTTTTTTTTGCTTCAGTGTAGAAATACACTGTTATTCTGTTTATTGCTTTGTTCCTTTTTTTCCCTTGCCCCTTAATAGCCTCTGCTAGTTTTTTCTTCAGTTCCTCCCTCCCCATTTATCCATCTCTCATTAACTCTCCTTTAGCTTTATGACCCTCACCTCTCCCATTTTTTCTATCAGTTATGAACTTCATTCCCAGCCCATTTAACTAACAGATAGTTGCATATGCCACTATCTTGTGTGTTTATTTTCATGATTATGCAATATTTCTGTAGGTAGTTTCTTTCCACAACCCCCAATCTCAAATTCCGTAGCATTACCTTGCATCAGTAAAGTAATTTACCTAAAATGGGTATGAAACATGCTCATTGCTTTTTAGATCATGTCTGGACAGGATTATTTGACAAATTCCTGGTGCAAAATGTGGCAAAATAATGCTGATATCTCCCACTCACAGCAGCATAATAAATCATTTTGTAAATTGTGTTTATGGATAGGTTATTAGGATGAATCAACTATTAAGGTAGACAAAATCCATATTAGGAAGAATGCTATGATCTAAGAAGAGTGAAAGCTGAGAGTCTCTGACTCAATGTGTGGTATTGTCTTGCTGAAAGGTCAGAGATGTTGAATGATAGAGCAGCTCCTGAGGGGTCTGTCTTGAATACTACAAGCTTTGATTATGAGTGCTGTTCCTTGATCTTGAATAATCCTTCAGAGGCTTGAGAAACTGTGGTGATTCTGCTTGTCTGAATTGTGACCTTGAGTGAGTCACGAGGAAGTTTCACAGAATTGAATTAAATTTTTAATAAAATGGGCTGACGTAACAGCTCAAGTACCGAGACCACTGATGCTAGAAGCTGATTTACCTCAAAACCAAAACATTCATTTTTTTTGTTGAAAGAAAAGAATTTGAAGTTTTTCTTTGAAACTGAATGCTTTCATACTTTTTTTGCCCTTTTTACTGCAGAATCACAGACTTGTTTGACCCCAAAGGGAAGCCTTTTGGCTCATCATGTCATAGAATCAGAGAGATGTACAGCATGGAAATAGCCCCTTCGGTCCAACTCGTCCATGCCGACCAGTTATCCTAAATTAATGTAGTTCCATTTGCCTGCATTTGCCCCCATATCCCTCTAAACTTTTCCTATTCACGTACACATTATAGATGCCTTTTAAGTGTTATAATTGTACCAACCTCCACCACTTCCTCTGGCAGTTCATTCCAATGCTTGAAAAAGTTGCCCCTTAGGTGTCTTTTAAATCCTTCACCTCTCACCTTAAACCTATGCCCTTTAGTTTTGGACCCCCCTACCTTAGGGAAAAGACCTTGTCTATTCACCCAATCTGTGTCCCTCATGATTTTATAAACTTCTACCCCTCAGCCTCCAACGCCTGAGTGAAAACAAATTAGCTGATTTTATTAATAACTTTTTCCTGTCTCTCTCTCTCTTCTTTGAATCTGCCATAATCAGCCCTTCGGTCAAAAAAAAAACCTCTTGATATTCAACCTATTATCATGATGACATGAAAAAGTTTGTTTTTCTCTGTAGAATAAAGGTGTTCAAGAAACAAACTGAATTCAGGAGTGTCATGTTTATTTACCCATCATGATGTCTGAAAATGGTTTTATTAGAATTAAGTAGAAAGTTAGTTTCTGACACTGTAACCAGTTCGATAGCTGGAATTGAAAGCACAAAGAATTGTTAAAAGAGTGCAGTATATTTCTGTGACACTAGTAGTTATTTTAGCTCAGCCTATGGATTATTTTATTGATCATAAATAATGTAATTAATAAACTGTGCCTATAGAAATTCTATCTATGTCAAGTAAAAATATTGTTATCCTATACTTTATTTTGCAGTTGCTAGTTATGTATTGGAACTACGGTTAGGTCAATGAAAGGCCTTCCACAATAATGTTACAATTTAAAATGGCACTTTGAAAACTGCCAGACATTATTTTGTTATATTCTTGCCTGACCTATTATTTAATGGTTCCACGCCAGTGCACAAGATACGGATAATGTGAAATCAAAACATGTTGTGTTGTTCTCTTGAAATATTTGAATTTCCATGTCACTTTGCTTACAGTGCAAGGTAAATGTAGTTTAGGGTGTATCTTCATTCTGAGCATAATTTATTCAACCTTACAAGCACAATTAACAGCATTTTCTTCTGTTCGTGTAAAACTTTATAACGCTACCATTTGAATTCTCCTAAAACATCAGATGGGATTGCCTTCTGATAGTTTATGGAAGCTATAGAGCTATTCTAGGAGTTGTCCAAAGTGTGTCTTCGAGCTGATGAGGTTTGTTAAAGGGATGTCAAGATGTGTTCCCTTAAATGCGCAATTCACTACAATTTTGTATTTGCAAAAAGCAGAAGGGAATGCTTTGACAGGCCAGGCCGCTGTGCAATTGGCACATCTGATTTACAGCATTTCAGCTAAACCAATTGGCACAACATTTACTGGAGTCACACTCACTGCACAGCATCATTGCAAATGTTTTGCAGATTTCAGCACATTTAAAAAAGAAAACCTCTGTGGTAGCATTATTGCAGGTGTGTTCTGAATAGCTTATTAAAAGCCGAGTGTCCGAAACAAACCCATCTCACAGGCCCGCAGAGACCAACATCTGGTGACAGATACAAAGAGGGGACAAGCATCTGTGCAGCTTTACCTGACTAAGTAAAAAATATTAATCTATTGTGTTTATTTTCTCACTGAAAACATGACAAAACCTTTTGTTTAACTCATTCACTGGATGTGGTCTCACTGGCTAGATTGCCTACACTTAATTGCCCAGAGGACAGTTAAGAGTCAGTACTGTGGCTTTGAGATCACACATAGCTCAGATTGGGTAAAGATGTGTTATTTTGATAAACAGAATTTTTCATGGCTGTTCTCAGTATCCTCATACTACCTGTAAATGTCAGTTTCAGCTGACTGTCCATTATTATTATAAATGGAAACTTGACCTGAGATATGAAATATCTGGGATAAAGGATAACCAATAAATCCTTTTAACTTTGAGAAATTGATCATCAGTCGAAGTACCATGGGCTTTATATTTATAAACTGGTGGAAAATGGCATTATCTTTTAATTACTTGCATGATGTGGGTCATAAAGTCATAGAGCCAAAGAGTCATATGGCACGGAAACAGACCCCTCAATCCAACTTGTCTGTGTCGACCAAGTTTCCCAAACTTAACTAGTCCCATTTGCCTGCGTTTGGCCCATATCTCTCTAAATCTTTCTTAGACATGTACCTGTCCAAATGTCTTTTAAATGTTGTAACTGTACCTGAGTTGAAATGTGTGGCACTGGAAAAGCACAGCAGATCTAGCAGCATCCGAGGAGCAGGAGAATTGATGTTTCAGGCATAAGCCCTCCTGATGAAGGGCTTATGCCTGAAACGCTGACTCTCCTGCTCCTCGGATGCTGGCTGATCTGTTGTGCTTTTCCAGTGCCACATATTTCGACTCTGATCTCCAGCATCTGCAGTCCCCACTTTCTCCTTAACTGTACCTGCATCTGCCACTTCCTGTGGCAGTTCATTCTACATGCAAACTACCCCCTGTGTGAAAAGGTTGTCCCTCGAGTCCCTTTCAAATCTTTTTCCTCTCAGCTTAAAACGATGCCTCCTAGTTTTGAACTCCCCCACCCTCTGAAAAAGACTCTAACTATTCACCTTATCTATGCCCCTCATTATTTTATAAACCTCTATAAAGTCACTCCTCAACATCCTAAGCTCTTGTGAAAAAAGTCCCAGCTTATGCAGCCTCTCCTTACAACTCAAACCCTCCAATCCTGGCAACATCCTTGTAAATCTTTTCTGAACCCTCTCCAATTTAATAATGTCCCTTCTATAGCAGGGTGACCAGAACTGTACATAATACTCCAGAAGGTGCCTCACCAATGTCCTGTACAACTTCAATACGATGTCTCAACTCCTATTCTCAGTGGTCTGAGCAATGAAGGTAAGCATGCAAAATGCCTTCTTCACTATCTTGTCTACCTATGATGCAACTTTCAAAGTTTCCACTGGCAGTTGAAACTAGGACAAGAGGGCGTGGCATCAAGATTCCAGGGAGCAGACTTAGGACCGAATTGAGAAGAAACCTGTTCACTCAGAAGGTTGTTAATCTTTGGAATTCCTTGCCCAGTGAAGTAGTTGACTCTACTTCAGTAAACGTTTTTAAAGCTAAGGTAGACTTTTTTTTAAGAATAAAGGAACAAAGGGATATGGTGAGAGTGTGGGTATGTGGATCTGAGTCCACGAGAAGAGCAGCCATGATCTTATTGAAAGGCAGAGCAGACTCAAAGGGCCAGATGGCCTACTCCTGCTCCTAGTTCTTCTGTTCTATGTACCTGAACGCTAAAGTCTCTCTGTTCTACACTATGCAGGGCCCCATTAGCTGTATAAGTCCTCCCCTTGTTTGTTTTATTAAAATGCAATACCTTTCATTTATCCAAATTAAACTCCATCTGCCACTCCTCAGCCCATTGGTCCAATTGTTTAAGATCCATTTGTAATCTTAGATTTTTTTACTGTCCATTGCGCCACCAATTTTGTGTATCATCTGCAAACTTACCAATCCTCCTATATTGTCATCCAAATTGATTATATAAATGACAAACAACAGTGAACCCAGCACTCATCCCAGTGGAACACTGCTGGCTGCAGGTCTCCAGTCCAAAAAACAAACCCCCCACCACCTCCTACCATCAAGTCAATTTTATATTAATTTGGCAAGCTCATCCTGAACCCAATGTGATCTAACTTTACTAATCAGTCCGCTATGCAGAACCTTGTGATAGGCTTTACTAAAGTCTATTTGGACAATGTCTACCATTCTGCCCTCACCTATCTTTTTGGTCACATCCTCAAAAAACTCAATCAAGTTTGTGAGACACAATTTTCCACACACAAAACCATACTGACTATCCCTAATTAGTCCCTGCCTCTCCAAATACATGTAAGTCCTGTCTCTAAGAATCCCCTCCAACGACTTGCCCACCACTGATGTCAGACTCACCAATCTGTGGTTCCCAGGATTCTCCTTACAGCCTTTCTTAAATAAGGGTACAACTTTACTCACCCTACAGTCTTCTGGCACCTCACCCATGGCTGTAGATGATACAAATATATTTGCTAGGGGATCCGCAACTTCTTCCCTAGGTTCCCACAATATCTTGGAATGTACTTGATCAGGTCCTGGAGATTTATCCACCTTCATGTTTTTTTTAAGACCTCCAGCACCTTCTGTTTTGTGATGTGGACTGTTTTCAAGACATCAATATTTATTTTCCCGAGTTCCCTTGCCTCCATTTCTTTCTCCACAATAAATACTGATGCAAAACATTCATTTAGTATCTGTCCCATCTCCTCTGGTTCCACACATAGACAACCTTGTTGATCTTTTAGAGGTCCTGTTCTCTCCTTAGTTGCTCTTAATGTACTTGTAGAATCTTTTTGGATTATCTTTAACCTTATCTGCCAAGGCCATCTCAAATCCCCCTTTTTCCCTGCCTGATTTCCCTCTTAAGATTGCCCCTGCACTCCTTATACTCTCCAAGAATAACATGTACCTAGCATTTGCCTCCTCCTTCTTGACTGAGCCTCAATATATATTTTCACCAATTGTCCCTCGCTCCTACCAGCCATACCCTTCACTGTAACAGGAACATATGGGTGGCCAGCATTTATTGGCTGTCCCTAGTTTCCCTTAAAGTAGTGGTAAGCCACCTTTGTGAACTGCTGCAGACATGCTGGAGTTGATCTACAATAACTTTATGGAGGGTATTCCAAGATTTTGACCGAGCGACAGTGAAGAAATGATGATGTATTTCCAAGTCAGGATCATGAGTGGCTTGGAGGGGAACTTGCATTTGTCTTCTCGATGGAAGTGGTCGTGGATTTGGAAGGTGCTGTTTGAGGCTCTTTGGTGAATTTCTGTAGTCCATCTTGTATACATTATTACACTAGCATACCCTGACAATACATACTGCTGCAACTGAGTGTCAGTGGTGGAGAGCGTGGACATTTGTCGGTGTGGTGCCAATCAAGCTGTTTGCTTTGTCCTGGATGGTGTCGAGCTTCTTGAGTGTTGTTGGAACTGCATTCATCTAGGCAACTGCATTCATCTATCACACTCCTGACCTATGCCTTGTAGATGGTGGACAGGCTTTGGGGAATCAGGAGGTGAATTACTCATTGCAGTATCCCTAATCTCTGACCTACTCTTGGAGCCACTATGTTTATATGGTGAGTCTGGATGAATTTCTGGTCAATGGTAACCCCCAGGATGTTGATAGTGGGAGATTCAGTGATGGTAACATCATTTAATGCCAAGGGACGGTGGTTAGATTGTCTCTTGTTGGTGATGGTTATCGCCTGGCATTTGTTTAGTGTGAATGTTACTTGCCACTTGTCAGTCCAAGCCTGGATGTTGTCTAGATCTTGCTACTTTTGAAATATGGACTGCTTCAGTGTCTGATGAGTTGTGAATGATGCTGAACATTGTGCAATCATTTCTAAACATCCCCACTTCTGACCTTATGATGGAGAGAAAGTCATTGATGAAGCAGTTGAAGATGGTTGGGCCTAGAACATTACACTGAGGAACTCCTGCAGAGATGTTCTGGGGCTGACAAGATCTGACCATTCTGCCAGATCAAGCAGCCAGACGAAAAAACAACTTTGTGCTGAAAGCAAGAATAGACTGGTAGATAAAGAAAAGCAAAGTGCTTTAAATGTTCTTGAAAAGGATTGCAGTTTAGCAAAATTAAAACTGGGGTCCCAGCCTTTTTATATAAATGATAACTTTCTCAGTGGTTGTTTTGGTCTTCAATTACAATTTCTGCAAAAGAGCTGTGATAGCACTGGAGAGCATTTACACATGTTTTCACCCTGGGTTTCTTTAGCAGAATAAAGAATAACAAGTGTTTTATATGCTCTTGAAATGGATAGCAGTTTAGCAAAATTAAAACTGGGGTCTCAGCCTTTTTTATATAAATAATAACTTTCTCAGTGGTTGTTTTGTTCTTCAATTACAATTTCTGTAAAAGAGCTGCGAAAGCGCTGGAGAGCATTTAAACATGATTTCTTCCTGGGTTCCTGGGTACTCTGCTGAAATTGTGTTGGAAGAGTACGGTAAACCATGTTGAAATTCACCCCTACATCCCTTACTGTTTCAAATGACTAATGAAGCTATTGATAGTACTCATCCTAATTAATCAAACCTGGTCCACTTGAACTATATGTTGCAGAAGCCAGTCACAGGAGAAGCTACAATCTTTGGCTAACAAGAACTGCATTTCCTGATATAAAATTTGACTCAATTAGATTGGCCCTGAGCATTTTGTGTAGTTACCTTTTGCAAATCAGAAGCCAATTAAATTTTAGTTGATAGTACTCAATTGAATATATAATTTCATAGATTATATATGTTATACCTTGCTTGTGGGCCATCAAGCTAAGGATTTTGAACAGCATATCACACAACAGCACTTCTAAACTTTCCTAGACTCATGAGTGGAAACTGAATTGGTTCTGTGATCTCTTGTGATTGAAGTGCTATTTGTAATGCTGCTCTTAATTTATCACTTTATGATTTATGAGTTGTCCTTTTTGCTTCATATGTGGAGCTAATTTATCTCTGCAGCCTATGACGTGTTTGATTCAGCTAGTGAATGCTATTTTTTTCCTAAACGTAAATAACGTAACAAATTTCACCTGAAACATTGCCCTCAAAGATTTTTGAGGGCAGAGTTTTAAATAGGGAGAGGAATGCAAAGGGAATATTAGAAGTGTGGGCATTTGAAGGCATGGTCATCATTGAGAGGAGCCAAAGAATGAGGGTATACATCAGCCCAGCCTCAGTGGGACAGAGAATTACACCCAGGACAAAATGGTGAGCTTTGAGAGGGAACTTGTTTATTTTCACTTAGTCTAGTGTGAATAGTTCAGAACTCTCTTCCTGTAGTTGTTATGTCCTTGGGCAGAATACAGAAGAGGGCAGTACTAAAGATTAGGCACCTGAGCCAAAGTTATTGCTATAAGATTGCCAGGAGGTCTTACTTTTGGGGGAGGGGGGTGCAGGGGGAAGGGTTAGGATTCTTGGGATTTTACATCAACTGAATCCTGTTAACTTCCATAGCAGAAGCATAATGTTTGTAAACAGGAGTACAAACTGGAGCTGAGAAGATGGAAAGTATTGCATTTCAACTATTTTGCATTGAGGATTATGAAGGTATGGAACAAACTGTTCAGATTCAATGGAAATTCAATAAACTATAGGAGCATTGAAACAAGAGTAGGCCATTCAACCCCTCAAACCTGTTCCAATATTCAATTAGATCATTGCTGTGGTCCAACTCCATATACCCACCTTTGGCCCACATCCCTTGATACCTTTGCTTAACAAAAGTTTATCTATCTCGGATTTAAAATTAACGATACAGAAAGCATCTACTGTCATTTGTAGAAGAGAGTTCCAAATATCTCCCACCCTTTGTGAGTGGAAGTGCTTCCTAACAGCTCTCCTGAATAGTTTGATCCTAATTTTTAGACTCTGTGCCCTTTGATGAAAGAAATTACTGAAAGGATATAGAAGAAAGAATACAGTATCTTTTTCTCAAGCTTGGCATTTAATGGTTTTTCTTGTAACTTTCGACATTTCTTTTTTTTTTAACCACTGGTGACCATCCAACAAATTGTCTACCAGTCTTTAGGCATGCCCCACCCTTGAGCAATGCACACCAGTCATGAGCTCTGTACAGTATAGGGCAAAATAGCTAAACTTAGCTGTGGCTGATCCCTCAATATAAGCAGCTGCTACATGGTGATCAAGAATCTTGGGCAGTGTATGTGTACTTCTAAAGATGCTGATTAACTAGGACTTCAGAAATAGAATTGCAGGAGGAAACAAACATTGTATTGTTCTTAAATAATACAACTGAACTGTGCTTATTGTTTGTAAAAATTTAAAAAAGAAGCCATTTATTTCTGAAATTAGACTGCTGAACAGCATCAAAAAGAGTTCAATTTAATAGCAACATAGACACACAGACATATCGGAATGGAATCAAGTGAACGGCCCAGTTTATTTTAAAATAAGCCATATCAGTGATATGTCCTACATTAAATTTGGAAGTATAACCTGATGAAGCCTTGACACTCTTAGCAATCAGTGTTATTTTCTATCTGTGCCTTATCTGGTCAGCTGAAATAAGTTTTAGTCAATGGAATAAAAATTAAAATAAATATTAAGCATAAATAAGGCTTGTGATAATTGTTTGTTGAAGTAGGTATGTGAACACTATTTTGTGTAGTGTAAGAGAAGTCTACTTTCTCAGTGTAAAAGATAATCCCTTCTCTCCAACTTCCAAAAGAGATTCCACTGTGTTGTATCCCAATGTATAAATGTTCTTTAAAAATTTCTTGTTAAGAGTAGTATAGTCAGAAGTCACATGATACCAGCTATTAGTCCAGCAGGTTTTTATTTGAAATCTCAAGCTTTTGGAGCAATACTCCTTCGTCAGGTGAAGTGATGAAGGAGCAGAGTTCTGAAAGCTTGTGATTCCAAACAAACTTGTTAAACTACACCCAGTGTTGTGTGACTTCTGACTTTGTCCACCCCAGTCAGCACTCAGTACTTCCACATCAAGAGAAATGTAAGTAAGGCTGAGGATAATTCATCCTGTCTCCTGAAGACATGTGTTCTTTCTTTGGATGTGGACATTGCTAAAATAGCTGTCAGTTTTTTGCACCTCTCATTGCCGTGGGAAGGTTATGGTAGCACTGCACTTCATATTTACGAGAAGGATTGTAAATGCTGAGTGACTTGTTAAGCCACTTCAGAAGAGAGTTGAAGGTCAGCTGCATTGATGTGGTCCACAAAAGCCAGACCAGATAAGAGCAGGCAGTTTCTTTCTGTAAAGAGCAATAGTGAACTAATTGGGGTTTATCAGCAAACCAACTGCTTTGTTGCCACTTTTGCTAATACCGGTTTTTTTACTTCCAGAATTTCAAAAAAATTCAAAGTTTCAAAAGTGCCACGGTGAGATTTCACCTGCAGCACAACAGAGATCTTGAATTCAGTGTGTGCAAACTTCTCATCAGTTTGAGGACTCGTTACTTGGATATCAGGATTACTGGTTATTTTTTACTTCTTCTTATCTACTGTGCAAGATTCATAATTTTCTGTATTCATTAAATTTCTTGTGTGGTCACGTACTTCCACCTAGCTTCTTGTTATAATTTTTGATTATTTTTATGGTAGTGTAGTTGTAGTATCGGCAGCAGTTGGCAACAAGTTTCTGACACTCCTACTCAACTCCCTTATGATTTTTAATATATTAAAACAATGTCTGTTCATCGGCTGACCATGTGTAATGTTGTGGACAGTTTCCTAGTGAGTAGAAAGTGGTCCTTATGGTCCAGATGATGCCATCCTTTTTGTTTAATATTCTTGCAACGATGCATAGTTGAGGCGCAAAAGGTTAATCTTCTGATAGTAATCTGTCTGTTTGTCTCATGCATCATTTTTAAGTTGTTGGTATTATGACATGGATTGAAATCTGTATTTACAAATAAATTATATGAAGTATAACAAGGAAATACCAATGAAATTAAGAAACTCGAGTAAAGTAAGCCCTTAATGAGCAGCACCAACTTCTAATTGAGTTAAATAATGAACAAATTTGTTTCAACAAATATGATTCATGTGCTCAAATCTTCAGTATCCCTCTGGCACACTGATTTTATCAAGAACTCTAGTTGAAAGTACAATTTTGCCAAACAACTTGAGTGTAGTTTCAAATATCTGCCTTTTAAATCCATCAACATCAAAATTAACACTAAAACAAAGAACTGTGAATGCTGAAATTTGAAACAACAACCGAAATTGCTGGAGAAATTCAGCAGGTCTGGCCACATCTGTCAATGAAAGCAGAGGCAATGTTTTGGGTCCAGTGACCTTCATCAGAACAGTTTGCAGTTTGAAGTAGTTTTCTGGGAAAGCTATTCAAAATTACTTTATCTAGTAAGTGTCCTCTTTATATGTCATTGTGTTGTAAGAGGAAACTAATAATGAACCTATTCCTATGTTGATGGACTTAAAAGGCAGATGTAACTTGGTCTTGATGGAGGTGGAGCTGGACATGAACCAAAGGAATAGAGTGAACTCGATGGGCTGATCGGCCTTTTCTGGGTATTACAGTATACTTTGTTAAGTGCCCAAAATATTTCTTAAATTTTACATATCATTTTTTCATTAAATTTGATTGCCTTCGATCAGTGGTGTTTGTTGATATTATTGACAGTGTTGCTCTTAAAAAATATATTGCCGTAGCATGAACTTGCTTGGTGGCTGATCATTGTTGTTTGTTGAAGTGACATCCCTGATGAAGAGCTTATGCTTGAACCGTTGACTCTCCTGCTCCTCGGATGCTGCCTGACCAGCTGTGCTTTTCCACTGCCACACTTTTTGACTGATCTCCAGCATCTGCAGTCCTCACTTTTGCCTGAGGATAACTTTTGCCTGGCATTATGATTTGGATGTCTTTGGGTGATTAAGCAGGCCAATTCTGGAGCTACAGAACTTCGGGTAGAAAGGGGAAGAATTGCTCTGTGGAAGAGGAGTGGATTCATGAGCCAGCATTCCATTCCCTGTTCTATTATTTCCGTTGCTTCTTCCCAGTAGAGTTCATGCAGTTTCTGATTATGTTGTGCCTACATGATACAGTTTCTGGCAAATTCATTTCCTGTGCTAACGTCAATTTGCCCCATTCAGGATGTCCTTAACATGTTTTCCTTGTCCTTCTCAGGATTGGTGCTGTCCTTAAGTTAAGATTTTTAAAAAGGATTTGTTTCAGAAATCTATTATTTGACATATGGATGCATTGTCCATAACGGTAGAGCTGATTTTGCATGATCATCGTTACAATGCTAAAGGATTTGGCTTCAGTGAGGATGTACTAACTGCAAAGTAAAATTTGTGGAACAGGTTTTCAAGGACTAAGAGTGCAGAAAAGCTCTGGGAAAACATTGACACTGTTAAAAAAAAATTTTTTTGAAATTAATCAGTTTTCGGAAGGAAATCAAACTCAAATTAAATATTCAGAGGTTCAAGATAACTGAGGTAACCCTTTGTAAGTTCAAAACAAATCCCATTGGATCCATGTTTCAAACATCATTTAGAGCTGGATTTCACCAGTATTGGGTCAAAATATTTGTGATAGGATTATTTGGGAATCTGTAATGCTGATACAGTGTATGAATATCTCTGTGTTGTGAAACAATTGCTACACATAATGCCTGTATCTAGACATCATCCAGCATACCAACAAACGTAACAGGCAGTAAGTGTTCACACAATGGTACGATGGTTCTCACACCCATGTTCATAGCAATGGCAGTGACGTTAATCATACCTTCAGGGAAATTATTGTTTCTGATTTGCAGCTCTAAACTTTATACCAAATTGTAATATATCAGGTTCTCCATCATTTATCAAGAAATAATTTATCACAAAGTGCAAAGATTTCCTGCATTTTCAGACTTTTAAAATCTGACACAAAGTGATCTGAACAACAGATTTGCTTTACGTTTTAGAATCAATAAATTCTACTTTTTTGTAGTATCATCTGATATGGACTACTGTAAATTAATTTTACTGTTTAAAGATCAGCAATGATCAGTTGTGTAAGTGCACAGCCTGGTGTGGCACTGCACTATGGATTTCAGAAGTTAGCTGATCTAAGCAAGTTGGTAGCAATACCATTGGTTTCATCACCTCTGTGTTACAGCAAAGAAAACTCATCCTGAATTTGTGTTCCTGAATACTGACAAGTGGTCTGGTAAAAAGTGAATTTTGGTTAAAGACAAGCTCTATTGTGACAATCACCTCAGATCTGTCAATTACACATAAATAAAAACAATGCTATGACATAAACGAAGTTGCTTCCTTACTAGAGTTACTGTTCTGGATTCTGGTGGGATGCACAGATTGCCTGTGTGCATTACCAACCCCACCTGAAGTCTGTTCCTCCCGATTAAACAGGCTTGGTTCAGAAAAACAGATGAATGGGACTGAATCTTTGATAAAAAGCAAATGTGTGATCATTTATTGAAGTAAGCAAAGACTTGCATTTATATAGCACTTCTCATGGCCACTGTAAAGTCTTATAACATTTCATAGCCGTTGAATTGCTATGTAGTTGCTTTTGCAATTTCAGCAACAGCAGGCAAGCTCCCACAAACAGCAACGAGAATAATCAGATTCTTTTTTGGTAATGGATTAACATTAGCCAAGGTAATGAAGAAGCAGCACTTCAAAAGCTAGTGCTTCCAAATAAATCTGTTGGACTACGACCTGGTGTTGTGTGATTTTTAACTCTGCACTGGAATGTCAGCCTCTTTGATTTTTTTCTGTGTTCACAACTAGATCTTAAACTTGGAACCCTTAATGAGAACCAAGTAGGCTATTCACTGAGCTATGGCTCTGACATTAGTGCAACTGCTTTAGTTACAGTGTTCTATTGAATACAATCTCAAATTTATTCCTCATCACAGCATGTGTTTTTTCTCCAAAAAAAATGTTAATAGTTCATTTCTTTTAAAAATGTATTTATATTTCAAGTGTTTTTTGTGTTGTTGGCAATTGTTAATTCTAGGGAATAACCTCTTTCTATTTAGACATCTCTTCTCAGCTATAAGCACCCCCAGCCACAATTAGCACAATTAGATGCAAAGTAAAGGTTTCTCTGTTCTGCCACAATATGCCATTATATGTTGGGATTTCAGCTTTGGGGAAAAGGGTCACACTGTCTCTGTTGTCTAATTGCCTAATATTTTTTATCTTAAAGCCTTGTTCATCCTAAGAAGAAATATGTAAGATGAGAAATTAATATTGATCTGTTTTGTTAAAATTGCAGGATTGATTAGGATATATTACTATAATGTTATTTTGCTTCATTGCGTAGGCTGTAGAACAAACTTTCAATAATAATTCAGGCCCTTATGTAAAATTAGTTCCATGATTTTGGAGTCATAAAGGCACTATTGTTGAGCTGTGTGTTAAATAGTGGGCTTGTGGGTTTGATAAATGTTCTGGAGATTTCTTAAATTATGTTTAATGTTAGAGAACATTTTTCTATAGAAATCTCAAAGGAAATTAAATAAGAGGGAGGTCAGATACATGATGAGAATGGAGTTTAACTGGGTTACTGACCCCAGTTGACTCAGCTCATAGATGTGGTTTGGATCTGTGGTAGGAATGTCAGTGTGGCTATTATCAGTGCTCCCACTCACTATGAAGCAAATCACACAGCAACCTCTGGCTGGCACACAGGCACACACCATTTACAAGGCATATCACATGCATGTATGGGAACACTTAGCACTTGCCTGATCTTTATAAGTTTACAAAAGAAGATGAGCAATTTGACATCTGTTTTACTTCCCTGTGATCCTTAGGAACTTGTTGGCATGACCATGTTTCCTATATTTCTGTGTCATTTATAAATTAGGTGCTTGGATTTTCAGACTAATCAATTTTTATGTGGAATTTACCAATTAATTTTTAAAGACGGTGTGTACATATGGAATGTACGAGCAAGGGTTAAAGTCCATGCCCTAAATAAAGATCTATTTTTAGATTAATTCTCTTTGGAAGGGTTTTTAAAAACAAGACCTCAGGGAACATTGTTAATCTGTCAAAAGCAGAAGATATTGAAAGCCTTTAGAATCTGACTAGTGTCCTATTCTGTCTGTACTTCATGAAATTCCTTCAGTGCATGAATTGACAGAAACTAACTGAATGAGGGTGACATCCAGCAATGAAGAAAGTGTCACATTTTATAAAGAGATGTATTTTCATTTTATAATCAAAGAAAATCAGTATAATTCACTCTATTTTGACCCAGAATGATTAGGGGTGAAAGATGAAACCAAACACAGTGACTGTGCCTCGATGATTGAGTGTTCTATTGAGAACTTCCTCCTTGTGCTATTATTACAGAGGTTTCTAAAATTTTCCTTTCATCAATGTTGTACTTTGGGACTTTGGTGTCTTTGTTTTCTGTTGAAATCTTGGTATTGAATTGACCATTGAATGTAGCCCAGTATATTCTCTTTTGTGAAGGGCACCAACTTCTTCCTTTGTAAGATCACTTATTGCATCCTCTGCTTCAGCTGATCTCTCATTTTAATTTGCATGCTTAAACTCTCAGTTTTGCATTTGCCACCTTCGGACATGACTATCCCGGGTAGATCTCCACACTGAGCAGGTCAAAAACTTTTCTAGACATATCTTATCCTGCATCAAGCATTCTTATCCTTGCTGAAATGATGTCCATGTCCTCACTAACTCTGTACATCTGTCAATTGAGAGAAGGCTTGAAGGGGCATATGGCCCACTTCTGCTATTTTTTTTTCGACTTAGATATCTTCCTCCAGACCTATTATCCCATGACCTGAACTTTCCCAAGTGGTGGAGAGTGATACCATCCAAATACCTTTTAAATGTTGTAATTGTATGTGAATAGAAAAGGTTTAGAGGGATATGGACCAAATGGACTAGGTCAGATTGGGATGACTGATTGTCTTGGACAAGTTAGGCCGAAGGATCTGTTTCCGTGCTGTATGTCTCTATGACTGTAATCCAAAGAAGATTTTACAATGACTGTATTAGAAGGTGGGACTCGAAAATCCACAGCAAAATCTGGGGAGCAGAAGAACAAGTTTAGGCCAGACGGCCATCAGTACACACAAACTTCATAATTTGCTAAACAATCAATCAAACAATCATAAACCAGACCAATACAAAAAAATTTAGAATTAGAATTAGCTTTATTGTCACATGTACTGTCATGAGCACAGTGAGAAGATTACAAGTTATCACTTATGGCGCCATCTTAGGTACAAAGGTACCTAGGTACAGAATCTTAAATACAAGTTCTTAGGAACAAAATAGAAGAATAAAGAAATAAAAGGTCCAGCATTAGGTACAAAAGTACAAAATCATAGGAATAAATTAGAAAAATAAAGAAATAAAAGTTCAGAATAACAGTCCTTCCAACCCAGTCCAAGCCGGCCCTAGACTTCAGTCTACACCGGGCATCACCTCCAGACTGCGCTGGGCTTCACCTTGAGGCTTTTGAGGCTGAGAGTGCTGGAAGTCCACACTGGCTTCACCTCGAGGCTGGGAGTTGGTGCTGGCATCACCTTGAGGCTGAGAGTCCACACTGGCATCACCTCGAGGACAGGAGTCTGCACTGGCTTCACCTCGAGGACAGGGGTCTGCATTGGCTTCACCTCAAGGACAGGGGTCTGCATTGGCTGCACCTTAAGGACAGGGGTCTGTATTGGCTTCACCTCGAGGACGGGAGTCTGCTTTGGCTTCACCTCGAGACTGGGAGTCTGCACTGGCTTTACCTCGAGGACAGGGGTCCGCACTGGCTTCACCTTGAGGACGGGAGTCTGCTCTGGCTTCACCTCGAGGCTTTTGAGGCCCGGAGTCCACACTCAGTCTGGGAATCCTTGATGGCTTCACTCAAGGTTCTCGTGGTCAGGAGTCCACATTGAGGCCAGGGGTTTGCGATCACTTCACTTGAGGCTCAAGGATTGCGAGGTAAGAAGAAAAGGAAACACAAAAATATAATAAAGGAAAAGAAATGGATGGAGCAGGTAAACCTCAGCTGAGGTGTCCTACTCTGCCATCTTGGAATTTTTAAATTGTTTTGATGCTTGAACTCATTGTCCAAGACGTGGAACAGAAAAAGACACACAAACCAAAGCAATGTCCAGCTGGATCACAAAAATGTCACTTGAAAGTGAAATGAAAGTGTTATTTTCATAAAATACGCAGAAACAGGAAATGATCCTTATGCAACATAAGTAATGCTTGTTGAGTTTTCAAAGAAGTTATTAATACTTGGAACTAAATGTCATTAGAAAATAATCCTGATTCCCAGAATATACTTTCATTTGAACATGTACTCTTAGCTGATGATATGTCTCCATAATCATTCTTCGGGAAAACTAGTGTCCAATGAACCAAACAGGACTGAGGGCCAATGGATATCCCACTCAATTCAGAGTTGATCCAGTAGTGAATATCAGTGTGCTTTCTGACAATACTTCCTTGTTGAAAAAAAATTTGCAATCTATTGTACTGTTATAGAGAGCAGCGCCTATGGTTAAGGGAATATTAAATTTTTATGACATTGAGATTATCAGTTCACAGAACATGCCAAAACAAAACCAGAAAACCTCATTTCTGACCAAAAAAACATATTTTGCCCGAAAAATCTTGAAATTTGAACAAGGGTGACAATCAGCAAGAAGACATCTACCATTGACCAACTTGTCACAAGTCAGCAACAAGAAATCTGTACAAATCATAAAATAATGCTGGCGGAATCCAGACAGAAGCACAAACCATGTTAGTTAAGCTATGTTTGTGTTAAACAACTGTTTTACATTACCGAAAGAAAACAAACTTCAATTTCATTGGGCTAGAAAAACTGTTTACTTGTTCCTCATCTATGGAAAGTTTGTCAGCACTTGACTTCCAGAAAACAACTCTGGTAGAACCACTATCTGAAACCAATAGTGAACTCTAAATACAATTGGTCCACAGAGAAAGTGTTCAAAAAGAGATTGCCAGCACTGTATAGCCAATGCCATTGACAATAACACCAAACAACATGATGACATCAGTGAAAAGAACAGGTATCACTGTGAAAGATGCTCACCTTATGACAAAATCAAAAGACTTCTTTCACCAATCCAAGGTAGGAAACAGAGGGTGGTGGTAGAGTGTTGCTTATCAGGCTGGAGGCTTGTGACCAGCAGTGTGCCACAGGATCTGTGTTGGGTCCACTGCTTTTTGTTATTTATATAAATAATTTGGATGTGAAGATAGGAGGTATGGTTAGTAAGTTCGTAGATGACACCAAAATTGGAGGTGTAGTGGACAGAGGAGAAAGTTACCTCCAAGCACAACAGGATCTTGGTCAGATGGGCTAATGGGTCAAGGAGTGGCAGATGGAGTTTAATTTACCATATAACATTGAGTAATAGCCAAATTGTTTGACTACTTTTTAAGGTTAAATTTATGGGGTTGACTATTACACGAATACTACTTTTGAGTGGCTAAACGTAATGCCTATCGAAATTCATACCAGCATAACCAGAAGCCCATTGGTCTCGAAATGAATAAAGAAAAAAAAAGAATTACGGTAATTCTGAAAACCCAGAGTAAAGCTGGAAGCCCAGAACACAGCAGGATGACCGGCAAATTGGAAACCTGGAGCTGAATTCAATGACCGGCACACTGACTCATAAATGTTGATCTGTTATTTGTGAAGAACTAGGGTCGACTTTTACACTATATATAAGGAAGATTCCAGACTTTTTTTGGCCAAAAATAGAAGGTCAACTTTTACATGAGGCCGACTGTTACTCAAGTATATACGGTCGGTAAATGTGAGGCGCTGCTTTTTGGAAAGGCAAATCAGGACAGGATTTATGCACTTAATGGTAAAGTCCTGGGGAGTGTTGCTGATCGGAGACTTTGGAGTGCAGATTCATAGTTATTTGAAAGTGGAGTTGCAGGTGGATAGGATAGTGAAGAATTTGTTTGGTATGCTCTCCTTTATTGGTCAGTGCATTGAATAAAGGAGTTAGGAAGTCATGTTGCGGCTGTACAGAAAATTAGTTAGGGCACCATTGGAATACTACATGCAATTCTGGGCTCCCTGCCATAGAAAGGATATTGTGAAACTTGAAAGGGTTCAGAGAAGATTTATCAGGATGTTGCCAAGATTGGAGGTTCTGAGCTATAGAGAGAGGTTGAATAGGCTGGAGCTATTTTCCCTGGAGTGTCAGAGGCTGAAGGGTGACCTTTATACAGGTTTATAAAATCATGAGGAACATGGATATGGTAAATAGACAAGGTTATTTTCCCAGGGTAAAACTGAAAGGCATAGGTTTAAGGTGAGAGAGGAAAGATTTAAAAGGACAACTTTTTCACAGAGAGAATGGTGCGTGTATGGAATGGGCTGCAGGAAGTGGTGACAGCTGGTATAATTACAACAGTTAAAAGGCAAAGGAAGGGTTTAGAGGGATATGGGCCAAATGCTGGCAAATGGGACTAGATTAATTTAGGATATCTGTCGGCATGAATAAGTTGTACCAAGCGTCTGTTTCTATGCTGTTTCTGACTCTGTAAATCTAATTATCTTCCATTACATGCTTCAAGGAAAATTAAGATTCTCCAAACCATTTACAATAGTCAATGTCAATAGTTCATCAGCAAATGTCTTCAGTGAAAAACATTCAATAAATAAAAACCTGACAGTGGCACAGAATGACAAAGAGCAATATCTGTGTCAATTATCCTCAAGAAAACAACTACTTACTCCTACAAATTAAGACAAACTTGTAAATTCTGAGATTCTATGACTTGGGAGTGGGGGTAGGAGTGGTAGAACAGAGAGTGGTAAACTTGATTTATATCTAAAAGCTTTGGGGGGATGGGTAGAGATGGAGAGATTGTCTAAGATATTTGGCTTAGAAAGGTTAATACTGAACACTTAATGGAGCTCTGCCCAATTGAATATATATATGATATGTCTCTGTCTGAACTAGTCATTCTGCCTCAGTCTGTTCCAGTCTGCAGATAGACACTGTAGTGTGCAATCATGTAGATTAGACTTACCTGCAATCTCTTACCTCGTGTTAATGTAGTAATGTATGGAAAGTTGTTCTACTGCACTTCCTGTCTTAGTATTGAGTAATACATCTTTCTTATTACTCAAGCATGTGTCTCTTCTACCAAAACTTTCATGAGATCATCTTCACCACTTAGTGTTAGTAAGCATTAGACTCGTACTTGAAGAGGGCTTGGTGGCTGCTTTCTACCCACGAATTTGAAGGTGGATTTCTAACAAGGTTCTCCCTTACAACAAGGTTCCAGTTCCCGGCATCTCGATCAATGCAGTCCCCTCAGAAGCCATTGCTGGTGCTCATGGCATGAGGGACTGCCAGCATCAGATTGGTGGGGCATCTTCCAGTGATCTCAATTGTCATGGCACCTGATTCCATGGCTATCCCACAGAACTGCCCACTGTCTGCCTCGGGAATAAAACTTCCATCGACCTCAGAAAATGCCAGCTGGAAAGATTTTAAGGGGGATTTCTAGAACTTAGATACTAGGCAACTGAAGACATCGCTGACAATGATGGAGTGATAGAAATAGATCTGCAAGGCACAGGATTGGAAAACTGCAGAGATCTCAGAGAAAGATAGGAAGGGCAAGGAGGGATTTTTAAAAAAAGTGTGTCAATTTTGAAATTGAAGTGTTGCTGGACTCAGAGGTATTGTAGGTCAGTGAACACAGGATTGATGGGTGAATGTAACTTGGGGTAAGCTGGGATCTGGGCAGAGAAGTTATGGTGAGGGTAAATTTATAGATGGTGCAACTTTGGAGGCATGAAATCAGAAATGCATAGGAATTGTTGAATAGAAAAGTCTAGATGTATTGATTCTTGTGCCTGCAGTTGTCTAGGTCCTGCACTCTACAATTCTCTCACCAACTCCTCTTTCTAACATCCCCTCCGTCTTTTCAATGCTGCTTAAAATTGTATGACCAAGCTTTTGATCATTGCTTCTGATATCTTGTTCTGTGTTATACTGTTCTTTGTTTCCTGGAATGCATCATGATAAAGATTTTAAATATCCATGAAACATGAGGTGTATTTGCTCATAAACGGGATGCGTGACAAGGCTGTACTTCATGAAAGAGAACAGTCTTTTGTCTGTTAATATGTTGTTTGCAGAATTGAGGACTGATATACCTCTAGAATTCTTACTGCATTTCATTAGGACCAACAGGAAGAAGGCTGCCATTTTCTGATTGCAAAATTAAAACTGCTTGAACCCGATTGTGGCTGGACTGTTGCTGTTGCCTATTATGCATTGAAATTAGAGTGAATTGTTCCAGCCGAAACAATTTGCATTTGAGGCTCTTGTCATCACGCTCCATGGGGCCATTCTAATGCCTTTGTAACTATAAGTTGTAAAGCTTATTTTGTTCAGCTGGTAGATTTTATCTGAAAGACCACCTTTCAGAGGCCTGTTCTTCATGGTAATTAAAAGTGCAAAAAACAGCAGATTTCATGTTTTAGCAATTAGCATTATTTTGCTTTGTAACATGAGGCCAAATTAGGCAACATAAGCTCATGCAATTCATACAAAGACTTTACTTACTTCCTTCCAAAAAGCATTTCATTTCCAGATCTGTGAGAAGAATTCAAAGCAGAATGGCTAAATGCTTGATTAACCACTTGAAAACTGTTTCCAGACTTTTTATTGGGCTGTAGAATAGCTTAACTATAAGCTTGCTTTCTATAAATGTTCCTCTTCTGTGTTATTTTAATTAATACAACTGATCTGTTATAAAAAAAATGTTCAACACAGCTAGTAAAACTGGTTTTCTGATGAAGTTACATGTGCATTCCAGGTTACAGTTAAATGATGGATTGTTTTCCTTGAAGTATGTAGCATCCACATAAAGTTTAAGTTTCAGATCATAGATGGGATTGTGTGTGAACAAGTCATTTTACATTGATGATATATTTTAAACAAAATAATGGACACTAGTTCAATTCATCACAATTCATCTATCTAGTGTAAATTGATTTAACATCACTTGTAAAGTCATGGTTCCATTGGTGTAGAAATCTATAATTGCAATGAAATCATTTTGGTCCCGTGCTGCTGAATCTCTATATCCAGCTGCATTGCTACTGAGTACCCAGCATAACCTCCACTCTCTCCTCCCCGCTTCGACCACCCTACAAAGTACCTGGGAGCATTGGCGAGTGCACACATTATTTGTGAAGATTGCTTTGCAAATTGGCTTTTCATTTTATTGGCCAAATTTGCGTGTGATTATCATTTAAAAATATCAGGAAGATCTGGGTAGGATGCTCTTTGGTCAGTTGATGTTAGCTCATTGGGCCAAATGGCCTACTTTCACACTATAGAGATTCTTTGATCTCAATTGAGTTATATATTTTAAGCTCTTAAAGGTGAATTTTGGCTTTCAAACTATTTTTGGTGTCTGTGTTTGGAAATCAGGTGACACCAGCTTTGACTGCTTATGAATTATGGTTGTTTTGGGTAAGTATTAAAGAGTGCCTGAAACCAATAGATTTAGAGGTATAGAGCCATATAGCAGGCAACTGGATCCTTTGGTCCAACTAGCCCACGTTAACCATGTTCCAAAACTGAACTAGTCCAACTTATCTGTGTTTAGCCCATATCCCTCTCAACCTTTCCTATTTATGTACCTATCCAAATGTCTTTTAATTGTTGTAACTGTCACCCCTTCCTCTGGCATATTATTCCACACACGAAACACACTCTGTGTAAAAATGTTGCCCATCATGTCCTTTTTATAATATTTTCCTCTCACCTTAAAATTATGCCCCCTAGTTTTGAATTCCCCCATCCTAGGGAGAAGACTCTTGCTATTCACTTTATCTATGTCCCTCATGATTTTATAAATCTCTGAGGTCAAACTCCTATGCTCCAGAGAAAAAAGTCCCAGCCTATTTTTATAACTCAAACCCTCCATTCCCAGCAACATCCTGGTAAATCTTCTATGAACCCTCTCCAATTTAATAATATCCTCTCTACAGCAGGTCAGCCAGAACTGCACACAGTACTCCAGAAAAGGCCACAAACCCTTTTGAGGGTATTTGCTCAAACTCAGCATGCTTCTGTCCTTTTTTTATGTTTTATTTTCCCCAAGCGGTCAGCATGACTAGTCTGCATAGGATGGTGGACCAGACTCAATTGTTTATTGGACAGGATGGACATCAAGAAGAATTATGTCAATTTGTCACTTATTTTCAAACTTTTCTACTTTGCATACTGGTGAGAGTAAACGTGCTGCCATCCTTCAATGTGACCAGCACAGTAGAACAACTTGTAATTTTTTTTAGTTGCTTTTGTACTTATAACACCCAAAGTTCATTCTAGACAACCTGTTAACTTCATTAAGCTGAGGGGTACAGTGGTATAGGTAAAAACAATGACTGCAGATGCTGGAAACCAGATTTTGGATTAGTGGTGCTGGAAGAGCACAGCAGTTCAGGCAGCATCCGAGGAGCAGCAAAATCGACGTTTCGGGCAAAAGCCCTTCATCAGGAATAAAGGCAGAGAGCCTGAAGCGTGGAGAGATGAGCTAGAGGAGGGTGGGGGTGGGGAGAAAGTAGCATGGAGTACAATAGGTGAGAGGTCAGGGAGGAAGGTGGAGTGGATAGGTGGAAAAGAAGATAGGCAGGTAGGACAAGTCATGGGGACAGTGCTGAGCTGGAAGTTTGGAACTAGGGTGAGGTGAGGGAAGGGGAAATGAGGGAATTGTTGAAGTCCACATTGATGCCCTGGGGTTGAAGTGTTCAGAGGCGGAAGATGAGGCGATCTTCCTCCAGGCGTCTGGTGGTGAGGGAGCGGTGGTGAAGGAGGCCCAGGACCTCCATGTCCTCGGCAGAGTGGGAGGGGGAGTTGAAATGTTGGGCCACGGGGCGGTGTGGTTGATTGGTGCAGGTGTCCCGGAGATGTTCCCTAAAGCGCTCTGCTAGGAGGCGCCCAGTCTCCCCAATGTAGAGGAGACTGCATCGGGAGCAATGGATATAATAAGTGATATTAGTGGATGTGCAGGTAAAACTTTGATGGATGTGGAAGGCTCCTTTAGTGTATGTTGTGAACTCTTGATTGCTCCAAATGCATCAACAAATTGTAACTAAGGAATGGTCAGTGTTTTCAAGAAGGCCGATAGGCAAAACAGAAAATATTTGGGGAAGACTTTAAGTTTGCAACAGCTAAAAAAAATTCTGACTGGCTTTTCAGGCTACCTGTTGTACTGTCAAAGCTGTAGAAAGCCTGGTAGTGGCAATAGAGTGGAGACAACTCTGAAACAAAGCCAGTTACTGGCTGATTGGATAACCATGGATAAGGAACACATAAGAGAAGGTGGTGGAAGGCCGATGCACAAAGTGGGGAGGTAGTGACACTTGGAGGCAGATGAATGGTAACAAAATGACATAATGGAATTGGAAGTCCCAGAAGTGTACAAAGGGGAGCTAACACAAGTCAAAAGCTGTACATTTGCAGTGGAGTTTTGATGGGATGAAGAAATATGGTTTTGAACCTGTCTATCTAAGTGGGTGACATATGAAATCAGCTGAAGGTAACCTCTCCGGGACAAAGTAAAGTAAAAATTCAAAATTAGAAGATACTTATTAAGTATTAGTTTTAAAAATTAATTAACTTACCTTGGCACAAGAAAATCAGAATGACCTCAAGGTGTTTACCTTGAAAATCAAAGAAATTGCTCCATGGTGCTACCTGATGTACAAAGACTGTTACTACACTGATCATGGAGGTTCTGATACATTGGCCAATCTGAAGAGGACAGGTGTTTATCAAGAACTACTGAACAGAAAAGTGATGTAACTTGACTTAATAGCCTTCAAATAATGCTTATATTATTAGTAGCAATGCTATATTATTTACAATCCTGAGAGGTTGCTTTATTATATATTTGAAAAACAATCAGTGGTCTCACGATTCCAAAAGCACTAAGCCTGTGGTTGTTGCAATGCAGTGTGACGAGTTGAGAACAATGGGGCAGTGTCTAAAGTGCCTTGACAGCTCCAAACTGCAGCCTCCGTTCTCCCAGGAGCTCACTTCACCAAAGACTCATAATTGTAGCAGGAACCAGCAAATCCAATTACTCAAATTTACTTTTGTAACCTGAAATTGCTATCTGTTACTTCAGAATGAAATACAACTAACCAACAGAAATCCATTCCTCAAAAAATATGTCTATAAATTTTATCAGGTTGGTCTTACAAATCAACGATAAGCAGGATTAATGCTGGCTGAAAATGCCACTATGGCTCGCATGAAAACATGAAGAAAATGAGCTGGAATCAGTGCTGGTGAGCTGCATTCAGGCAGTAGTAAGTGTTTGGAGGCAGCCAAAATCTAACAAGTGGCTTTAAATTAGAGAGGGTGATTAGGTGGAGAGGAACAATGAGCCTACAAAGTGGAAACACTTGAAATTGGGTGTTCCAGGACAATAAAATTCCACGTAAATCAGTTGAAAATAATCTCTTTTTATCTAAAGAACCGATGTTCGGTTCCTGGACCAAGTACAGATCATGGGAAACAAATACAACCGCAACCTGAGCTTAAATGTATGGTTTTATGATCTCTTTCTGAAACCAACCAACTTTGAATTGACAGGCACTCACCTTGTGATAAAAAAGGCAACAATCAACCATCCTGAATACTAGTCTCTACTCACACATAATCTCTCGAGCATACAAACATCCCCCCCCGCCCCGCCCCGCCCCGGCCAGAAAATAAGCAGTTGCAAAGTGAGCACAGCAATTCTCACCTCCAGGCTTAAACACCACCCTATCCCTCCCCCAGCCCTCCCCCACCCCACCCCCACCCCTCCCCCACCCCACCCCCCCACCCCACCCACCCCACCACCCCACCCCACCCCACCCCACCCCACCCCACCACCCCACCCCACCACCCCACCCCACCCCACCCCACCCCACCCCACCCCACCCCACCCCACCCCACTCCCCCACCCCACCCCACCCCACCCCACCCCACTCTCACTCTCACAACAGAAATATCTACTCCAGCCACATGCCATTGTCCCAATGAGCAATTAGTGCTCCATTATGCTTATCCACAGCCCTGATGATCTTTTGAATGAGCTATTTAAGAATACTCTGTATAATGTACAAAGTACATACGTTACTTATTGTTCGTTTATTATTCAGTATTAATTGGATTTGTACAGGTCTGACTAGGGGCTAATTTGCTTTGAAGGTTAAGAGAAATACAGTTAACTATATTGAGATCCAGTTGGTCAGGGAATTTTAACATATAACGGGGTGAGTGGGGAAATATATAAAAGGAGACTTAAGGGGCAACGTTTTCACGTAGTGGGTGATACATGTATGGAATGAGCTGCCAGAGGAAGTGGTGGAGGCCAGTACAATTGCAACATTTAAAAGGTATCTGGATGGGTATCTGAATAGGAAGGGTTTGGAGGGATATGGGCTGGGTGCTGACAGGTGGGGCTAGATTGGGTTGGGATATCTGGTCGCCATGGACAAGTTGGACCGAAGAGTCTGTTTCCGTGCTGTACATCTCTATGACTCTACGTCTGATTACATGAGCAGGATTCTTAAATTTGTCGTGGTTTCTTAAAGCTGTGTCTGAAGCTCATCATGCTCCCACTGCTGCCAGCGTGTTCAATGAAATTGCTAAATGGAATCTGCATTGCTGCTCACCATGTTCTATGAGCAATCTTCAATGCAAACCACCTTGTTGTCTGATGTTATTTGCACAATTGCTCACCATGGGGTAGGCACACCACTATCCTCTTCTAGGGTAAGGATCTGAGGGACTAAGGGACTGCTTGGTCTGATGTGGAAAAGGAAAAGCATAAGTTTCTTTAATGAGAAGAGGATCCTGTCTGAATGAAATGTGTATAAACAACTATGTACATTGATAGACATTGCTACAGAGACTATGAGGATGATAGGATTGCAAATGAGTAAGACCTAAGCTGTCCATCTACCTCGGCCATTTGAGACAAACAGTGGAGTGGTGCTCAATGTGCTCTTCAATGTTAACCCTTTCTGAGCCTTGCACCCTATGCAACATAACATAAGTCTTTCTTCTAGTTAATGCCTAATTTGGGCCATCTTTCATCTAATCATTGATGGCCCTGTTTTTCAGATGTGCGTGGACTATATCAATAGTACCCTGACAGTAGAATCGGCCTGTGAAGTATTGCAGGTAAGCCCTGAACAGTTTATTTGAGCCACATACATTGTTATAAATTTCCTTTATTGGTTGTCAGTGGCTGGTGATTAAATTTGTATTTTTATTGACCCGTTTCCTGGTTGTATCTGTGGAAAGATGTAATACCCCTGTAACCTTGGGTAATATGATATTTAGAGATTTGAATCCATTTTTAATTAATTTTTCTTGGGCCATTTCCATGTTAGCTGTTGCTTCTCAGCTTTAGCCATGGGAAACCACTCACACAACAGCTCAGGAAATAGCTAATATTTTGAGCTGTACCTGCAGAAGCAGGACTGGGTTTTCTACACCCATAATGGAAATACTACAAACCCAAAGCCCTCCTAGGGCAGCCTTGTTTCCCCCCCACCTCCAACTGTTAGCTGATGGAGAGCAGAAACTGCTGATTTTCTGTTCACTCAGAGTTTGCAATAAGGGCCTTGGACTTAAACTGAGCCAGGTCTCTTACCCAGTCTCCACTGAGCATTAAAACAGTTTCTATTATTTTTCTTTCTTTTAACAGCTTTCAATTTTTTTTAGTGTGTTAATTACATTATTATTCCTGCATTTTTATGATCAAATCGTAAATGTTGCTCCAGTTCCTGCTTTAACTTTCTAGTGTTCTCAAATAGTTTTTTTCCCCGAAATTAGATACATCAAGAAAAATCTTAGAGTTTAAAATTTTGATAAAGGTTATTGACATAGAAGCATTTATACATTGCAATTGCCACCTTGTTCCATTCCCATGGAACTGCTGTTTTTGTCTGGAATTAAAATGTTGGGTAGTCCAAATAGTTCAGTCCACCTATTAAAATGTTGCAACAGGTTTGGGTGGCTGAAAAACTTCTCTTTTTCATATGTTCCAAAGTATTCTCCTTGACTGAGGTACTGAAAGGCTGATGGCAGAGATGGAACTGCTCCCCCAGTGAAAAGAAATTGAAGGGAAGTGCTGAAGATACAATTTCCTAATAAATGACTGAAAAATAGTAACCTTCAACTGCAAACAGAAAACTCGTTCTCCTTCATATGACATTTCCTCGGTCATTTGTCAAGATGAACTGTACTTCTTACATAAACGTCCATGATAAATTTCCAAAGGAATATAGGATCAGCAATAGACTATCCAGCTTTGTAGTCCAATTGATGGCTAGTCGTCTACCGCAGTGCCATTTTCCCAGCTCTTTTTTGGATTCCCTTAATAATCGAGAATCTGTCGATCTCTGTCTTGAACACATCTGAGCTTGCACAGTCTTCCAGCATCAGAATTCCAAGCATTCACTCAAGTAAAACAAAGAAATAGGATGGTGAAGATCTGAAATAAAAACAGAAATTGCTGGAGAAACTCAGCAGGTCTGGCAGCATCTGTGAAGTTGAAAGCAGAGGGTCAGGTGCAGAAAATAATAGGTTTTTAAATGGTACTTTTTGAAAGCCAGAAGAAATGTTGGCCCACATGGCCAAAGTGATGGCCATCTGAGCTTCTGTCTAATTTTTTGGAATTGTCACCAGAATTTCAATTCTTGTGGTGTCTCTGCACTGTTACTCCATGGTTGATTATATGTTCTGGATGCTGTGCATAACTACAGCACAGAAGCTGAAATTGAATACCTCTCATCTTGTGCACATGTCTACTGGCAAGCAGCGCAGTACAACTGGAAGGTCCTTGTGGATTGGTATCAATCGTATGGATGGTAGGCTCCTAACTTGACCATCAGGGCTAGAATGCAAGCTTTCAATCAGAATGGCAGGTTCCTGCCCCATCATAACCCACCTCCTTTGCTCCTGCGAAATCATGCTGAGCATATCACTATTTGCAATGGCACTAGTCTCTGATTGCAAGCTGTAATGATGAGTAGAGTGGACTGTGTAAGAGCAGGACTCAGGACAGCAGGAAGCAGCACTTAGAGGATTGTGAGAGGGGAGACCCAGCAGCAGGTCCCTGTAACAGGCAGGGAGCAGCGCGTCAGGAAGCGGTGAGAGGAGGGCCCTGAAACAGGCAGGCTGCAACACCTATGGGAGCAGGTGAGAGGAGAGCCCTGAAACAGGCAGGCAGCAGGACCTATGGGAGCAGATGTGGGGAGGGCCCTGAAACAGGCAGACAGCAGCACCTATGGGAGCAGGTGAGAGGAGAGCCCTGAAACAGACAGACAGCAGCACCTATAGGAGCAGGTGAGAGGAGGGTCTTGAAACAGGCAGGTAGCAGCACCTATGCGAGCAGGTGAGAGGAATGCCCTGAAACAGGCAGGCAGCACCTATGGGAGCAGGTGAGAGGAGAGCCGAAACAGGCAGGCAGCAGCACCTATGGGAGCAGGTGTGGGGAGGGCCCTGAAACAGGCAGGCAGCAGCACCAATGGGAGCAGGTGTGGTGGTGGGCCCTGAAACAGGCAGGCAGCAGCACCAATGGGAGCAGGTGTGGGGAGAGCCCTGAAACAGGCAGGCAGCAGCACCTATGGGAGCAGGTGTGATGGTGGGCCCTGAAACAGGCAGACGGCAGCACCTATGGGAGCAGGTGAGAGGAGAGCCCTGAAACAGGCAGGCAGCAGCACCTAGGGGAGCAGGTGAGAGGAGGGCCCTGAAACAGGCAGACAACGGCACCCTAGGGGAGCAGGTGAGAGGAGGGCCCTGAAACAGGCAGACAGCAGCACCTATGGGAGCACGTGTGGGGAGGACCCTGAAACAGACAGGCAGGCAGGCAGCAGCACTGAAGGGAGCAATGGGAGGGAGTTCCTGAAACAGTCAGACAGCAGCACCTATGGGAGCAAGTGAGAGGAGAACCCTGAAACAGGCAAGCAGCAGCACCTAAGAGAAAGTGAGGACTGCAGATGCTGGAGATCAGACTGTGGTGCTGGAAAAGCACAGCGGGTCAGGCAGCATCCAAGAATCAGGAGAATCGATATTTCGGGCGTAAGCCCTTCATCAGAAATGTGGGGTACCTAGACGAGCATGTGAGAGGAGGGTTCTGAGACAGCAGTGTGAAAGAAAAACTAACCTCACAGAAAAACAATCAGTTGATTGGCTGGTGAGTAAATTTTTTTTAGATTAGATTAGATTACTTAGATTAGATTAGATTACTTACAGTGTAGAAACAGGCCCTTCGGCCCAACAAGTCCATACCGCCCCGCCGAAGCGCAACCCACCCATACCCCTACATTTACCCTTACCTAACACTACGGGCAATTTAGCGTGGCCAATTCACCTGACCTGCACATCTTTGGACTGTGGGAGGAAACCGGAGCACCCGGAGGAAACCCATGCAGACACGGGGAGAACGTGCAAACTCCACACAGTCAGTTACCTGAGGCGGGAATTGAACCCGGGTCTCTGGCGCTGTGAGGCAGCAGTGCTAACCACTATGCCACCGTGCCGCCCACAACTTCTTAGGGAGTGTACCACCGTGCCGCCCACACTTTTTAGGGAGTGTGTAAATAATTGGAGGTCAGAAAACACAAGCTGTCAAATATTTTTATTTTATTTTACATTCTAAAGGTCTACACTATGTAGCTAATTCAAAAAGTGGTGGTAAGGAAAGGGGCTAAATAATTTTTGAAAAATGTTGACAGTTAGTTATATATAATCAGCAAATAATTAAATAATTAATTAGCACACACCAAAGGTGTCAGGGCAGGTGATTGCTAGGACCTTCCAGGCACCAACTTCTGTGCACCATATTTAAAAGGCACTCGTGAGCACTTCACTCTCTGCATCGCAGGAGCATCACTCAACCTCTGGTTATCAGTTTCATCCACCACTGGAGCCCTCAAAGCCCAGGAAAGAAAACAGTGTCATGTTTTAGCAAGGCCTCCCTAGAGCTTCCCCTAAGGGCTGTTGAGGGAGAAGAAAAGTAATTTTCCCTTTGAGTGACAATAATGAACCATCTTGAGTGATGCAGGAAGCTTGGACAGAGTTGGAAAGAATTGTGAGGTAGCACTGTAATGTGCTATTGTAGAAAACCTTCACATCTAGGATTGGATGCCAGGCGTCTCCATGTTCAGTTTGAATGGGAGAGATATGGGTCCATGATTAGTGTGTTAACCCAAGTAAAGGTAGCTATCAGGACATGAAGGCAAACTTGGCTGTGGTGAACTGGGAAACTAAATAAAAAGTTAGGATAATACTGTTGCAGTGGTAGACAGTGGACCAAATTACCTACTCCTGCTTCAAGGTATTTGTTTATGAGGTGTGGTTGCCCTCTTTGCCTCTGCCACTTGAGGACTAAATGGAATTTCTGGGACTGAAAGAGAAAGCAGAGGGACAAGAGTTAGTATTTACTGGCATGAGACAGCAGACAGATGGCTGGCTTCTGAAGGCAGTGGCAATTTGTCATGCATCATATGGAAGGATGACATTTAAGTGAGAAAGGAAGGAAAGATGGTTTAAATTCCTGCAATATTTTTTCTGCTGTGATCTTGACAGCAGTCATGCTGCTGAGACCTGTCTCCCCTGCACATTTGTCCATCAACTACTCATCGAGCATAATTTACTTCACTCTTTCATGGAATATGGGTATCGTTGACAAAACCTGCATTTGTTGCTAATTCCCTTATTATTCTTGAACTGAGTTGCTTAAAGGCTATTTCAGAGTTCAGTTTAAGCGTCTGAAGTGATATATAGACCACACTTAGTACAGATGGCTATTTTTTCTTTCCAAAAGGACATTACTGAACTGTGTAGCCTTGAGGAGGAGTTGGTTGAGCATATCCGTGATAGTTTTCTTGAACAATATGTAATGGAACCAAAAAGGGAACAAGCTATCCTAGATCTGGTCTTGTGTAATGAGACAGGAATAATTAATGACTCTTGGAAGGAGCGATCACAGTATGGTTTAATTTGTAATACAGATAGAGGGTGAGAAGATAGAATCCAATACCAGGGTCCTGTACTTGAACAAATGGGACTACAATAGAATGAAGGAGAACTTGGCTAAAGTAGACTGGAAGCAAAGATTTTATGGTGGGACAATTGACGAGCAGTGGAGAACTTTCAAAGCAATTTTTCAAAGTGCTCAGCAAAAGTATATCCCAGCGAAAAGGAAGCACTGTAAAGAAAAAGGGGGTAATCTGCTATGGGTGTCTAAGGAAATAAGGGAGGCTATCAAATCGAAAGAGAAGACATACAAAGTGGCCAATAACAGCGTGAAACCAGAAGACTGGAAAAACTTCAAAGCTCAACAGAAAGCCACATAAGAAACGTGAGAAAAAACTAGCACAGAATATAAAGAACGATAGCAAAGGTTTCTATAAATATATAAAACTAAAAAGAGTGGCTAAAGTAAATGTTGGCCCTTTAGAGAATGAGAAGGGGAATTTAGTTATGGGGTATGATGAAATGGCCGAGACATTGAACAGGTATTTTGTATCGGTCTTCACAGTGGAGGACACTAATAACATGCCAGTAATTGACAACGAGATGAAGGTAGATGAGGACCTGGAGACAATCATTATTGAGATAGTGTTGGGCAAGCTAATGGAGCTAAAGATTGGTAAGTCTCCTGGCCCTCAAGGAAGGCATCCCAGAATAGTAAAGGAGATGGCGGTAGAAATAGTAGGTGATAATTTTCCAAAATTTTCTGGACTCAGGGGCAGTCCCAGCAGATTGGAATGTGAATGCCATTGTTTAAAAAGGGAGGTAGACAAAAGAAAGAGAATTATAGACTGGTTAGCTCAACATCTGTAGTGGGGAAGATGCTTGAGTCTATTATAAAAGAAGAAATAGCAAGGAATCTCAATAGAAATTGTCCCATTGGGCCGATGCAGCATGGGGTCATGCTTGACAAATCTTTTGGAATTCTATGAAGAAATTCTGAGCATGGTGAACAATGGGGACCCAGTGGATGTAGTATATCTGGATTTCCAAAAGGCCTTTGACAAGGTGCCACTCATGAGGCTGCTGCATAAGATAAGGATGCATGGCATTAGGGGTAAAGTGTTAGCATGGATTGAGGATTGGTTGACTAACAGGAAGCAAAGAGTGACTAGTGTTGTGCCTCAGGGATTGGTGTTGGGACCGCATTTATTCACAATTTATGTAGCTGATTTGGATTTGGGGGCCATGTGTAGAGTATCAAAGTTTGCAGGTGGCACTAAGATGAATGGCAGAGTAAAGTGTACACAGGACTGTGAAACTTTGCAGGGGAACATAGATACATTGAGTGAGTGGGCAAATGTCTGGCAGATAGAATAAAATGTAAATAAATGTGAAGTCATACATTTTGGTAGGAATAACAGTAAAAAGGATTACCACTTGAATGGTAAAATGTTGCAGCATGCTGCTATGCAGAGGGACCTGGTTATCCTTGTGCATGAATCATAGAAGGTTGGTCTGCAGGTACAACAAGTAATGAGGAAGGCAAATGGAATTTTGTCCTTCATTGCTAAAGGGATTGTGTTTAAAAGTAGGGAGGTCATGTTGCAGCAGTACAAGGTGCTGGTACTTAGAGTACTGTATGCAGTTTTGGTTTTCTTACTTGAGAAAGGATGTACTGGCAGTGGAGGGGATGCAGAGGGGTTTCACGAGGTTGATTCTGGAGTTGAGGGAGTTGGCTTATGAGGAGAGACTGAGTAGATTGGGATTACACTCATTGGAATTCAGAAGATTGAGGGGGGAGTTTATAGAAACATATAAAATTATGAAGGGAATAGATAAAATAGAAAAGTAGAGAGGATGTTTTCACTGGCAGGTGAAGCTAGGACAAGAGAGCACAGCCTCAAGATTAGAGGAGGCAGATTTATGATTGAATAGAGAAGGAACTTCTTCACCCCGAGGGTTGTTAATCTATGGAACTCCTTGCCCAGTGAAGTAGTTGATGCTACTTCAGTAAATGTTTTTAAAGCTGAGGTTTTTTTTAAGATTTAGATTACTTACAGTGTAGAAACAGGCCCTTTGGCCCAACACCGACCCTCCGAACAGCAACCCACCCAGACCCATTCCCCTACATTTACCCCTTCACCTAACACTGCGGGCAATTTAGCATGGCCAATTCACCTAATCTGCACACTTTTGGACTGTGGGAGGAAACCCACACAGACACGGGGAGAATGTGCAAATTCCACACAGGCAGTTGCTTGAGGTGGGAATTGAACTCGGGTCTCTGGTGCTGTGGGGCAGCAGTGCTAACCACTGTGCCACCGTGCCGCCCATAACAATAAAGAAATTAAGGGATATGGTGAGAGTGCGGGTAAGTGGATCTGAGGCCATGAAAAGATCAGCCATGATCTTATTGAATGGTGGAGCAGGCTCAAAAGGCCAAACGGCCTATTCCTGCTCCTACTTCGTATGTTCTTATGAGTGAGTTCTTAAGACAGTCAATGATGGTTTCGTGTTTGCCATTACTGAGACAAGTGTCTACCTGATTACAAAGCAAGATCTTCTCCCGCTGCGCTTACATAAACTTCTGGAACTAGAGGCTACAAGAAAGCTCTGACAGCATAAGATTTAGGAGCAGAAGTAGGCCATTCACCCCATTGAGTCTACTCTGCCATTCAATGAGATCATGGCTGACCTGATAACCTTTAACTCCATTATTTGACTTTTCCTAATAATCCTTGATTCCATTATTGATTTAAAAAAAAATCTAAGTATATATTTATTGGCCCTGCCTTTGCGGTAAAGAATTCCACAGATTCATTGCCTCTGAAGGAAGAAATTTATCCACATCTTTGTCTTAACTGGGTGACCCCTTAACCAATGGATTGTCAGGTCAGCCATGGTCTTGTTGAATGGCAGAGCAGATTTGATGGACTGAATGGCCTATTTCTGTTCCTATATCTTATGGTTATGATCAATGTATGACTGCTGTCTCACCCAGAAGTATATTGCTATCACAGAAACAGCGAAACATTTGATTGGTTGGCAATAGGCATTGTAAATATTCTTAGAAAGAAATGGGAAACACAAGTGAGGATGCTGCTACAACATATGAAATGAGAGATATTGTTGGATGATCCCAGGAAGTGAGATTTCATTAAGACTTCTCCTGTCCAACATTTTTGAAAATAAATTGGAAATTCCTGGTCATGCTACAGGCCATATAAGAAAGAAAATGTTCATACGTTATTAGAGGAATAAAAACACTTCAAGAAATTCAGTATTAACTATCTTATTATAGATGATAATTAGTTAAGTTGTGACCATCAGTATAACTAAATTTCAGTAGATTTTCCTATGTCTATAATATGCTGAATATAAAAGACTAAATGTGAATTTCACTAGTTTAATCCAGTATGTTTGAATATTAACCTATCAAGATTACATATTAATTGTTCTAAAATGATTTAGTTTAAAGTAATAAGTCTACTTATGCTATTTTGAACATACTTGATGGTGAGCAAAACTATTTAGTCAGGTAGGAATTCCAGAATTTTGTCACACAATGATAAGGCAAGGTTGATGTGTGACTTGCAAGCAAACGTCAAGATGGTTCTGTTCTAATATTCAAGCTTGTTCTTAACCTTCTCTGTCATAAAGTTTGTAAAGCTGGAAGATGCAATTGATGGTAAGTTTGGTAGGTTGTTGTAGTACATCTGTAGTTAGTGACTACAGGATGTGGCAATAGAGGGGCTGGGTGGTGAGTTTGTTGGCATGGATACAGATCAGTTGACTGTTTTTATTTGTATGGTGTTGACATTTTATGGCATTATTGCTATTGTGTGATGAATTGAGCTTTTCAGCAAGTTCAAAGAAGACAAATTTCATTTAAATAGCAGCTTTCTTGATCATCAGATGTTTCAAAGCACTTTACAGCCAATGCAGTACTTTCAAAATGTGCTTGCCTTTGTAATGTAGGAAACATAGCAGACAATTTGTGCACTGCAAGCTTTCATAAATATCAGTGTGAGAGTGACATCCTGATGAGATTTGTAAAAACTGGAGAAGCTTTGATGAGCCAGGAGATGATCAGTCCTGTTATGGGGTACTTGGCTTGACTCATGTTACAGCATTGTTAATATGGTTTTCTCAGTTAAGTTTTTGATCAGTACTGATTTGCAATATAGTGACAGGGGCTGAAGAATTCTGTTGGTGCTCGAGGTCACAGAAGTCTTTTGCTTTTTTAATTTTGGAAGATTGGTGTTGCTCAGTATTTATGTGGTGTTCCCTAACATTTTTCAACTCCAGTCTGGATATTGTCCAGATCCTAGTTGATGGTTGAAATAGGTTGTTCCACTATCAAAAGAGCTGTGAATGGATGAGTCCATAATGGTTATGTAATCATACACTTTGTTCCCCATCTCAGTATTATAAATGTACCCTTGTAAATCTATTAGAAAATTACAGTCAGTAGATAAATTTTAACTTGAAATGCTAACGTTGTTTCTCTCTCAGCAAATGTTGGGTGACCTGCTCACTGTTTGCAAAATGTTTACTTTTATTATATCAGATCATACTAGCTGATTACAGAGCAGTGGTGTGACTCTGCACTTATTAAAGATCAACATCTAGCAGAAATTAACCTGTGCGTCTTTGTGCTTGGAATGTGATGATTCTGCAGATAATAGATAATAAATGTAAGTGTCATAGAAACGTACAGCATGGAAACAGACCCTTGGGTCCGACTCATCAGTGCCAAACAGATATCCTAAATAAATCTAGTCCCATTTGCCAGCACTTGACCCGTATCCCTCTAGACACTTTCTAATCATATACCCGTCAGGCTGCCTTTTAAATGTTGTAATTGTACCAAAAGTCACTGCTTCCTTTTAGGCAGAGCTGACAACCACAGTTCTGGGACTTCGGATATTGTCTGACTCTATGAGTATTGCTCATGTTACAGTATGATAAGGCTTCTGTGAATGCTTGAATGACAAGGGCCTGAACGTGTTCTTTATCCTGATTGGGACTGTCCTAGTTGATGCAGATTTGTTCGCACTCTTTATTCCATAATCAGTTTATCAATCTATGTAGGGTGAGGCACAGAGATGATCCTGTTCAGGACAGTGACCCCAAAATAAAAATAACAGACATAGCAGTGTCCGGAATAGCAAAGGGGAAAGATCAGCTGAAAACTGGATGAATAGTCAGTCTAACCCCGAAATACTTGGCACATGGTTCTGCATATCTTTAACAAATTAATGTCAGTAATTTTGGATTAGATTGCTTAGAAATGGTGAATTGACATTGGGATTACAATAGTCATTTGATAGTACAGAACTTGAGTGTCTTTTAAAAATGTTTCTTAGTTGTATGTTTGCATTTTTTCAAAGATTTTCAGCTTGCCCTCATCAGAGCATTTCGTAATGATACAAATTCCAAAGGGGTTAACAGTGTTTAATTTATTGATGATAAAACCATGTTGAGCTATATTAATCAAATTCGCCAAGTTACCATCCTCATAAATATATCAAAAGCAATTCCTTGAAGACAAATTAAAAAATGGTTAAGTTTTAAATGATACTAACTTGCACTGGTTCTTAACAGATTTCATTTCTAATGATATACAAATTATTTGTAGCGCAATTAGGGAGTAAATGTTCTCAAAACAGTGCCAATTTTGTACAATTTGCACCTGATTGCTGATTGCATCCACAGTGGAAAGTTTTGACCTAATATTTAATTTGCAACAGTTGATAATAGCTTTGAGGAAGTCACTGGAAAAAGTACCTGACTCTGTCGGTGACAAGTTGCTAATTTAGCATCAAGGATTAAACAAAGTGCTTTCAGGATTGTGTCATCTTAGTTGTGTGTGTATGTGTATTCCGTGCAGTCAAGGTTGATTCTGTTTTCTCAATGAGGTTTTGTCATCAGTACTTAATGTTTGAATATCAGCAGAAGGACACTGAAAGAAAAAAGTTGTGATTAATATTAATTCTTGTAGCTTTCTTTTTCTTCTAAAAGGTGATGGCATAGAGATGTATGCATAAATAAAGGAGTTCAGAAAGTTCAAATAACTATGCAAATATAGTTCCAGCCACAGAATGTAGATGGAAAATTAATGTGGTTGGGGGAGATTGGTGCTGCAAAGATTATTTTTATATGCGTGAACATTGTATTGTGGTGCAGATAACTTGATTACAAAATAAACTATAAAACAACATCTGACAGTAACCACGCTCAGCATGTGTTATCTTTTGACATGAGTCTACAATTTAACTCTGGTACAGAAATGTAAGAATACCAAACACCCAGATGACCAATACTATTTTGGGCAGATTTTCTAAGTCCACTTTAATTTAAATATTTCTGAATACTTAATGTAGTATTTAAATATTTCATATAGTATTATTCTTGCCTGGGAATCTTACAACAGATTGGTTATGGAGAATTGAAACTGCTGCTGGATTCAATACCATCTTCAAGAATTCAGACAGAAAGAGGAAAAAACAAAGATTGGCTCCTGCCTAGCACCTTTCACAATCACTTGATGTTCGAAAGCACATTGCAACTAATGAAATATTTTTTGAACCGTAGTTACTATTGCAAATAGAGAGCTTGGCATATAATCTTCTATACATCAAGGTTACATAAATGCTAATGATGTAATGTCCAGATAATCTGTTTTTGTGATGTTGATTCTGGGTTAAATACTATGCACTCCCAAGCTGTCCTTTGAAATAAGGCTTGGGACCAACCAAAGTTACTTGATTAGGCAAGGGAGGCTTTAGTTTAATGTCTCCTTCAAAAGATGACATTTCTGAGAGTGTAGGATTCCCTTTGAAGTCTGGCTCTACCGTCATCCCAGTTGTCTGTGTTTAAGTCTCTGAAGTGGGTCTTGAAATCATAACCTTCTGATTCAGTGGGGCAAGTGAGCCATGGGTGGCTTAAAACATCTGAAGGAGCTCAGTTTACTTTAAGATAGATTTGGTAACGCTTTCTCAGTAACAGAGAAAACAGTTGAGAAGGTACATATGAAGGGTTCTTGTGGCACAGAAGTAATGTCCCTTTGAGCCTGGAGGCCTGGGTTCGAACCCAACCTGCTCGCAAGATGACTTGTAAAATCTCTGATCGGGTTAATTCAAAAATATCTAAAGCAATGAGCTACCACCATTGACTAAATCTCAGTGGGGGTTACTGCTCAAGACTGGCTCTTGTGGAGAACTCTTATGGTGTAGTGACTCTACCTCTGAGCCAGGAGATTCAAGTTCCACTTGCTCCGGTGGTGTGTAATAATGTCTCTGAACAGTCTGATTAGAAAAAAAGACAAATCAAAAACATAGTCACAATGTTTGGAGGGGGTAAATGATGAAATATCATTTTCCTTAGTTGATGAATTAGTAATGGTAAGACATTTGTGATTATCACTAGAAAACCAAAGGTTTGCAGTACAGTTTTTTTTCACAAGTTATTGTTACATGAAAGACTTCCATTGTGTCCATGACGTGTCGGAGTAAAATAAGAACCAGGTGGGAGTTGACTGCATTTGAATAAACAACAGTTAGGTGAATGATTAGTTGGTGAGTATTTTTCTTTTTCTGTTCCATTTCTCCGAACCGAGACATTTGTTTAAACTAAGAAACAGAAAACCAAATATTTCAATTAGAACGAGTAACAATAAGTGAATTATTGCTGTTGAAAAGAGTGATATCTTGTTGAAGCTTTTTGTCTTGCACTTATCAGGGCAAAAGCAAAATGCAAAATTTCAAATGATCACAATAATTTATTCCACAGGAGAAGAAGATGTGAATTGGTTGTCAAGATTTCTGATTAGCTGAGGCATTGTTGTAAAGAATTATGGGGAGCATCAGGCTGCCCAAGCTCCCAGATACTTCAAAGAAAGATTCAAGGCTTGAACATATTCCTTATGTTTGCAGACAACTGGTCCCTGTGTATAAGTGTATCTAAGAAAAATAAATGCACCATATTACGAGCTTCATTGAAGATATTAAATCGGTTGATATGCAGTCATTAGCATATTTTGGATTGTTCAGCAAGTGTGGCCTAATTGATTGACGAGTTGCAAATGTGACAGTCATTCTAAAAAGAATGAAAGGACATTTGGATTTGAATAAAAGTCATGTGATTCAAAATTTCAACTCTATTTCTCCTTCTATACATGCTGCTATACTTGCAGAGTTTTGCTAGCATTGTCTATTTTTATTTCATATTTCCAGCATCCGCAGCAGTTTGCTTTCATGTGGAGCATGGGAAGTGATTGTTTTTTGGACTAATGGATGGTGGCATTCATGTTCCCAAAGATCAATATGCCTGTGTCCAACCTTGAGGATGATATCAGTTGACTGCAGCAAGACATAGACTGGCTGGCAGAATGGACAGACAAGTCCATGCATATAGAATTTCATACAGAGAAAGGTGAGATGCAGCATTTAGGCAGAAGGATAAGGATCAGGAAATATAGTGTCAATAGCACAGTTCTTAAAGTGTTTGTAGGGACAGAGAGACTTGAGGGTTCAAGTGCAATGATCTTTGAAGCTGACAAAACACATTAAGAATATAGTTACCAAAGCTTCTGGAATCTTGGGATTCATCTAGAGGAATTGCATACAAAAATATGGAAATAATTTTTTTAATAACGCCTGGCCACAATTTTATTAATGCATCCCTTTTGTCATCACCAATTGTGGAAGGATGTGAAAGTGCTGGAGAGGAATGCAGAGGAAGTTTTTTTTTAGAATGGTTCCAGGGATGAAGGATTTCATGTTCAGTTGTTGGTCTTTTTGGATCAAAGGAGATTAAGGGATTAATAGAGGTATACAAGATTATGTGTTGCTGGAAAAGCGCAGCAGGTCAGGCAGCATCCAGGGAACAGGAGAATCGATGTTTCGGGCATAAGCACTTCTTCAGGAAGGGCTTATGCCCGAAACGTCGATTCTCCTGTTCCCTGGATGCTGCCTGACCTGCTGCGCTTTTCCAGCAACACATTTTCAGCTCTGATCTCCAGGATCTGCAGACCTCACTTTCTCCTCCGTATACAAGGTTATGTCAGGTTTAATAAGATAGACATTGCCTTGGTCTCCTAACTGCTAGTAAGTGAACTTAAACCAAAAATAAATTACTAAAAGAGTTTGTTTTCTATCTGGTAGACTATTGCCTATTGTAGGGTGAAAATGAACATTTTTAGTGGCCATGATTTGGAGGTGACGGTGTTGGACGGGGTGCTCTCAGCCACCTAATAAAGGAGCAGCACTCTGAAAACTGGTGCTTCCAATTAAACCTGTTGGACTATAACTTGGTGTTGCGATTTTTATTCCTGTCAGCAAGTGGCCTTGATTTTTTTCAGTGAAATATGTGCTGAATCAAACTATAACCTCTCTTCCATTCCCCTTTGCACATGCAGCATGCTAATTTGGGCTATAGGGAGAGGCTGAACAGGCTGGGGCTGTTTTCCCTGGAGCGTCGGAGGCTGAGGGGTGACCTTATAGAGGTTAACAAAATTATGAGAGGCATGGATAGGGTAAATAGGCAAAGATTTTTCCCTGGGGTCGGGGAGTCCAGAACTAGAGGGCATAGGTTTACGGTGAGAGGGGAAAGATATAAAAGAGACCTACAGGGCAACTTTTTCATGCAGAGGGTGGTACGTGTATGGAATGAGCTGCCAGAGGAAGTGGGTAGAAGCTGGTAGAATTGCAACATTTGGGAGGCATTTGGATGGGTATATGAAGAGGAAGGGTTTGGAGGGATATGGGCCGGGTGCTGGCAGATGGGACTAGATTGGGTTGGGCTATCTGGTCGGCATGGACGGGTTGGACCGAAGGGTCTGTTTCCATGCTGTACACCTCTATGACTCTGTTATTTCTCCACCTCCGAGCATACACTCATAATTTCTCTAAAGAACATAGTCAGTTTGCTAGCATCATTAACATGGTAAGCATTCTGGAAAGTGAAATATTAGTTCCTTAGGTTGTACTGTTTCCTTTTCACTTCATTGCTGTAATGGAAATTGTGTTGTTAGTGCAGAAGTGACAAATTCAACGTAGTTGAACGTGTGTTGACTTTGAGGGCAGTCAGTCAATCAAGCCAGATATTTTAACAGTCTGAATAGAGCAGAATATAGTATGCTTGCATAAAAATGCCATAAAGAATAATGTATTTTGGCTTTTTATTTCTATCAGTTGGTCCACGATCACTACTTTTAATTAAATTTAATGTAATTCTTTTTGCGAAACTATAACAGCATCTTTCTAAATGATAGATTCTTGTGATTACAAAATGTCTTTCTCCACTTGTTTTCTGCATATTAGCAATGAAACAACATTCTGTACCCACTCAAGCATGGTAGGGGAAGATAATGATTATTTTGATTCATACTTGTATTTTTAAATTTTGTTTTGTGGGGTGGGGAAACCAACACAGCAGAATTTCTTATTCGTTTGTACTTTTCTCTTATTCATTTTTCCTTTCTCTTCCTAAGTACTGTAATTTTGCTTTTCTCATAATGTTGATCAATAGATAGACAGTTGTGGCTTAATTAGAATTTGAGATGATTATGTTCCCTACCCCCGCCTTAGTCAGAATACTTATATTTGCCTATGTTTCAGTTTTGACTTTTACTCAGCAACCTTCAAGTGAATCATGGGTCATGATTTTCGTCTCCAAGTGGAGGTGGGAATCAGGATGCAAAACATCTTTTTTTTCAAGTTTCTTTGCCTTCCAGATCTCATGTTATTTTTATGTGGTCTGGTTTGCATACCAGGGAACTCTGAGTATGGATTTGATGTGCGCCCACTGGATATGTTTCCATTGAGGGGCTCATAAACAAGGTCAGGTCAATATCCCACTATCTTCCTACCCATCCTCGAACTCACCCCATAAGACTGGGGGTGGGTGGGTGCCTGTCATATTTAATTATGTCATGAAAGGTCAATAAAAGCAAATTAACCTGAACAGTAAGCTGTTTTTGCCTTTGTATGGTTGGCATTGGCAGGTGAGCAGTTCTTTTAAAAATAAAATGCAAAAAGCTATGAAGGAACAGTGGATTTTCTTTTTAATGAGGGATTGATTACGTTGCTCATTGGGTGTACTCCTCCTCCCTGCCCACTGAAGACAATACTCCATTCTTTCTTCTTATCTGGCTAGGTTCCAAAACAGGTGGCATACACTCCATTACCCCCGTTTAGGTGGCCAAACCCTCCTTATTCAATCCCCTAAGTACCTTACCCAGGATTCATTGGGCCTTCTTTGTAGGGCTGGTTGCAGTCCCGGCAGTACTCACTGAATGGTGGAGGTGCCACTGTTCAACACATTAGCCCTCACACAGTGTATTAAGGCCAGGGAATTAGGGAGGCTTTTTTTCTGGTGCGTTGCCTGCCCACTGACTTGCCTTCTCGATGTGAGGACTGGGCAGCAATAATGTTCAGTCCTCGTATGTTAAGACTTCTTCCAAGTTCAAGCAGTTCAAAATGTGAGAACCACAGAAAAATTGTATCTCCTTTCTCAAATCATTTACATGTGGTAGCCTGGGGTCTTTGAAATCCTTAATAAAAAGAGGACAACTGCAATGAGTACTGCAGAAATCCTATCATGGTGTTGAGAATGGTCTGACAAGGAAGTGTAAAATGTTTTTACACTTTCGAACATCACTAGTAGTAGTGTAGGCATACATCATAGTGATCTATCTGCAAAACATGATAAATTCACTTTTACATTGTCCAGTAATGTATAATTGTTGTCACGCATTACTGTGCGTTTCTATTGTCAAAAGTGGCTTATAAATAAACTAGCTGTCACCCTCTACTGTCATGTTTTATGCTGTGATTATGACAATTGTAACTGTACTGAATATTTGGCTGGGTTTCAAAGACTGAAAATGACAAGTGGTCCATCGATCCAAGAAGAATTGGTATTTATGAGGCTGTAAGTACATTACTTGCCTTTTATGTGCATTATTTATTCGCAAACACAATTGCATAACAGGAGGAATCACATTTCTTATAGCTGTGGTAGTTTTTATTCTTTCCAGTATCAATGATAGTGTGTTTGAATTCAATGCATATTGTAGTTTGTAATCTGTAAATTTGACACAATGGGAGGATCTTCCTCTGCTATCCCACAATGGAGAGGACATGATTGACTAGTGAAGCTGATAGCTGCCTTGGGCTCCCTGTCCCTCACACCACAAACCCAACAGGAATTTTGCTCTTGCTGGTTTAGTACCTAGCTGCCATTTCAAATTCTGGCACATGCTATTAGCAACAGGGGTAACTAGACTCCATCAACCCTTTTGTATCGAACCCATTTTCCTCCTGTCCACCTTAGCAGGGGATAGAATTGGGAATGATTCAAAACACTTTCTAATATGGCATCAGTGGTCCATTGGATTACTGCCTTTATTCTGACTGATGTTGGGTTTCATCTGCTGGCAGAGATCCTGACTGAACCCCACTATAATTATTGAATGATTAATCACTCCTGGCTCCAGAAACTGGGCCAAGGCTATGGCAAAGTCTCCGCATTATGTGTGACTCCAGCCCTAAGGCCCTGCATTTCTGATCTAGGAGTACCTCAGTTTTAGAGATTTCCCCATCAGGATAGCCTGTTATTCCAGACTTTACTAATTTGATAACATCAATATTTTGTTAGAACTATTTCAGTGACCAGCCAAAGACCTATTCTTGGGAAGACAGGGAGTGCAATATTTTGTCTGAATTGCTTCACTTTGCAATTTATTCTCGTTTTTATTTCTTCTCAGTCTACTCCTACATAAATGCATTGTATTTTAAGTAAGCCACTTTATACTTACAGTAAGTTATTACTCTTGGGATGTCTTGTTTCTGCTTGCCCCTTTAGTTTGGTCATGGCTTAAGCAAAATCATAACTGAGGGAGAAACCCTTTAGCCTCACTCATCTTTAATCTTCCTATGAATCAGTTTAGTAAAGTGGAAAATGATACTGTAGACTACATTAGCTGGTTGATGACCCGACAAGGAAAAATCAGTTCGGTGCTTGAAGCATCCTTGAATAACAGGTGGGTGGACAGACAACTGTAGCACTGGGGATTTTACAAGCTAGTTCATCAAGTTCCAGAGGCAATGTTATTCACTTAGTGTTGAAATCAAATCAGCTTTCTGATGTTACCCCGAAGGTAGTGAGTCATTCTTAAACTAAATCTTTGTTTCAGGATGACCACTTGTAATGGGATAGTGTGGATGGCTGTAATGCTAATGGTCTATCTGTGTTCAGAGTGATATCCACAGCTGTAATGTAATTGAATGACAGAATAAGCTGGAGGGGTTGATTTTGCATATGTTCAAAGGAATGAGGTTGTAATGATTCAGCACATGCTATTTTCTCCAAGTGCAACAGAATAAAGCATTTTAAAATTAATTAGGTTAGTGGCAACATTATTGTTAAACATAAGTTATTTTATGCATTTCTAGAGGTGAACAATGTATTGTTGAGAGAGAATATTGGTTTTGTGGGGAGGACGCCAACTGTCATTTCAGTGTTAGAACCCAATCAAAAACTGGGTCAAGTGTGTTAGACGAACTGTTTTATGACTTTGAAATGTTACTATGGCTGTCAGCAAAATCTCACCACTGATTCAGAAGGTTGTGGATTCAAGTTTTGCTTAATTGAGTAAAATATTTAGGATGACACTCGAGTCCAGTAATGAAGGCATATTGCACCGTTAGAGGTGTCATCTTTCAGAATAGGCAGTAAATTGAGGCCCCATCATCTCTGGGTGGTGCTGTGGTCAGTTGAATAGGGGTGAAATGCTCCCATCTTTCCTCACTGATATTTGACTGTAACAGGTTTTTTTAATTGTAATGACAAAGACCATTTAGCTCACAAGTGTTTAAATGATAGTATTTATTTAACTTAACAGCTGACCTAAGGGAAATAATAAAACTGCTCTGACTGCATTTCATATGTGCACTTGGGTTCACACACATACACACATGCATACACCCCCACATACACACGTGCATGGGTTCACATACATACACACATGTAAGTGACAAAGTGGGTGGAGAGGTAAGGTGTTTTTAAAAATTCTAATAAATGTCACTGGTGTATTGATTTTGTGGACTGATGACTTAGATGGTTTTAGATTGGACTTGGTGATCTCTAGGTTTGCCATTTTGCCAATTTAAAGATGCATGGTAACCAAGAACTCCAGCTTCACAGTTGGTAGTTGCAGATTCTTCAGTGGGTATCACTGTTTAGGTATGGCTGAATAAAATAGTATATCTGCCTACATATAGAGCTGTACAGCAATGGAACCAGACTCTTCGGTCCAAATCGTCCATACCAACCAGATATCCTAAATTAATCTAGTCCCATTTGCCAGCATTTGGCCCATATTCCTCGAAACTTTTCCTATTCATGTACCCATCCAGATGCCTTTTAAATGTTGCAATTGTACAAACCTCCACCACATCCTTTAGCAGCTCATTCCATACACACATATCCTCTGCATGAAAAAATTGCCCCTTACGTCCCTTCTAAATCCTTCCCCTCTCACCTTAAACCTATGCTCTCTAGTTTTGGACTCCCTTACTCTGGGGAAAATACCTTGGCTATTTACCATATCCATGCCCCTCATGATGCTCCAGGGAACATAGCCCCAGCCTATTTGGTCTCATCCTATAGCGCAACTCCTCCAACCCTGGGAACATTCTTGTAATTTTTTTCTGAGCCCTTTCAAGTTTCACAACATCTTTCATATAGCAGAGAAACCAAATTTGTATTCCAAAAGTTGCCTAACCAATTAAAGACCCTTACATCAAAGACTCCTCCCACCCCTTCAATGGTCTCCTTCAATGTCTTGCATCAGGCAGAAAATACAGAAGCTTGAACACACAGACCAGCAGGTTCAGAAACAGCTTCTTCCCAGACATCATTAGACTGATGAATGGACTCTCTAACTTCAAATAATGTTGATCTTGCTAAAGTTGATCCTTGTACCTCCTTGTTCACAATCATCTGCCTGTACTGCTTGCAAAACAAAGCTTTTCAGTGTACATAGGTACATGTGACTACAATAAATGAAATCAAAACTATGCTGTGCACAGCCACCACATGACCTCCCAATTCCTATACTCAATGCACTGAGCAATAAAGGCAAATGTACAATGCATCTTCTTCACTATCCTGTCTATCTGCCCAGATTTGCCTTTACAAATGCAGCACCTCACATTTATTGAAATTAAACTCTAGCTGCCACTCCTCGACTCACCTGATCAAGGTCCCATTATGCTCTGAGGTAACCATCTTCAGTGTTCACTACACCAACAATTTTGGTGTCATCTGCAAACTTATTCATCCAAGTCATATAAATGACGAAAAGCAGTGTACCCAGCACTGATCCTTGTGGCACACCGCTGGTCACAGGCCTCCAGTCTGACAAGCAACACTCCACTACCACCCTCTGATTCCTACCTTTGAGCCAGTTTTGTATCCAAATGGCTAGTTCTCTCTGTATTCTATGTGATCTAACCTTGTTAACCAGTCTACTATCCAGAACCTTGTCAAATACCTTACTGAAGTCCATATAAATTGCAGCCATTGCTCTGCCCTCATCAATCCTCTTTGTTACTTCTTCAAAAAAACTCAATCAAGTTCATGAGATGTGATTTCCCACGCACAAAGCAATGTTGGCTATCCATAGTCAGTCCTTGACTTTCCAAATACATGTAAATCTTGTCCCTCAGGATTCCTTCCAACAACTTGCCCACCACTGATGTCAGACTCACCAGTGGATGGTTCCCTGTCTTATCCTTACCACCTTTCCTAAATAGTGGCACCATGTTAGCCAACCTCTGTTCTTCATCTGTGGCTATCGATGATACAAATATCTCAGCAAGGGGCCCAGCAATCACTTCCATAGCTTCCCACAGAGTTCCAGGATACACTTGATCAGGTCCTGGGGATTTATCCACCTCTGTGCATGTTAAGACGTCCAGCAGCACCACCTGTGGAATATGGACATTTTTCAAAATGTCACCATCTATTTCTCCCCATTCTATTTCTTCCATCTCTTTCTCCACAGTAAACACATGTCTAAGCATTTACTGTTTTAGATCAAGGTGTATAATTGAGCAAAGTTTGCATTACTTGAAGAGCCCCTCTGATTTCTGCCTTCCTGTTTTAGGGGATGGTGGGTACATGAAGGTATGTTTAATGATTTGAGTGACTTGCTTGTGATCCTTCTATTGGATTTAGTAGCATTTTGGGCATTCTGCATATACATGTTTTATTTTGCAGAGAGACAATCTAAACCTAGTGCAGCAGGTGGCTCAAAATTGGCACTGAAATCATCAATACCTTCATGTATCCACCACAGCGCTAGGGACCCGGCTTCAATTCCACCTTTGGGCAACTGTGAGTGTGGAGTTTGCACATTCTCCTTGTACGTGCATGCATTTGCTTCAGTTGCTCCAATATTTCCTACAATCCAAAGATGTGCAGGTTAGATGGATTGGCCATGCTAAATTGCCCATAGTGTCCATGGATGTGCAGACTAGGTGGATTAGCCGTGGGAAATGCAGGGTTACAGGGATGGGGTGGATATGGGTGGGATATTGTCCAGAGAGTCAGTGTGGTCTCGATGGGCTGAATGGCTCGTTTCCACACTGTAGGGATTCTATGATTCTATGTTGATGGATGTTTAACTTTTCTGTTGATGACAGCAGTTGCTGTGGTGATTCTTAAAACAGTGCCTGCAGTGTGTCGATGGTCAACTAGCAGACCTTGCTAGAATTTACAGGCTGGGTGGAAAGAGAGAGAGAGAGAGAGAGAGAAAAATCTGTTTCGAGTCATCCTTCTTCTTCTTTGTCTCTTTTTCTTCTGTTCTGTGGCCTGAAGGGAGAAAAAAACGTTTCTTAAACATAAAAAAGTGGGTTTGTTGGCTCATGATATTATCCTTTCTCACTCACTGACCAGTCATTCAAACATGATCATGGTGAGTAGATTTCAGCACCATGCTTTTTACATAATTAGATTATGACGGCAGTTTCTTTCCAAGTCAGAGTCCCAGTGTTCAAAGTGATTATATTTAATGCTTGTTACTCAACAGATGAATCACAGCTGAATGTATATTTTGTAATGGGTCAGGAGATGCTCCATGCACTGCCCTCCAAGGTAATTCTGTCTGATAGGTTTTTCTAGACAGGCTGACAATATTTTAATTGTTTTTTGGAGTTTGTAAAATATGGTCATGCAAATTGTTTGGCTTTCTTAGAAGCTGGTGTTTTTAAAGCATTGGAATGTTGTTGTCTTTTAAAACTGAACCCGTGGTTTCAGCCTGACAAATATATAAATTTTCAAAATCAGATGGATGTGAAACAATCCTGTCAAGATTGTTGCTGAACACTAATCCCTAATGTTGTGGTCAAAGCTTATTCATCAACCTGCGTCTCAAGACGCAGTCATTACTGTTCAGTCATTACTGTTTGAAAGAGCTGGCTATGTGTGAACTTTCTAAATTATGACAGTGCCTACTGAGTGACCTCAATTCAACCAGTGTCTACTTGGCAAAATATCTTGGGACATCCTGAAAGATGCTACCTGAATGCAATTCTTTCTTTTTTTTAAAATAAGAGTAGACTTCTCATGACAAACATGTAGAATGTTTTGACTGTTGCCAGAGTTCATACTAAAAGACATTTACTTGAGTGATCACAATGTCCTGACTGCCTGACTATTAAGGAGAAAAAAATCTCTTTGATCTTCCAAGAAAATTTGTTCTTTGCAGATCTGTAGAAATTTGAGAGAGATTTCTGGATCATCCATGTGTTACTACCAGGACCTAATTTCATGACAAGTTTTCACTTTGTGGTAGCATAAGTACTTTGAAAAGGAAATTGTTCACAATGGTTTGCTTAGATCGGTTCACAATGTTGATAGAATGACATCTAGACACTCAAATCTCAGTGTTTTGAAATAGGTTATGCGTAAAGTTACATATTGCACTGCTAGTCTATTTCTGTGTTTTTCTGTTGAGATCCGTATGTAATTCAAGAGCTTCTAAATGATTGATATTGTTAGTATTAGTTAAAAGATGGTGATCTGGCAGCATGGCATCTTTTCTCTTTTACCGCCAGCAGGAAGACATGGTGTACATCTTAATGAATCCCTTGCGTTATGCTATGAGAAGGAGAGGTATTTTGATGTGAATGTGGTCCAGTTCATCCCATACTTGGCTTTCAATGATTAGGGAGCATGTGTCTGCCCATGAACTGAGTTAAGGATGTTGGCACAAAACTCAAATTGTTAAAACACTTGCAAATGGTGCAGTTAAGGTGTCATCCCACCATGTAGCTCCTGCAACATGTATGAGGTGAGGGATGCCATCGACGTCCCTGCCGATTACACTTGCAGGAAGTGCACCCATCTCCAGCTCCTCCAAGACCGTGTTAGGGAACTGGAGCTGGAGTTGGATGAACTTCGGATCATTCGGGAGGCAGAGGGGGTCATAGATCAGAGTTATAGGGAAGTAGTAACTCCCAAGATGGCAGATAGATGGGTTACAGTGAGGGGGACTGGGAGGAAGCAGCCAGTGCAGGGACCTCCTGCGGCCATTCCCCTCAAGAACAAGTATACCGTTTTGGATACTTGTGGGGGGGATGACTTACCAGGGGTAAGTAACGGGGCTCAGGTCTCTGGCACGGAGCCTGTCCCCGTTACTCAGAAGGGAAGGGTGAAGAAGAGCAGAGCAGTAGTAATTGAGGACTCGATAGTTTGTGGCACAGATAGGCGGTTTTGTGGGAACGAGAGAGACTCACGTTTGGTATGTTGCCTCCCAGGTGCAAGGGTACGTGATGTCTCTGATCGTGTTTTCCGGGTCCTGGAGGGGGAGGGGGAGCAACCCGAAGTCGTGGTCCACATTGGCACCAACGACATAGGTAGGAGGAGTGCTGAGGATGTTAGACAGGCTTTCAGGGAGCTAGGTTGGAAGCTTGGAGTTAGAACAAACAGAGTTGTTGTCTCTGGTTTGTTACCCGTGCCACGTGATAGAGATTCGAGGAATAGGGAGAGAGAACAATTAAATGCGTGGCTTCAGGGATGGTGCAGGAGGGAGGGGTTCCAGTTTTTGGATAACTGGGGTTCTTTCTGGGGACGGTGGGACCTCTATAAACAGGATGGTCTACACCTGAACCTGAGGGGAACCAGTATCCTTGGGGGGAGGTTTGCTAGTGCTCTTGGGGGGGGTTTAAACTAACTCGGCAGGGGCATGGGAACCCAGATTGTAGCTTCAGGGTGCAGGGCCTGGAGTGTAGGGAGGTGAGGAACATGGGATCAATTTCCAAGGAGGGTGCCTGTAAACAGGGAAGTGGCTTGAAGTGTGTATACTTCAATGCAAGAAGTATACGAAATAAGGTAGGTGAACTTGCAGCGTTGGTTGGTACCTGGGACTTCGATGTTGTGGCTATTACGGAGACATGGCTAGAACAGGGACAGGATTGGCTGTTGCAGGTTCCGGGATTTAAATGTTTTAGTAGGGTCAGAGGTGGGGGTAAAAGAGGGGGAGGTGTGGCATTGCTTGTCAAAGATAGTATTACAGCGGTGGAAAGGACGATGGATGAGGACTTGCCATCTGAGGTAGTTTGGGCTGAGGTTAGGAATAGGAAAGGTGAGGTCACCCTGTTAGGAGTCTTTTACAGGCCTCCTAATAGTCCTAGAATCATTGAAGAAAGGATTGGGAAGGTGATTCAGGAGATGAGTGACAGTAATAGGGTGGTTGTTATGGGGGACTTTAACTTTCCTGATATTGATTGGGAAAGCTATAGCTCAAGTTCGTTAGATGGGTCAGTGTTTGTTCAATGTGTGCAGGAGAGTTTCCTGACACAATATGTAGACAGGCCAACAAGAGGTGAGGCCATACTGGATTTGGTTCTGGGTAACGAACCAGGCCAGGTGTTAGAATTAGAGGTAGGTGAGCACTTTGGGGATAGTGACCATAATTCGGTGATTTTTACACTCGTGATGGAGAGGGATAAGTGTGTACTACAGGGCAAGAATTATAGCTGGGGTAAGGGAAATTATGATGCGGTGAGGCATGACTTAGGATGTGTGGCTTGGAAAAGTAGACTCCAAGGCAAGAGTGTAAATGATATGTGGAACTTGTTCAAGGGGCAACTATTGAGTGTCCTTGATAATTATGTACCTGTCAGGCAGGAAGGAAAGGGTCGTGCGAGGGAGCCGTGGTTTAATAAGGAATTGGAATCCCTTGTTAAATGGAAGAGGGCGGCCTACCTCAAGATGAGACGTGAAGGTTCAATTGGGGCGATTGAGAGTTATAGGGTAGCCAGGAAGGACCTGAAAAGAGAGCTAAAAGCAGCAAGGAGGGGACATGAAAGGTCCTTAGTAGATAGGATTAGGGAAAACCCTAAGGCTTTCTATAGGTATGTTAGGAATAAAAGAATGACTAGGGTAGGAATAGGTCCAGTCAAGGATAGTAGGGGGAAGTTGCGTGTGGAGGCGGAAGAGATTGGGGAGACACTGAATGAATACTTTTCTTCAGTATTCACTCAGGAACAGGGCATTGTTGTCGATGAGAATACTGAGGCACAAATAAGTAGAATGGATGGCTTTGAGGTATGTAGAGAAGAGGTGTTGGAAATCCTGGAAAAGGTGAAAATAGATAAGTCCCCTGGGCCTGATGGCATTTATCCTAGGATTCTCTGGGAAGCAAGGGAGGAGATTGCAGAGCCATTGGCCTTGATTTTTATGTCCTCTTTGTCTACAGGAGTAGTCCCAGAAGACTGGAGGATAGCAAATGTGGTTCCCTTGTTCAAAAAGGGGAGTAGGGATAGCCCTAATAACTATAGGCCGGTGAGTCTCACTTCTGTTGTGGGCAAAGTCTTAGAGAGAATTGTAAGGGATAGGATTTATGCACATCTGGATAGGAATAATGTGATCAAGGATAGTCAGCATGGTTTTGTGAAGGGCAGGTCGTGCCTCACAAACCTTATTGAATTCTTTGAAAAGGTGACGAAGGAGGTTGATGAGGGGAAAGCGGTAGATGTGGTATATATGGATTTTAGTAAGGCGTTTGATAAGGTTCCCCATGGTAGGCTACTGCAGAAAATACGGAGATATGGCATTGAGGGTGAGTTGGAGGTTTGGATTAGGAATTGGCTGGATGGAAGAAGACAGAGGGTAGTAGTTGATGGCAAAGTTTCTTCATGGAGTGCCGTCACTAGCGGTGTTCCGCAAGGATCTGTTTTGGGACCATTGCTGTTTGTCATTTTTATAAATGACCTGGAAGAGGGGTTAGAAGGTTGGGTGAGCAAGTTTGCGGATGATACGAAAGTCGGAGGAGTTGTTGACAGTGAGGAAGCATGTGGCAGGTTACAGCAGGATATAGAGAAGCTGCAGAGCTGGGCAGAAAGGTGGCAGATGGAATTCAATGTAGCTAAGTGCGAGGTGATTCACTTTGGGAAGAATAACAAAAAGATGGGGTACTGGGCTAATGGTCGGATACTTGGTAGTGTGGATGAGCAGAGGGATCTTGGTGTCCATGTACACAGATCTCTGAAAGTTGCCACCCAGGTAAATAGTGCGGTGAGGAAGGCATATGGCGTACTGGCTTTTATTGGTAGAGGAATTGAGTTCCGGAGTCCTGAGGTCATGATGCAGTTGTATAAGACTCTGGTACGGCCGCATCTGGAATATTGTGTGCAGTTTTGGTCGCCATACTATAGGAAGGATGTGGAGGCATTGGAACGGGTGCAGAGGAGGTTTACCAGGATGTTGCCTGGTATGGAAGGAAAATCGTATGAGGAAAGACTGAGGCACTTGGGGCTGTTTTCACTAGAGAAAAGAAGGTTTAGGGGTGACTTGATTGAGGTGTACAAGATGATTAGGGGGTTAGATAGGGTCGACAGTATGAACCTTTTCCCGCGTATTGAGTCGGGTATTACAAGGGGGCATAGCTTTAAATTAAGGGGGGGTAGATATAGGACAGATGTTAGGGGTAGGTTCTTCACTCAGCGAGTCGTTAGTTCATGGAATGCCCTGCCAGTAACAGTGGTGGACTCTCCCTCTTTATGGGCATTTAAGAGGGCATTGGATAGGTATATGGAGGATAGTGGGTTAGTGTAGTTTAGGTGGGCTTGGATCGGCGCAACATCGAGGGCCCAAGGGCCTGTACTGCGCTGTATTCTTCTATGTTCTATGTTCTATGTTCTATAATCTCCCAATAAAACTGCTAAAGTATCTGTATCAGTGAAATTGAAGTGGTGATAGTTGGCAAGGGGCAAAATGTCATAACAATTCTGGAAAAGTAATCTGAATGATTAAATTTGTTACTGAGTGGTAACTGAGAATGGGGCATAGTTCTCCTGTAATATTTAAACAATCGAGTCAACTCTCTGTCTAGTTGTACATATAAATAATGGCTACCCTGTGCAAGAGTGGAGAAGTTAAAAGTAAAATGATTGATTTTAGTTTGAAGCTCAATGCATAGAATATTTTGCAACAGTTTGGGTGTTGTAAAGGAAGATGTACTAATAAAGTGGAAAAGGACAGAGATGTTTGAGGGTGTAGTCTGGTCAGCAGTGTTGAGAAGCCAAAAAAATTGATAGTCATACAGAATGCTTTAATAAATTTAAACATTGGGTTGTATTGTCATGTGTGGGTAGAAAGAAATTGGAGGTCCTCAAAAGAGACTAATGCAAAAGGTGCAAGTGTAATTTTTGGTTAACAAAGTTAACATTTTGTTTCCGGATTTTAGATAGCTGTGAGAAGAAGGATGGTTTGAAAGTAAGTTTATTTTTGAAGCAATTTTGAAGCATGTAGGAACCTAGCCAAGGAGCTATGATCAGGACACTAACAGAAGTTCGTTGGGGATTCAGGACTGTGCTTGAGTTCAGAGTGACCAGGAGCAAGGTGTTTGCAATAGCTAAATTTAGAAAGATGAGAGGGTGGAGGTCAGTAAGGGTAGAATAGATGGAGTAGTGGAGGAGTTTGTTTCAAGAGAGATGTTGGTGTGTTGAAGATTTCAGAGGAGGCAGATGCAGCAAAACGGATGGCCATCAGTTTTGACACAAAAAGTCACGAAGGTGGCAGTTTTGTTTTATTCTTCAATGGAGTGTGAGCATGGCTGGCAAAGCCAACATTTGTGTCTATGCCAGTGGCCCTTGGGAAATGGCAGTGTTGCAGTGTAATGCTTTCTGGAGGCAATGACATCTTGTTGAGGAGGAGATTACAGCTGAAAATGCAATGATTAATAGTGCTATTTTGAGGTTGTTATTAGCTTGACATTTCTTCTTGCCATCATTTTGCAATTCTTTTCTCATCAGTAATGATGTAATGTATTGGAGCATTATTGTCTGATGCATTATAGAATATTATCTCTGATGATTTCATTCAGAAACACTTCTGCATGCTTTATTTCTGAAAGGCACTAATTTAAAAATAATTTCTACTGAAACAGCGGTGTACAATCCAAAGAATCATTTTGAAAATCTCAGAATTATTGTTTTAAGATTATGACATTTAGAATTTTGTCAAAAGTGATGACTTGAGTAATGCAAGTACTGAGGAAGTCTTTGAGTGCAGTTTTTGCAGTTTTCACTGTGGAACGTAGGTGTCAGTCCTGTTAATTGCATGTTATCTTTGGAGATCCAGTCAGTTTAAGAGGAGATCGTTTGGGGCTTCTGTGACAGAGTCATAGAGATGTACAGCGTGGAAACAGACCCTTCGGTGCAACCCGTCCATGCCGACCAGATATCCCAACCCAATCTAGTCCCATCTGCCAGCACCTGGCCCATTTCCCTCCAAACCCTTCCTATTCATATACGCATCCAAATGCCTCCCAAATGTTGCAATTGTACCAGCCTCCACCACTTCCTCTGGCAGCTCATTCCATACACGTACTACTCTCTGTGTGAAAATGTTGCCCTGTTGGTCTCTTTTATATTTTTCCCCTCTCACCCTAAACCTATGCCCTCTAGTTCTGGACTCCCCGACCCCAGGGAAAAGACTTTATCTATTTACCCTATCCATGCCCCTCATAATTTTGTAAACCTCTATAAGGTCACCCCTCAACTTCCGACGCTCCAGGGAAAACAGCCCCAGCCTGTTCAACCTCTCCCTATAGCTCAAATCCTCCAACATCCTGGCAACATCCTTGTAAATCTTTTCTGAACCCTTTCAAGTTTCACAACATCTTTCTGATAGGAAGGAGACCAGAATTTACGCAATATTCTAATAGTGGCCTAACCAATGTCCTGTACAGCTGCAACATGACCTCCCAACTCCTATACCCAATACACTGAGCGATAAAGGAAAGCATACCAAATGCCTTCTTCACTATCCTATCTACCTGCGACTCCACTTTCAAGGAGTTATGAACCTGCATTCCAAGGTCTCTTTGTTCAGCAACACTCCCTAGGACCTTACCATCAAGTGTATAAATCCTGCTAAGATTTGCTTTCTCAAAATGCAGCATCTCTCATTTATCTGAATTAAACTCCATCTGCCACTTCTCAGCCCATTGGCCCATCTGGTCAAGATCCTGTTGTAATCTGAGGTAAGCGCTGAAAATGTGTTGCTGGAAAAACACAGCAGGTCAGGCAGCATCCAAGGAACAGGAGAATCGACGTTTCGGGCATAAGCCTGAAGAAGGGCTTATGCCCGAAACATCGATTCTCCTGTTCCTTGGATGCTGCCTGACCTGCTGCGCTTTTCCAGCAACACATTTTCAGCTCTGATCTCCAGCATCTGCAGTCCTCACTTTCTCCTCGTAATCTGAGGTAACCCTCTTTGCTCTCCACTACACCTCCAATTTTGGTGTCATCAGCAAACTTACTAACTGTACCTCTTATGTTCGCATCCAAATTATTTAAAATCCCCTACCATAACTACCCTATTATTGTTACAGATAGCTGAGATCTCCTTACAAGTTTGTTTCTCAATTTCCCTCTGACTATTGGGGGATCTGTAATACAATCCCAATAAGGGGATCATCCCTTTCTTATTTCTCAGTTCCACCCAAATATCTTTCCTGGATGTATTTCCAGGAAGATCCTCCTTCAGCACAACTGTAACACTATCCCTTATCAAAAATGCCACTCCCCCTCCTCTCTTGCCCCCCTTTCTATCCTCCTGTAGCATTTGTATCCTGGAACATTAAGTTACAAGTCCTGCCCATCCCTGAGTCATGTTTCTGTAATTGCTATGATATTCCAGTCCCATGTTCCTAACCACGCCCTGAGTTCATCTGCCTTCCATGTTAGGCCCCTTGCATTGAAATAAATGCAGTTTAATTTATTAGTCCTACCTTGTCCCTGCCTGCCCCGACTGTTTGACTCGTTTCTGTTCTCAACTGTACCAGTCTCAGATCGATCTCTTTCCTCACTATCTCCCTGGGTCCCACACCCCCACCTTACTAGTTTAAATCCTCCCGAGCAGCTCTAGCAAATGTCCCGGCCAGTATACTAGTCCCCTTCCAATTAAAGTGCAATCCATCCTTCTTGTCCAGGTCACTTCTACCCCAAAAGAGGTTCCAATGATTCAAAAATGTGAATCCTACTCACATACACCAGCTCTTCAACCATGCATTCATCTGCTCTATCCTCCTATTCCTTTGATGTTATGGTAATGTCCCTATCTCTGAGCCAGGAGGCCTTCATTCATGTATCACATTCTTCAGAGCTGTGTCAAAACACATCTGAGGAGGTTGATGAAAAAGACCTCAGACGAGGCAGTATAAACCTCGTTATACTGACAAGATGGTTGGAGAGTTACAAATAGTTTGTTTTTTATGAATTGAGTTTGTTTGTTTCAACATTTTTAAAAAAATGCACAGTGGTATATTAATATTATTTAAATTTTAATAAAATGTAAGAGTGTTTGTGAGAGAAATTTTAGGCCATATCAGTTTGAGCTATGAAGAATTGTTGATTGTATGTTTGGAAATGTGGATTTGTGCATTTAACTGATGGTGTGAAATATTGGTATGTTACTGGGAGTAGTGACCTTCAGGTTATGATTTAAGGGTAAAAACAAGAAAAATACTCATATGTTTAATAGCCAAATACAGTAAAGAAGTTTACTCATCCAAGTGTAGTTTTGTTACTTGTCCATTGTTTTATGTCATTTTTGGTTTGAATGAAAGGAAGAAAGTAATTGTGCTATTTCGGTGTAAGAGTCCTGTGTAAAATGTACTTGTGACATTCTCAATTCGTTTTCTGTTGATTAGAAGTTCACTGCAGAAAACTGTCATAATGTGTTACTAACTAGCTCCTAATTAGTAGCCTGACTCTGGTAATAAGGCCAATTTTGACAGTATTTGACAGGAACTTTCAAAAGTTGACTGGGGGAGGTTATTTGCAGGTGAAGGGATGGTTGGGAAGTGGGACGCCTTTAAAAATGAGGTAACAAGAGTTCAGAGACAGTATGTTCCTGTTAGTCTGAAGGGCAAGGCTGCTAGGTGTAGGGAATACTGGAGGACCAGAGAAGTTGAGGCTATGGTCAAGAAGAAGAAGGATAGATAACTGGGATCGAGTGAATCCCCAGAGGAGTATAAAGTGAAGGAGGAGTACACTTATGAAGGAAATCAGGAGGCCAAAAAGCAGACATGAGATAGGTTTGACAAATAGAGTTAAGGAGAATCCAAAGAGATTGTATTAAGACTTAAACAGGACATTTTCACGCAGAATGTGGTACTTGTGTGGAACGAGCTGCCAAAGGAAGTGGTGAGGTGGGTATGTTTACAAAGTTTCAAAGGCATCTGGATGGGCGTATGAATAGGATCTGTTTAGAGGGATTTAAGGCAAATGGTAGCATATGGGACGAGGTCAGATTGGTATGTCTGGTCAGCGCAGATATGTTGGACCTAAAGATCTGTTTCTATGCTATATGACTCTATGACTGGCTGATATGTGAAATAGAAACATCTCTAGAGTACAATAGAATTAGTGGAGTTTGTTTTCCTTCCAGTTAACAAGGTTAAGGGAAGACCTAACTAGGAGTGGCTTCAATAGTTTAGAGATAAAAAGGCAGTCGTGGTGCAGTGGTAATATCCCTACCTCTGAGTCAGGAGGCCTTGATTCAAGTCCCACCACCAGAGATGTGTAGTAACAAGAGGTACATAATAATATTTCTGAGCAGGTTGATTAGAAAATATCTAGATTAAGGAGAAGCTGGTCCCAGAGGTGACTGAGTCAGTAACTGAAGGACATATATTTAAATAATCGGTTGAAGAATCAGAGAAACTATACAAAGTTGAGCAGTGGGCTACATTGATCTGGTAGCAGAATCTGGAAACTGATTCAGTAGTAACTTCTAAAAGGAAGTTGACTATTTACTTGAAATGACTTTAATTTGTAGGGCTATGGGGAAATCGTAGGAAAGGAATTCTAATTGGATATGTCTTTCAGAGACCTGGCATAGGCAATGTTTGGTACATTTGTTCATGAGATGAGGGTACTACTGGCCAGGCCAGCATTTATTGCCCATCCCTAACTGTCTGAGAGATTAGATTAGATTAGATGTTTATTGTTATGTGTACCTGAGTACAGTGAAAAGTGCACAGAGTCATCATTCTCCGGCGTCATCTTAAAATAACAGCTAGAATTAAAAACAAGCGCCAAATTTACGAAACAGAAGGAAAAGGAAAAGAAAATGAATAGGTCACCTTTGCGGCCACATGTGTCTTGAGCTGGGGTCACCAACGCCACCTGTGCTGGTCCCACCACCACTTGCCACTGCCAACATCGAAGTAGCCATGCTCTGGCGCTTTCACTTGCCGCTGGGCCCGGCTCGCCACCACTATGTGAGCTCCCTAAGTGCCTGTGCTGTAGGGACACCCACAATGCTATTAGGAGTGCAGTTCCAGGATTGTGACCCAGTGATGGTGAGTGGGACAATTGACCTAACTATATTACCAGGTTCTATCATTGTATGAAACATGTAACACAATACAGTGCAGCACAGGAACAGGTCCTTTGATCCATTAAGCCTGCGCCAATTCCTAATCCTTATTTAGACCCACTGTTTATTGCTCATGTGTGGTATCTGTCCCTTTTTTTGCCTCCTGTTCAGGTGTGTTTCAATAGACACCTTAAATATTGCTAGCGTGTATGCTTACATCATCAGCAGGTATGCTGTGTGACATCTTGACCATCATCTCCTCTGCATGAAACATTTTCCCTGTACTTCTCCCCTAAACTTTCCCCCTCTCACCTTGAACCTGTGACCTCTTGTAGTTTGCTGTTCCACTCTGGGGAAAAAGCCTCTGACTACCCTATTTATGCCTCTAATAATTTTGTAGATCTTTATCAGGTCACCCCCTCAGCCTCTGCCACTCCAGTGAAAACAATGCAGGTTTATCCAATTTCTCTTCATACCTAAAACCCTCTAGAGCAGGCAGCATCCTGGTAAACTTTCGAGGCATCCCCTCCGAAGCTTCCCTATCCTTCTGGTAGTGTAGTGACCAGAGCTGCATGTAATATTCCAAACATGGTGCAACCAAAGCTTTATACAGCTGCAAAACTACTTGCCAACTTTATATTCAATATCCTGCCGATAAAGGCAGGTGTGCTGTGTGACATCTTGACCATCTAATCCACCTGTGTTACCACTTTCAGGGACATGTGGAAAAGCACAACCACATACCTCTGCATGCCAGTGCTCCTAAGAGTTCTGCTATTTATTGTATATTTCACACCTGAATTTGATCTTCCAAAATCACCTCACATTTATCGAGACTAAACTCCATCTGCCATTTCTCTGCCCACTCTACCTACATCCCACTCTATCCTTTGACAATCCTCATCACTATCCATGACTCTGCCAATTTTGGTGTAATCCACAAACTTACCAATCAGCCCACCTACATTTTCCTCCAGATCATTTATATATCCTACAAACAAAGATTGTCCTCGCATGGATCCCTGCGGAACATCACTAGTTACTCATCTCCATTCCGAAAGCACCCTTCCAAAGCTACCCTCTGTCTTCTATGACCAAGCCAGTTTTGTATCCCTTTAGCCAGCTCACCTTGGATCCCATGAGACCTTACCTTTTGTATCAGCCTGCCATGAGCTACCTTATCAAGTGCCTTACTAAAGTCCATGTACTACTGCCCTTCACTCATCAATCATTCTTCTCACCTCCTTTAAAAAGCACTATCAAGTGGGTGAGGCATGACTTTTCCCACATGCTGACTATTACTAACAAGTCCATTCACTTAAAAATGTGAATAAATCATGTCTCTCAGTATCTTCTTCAATCGTTTCCCTGCCACTGACACCAGCCTTACCTGCCTATAATTACATGGATTATTTCTGTACCCCTTCTTAAACAAAGGAGCAACATTGGCTATTCTCCAGTCCTCTGGAATCTAGCCTGAGATCTAAGAGGACACAAAGATATCTGTTAAGGCCCCAGCTATTTCTTCCCTTGCTTCCCACAGTATCCTGGAATAGATCCATCTGACCCTGAATGTATTTCAAACACTCAACACGTCCTCCTTCATTATGTTGACCTGCCTAGAATATTCACACACACCTTTCCCTAACCTCAACATTCCTTGTATCCCTCTCTTTGGTGAACACAGATGTAAAGTATCATAGATGCAGTGTAAAGAGTGTTTCGCCCTGACCAGAGTGCCTGCTGCTTGAAAGGAAGAAGGTATCTTGGTGGAACTGTATTAATTATATAAAAGGATAGGATGACTGAGAGTACAGGAAACTCTGTGAGTTGCATCATTGATTGTGAGGAGTGAATCATTACCTCTGAATCAAACTGCAGCAGGATAATGAGATTATTTTGGTGCAGAAGCCTTGTAGCTGATAATTCATGTTTATTCGCTTGATTTGTTTTTTGTAATTTTTATCTTTGCAGTCAGGAATCTATTGATCCCTGTTTCTTACAGGGGTGGCTTAAAAATCGGACCTTTTGATAAACCAGTTTCTTCAAACCAAACGTGGCTATGATATACCAGAAGTAAACTGCATTTTGTTTTATGATTCTGAAGGAGATGTTTCATGTATGAATCCTGCCTCTTGCTCATTTGGAATAGACTATAGCATTTTTGCCAAGATGTGAACCTTAGAAAGGTCTCTTCAATAAAATGTTTATGATCACCAATCTCATGAACCTTGCAGTGTTGTTTTGTTACTATTTTCTCTGTTTGTGTTCCAAATAGACATGGTGATCTGATGAAATTGATTAAAAACCTAAAATGAAGGTAATTTTTAACCAACTCCATGATCTGAGGTGCCTTGATTGCCATTAGTTAATGACGGACAAAGCTGATGGGAAATAAGCAACACTTAGCAATTCTGCCTGGGGGATTGGAACAATTGGTCATGTGTGCCTAATGAAATTTATCCCTTCTCATTCTGCACATCAAACCTGTCCATCCAGGGCCAACAAGACAAGGCTCAGTGGTGTTTAGAGAATGTTCGCTGAGAGCATTTTGAACAGAATTTTTGAGATGTCGTTTACAGTACTAGACTGTCAGAAAACTGGTGGCCAGGTGAAGCCCTGGTTTTCTTCAGGGTATACAGATTCCAATTTAAGTTAAAGAAATAACTCATTCAAAAGGCACCACAAATTTCAAATTGGTCGGACAATTTTTAAGCATGTGACTCTTCTTGTCAGTAACTTTTGTGACCTTTTTGAAATAGTTTTAACTGGCAAAGAATTGCAGAACCATTACAGTCAAAATTAATCTCTTTATTGCAACAAAACTTCTTTAAATACAAGGTTTCTATTTATTTGCCTACTAAATACTTTAAGAGAATCAAAGCTTTGCACTCTGAAAAAAGCTACATAAAGCTCACAAAGTGTAAAAAACGCCTAAGAATATAAATATGAATTTTGACAGGAGTCTGGCCTTGTGACATATTTATAACTATAGAATATGAAAGTTTAATTGGGAACAGTTCTCTCCTGAGCTGACAAGGCAGGTTTACATTTAATAGGCTTAATACTATGTGAGGAATAAATATTCTTATTTTCCTGTTATAATTTCTATACCCAGCATCGATGAAAATGGCTACCAAATTACCAACCATGTTCCAAAAAAAGTACTTGTTTAGAAATTAAAGTTTCATAGCAACATTACAACTGCTCCTTCATTGAGTCTAGATTTGTATTAGAGTCAGACTGCAGGGAAACTCTGGAGGTTATAGACTTATTGTTAATTTTGTCTTTAGAATTAACGTTGATGTCTTCTTTTAAAGTGCTTGACAGTTTTCCAAAAAATCTTTTTAACTTAAATCGAGTAAATCTTTATCTTAAGCATAGAATTATAGGGTGCACTAAATGATTGTCACTACCATTTTGTAACAGTTAACTAATCCCAGTATCTCATCCACCCCTTCCAGGTTATCCTAGCCCATTATTCTATTTAATCTCTCCCATGCCATCCTCATTTTACTCTTGCCACGGCCATTCATCCAGTCAATCCCATCCCTCTCAAAAACACACTCTCCAGCCAGAGCAACTTTGTTATTGGATTCCTTTGATCTTTTGTCATCGCCGCTTGGTAGTGACACGTGTGTCACATACTCCAGTTCATTATATACTCATGTGCGTCTATGTGTAGAAGATACTGCTTACCAAATGAACCCCATCCTTCCACTGACCGAAATTGACCTGAGATCATTTAATAATTTTCGTGATAGAAATTCTCTGATAAAATAACAGACTTGCCTGTGATTTTTGAACACGGTGTGTCATTCTCTGATGACAGACTATGATTGGGAAAAAGAGAAGGTAGATAATTATCTGATGTGACCTCACTGAGTTATATGGATGACAGTGTTGTGATTTGGTGAACTATAACCGTAATTTTTGTTTAATATTCAGATGCCAAAGTTCCATGAACTTGATAGATAAGATGTGCAATTTTTGATGTTTTGCGTAGTATGTGTCATAACAGTAGTTGGTAGCTCGAACTCAGCATAACAAAAGATGGTTGCCTCACAAAAACTAACCTAACCTTAGTAGTTCTAAGAATACAAAATACCTCATTAACGTATGGCAAAGATTTAATAAGCAGGTACAAGAGCTCCCCATGGCATAATATTTAGTTCAACAAATTAATTATTTCAGTTGCTACACACAAAGAACAGTATTCCTGATTGTGGAATTGACAGAAATCCCTATTAACAGGAGAAGTGGTCTGTGAAGCAAAGGCAGTTTTGGCACAAAATATTGTGATGTGGTGACACTGTCGAGGTGAAGAAATATATTCCCTCTCGCATGGCCCAGACCCCTCTGACAGTAGATTGTAGCTGAACTGATTCCTACTGAATTTAATTTTACCCATTGGACATCCATGAGAATTTATACACACTGCCTCTCCACGTAGCGAGTGTGTTAGACCAAGTTTAAATGAAGCTGCAGATAATTTTGCAGCATTAAACTTTTCAATAATCTTAGTAGCGCAACACTTGGCTCGTGAAGGAGATGAGAAAAATGAGCATCCAACTGATCTTTGGAGGTATGGTTGCCAACTTTGTTACCGGCTCTGTTTAGGAATATAGCTTGATGTTTGATCACGTGATGTTGGATGTATGACATCTGATCATGTGGCTCCTGCAAATGTTATTGCATTTACCACAGAGGTACAGCTTCACTGTGTCTGGACCTCTTTGCTTGTGATTTTGGAGCAAACAGTTATTGTGAGAGAAGTTCTGAGAACTAGGAGGACACTTCCAGCAGGTGACAAGGAGAAACCAAGGATAGAGCAAGGATTTGCAGAAGAGAAATCTGAGGTGGAAGGGACTTTGATCCATCAGTAATTTAATATCCAATGTCTTTCTGTCTGTCATAAGTGTAAGGATGTTCACTGATTATTGCATAATGTTTAGTACTATTCACACATCCTTAGAAACTGAAATAAAACAAAGAGCTGTGGATAATCTGAAATAAAAACAGAAATTGCTGGTGAAACTCTATAGCTCTAAATCATCTGTGGGGAGATAACAGACTTAACATTTTGAGTCCATTGATCCTTCATCAGAACAGATAGTGGTGAGGAAAAAGTGATACTTATGCTGAAGATGAAGTTTGGGTTGAGGGGGGTGCGTTTAGGGGAGAAATGAGCAGGTGGCTTGCGACAGAGCCTAAACAGATGAAAAGGACAGGCAGATGAGGGGATTTTTGATAGTAGGCCAGGACAGAAGAGAAGCTGAATAAATGATAATGAAAGATAGGAGAACATGGGCTGGCTGTGCTAAAAGCAACACATATCATGACAGGACCACAGTGTGCAGTGGGTAGGACACATGGAAGGATGGAATCGGGCTCTAGAGTTATTGAACTCAATGCTGTGCCCTAGAGGCTGCAGGCTTCCCAAGCTGAAAATGTGATGTTGTTCTTCAAACTTGAACCGAGGCTCACTGGAACACTGCAGTAGGCCTGAGTCAGATATGATGGCGTGGGAGCACAGTGATGTGCTGAAGTGGTAGGCAACTGGAAGCTCAGGGTCATTTTTATGGACAGAACGTAGGTGTACTGCACAGTGATCACCCACTCTGCGTTTCATTTCCCCAATGTATGTGGAGACCACTTTGTGAGCAGTCAATGCAGTGGATTAGGTTGAATGAAGTGCAGCAAAAGCGCCGCTTCACTTGGAAGGTATGTCTGGGGCCCCAGATAATGAATATGGGGGAAATAAACAGGCAGGTGTTACACCTTTTGCTATTGCATGGAAAGGTGCCATGGGGATGTGAGGAAGTGTTGGCTATGGAGGAGGAATCGACTAGGGTGTCCCAATGTGATTGATTCCTGCACATCTGTCCACCATATACAAGGTACAAAGCAGGAGTATGATGGAATACTGTCCATTTGCCTGGAAGAGTGCAGTTCTAATAACATTTAAGAAGCTTGATCGACGCTCTAGCCAACATCTTTAACATACACTTACTCCACCATTAATGCACATTCGCAGCAGTGTATGATATATAAAAGATGCACTGCAACAACTCGCAAGGCTCCTTTGATAGCACTTTCCAAATCTGCAACCTCTACCTACTAGAAGAACAAGACATATCGATGGGAATCCCACCAACTGCAAGCAACACTCCCTGGCCATCCCAAGACCGTACACACACTGGTCAGTTCCCAGCATTGATTTCTGGTTTCCAAAGTCACTACTATGTATGGACGTCTGAGGTCCACACCGAAGGATGAAAATTAGAGGGAGCGCAGCCTGCAACTTTCCCTTCAAGATACACACTGTCCTGACTTGGAAATGTATCATTGTTCCTTCAGTATTGCTGAGTCAAAATCCTGGAAATCGCTTCCTAATTATCAGTGTACCTGCATCACATGGAGTGCAAGACTTCTAAAAGGTAGTTCATCATCACCTTTTCAGGGGCAATTATGAGAAAGTGAGGACTGCAGATGCTGGGGATCAGAGCTTAAAAATGTGTTGCTGGAAAAGCGCAGCAGGTCAGGCATCAAAGGAGAAGGAGAATCACCTTAACCTCCTTCCACCTATTGCATTCCCAAAGCCCCTCCCCCAAGTCCCTCCTCCCTATCTTTTATCTTAGCCTGCTTGGCACACCCTCCTCATTCCTGAAGAAGGGCTTATGCCCGAAATGGCGATTCTCCTTCTCCTTTGATGCTGCCTGACCTGCTGCGCTTTTCCAGCAACACATTTTTAAGGGACAATTATGGACAGGCAATAAATGCTTCCCTAGTCTTGAAGTCTACAAGATGTGAATTAATAAAATAAAATAAACCTTTTCATGGAATTTTATAAACCACAGCAAAAGAGGAAGTCCTTTGATGTTGTGCAGGAGCTGCCATTCATTCCAATATTCCCATTCCCACCCCATCAATCCCTTTGTATTTCTCCTCTTCAAGCACTTCTATTCAAGTGAATCCCTGCCTGTGGTGAAGCTGTCATCGTGAAATAGTCCTCTGTTTAAAAAACATTCCATTGCAATGTAATTTGATCTGAAATAAGTTATAGGATAAAAGATGTCTAAAGCAGTCAGCATCCAAATAATCACAATATTATTATTCATTGAATGGGAGGGCATGCATTTGATAACAGACGTATGCTAAAGTTACAAGATTTACTATTTAGTTTAGGCTGAATGTATCTCCTAAATTAGAGAATGAATATACTGTAATAGGGATGGGACTGGGGTCTAGATTGGAGGTGTGATTAAATAAGGAAGTGAGATGACCATTGAAGGGAGTGTGTGGAATTAGAATGAGTCCTCGATTAAAACTTCACTTAAAAATAATTATAATACTGATAAAGATTACTGTTAGGAGAAAGTGAGGACTGCAGATGCTGGAGATCAGAGCTGAAAATGTGTTGCTGGAAAAGCGCAGCAGGTCAGGCAGCATCCAAGGAGCAGGAGAATCGACGTTTCGGGCATGAGCCCTTCTTCAGGAATGAAAGATTACAGTTACTCAGTGTATGTAGATTTATAAATTTATGGTACAAGCCTATATCCCTGTGCTTATATATTCCTGTTACTAGACAGAAATGAGATGTGATCTGTGGACTGACGTCATACATTTGACACTTCTGTTTCAGCAACAACCTGGAAGCACAAACACAAATAGTAAGCTCTCAGCTTGCACTCTCGGCAGGCTGTTTGTTGGGACTGTCCCTTCAGTGGAGTCTACTGTAAACATACTCTGAATTATTAGTTTGAGTTGTCTTTTGACTTAAAACAGAAGTGTACACTCCTGAATTGTCAACTAATCCTCAGTATCACTGAGGAATACATTTGCATGTTAAGTACTGTTTCTCACTTTCCCTTTGTCATCTAGTTTTACATTACAGCAAATGTTTTGAGTACAGTGCCTTCTGATAAGTAGGTGTAAAGTTCCATTGCAGTCGTAAAATGGTGACGGTACCTGGGCAGTGGGCAGCACTTTCCTATCTATATTTCATAATGTTTGAACTCAATCATAAGACAGTTTAAGTAACCTCTCACCCACACTGACTGTTACGTTCTGTCTGTGAAAAAGACCCAGATCTTCCAATTGCCTATCACTTAAACACACCGCCGTGTTCTCTGGCCAATATCTCTGTCTCAAGCTTGCTGTCGTGCTCCAGCAGGGCTTAGTGCAAGCTGGAAGAACTACACGTCATTTTCTGCTTGGGAACTCAGCAGCCTTCTGGACTTGATATAGTTTAAATTAGATTCCTTATCATGTGGAAACAGACCCTTTGGCCCAACCAGTCCACACCGACCCTCCGAAGAGTAACCCACCCAGACCTATCTCCCTCTGACTAATGCATCTAACACTATGGGCAATTTAGCATGGCCAAATCAGCTGACTTGCACACCTTTGGATTATGGGAGGAAATGGAGCACCCGGAGGAAACATGGGGAGAATGTGGAAACTCCACACAGACAGTTGTCCAAGACTGGAATCGAACCTGAGACGCTGATGCTGCAAGTCAGCAGTGCTAACCACTGAGCCACCGTGCCGCAGTTCAACAATTTTTAGGGCTTGAGGCACCTTCTTCCTTACCCCATTCCCCACACATCGGGCTTTGTCATCACATGGGCTGCGACCACACACAACTCATTGTCATCTCCTAATAATCCCCATTAGCAGCTAAGTGTCCCCCCAGACTGATCTTATCCATTCTTTTGTCCAACTGTTTTCTCTCTGCCTTTGGGCTCTGTCTCCATCTATCATTTACTCCCCATCCCTACTTCTGCATAAATATCAACCGTTTCTTAGTTACCATCAGTTTTGAAGAAAGGTCACTGGACCCAAAACATTGATTTTGTTTTCTCTCCACCGTTGCTGCCAGACCTGCTGAGTTTTTCTGGTAATTTCTGTTTTTTTCAGCATCTGGAGTTCTTCTAATTTTCTGACTGTACCTACATTCCTTCTGTGGATTTTCTTCTCTCTTTTCGTGACAACCTGAATTGTTTGGTGTACTGCCCAAAAATGATGTGCGTTGGAACATCAACTACAAGTCTTATTTTCTAGCTTTTGAATCAAGGTGTGATTGATTGCTAACTGGCCTATTAAGTTTTAAATATGGCAAGCAGAAAGGGTGGACTCATTTTCATCTAGAAGTGCGCCATCAACGATACCAGTGATGCAAAAAGAAGATCTTCTCCACTCATGCCTAAGTTGGGCAATAAATGCTTTTTGCATATGCATATAAGGGAGCCAGTGCCTGTTTGAGGCTCACACTACATGAAGGGATTCCTCATTCACAACTTTGCCAGCTGTAGTCATTAAAACAAGGCTCTGGGATCAGTTCTGACCACAAGATAACTTTTCCTTTTTCTTTTTCACTTTTTCTTTCATTTCTTTTTGCATTTTCTTATTCAAATATGGAAACTAACACTTAACAAAAGCTTGATAACCCTTTCCCACCAACGACTGCTGTGATCCCCGAGCCACATCCCTCCCAGCACCCCACCCAGCAGCTTCTACCAACTGTACATGTGCCCCGCCATTCGAGGCAGTAGAGGTTTCTGCAAATATATAAAAAGGAAAAGGGTAGTTAAAGTGAGTATTCTTCTCTCAGAGGGTGAGCCTGGGAAATTAATAAAAGAAAACAAGCAAATTGCAGAAATGTTGAATAAGTATTTTGTAGAAGACACAAAAATTATCCCAAGAAAGACAGAAAAGTGAGGGCAAAAAGGAGGGAGAAATTAAAAAATGTCATGTTTGCTAGAGGTAACCCCCCCCCCCCCCCAAGAAAACTATGAGATAAAAAGCTGACAAGTTCTCTGGACCTGATGGCCTACATTTTAGGGTCTTGCATGAAGTGGCTGTAATGGATACAATACTTGTAATCTTCCAAAATTGCTTAGATTCTGGGAAAGTCCCAGCTGGTTGGTAAACCACAAATGTAATGCCAGTATTTAAGAAAAAAGGGAGACAGAAAGCAAGTAACAATTTGCCTAACATCTGCCATTGGGAAAATGTTAGAATCTATTACTAAGGAAGGAATGACAGGACACTTACAAAATCATAATGCAGTCAGGCAGAGTCAGCACAGTTTTGTAAAATCATACCTGTCAAATTTATTAGAATTCTTTATGAATGTAACAAACAGGTCAGGTAAATGTAGACCAGTAGATGTAATGTATTTAGATTTCCAAAAGGCCTTTGATAAGGTGCCATGTAAAGCTTACTACGCAAGTTAAGAATGCATGGTGTTCAGTGTGATATATTAATATAGACGATTGGCTAATTGACAGGATGGGTGTAAATGGGTTATTTTTAGATTGATAAGCTGTAACTAATGGGGTGTCACAGAAGTCAGTGCTGGGGTCTCAAATCCAAAACTCGAGTGCATAGGGTTAAGGTGAGAGGGGAAAGATTTAAAAGGGACCTGAGGGATAACTTTTTCACCTGGAGGGTAGTGCATGTATGGAACGAGCTGGGAGAGGAAGTGGTGAAGTCTGGTACACTTACAACATTTAAATGGTATCTAGATAGGTACATGAATAGAAAGGGTATGGAATGATATGGGCCAAATGCTGACAAATGGGACTAGATCAGTTTAGGAAATCTGTTTGGCACAGACAAGTGGGACCGAAGGGTTTGTTTCAGTGCTGTCTCACTCTGTGACTCTATTTACAATATAAAATTAATGAAATGGATGATGATTGACTGTAATGCAGCCAAGTTTGCTGACTATATAAAGATAGGTATGAAAATAAGTTGTGATGAAGATGTAGAGTCTGCAAAAGGATATATATAATTCAAGTGAATGGGGGAAAAGAATTGGCAGATTGGCTATACAGTGGGAAGGTGGGAGATTTCTCACTTTGACAAAAAGAATTAAAGAGTGGATTATTATTTTAATAGAGAAAGACTGCAGAATTCTTCACTGCAGAGGGATCTGGGTGACATTATACACGAATCATGAAAACATTAGAATTCAGGTACAGCAATTGATTAGGAAGGCAAGTGGAATGTTGGCCTTTATTATAATAGGGATGCACTAAACAGCAAGTCCAGAAAACTTGACTTTAAGTGGAATAATTTCAAGTGAATTGTGGGTTCACAATAGAAAATTGTGTTCAAGTTGGACATTTCTCACTTGGAAAACCTAATGAATAAGTTGAAATACTGTTTCATGTGTTTGCAGCACTATACATTACCACATAAAATAACTTGCACAACAAAATAAGTTACTGAACATTGAAAAATACTGTGTAAGTTGAAAGGAAAACATTTGAAAGCTGTGGGGAAAGAGCTAGTGAGTGAAAATATATGCTGTTGGATAGTTATTTCAAAGAACCAACACAGACATGATAGTCTGACTGGCATCTTTCTGTACTGTATAATTTGATTATTTGATAATTAAAAGCTGAGGTGAGGCCTCTAAGTTCTTTCACCATCTCCTGAAACTCCACAGAAAGTCTCTGCCATATTTTCTGTGAAATTCAGAAACCTTGTCCCCCTCAAGCCTTTCTTCAGCCAGCTCTCCAGTTTTACAGTTAAATGCATTAAAGATGTTTCATTTGGTAATTTTCCTGTCATGAAATGCTGCATTATGTTTCCCCACCTCCATTTATCTCTGCAAGTTTCACTCCCCTTTTGAATAAAATGTTTAATCCTGTCACAGATGGCTACCCAAGCCTTTCAATCTCTCTTAGATAGGTTTCCAGTATTCTTCTTCTGAATTTCCTCAGATACTTGTCAGTAGGATTCTGCTCGCAAACGTATACACATGTTACAAGTCATCCTCACGCTGATGCACAACATTGACACAACATGTAAATAACCAACACAAATTGGATGAATCATAGAAGCCCTACAATGTGGAAGCAGGCCATTTGGCCCATCAAGTCCACAGTAAACCTCCAAAGAGCATCCCAAACTCAACCCCCCCCCACCAACCCTTGTAACCCTGCATTTTCCAAGGCTACTCCACCTGGCCTAGTCATCCCTGGACACTGAACAATTCAGCATAGCCAGTCCACCAAACCCGCATATCTTTGGACTGTGGGAGGAAACCGGAGCACCTGGAGGAAACCCATGAGGAGAATGTGCAAACTCCACACACACTCACCTGAGGGTGGAATCGAACCCAGGTCCCTGGTGCTGTGAGGCAGTAGTGCTAACCACTGAGTCACCATGCTGCCCACAGACCCGACAGAATAAACAACTTTAAAAAACAATGTCAAGGGGAGTGACTTAAAACAAGAACTTACTATAAAAGTAGAAAATCTCAGTACAACTATGCAGGTAATTAATGAGACAACACCTAGAGTACTGTATACAGTTCCAATCTCCTTACTTCAGGAGATATATACTTTCAATAGAAATAGTGTGGATAAAGTATATTTTTGCAATAAAAAAAAGTTCAGAAAGGTTCACTAGATTGTTAGATTGTTAGAACCAAGGATTTGTCATTTGAGGGAATGTTTTCTAGGATTGAGCTATACTTCATGGAGTTTAGTAGAGCAAGAGGTAATCTGATTGAAACAGTAAAGATTCTGAGGGGACTGGATAGGGTAGATGCTGAGAAGATGATTGATTTTGTAGGAAAGTCTACTACCAGAGGACACGGCTTAAAAATGAGAGCCTCCCAATTAAGACCAAAATGAGGAGTTTTTGTCTCTCACAAGATCATTAGTCTTCCGCAGAGAGCAGTTAAGATTTGGTCATTGATCGTAGCCAAGGCAGAGTTAGATTCTTAATCAATAAAAGTGTTGTGAATCATGAAGGAGAGGCCTGAAAGTCCACAATCAGCCTGACCGTGATCTTAAGATGGTGGAGCAAACTCAAAGAACAATACAGCACAGTAACAGGCCCTTCAGCCCTCCAAGCCACTACATTTTGCCCTTCCATACTAAAACTGTCTTCACTTACAGGATCCGTATCCCTCTTTTCCCTTCCTGTTCATGTATTCATCCAGGTGCTTCTTGAGTGCTGCAATTGTGTTTGTTACCACCACCACCTCTCGCAGCACGTTCCAGGTACTCACCACCCTTTGTGTGAAATCCTCGCCTTCACATCTCTTTTAAACTTTCCCCGTTGCACCTGTGTCCCCTAGTAATTGACCCCTCCACCCTGGGAAAAAACCTCATACTTTCCACTCTATCTGTGCCATTCACAATCTTACAAACTTCAATTAGGTCTCTCCTCAACCTCCTACTTTCCAGTGAAATCAAACCCAGTCGAGCAAACTTTTCTTCATAGCTAAAATCCCCTGTTCTAGGCAACATCATGGTGAGCCTTTTCTGTACCCTTGCCCAAACATCCACATCCTTCTGGTAGCATGGTGACCAGAACTGCATGCAATATTCCAAGTGTGCCTTAATTAAAGTTCTAATGATCTGAATGGCCTACCCACGCTCCCTTCTCCTGCAAGAGAGGAGACAGTGTGTCATTGAATGTCAGACAATGTGCTTGGCTGATGTGGCTTCTGTGGTTGAATAGCTAGCAAGTGAGATGTGGGTGTGAGGCTCGCAGCTGTTCTAGGTATGTGAGGGTGCAGTGGAACATATTATTGTGAGTCTTGATTGAAAGACATTGATAGTTGGTGAATAAAAGGAGTGTGGTAATTTGAGCAGGATTTGAGGCTATTTAATGGTTGGTAGGATGTGATATTGAATGTGCTGTCACTATACTTTTGACACCATTGAATTTCTTGTTTGATTGAATCCAGCTCCTCAAGGCTATAATCCAAGCAGTGACTTCCACAGCTTTTGACCCCACTGCCATGTAAACGTGTATGCGGAGGCCCACCTGGCCCCCTGCAGGGACATGTTACTTCTCCTCTGTTCCATCACTTCCAACTACCTTCCAGTAAAGTATTCATGCTACACAAAAAAAACTCAAAGGATTGCAGCTGCTGAAAATCAGAAACTGCTGGAAAAATGCAGCACCTCTGGCAGCATGTGTAGAGAAAAATCAGAGTTAATGTTTCGGGTCCAATGACACTTTTTCAAAACTGATTGTAATTAGGAAAGGTTGGCATATGTGCTAGAGAAATGGGGAGGAGGAGAGAGAGAGAGCGAGCGAGACAAAAGTTGTCAGGCAGGCAAAGGAATGAGTAAAGGTCAGCCTTGGGATCAAAAGTTAAGGGGTAAAAGCAGGAAATTTGGGTTGGAAAACCTATCAGCCATGATTGAATGGTGGAGCACACTTGATGAGCCAAATGGCCTGATTTTCTGCTCCTATGTCTTATAGTCTTATGAATAGCTACTAATGGGGCCCATTAGTGGCTGACAGTGGTTGTTAGTAGGAGCAGCCTATGTGATGACAATTCTTGGTATGTGGGGGTTAGGATAAGGACATGGGGGAAGGTGCTTAGGCCCTAAAATGATTGAACACAATATTGAGTCCTGCAGGTTGCAAAGTTCTCAAGCAGAAAATGAGGTGCTGTTCTTTCAGCTTGCACTGAGCTTCACTGGAGCACTGTAGCAAGCCTGAGATAGAAATTTTGACCAGGCAACAGGATGGTGTGTTGAAATGGCAGGCACCAGAAGCTCAGGGTCATTTTTACCGATAGAATATAGGTGTTCTGCAAAGCGGTCACCCAGTCTGCACTTCATCTCCCCAATATAGAGGAGCCCACACTGTGAGCCGCAAACGTAGTAGTCTAGGTGAGTGAAGTGCAGGTGTTTCAACAGGAAGGTGTGTTTGGGGCTTTGGATAGTGAGGAGGAGGAAGTAAACAGGCAGATATAGCACCTTCTGTGATTGCATGGGAAGATGCCATGGAGGTGTGAGGACATGTTGGGAGTGAAAGAAGAATGGACCAGGATATCCCGGATGAAATGGTCCCTGCAGAAGACGGACAAGGGAGGGAACGGGAATGTGTGTCTGGTAGTGGCATTCTGCTGGAGTTGACAGAAATGGTAGCTAATAATCCTTCAGATCAATTCATGCTCTCTTATTTTGGGCTTTTATTCAGAGTTGCCAATGACTTCCAGAGCCTGCTCGCACCACAATGCATCAACTCTTTACAAGGTGTCGGCTAGCTTTGTGATATTGGCTCTTGGTAATGTGTCCCATCAATAAACAACATGGTTCTTACTATTAGACACTGAAATCATTGAAATGAGTTGATGTTGTGAGAGTTATATTCAAAGACTCTGTTTCTACCATCTTTTCAGAAACAAAATACTAAAGACTCATGACCCTTGAGAGAAAACAAAACTTGCCTACCTCTGTTTTAAATGGGTGACTCCTTACCTTTTAAAGTAGTATTTGGCTTCTCCCATAAGAGGAAACATCATCTCTACATCTACCCTGTCAAGATCCCTCAGGATCTTTTATGTTTTATTCAAGTTGCCTTTTACTTTGTTTAAGACTCCAGCTTGTCCAACCTTGCCTGTAAAGATAATCTGCCATTTCAGGTATCAGTCTCATAAATGTTCACTAAAGTGCTTCCTTTGCATTTTTTATATCCTTCCTTAAATTAAGTGACCAAAACTACATACAAATATTCCAGATATGTTCTCATAGTGCCCTGTATAATTGAAAGTTGACCTCATTACTTTAGTGTTAAATTCCCCTCACAATAAATAATAACATTTTGTTCATTTTCCTAATTATTTGTACTTGTAAAGTTGCCTCTTGTAATTCAAGTACTAGTACACCAAGACTCCTCGGTGAATCAGAGCTCTTCAGTTTCTTGCCATTTTGACAATATGCTTTTGGTTGTTTTTTCCTTTCTGCCAAAATAGTCAATTTCATATTTCTTACATAATACTGCATTTTCCAGATCTTTGTCTGCTCACTTAACCTAGCTATATTCTTGTAGCCTTCTTGTGCCCTCTTCACAACTTACATTTCTACCTATCTTTATGTATTAAACAAATTTAGCAACCATTTTGGAAGTTCTGTCTGCCCTGTCAGATTTAAAATAGCCCATGGCACTAGTTGAAAAACAGTGTAGTTTGCTTTTGTGGTTTGACATTTTACAGTAAGAAATGAAAACATCTCAGTATAAATATCATTTATAGTGTGATAAAAGTTGTGAGAACATCATGCCTGAAACCACAATTCCTACTCAACAGTCTTATAAGAAATGTATAGATCATGTTGAATAAATATGATCATCAAATTGAACAAATATTTTTAAAATTGGTAACCTCAAATTAATAGGCACTAAATGAAGTATAAATAGAGACCTTAGGGTGGATAGTGGATAGTGTCCCTGACTCTGAGCCAGAAGCTCTGGTTTTGGTCCCACTCCAGAACTTAATGTCGAAGGAAAGAATATTCAGAATATGACCATAAAGATTGTCGACCTGTAAGTCCCTCTACTATGCCTATGACAGAAGATAAGAACAGGACAATTTCCTGCTCTTCCATGCTTGACGCAGAGCAATGCCCCCCATGGTCTTGCCTTTGACAGGCTAGTGACCATTTCCAGGAAAAGCTAGCAACTAGCACATGTTTTGCTAGTGAGTTTTGAGATGTTTTGTATGCCTTATGTATCACTGGCTGTACAAAAGCTACAAATGCATTATGAAACATTTGACCAGCTTTTTCTGCCATTACTACAAAAACTAACATTTTGGTGATATAAATTAACATTAACATTATGGTGCTTGATTTTATCTCTGGCACTTAATGGTACTCAAATAGTACTCGACTCCAGATATTTTGTGGAATTAGTTTTAGATTGGTAGAACTGGTGCAATATTATAATTGTCTATACAAATAGTTCTTTCTGGAGCATTTCAATGCTCTTTATAAAAATATGCAACTGGGTAATCATGTAAAGGGAGGTAACAGGTTTGTCATTGAATATTATTCACATTCAGTAGTAGAAACATTCAGCATATTATTTTTTGGAAATTTAGTTGAAGACGCTAGTGAACTTTATCACATTCTGAGGGGATGCACTGGTAAAAAGATTGAGAACTCAGAACTTTAACTCATATCCACTATTGACTGTATTGTCCACAATGTCTGTCTTGTCTCAACAGAAATTGTGCTCTTTACTGCTGGGAAGATAAAAATTATAATGTAATGCAGTGAGACAACACTTGTCTTATTCTGAGAACTCACCATGGAAACCAGGGTTGCAGCCAACATTAAAAAAAAGTCTCAAGTATGGAGCATCTGGTGATCTGGCACCACTAAATTCTGACAATGTCAAGGCAATTTACTTGTTCAGGAAAGAAAAATGATTAGACACTCAATTCCTTTTTTAAAAAATGTTTTCAAAGGCTATCTTTTCTTCATTTAACATTTAGTGAGGCAAAAACACTGCATTCTGTCATTATTTCAGTTAATGTCAGCCTGAGATGTAATGAGTCACTCCGAGATTATTTTCTTTTAGTTTGCAAACAACATGTTTAGAAATGTTATTACATTCCTCTGGAGCAGGTGGATTTGCAACCCAGCCTCCTGGCTCAGACATAAGGACATTACCACTGCACCATGAGAACTCAAAGATATTATTTTCTTATTATTCTAGGGATATGGGCAATATATAGTGGTGCATCATCGCCAATTGTCTGTGAAAAGATGGTTGTTATCTTTTGCAGTTAATGCAGTTCATGTGCTGAGCATACTCCCATGGTGTTTGCCATGATCAGGAATTATTTGTTTAAGTCAGAGTATTGAGTACAGAAGTTGGGAGGTCATGTTGTGGCTGTACAGTACATTGGTTAGATCACTTTTGGAATATTGTGTACAATTCTGGTCTCCTTCCTATCAGAAGGATGTTGTGAAACTTGAAAGGGTTCAGAAAAGATTTACAAGGATGTTGCCAGGGTTGGAGGATTTGAGCTATAGGGAGAGGTTGAATAGGCTAGGGCTGTTTTCCCTGGAGCTTATAAAATCACGAAGGGCATGGATCGGGTAAATAGACAAAGTCTTTTCCCTGGGGTTGGGGAGTCCAGAACTAGAGGGCATAGGTTTAGGGTGAGAGGAGAAAGATATAAAAGGAACTAAGGGGCAAGTTTTTCAAGCAGGGGGTGCTACATGTGTGGAATGATCTGCTAGAGGAAGTGGTGGAGGTTGGTACAATTGCAACATTTAAAAGGCATCTAGATAGGTATATGAATAGGAAGGGTTTGGAGGGACATGGACCGGGTGCTGGCAGGTGGGACTAGATTGGCTTGGGATTTCTGGTCGGCATGGACGAGTTGGATCAAAGGGTCTGTTTCCGTGCTGTACATCTCTATGACTCTATGGATGCTTCATGGATGTGAGGGGAGCTTGTTTGGGGTGGGGGGGGGGAAGGTGGGGGGCTTCATAACAGTCACTTGTACATGCTAATCTCATTCTTCTGTGTGGTTATGGCTGTGGGATATTGCTGAAGGAGATGTGCAAGTGATTGCAATGCATCCTGTAGATGGTACACATTGCACCTGTAATAAACGTAAAAGGTAAAGTGACCATTGTCCTACCAGATCATGAAGCTGCTTTCTGTCATTAGAGAGAGATGACTGGAGGTGGTTTAATTTAAGACTCACCACACCAAAGGCAAGGGGAGAGGTTCAGAAGGAGACCCTTTCATGATAATCTCAGCCAGTGCAGGAATTGAACTCACTCTGATTAGATTAGATTAGATTCCCCACAGTGTGGAAACAGGCCTTTGGCCCAACAAGTCCACAGCGACCCTCCGAAGAGTAACCCACCCTGTCCCATTTCCCTCTGTCTAATGCACCTAACACTATGGGCAATTTAGCATGGCCAATTCACCTGACCTGCACATCTTTGGACTGTGGGAGGAAACCGGAACACCCGGAGGAAACTTCTATTGGCATTATTTTACATCACAAACCAACTGACCCCAGGGTCAAGCTGCAGCACGTGATGATAGGTAGGGAGGATGTTTAAGCTCGACGATGAAGTAATGAGCTGGCAACTGCTTTATCCTGAATCATGTTGAGTTTCTTGAATATTGTTACAGCTGCTCCCGACCAAGCAAGTGGAAAGTATTTCATCGTACATCACACTTGTGCCTTGTGGGTGGCAGTGAGGTGTTTGATTTTGTTTCAGTCTATGAGGTGAGAGCCTCCCGACAGCTTGCAGTGGAATATTACAGCCCACTGTCAGTGTAAATAAAAGGTCCAGGCTTGATTCTATGTTCTATGATACCCAGTTTGTGCTGAATTCTCTGATATCCCCTTACTTTACAATTGCCTTCAATGCCCAAGGGTCTAGGGGGCAAAATCAAAACAGCTGATGAAAAATCACAGGAACATGACCATAAAGTGACATCGGGGAACAGCAGGGGAAAGTTCAATGAGATCATCAACTATGAATCTAAGAAGGACAAATCAGAGTATGTTCTAAATGGTGAGAAGCTCAGAGTTGGGTAGGAGCAAATTGGCCAGGGTACCCTTGTACACATAACCTCAGCACCTTATGAACGGTACAAGCATTAATTGAAATGTCCAATGGAATGCTGCCAATTAGCTCAAGGGAGTTATATTTTAAAAGTGAGGAAGCGATGCTCTGCTTGCACATAAGCTGAGTCAGCCTTACACTGTTCAGGTGTGTACTGAACCTCAGGGAAGGTATTTTACCCCAGGAAGAGAAACATTGAAGATTCTCCGCAATTATATTTGGGCTTTAAAGGGTTAAGAGATGAGGCCAGGCTGCATACATTTGGCTGGTATTTATTTGAATTTAAGAGATGATCTACTTGAGGGTTTTAAAATGATGAAAAAGGTTTGATAGAGTGAACAGATAATTTGTTTCCAATGGTAGGGGAATCTGGAACAAACTGGCATACTCTTAAAATCAAGGCTAGGCTGTATAGGCATAAAATCCGAGGGCATTTTTCACCTGGTCAGTGTGTCATTCTGGAACTTGCTACCCTGAAAGATGGTGGTTGCTGAGCATATATAAATGTTCAAGACTGAGATCAATATCAAGAAATATGTAACAAAGGGAGGTAAGTTGAGGTACAGATCAGTGAAGGCTTAATAGGTAGAAGTGCAGTTTTGAGAAGCTAAATGGCTTACTTTTTCCCTGCTGGAAAATGTATGTGTGAACACTATTTGGGAAGATTCAGATTGGCTGTTTTGACCAAGTTTAGGAATTTTGTGGTACTTTCTTGCTCAAACAATGATAAGATTTGGTGGGATTGGGCAGCGGTAAACATCGGTCCCTCTAGTGATTTGATTTGCCTCTTGCCTCAAGTATCATGCACTTCTCAAACTTTAAGAAGGCAGATGGAGACAGACTCATTGAAATTCACCCACAAGAGGCAGAAGCATAGCTAAATACTGATATTTTCTGTAATCTGATTTCTCCACTTGCAAGTGGAAGAAATAATAAGGTAAATGCCCAGTCCTTTCCATGGACTCACTTCCTTGGGTTTGGTGTAATTTTCTTTCCAGGTAACATCTTGTCATAAAAACTGATCTACATTTTTGGTTTCCAAAACCAAACTAAAGTCTGTATCTCACAATTCTTTGTTGAAAACCTAATGTTGCTTGAACAAGGGATTTGTCCCATGTTCATTCTAATTCCAGGAAGTAGAGAATCAGTATTTTTGACACCTTCACATATAGTGACTTGCCAGTATGTCTGTGAACTACTGCCATCAGTAAAACAGATATCCTGGCAGAAGTATACTCCTTAAAAATGTGTTGCTGGAAAAGCGCAGGTCGGGCAGCATTAAAGGAACAGGAGAATCGACGTTTCGGGCATAAGCCCTTCTTCAGGAATGAGGAGGGTGTGCCAAGCAGGCTAAGATAAAAGGTAGGGAGGAGGGATTTGGGAGAGGGGCGTTGGGAATACAATAGGTGGTACACTCCCTCAAGATATTTAATGTTTCTTGGATTTGTCAATAGAGCGTACCGATGAACAGCTATGATGTTATTGATTGATAGAGTAGGCTTCAAGAAATCTATGTCCTAATCCTGGTCATATTTCCTATGTTCTTTTGCTGTCCCCTCTTCTATGGGATATTTGTTGACCACCAGCTAATATATCTGATTAACTTGGATGATGAACCTCAGAAGAAGCAATAGAGTTTTACTTTATCTGTTTGGAATAGAAGCTTAGTATCCCTACAAGTGTGGAAAGAGACCATCTGGCCCATCAATTCTGCACAGACCCTCCAATGAGCAGCCAAACCAGACCTGATCTTCTCCCTGTAAACTTCCATTTCCCATGGCCAATCTACCTAATTTGCATATCTTTGAACTGTGGGAGGAAACCCAAGCAGACATGGAGAGAATGTATAAACTCCACACAGTCACGTGAGGCTTGAATTGAAGTCAGGTCCCTGTGAGGCAGCAGTGCTAGCTACTGAGCCATCATACTACCCTCAGTGTCCCTCAAAGTGGCTTGCTTGGCTTCAGTAATACGTCTGTCTGGGTCATGCAAATTGATTTTAAAATTATGCCCGAATCATTAAATATACCGCAATATTTTCCAGGAAAAAGTGTCCTAAATATTCTAAATGTCAAATATCCCAAAATATGACAAACTCCACATAGAGAAGCTAAGTTCATGTACTCAGCAAGAGGGTGCCTGGTGCCTATGGACCTATACCAATCGAAGAGTTAGACTTTTCAAGGGAAGAGAAATTGAGACAGGAAAATGTTCTTATACTCGAACTGGGACAGTTCTGATTGTGCATTTAATGAGGAGGGATTGATGATCAAAATCTCTTTTCAATCAATAACATGGTGTACTAGAATGGCAAGATGCTGCTGTTAATACAGATCCTCACATGATAATTTCCAAAGCTCAATTGGCGTATGTCAGGGAGACACTGAGCTGTAGAATATTGCAACAACAAACTATGGAAAATCTCTTTTTGAGCTGCTGTTGCCTGGGCAACTGATCATTTGGCTATCCTGTACAATTACAAATAGTATGGGTAATGGAAATATGAGGAGGCAACATACCTAAAGTGTAATTTACTAAATGTGCATGCATTCACTCAACAGGTCTATAACTTGCTTTGTCTTTTTAATAATGTGTGGGGAAGGCAGTTAAAGTATAGGTTTACACATTCCTGAGGGCACATGTTTAAATAGGTTCTTACATTCTTGTGGTTTATTGTCAGTGAACACTGAATTTTCTAATTACATTTACACAATTTTGGTTTTGTGGACACCTGCCAGTGTCTGTTGCTGCTTGAGGCTATTTCTGTCTGACATTCACAATAGACCTAAGACTGTCTGTCTCCTCCCTTTCACAGAAATTTTAAAAAACACCACAAAAGCATGATCTTTCAAGTATATACTATGAAGTTTAAATACAATAAATACACAAGGATTTTGACATTTGCTACAATTTATGGGTGGAAAAAAATTAGAAAATTCTCGCTATAATTTAAAAGACCGCGTTCCCAAAATGAAACAAACAGTCCAAATGCATTTAATTAGATATTAATTGAGTGATTCAATCAAACTTGAAATAATATTTGTTCTACAAATGAATTTCAATTCTTATAAACTTAAATGCAGCAAAATTGTGGATAGAGCAGAAAAAGTGTTTGTATTTTGGGTAATTCAGTATACTGGAGCTCTCTCTTTGTACTTGGGATTTATGTGCAACTCCAGCTCAGACAAATTGGATGAAAATCTTCTAGGTCTGATGATGATAACTGGTGAATATTGTTAGAACATCTGCCTTTTGCCTCTTTGACCATCACACAAATTTATTTCAGTTGCTGAGATATGGTCTCCTACATCTTAGGCATTATATAAAGGTATACACTACTGTGTCAATGAAAATTGAGTAAACTCAAAGTATCGAAATAATCAAGAACAAGGGAATAGGTTATATAGTGAGTTGGGTACCTTTTCCACCTGTGCAAACATTTCACTCTCTCAGCCCCCTCGTCACCCAGCCCCCCTGTTACTCATTTCTGACCAGCTCTCTAAATTTTGATTGCAGGACCACATCCCCCTTCCTATCTATCTATCTAACTGACACCAGTGTGGACCATAACCTGTGGCTCTTCTCCCCAGAAGAATGTCTGGTCCTAGCAGGTTCAGGTGAAGACTGTCCCAGTGGAAACAGCTGCCACTTTCCCAAGTCCTATTATCAGAATTGAAGCTTTTTTTCTCCCACACCAGACTACAAGCTGCACATTAATTTCTCTTGCTTTAATTATCCTCTGTCATTTTGCTGATGGTTCAGGTTGTGGTCTAGAAATTATCAGCTTTGAATTTCTGCATTATAAGTTAGCTCATTGCTGCCCACAATCCCTATGCAGAACCTCTATCCTAGTTCTCTCTTTGTCATTTGTACCCATATTGACCATGACAACCAGATCATGCCCCTTCTCACTGCGAGTATCTCTCCACCCCGAGAAGATGTTCAGAACCCTAGTACTGGGCAGACCACATATCCTCCAAACTCATTCTTGGCTGTAGAAAACTGTGTCTATGCCCAGCCTATGATCTTTCGTACTACATTCCTATTTACTCCATCCACGGCCTTTGTTGGTTAGAACATTGAGTATAGGAGTTGCGACGTCATGTTGCAGCTGTACAGGACATTGGTGAGATCAATTTCAGAATACCATGTACAATTCTGTTCGTCCTTCTCTAGGAGTTCTGCTCTAGGAGTGCGGAAACAATTTACAAGATTGTTTCTGGGGCTGAAGCGTTTGAGTTATGGGAAGAGACCAGATAGGCTGGGGCTTTTTTCCCTGGAGCATTGGAGGCTGAGGGGTGACCTTATGGAAGTTTATAAAATCATGAGGGGTATGGAAAGAGTGAATCGCTAAGGTCTATTTCCTAAGATGGGTGAGTCCAAAACTAGAGGGCATATGTTTAAGATGAGAGGGGAAGCATTTAAAAAGGACTGGTGGTGTAGTTTTTTTCAAATAGAGGGTGGTACATGTATGGAATGAGCTGCCAGAGCAAGTGGTGGAGGCTGGTACAATTACAACATTTAAAAGGCCTCTATGGTTTCCTGATGATGGTACCGTGGACTGTTTGCTAATCAACCTTCCAAACCCCATTAATATCTATAGAATGACAAAAAGTTATGGGAATTCTTAAAGGATATTCAGAAGAATGCAGATGCAGGAATTCTGAGGAAGGGTCACTTGACCTGAAACATTAACTCTGATTTCTCTCCACAGATACTGCCAGACCTGCTGAGCTTTTCCAGCAATTCTCATTTTTGTGAAAGATGCAAGCAAGTTGATTCTAAAAATTGCTAAGTTGGTTTCAAGAGGCAATCTAAATGATCAGTTTATAATTTGCTGCTCAATAGTGTTATTATGTCACTATTATTGTACCCTAAACAAATGAGCCCTAACCCATTAATTAACATAACACACTTGAAATCCATTTGAAAATTAAAATCTACTAAAGGACGTACACCTTAATTAATAATATACCTCAATTCCCAAGTATAAATTTTCAGTTGAATAGCATTTTAACACTGCTAAGGTCCAAGACCAGACCACCCAGAATTATGTTACAGTCTGGCTAGGGACCAAAGATTGAGATGCCAGATACTTACGAACAAAACAGAGGCACAAAATAAACACCACACTTCACTAAACTAAATTAGAACAGCAACGGAATGTAAAATTTATTTACAAATGAAATTCTAATGCCGGAATGAACCTGAAGGTATGGATAACAGATAAACTGTGGTTGAACATTTCACCAAGCATATCAACTGGCAAATACAGTCAAGACTGATTCTATGAATTTCACAGCAACCACCCTCCCCCATTGCGCACAGCAATACCAACACCCTGGGCCATAAGTAATTATACCTTATAAGCAATTCCAATTCTTCTCTTTCAGAGACCATTATTTGGAATCTCTCCAAAAACCAGTCTGTTATGGTCTGTCTCAGTGATTGTTCACATTTTTTTAGTTCACCCTCATTTCCTGGGACTCCACTTTCCTGTATCCTGCATATTCATTCCAGCACACTTCACTGCCAACTCCAGCTTTTTTGTTGACAGCTAGCTCCAACAAGCTGGTATTCACCCTGGATTTATCCCACCTCTAATGCTTCTTGAACAACTGCTGCTTGTCTTGTGGGCTTGTTTCATCTCATTCTCTGCTTCACTGACCAATGAGTTGCTCGTAGGCTTCATCCAAGTCTCCAACCCCTATCACCTGCACCCAAGGGCTTCTCTTGAATTCTAACTCCAACACTTAGTTGCATCTACTGCTTCTCGGGACTTTTCCTGAGTCCTAACTGTACCAATTAACTACACCTAACAGCTCCTAGGGCTTCTTGTCCTGTGTCCTAATTACATGGAACTATCAAAAGGCTCTTAGGGCATCTTCCTGAGCTCCAAGTACACATAACCAATGGTCTTCAGTCATCTTTTCAGCAGCACAGCCACCAGTGCACCTCCTGCATGGTGACTGCTTCTCATTTCCCCCCATCTCTCTCTCTCTCTCTTACATTCTCTTTCTGTCAAACAGACTAACTCCAAATGAAACCAAAAGAGAAAATGCTGGAAAATCTCAGCAGGTCTGGCAGCATCTGTAAGGAGAGAAAAGAGCTGACGTTTTGAGTCTAACTGACCCTTTGTGAGCTTCGACAAAGGGTCAGTTAGACTCGAAACATCAGCTCTTTTCTCTCCTTACAGATGCTGCCAGACCTGCTGAAATTTTCCAGCATTTTCTCTTTTGGTTTCAGATTCCAGCATCCGCAGTAATTTGCTTTTAACTCCAAATGAATCTGTTTATCTGTTCTTGAGTCCTCCATGAACCTTCTTGGGTGGCCTTTTGAAAATCTTGCAACAAGTACCACACCGGTTGATAGGCAAAATTGAATTACCGAGTTCCTTTTGTGTTGCAATTTTCATAATCAGCTGGCTTACATGGTACAACATGGATATAAAAAATGGACTTCATTGCAACACACACATGCAATGCCTCAAGTTTGATCTCTTTGCCAGAGGAAACTTAAAGAAAAACTTGTATTTATATAACTTTGTTTATCACCTCTGAATATAAAGCATTTTGAGACAGTCAATTAAATATTTTTGCACTATGGCAAGTGTTGTCATTTTGGATACAGCACAGCCATACTGAGTGTAAAAAAGGTCCCACAAACAGCAATTTGATATTGACCAGATAATCGTTTTATCCCATAAAGTCTGCTTATCCAAGTTAATCTGTTCTTCTGCTTTAAAATGGTGAAAACTAAAACAAACTGAAATGAAATGAAATGATGTTTGCTTTGGCCTTGGGACCTACAGAGCTATTTTAGAACTTGAGTGACTTGCTCATTAAGAAATATGTTAGGCAAGATACACATGGAGGTGAAAGGTCCTCTGATACGAAAGAAACAAGTGAACTATTGGGCTCTTACAACAATGCAGCAATTCTACCACACATGGATCAAACTCTCAATAATGTTTTGTGGGTGAAAGTGAACTGGACTGATGACTGCAAAATCCATGTCTTCCTTACATATATATCAGCTAGGATGTATTCACTTGTAAATCTGTCTCTTTGTTATATTTCCCTCAGTCAACATCTACATCGGTTCATGTTTCTATTCATGTCTAACTGTCTTTATGTTTATTCAGCTGTCTATTTATGTACATTTACATTTTTCCTGTTTCCATTTAAGTCATTCTTCATTTTGCTGAATAAGTTCTTGGGGCATTTTAAGGCATTGGAGTTTTGTACACTTAAAATTGGTCATGCATGAAATCTCTAAAGGTAGCGTTACTTGAGACTGAAGTATTGCACTTGTCTTTATCTCCTATTTATGAAATGAACTTCACATGGAAGAGAATATGACTGAACAAGTTCTGACCTTCAGATTGTGTGTGGTTTATAACACTCGTGCCGGTCATTTGACCTGACTCAAACTGGATTCTGATCAAAATGATAACGGAGCACCCACACCTTCACAGCTCATCAAAACTGTAGTGAAACTCAATTGACCATTGACCCATTTAATAGTTATAAATAGATCATACACTTAAAAATTATCTTATTATCTTTAAAGGTTAAGAATCAAGATTCTGAGATTTAAGCACAATGAAGACAATGCCCAAAGAAATATCGAATTAAAGCAGCAAAATACTTTATTAAATATAAATAAATTTTAATTTTAATGTTGCTTAAACTTGCTTATGGAGCTTTTTTCTGGAGGTTATGTAACTCTTCAGTGAGAAGATAACACTCTGGCCATATCTTCCATTGCGAGTAATTGAGTAGAAACAGCGTGCTGCTGAGAATAATGATAGTTGCACTTAGTCTTGGTTGAGTCTAAAAGCAAAAAATGGCTGTGTGAGGAAAATACCCTTCATATTTGCTCTCTTTTGTTGCTGGGAGAAGTCAAATCTCATGGTTATCATGTTGTCACTTAATGCAGCTTAGTTCAGTAGATTACTGCATTCAAAGTTGCTGTGCATATGCTCTCCTGTAAAATGACACCTTTCATCTTCACTAAACTTTGACTCATTCAAACTGTACTGATTACATTCTAATTCCCATCACTCCTATTCACTCATCACCTCTGTGCTTGCTGACCTATATTCCGGCCTGACTTTGCTTCAATTTTAAAATTCTCACCTTGCTTTCAAGTCCCTCCCTAACTCTTTGTCTCCTCCTCCAGCTCTCCAATTACTGCTCCCATTGTTACTTTTTAAATGTGCCCAATTTTGGGAAATTTACTTTTGTCCCTGTGCCAAAACAAAATCTGGGGAAATAAGTCAGCTGCTTAGCTGTACTGAGTTGAAACTTAATGCTTTGATAGGTAACAACAGTGCTTCTTCCTCTTTTGCTATCCTGAACATGTAAGCACTTACTTGGTCACCAGCTCTCTGCTCCCCTCACTGTATGCTTCTCTGGGGTAAATCTAACTGTTTAACAAAGTGAGCAGAGTACAGTATAAGAGTAGCCAATTGGTTGACTGACAAAAAGCATGGAGTGAGGACAAAAGGGGTCTTTTTCAGGATAGCGATTGGTGAGGAGTGGAATTCTGCAGGGGGTAGTGTTGAGATCACAACTATTCATGTAATACATGAATGATCTAAATGAAGGAACTGAGGGCATTGTTGCTAGGTTTGCAGATGACAGAAACATATTGGAGAGACAGGTAGTGCTGAGGAATCAGGAGTTTGAAGGTGGACTTGGACAAGCTAAGAGAATAAGCAAAGAAGTGGCAGATGAAATACAATGTGGGAAAGTGTAAGTTTATGACTTTGGTAGGAAGAATAGAGGCATAGACTGTTTTTTAAATGGGGAAATCTGAAGCACAAAGGGAGTTCTGGTTCAGGATTCTCTTCATATTAACATGCAGGTTTAGTTGGCAGTTAGGAAGACAAATGTAATGTTAGCATTCATTTCAGCAGGGTTAGAATACAACAGTAGCGATGTATCACTGAGGCTGCATAAGGTTCTGATCATTTGGGATATTGTGAGCAGTTTTAGGTTCTGTATCTAAGGAAGGATGTGCTGGCATTGGAGGGGTCCAGGGGAGGTTCTCAAGAATGATCCCCGAGATCAAATGACTTGTAGTATGAGGAGAGATTGAGGACCTTGAGTCTGTACTTTGATGGAGTTTAGAAGGATGATGGGACAGTCTGATTGAGACTTATTGAAAACTGAGAGGCCTGGATAGAGTGGACGTGGAGAAGATGTTTCCAGTAGTCAAAGAGACTAGGACCCAAGGGCACTGCCTCACAGTGAAGAGCCAATGCTTTAGAACTGAGGTGAGGACAAATGTCTTCAGCCAGAGGGTGGTAAGTGTGTAGAACTTACTGCTGCAGAGGACTGTGCAGGCCAAGCTATTGAGTGATGGAGGTAGATAGGTTCTTGATTAGTAAGGGGATCAAGGCAGCAGACAGGCGAATGGGGTTGAGAAACACGCCAGATTGATCAACTGGTAGGTCACGCTCGATGGGCCAAATGACTTAATTCTGCTCCTGTACCGTATAGTCTTATAAAGGGTGGGGCGTTTGAGGTTAAGAATGAAATCCTGAGTCACCTTCCACCTGCATGAATAGACAATTGTCTCAAGCAACCAAACTGTAGAATAATCATTATTTTGTATCTCCCCAGGCTGCAGTGACATACAGACAGACCAACATGAAAGACAAATGCCTAGCTTTCATTGAAGGACACACCAAAGTGAGTACTTGAAAATGGCTAATGTATCTGATGACTTTTTTAGACTCTGGTGTCAAATGAAATCTGTTGAAACCAAGCTCAGGCCACTGAACCCACTCATGCAGATCAGAATATCCATCAATTGTGTGGTCCACTAACTGTGAGAAATAGCTGTGACAATTAGAAATAAATATGTTGCTGATTGATATGTGTTGCCACAGCAGCAAGATTTATTTTTTAAAAATCACCGGTAGTTCTTCTGTAATGTGATGGTTGTGTTTTTGTGCAACCCCGCATTATAGAAAATCCATGCTTTAGAGACAGCGCTTAATGTGTTGGTGATGTAATCGCATTGCAGTCAACACATGTATAAAAAGTTCATGCTTTAGAAACAGTGTCCCCAATTCGTCAATGGCATTACAGTGAATTCATATTAACAAAACGTGTTATAGTAGAACAACCTGTACAGAAGTCTATTCCTGATGAAGGGCTTTTGCCCATAACATCAATTTTCCTGCTCCTCGGATGCTGCCTGACCTGCTGTGCTTTTCCAATACCACGCTGTTGACTCAAATCTCTAGCATCTGCAGTACTCATTTTTGCCCTGTACAGAAGTCTATGTCTGACAGTCATAAAACTTTGTGGGCGGTACAGTGGCATAGTAGTTAGCATTGCTGCCTCACAGCGCCAGAGACCCGGGTTCAATTCCCGCCTCAGGCAACTGACTGTGTGGAGTTTGCACGTTCTCCCCGTGTCTGCGTGGGTTTCCTCCAGGTGCTCCGGTTTCCTCCCGCAGTCCAAAGATGTGCAGGTCAGGTGAATTGGCCATGCTAAATTGCCAATAGTGGTAGGTAAGGGGTAAATGTAGGGGTATGGGTGGGTTGCGCTTCGGCGGGTCGGTGTGGACTTGTTGGGCCGAAGGGCCTGTTTCCACACTGTAATGTAATCTGTAAATTAGGCGCTGCGTTTTCCAAGATGAGGGCAGAGTGTAATGTTTTAACAGCAGATAAGTGGTAGATTGTGTGCAGGTTAATCAGTTGTACTGATACTAATAGATATGTTGGAGTCCTGTTCCCTCAATTCCATTTTTCTTTAAACAATCTATTAATCAGGACTGAGTTTGATTCACTCAGTTGACTGGATGGCTGGTTTGCGATGTAGAATAATGCTAACAGCATGGGCTCAGTTCTCACATTGGCGGAAGTTACCATCGAGCGTGACCTACCAGTTGATCAATCTGGCGTGTTTCTCAACCCCATTCTCCTGTCTGCTGCCTTGATCCCCTTACTAATCAATAACCTATCTACCTCCATCACTCAATAGCTTTGCCTGCACAGTCCTCTGCAGCAGTAAGTTCTACACACTTACCACCCTCTGGCTGAAGGCATTTGTCCTCACCTCAGTTCTAAAGCATTGGCTCTTCACTGTGAGGCAGTGCCCTTGGGTCCTAGTCTCTTTGACTACTGGAAACATCTTCTCCACGTCCACTCTATCCAGGCCTCTCAGTTTTCAATAAGTCTCAATCAGACTGTCCCATCATCCTTTAATTACACAGATTTGCCTACAATGGTGTCACTACAATTTTGGTACAGGTAGGGAGGGGTTGGTGTGGTGGAGTGTCACTGGGCTAGTGCCCAGGATAATGTTTTGGGGACATAGGTTCAAATGCCACCATGGCAGATGGGGAAATTTGAATTCAATAAAAATGACAAATGGCAAATGACAAATGACAACCATGTAATCGTCGTTGATTGTAAAAAAACAAATCCATCTGGTTCACTAATGTCTTTCAGGGAAAGAAATCTGTCATCCTTACTTGGTCTGGCCTGCATATGACTCCAGACCCATAGTAATGTGGTTGACGCTCAACTGCCCAGTAGGCAATAAATGATGGCCTAGCCAGTGAGGCACACATTCCATGAACAAATGAAAAAAACAAGGGTGTTTACAGACACCATTGTAGCTTGCCTAAATACCAAGTAGGAACTGAGACTGAAATAAGCCCAGGCAGATGAGTTAGTTTTATGTTTTTTCTCACCCTGTGGGAAAGGACAAGAAGTTCAGAGTCTTTCATGTCCAGGGTTTCTTCCCTGTTCCACCACTCCACTCGCTTGACTGATTTTTGTTCCATGTACTTTAGATGGCATCCTACCATCTGAGTGATACTTGCATGCCAAATACAGCTAGAGTCATAGAATCCCTACAGTGTGGAAGCATGCCACTCAGCCCATCAAACCCACACTGCCGGTCCGGAAAGCATCCCACCAGACCCACACCCATCCCTGTAACCCTGCATTTCCCAAGGCTAATCTAGCTAGCCTGCACAACCCTGGGCACTACTGGGCAATTTAGCATGGTCAATCCACCTAACCTGCACATCTTTGCACTGTGGGAGGAAACTGGAGCACCCAGAGGAAACCCACGCAGATGATGGGAGAATGTACAAAGGTGCCTGAGGCTGGAATCGAACCCAGGTCCCTGATGCTGCGAGGCAGCAGTACTAACCTCTGAGCCATCGTGCCACCAGAGAGCCAAGGTCGCCCCGGTCTCATGTTGCTGAGGGCTAGATCCTACCTGCTTAATTGACGGTGGAGTCAAAATCGAGCTTGGATTGTCAGCAGGCTATTTCACAGTGTGTCACAGCTGAATCATGTTGCTGCTGTCACTGAGGTACTTACACATGCACTTCCAGCAGGAAGTCGCAGACTGGAAATCCTGACAGATTTTCTGTTATTGAAGCTGACTCCCAACTGGCACGTTTTCTATTGGCCAGGGCTTGAAATGTCACTTCTGCTACTAAACTCTGAACCATCTCAGAAGAGACTTCTTATAAGTTTTAATGTTCTTATGTTTTATTAAAGAGTGTAAAAATATTTGGATTGTGTGGTTTTGCAAAATTGTCCAGGTGGATTGTATAGTTTTACAAAATTCTCCAGGTACAAAGTGCAATCAACTAAGTTTTGTTATATCAAAGCTTTCAAACAAAACTTATTTCAGTCAACAAATACAGAGAATTGGGCAGCAGGAAGAGGCCAACTGGTTCTCCAAATCTGATTCTCACTCGTGATGGCTGTAGCATCTTGATGAGATGTTTCCTGACCATTGTCCCAGTAAATGGCAACAAATTATGATGCATGCATACTTGAGCTGGAATGACTGAAAGTATCTTTATGTTAACATTTGTTCAGCAAAGATCACTGAAAAGCTGCATTTGAGAACCAGGCCTGTCATTTCCACTGTCAATCCTGGCTTTCTTATCCTTGTAGCAGAATCAAACACCCACAAGAATGTAAATTTGCAGTTCTGCTGCCAGGATAAGGGGTGCGGCCCTTCCAGACACAAGCCAAATGAAATAAACACAGGCACAAAAGTGCATAGAGAGAATGCAAAAGTGAACTTTCTGCTGCTGTACTAATCCTGAATGATCCATGGAATGGAAAGGCTGGGATCATTGTATCAGCAAGTCATTCTGTTAAACTTGTGTTATTTCCAACTGCATGCCTGAGCTACTGGATGTGACTAATTGCTTCCTCTTGTCTGATTATTGCACTAAGAATAACTCAGTCACATTGATCTTTTGTGACCTTTGTCACATGATGGTATGAAGTAAAATAGGAGTTTAAAAGGGGAAGCTGCCATAGGAAGAGATTCAGTTAGCCTTTCTCAGTTCAACTTATTGTCATTTGTCCTCTTGTCAACTTTCAGATTTTAAAAGTATTTTTAGAAATAACAAATATTTTAGATATCACACTTCTTTTCTGGTTTGAAATCATTAGCTATTTGAAGCTGAATAGTAAGACTGTAAATGTATCAGCCAGCTTTTGTAAGGACTTCCCCAAATTTTACCCTCTTGAAACTTGAGATAATGTTAAACTCTATTATTAGTATCTTAACCCAGAGCAAGTCTGGTTCCCCGACCACCCTCTGATTGCTGACTTACATTGGCTCCCAGTCTAGCAATATCTTGAGTTTAAAATTCGCATCCTTCTTATAAATCTCTTCATAGCCTTGCCCCGACTTCTCTCTGCAATCTCGTCCAGCTCCACAGTGCTCAAAGAAATCTGCACTCCTGCAGCTCAGTCTCTTATGCATCCCCAATTTTAATTGCTGCAGCTTAGTTAGCTGTACCTTCATTTTGACTAGGCCCCAAGCTCCCTATCCCTCTCTAGCTTGCATTCTCCTTTAAGGCACTTCTTAAACTTCACCTATTTGAGCAAGTTTCTTTCACTTGACCTGATGTTTACTGTGGCATGACATCATATTTTGTATTATAATGCTGTTGTAAAATGTGTTGGGCAGACGATCTTGGCACAGTGGTGGTATTGCTGCCTCTGGGATGGAAGTTCTGGATTTGATGCTATGACTTGATAGGCATTGAAAGCGCACTGAAATGCGGTAAACATGTTGATTATCTGCCTTTAAATCCTTCCATTAGATCAATGGCAACCAGTAGGGGCAGGAGAGTCCATTGGTCTGCCAACTTGCAGAATGAAATGGCAGCCTGTCTAACACCTTGCCCATAAAATCCATGGTCCAACCCTTAGGAACTGGAGAAAAGATAGACAGACAGAAGTGCCTGGGAATGATTCATTATGTTAAAGTTGTGATGTAAGTACAAATTGTTGAACATGGGGCTAGGAACCTGATCACTCTGCTCTGCTTTTGGGTATATGTTCCTACTCTATACCAAAAGTCTACCACCTACCATCTTAAATTACAGATATGATGTAAAATACAGGTATCCCCTGCTTTTCGAATCCTTGCTTTATGCAATTTTGCTTTTACGAAAGAGCTACGTTAGTACCTGTTTTCGTGAATCTGAAGAGGATTTTCGCTTTTACGTAAAATGGTGAAACTCTTTCCCATTTAAATCACACACCTTTGCTTTACACCATTTTCAGCTTGTGGAAGGTTCCCTGGAAATGCTCTACTTTTGGATAGTGGGGGCTACCTGAATATAAATGAGTCCTGTGCTAGTTATAGGAATCCATTTTGTGAAATGGGTTTGCACCAATACCTGATTCCCCATGTGACAAGTATTACCGACCAATCATGGCACTAGTATCTTTGAAACTGATCATTGGCTTCACCCACGTTTGGCTACTGGTTTGTCCTATTAGCTGGCTAACTTCTGTGCCTTCTCCTTGAAAAGTTTCTCTGTTGTACAATTGATTTATAAAGTTTTGTTAGGCCTGTCGTTGGTGCACTATGTTGGGAACATGTTTCATCCTGGGAAAAATTAACAGGAGCCTATTTCATGGAGTCAGTGCCACTCTCCTGACACTGCAGTTCATTACCTCTACTGCTCTGTGGAAGACTGAGGGAGTGAAGTGATGGTCTTTCGGGTCCTCTCCATGATATCCTTTCAACATTGCAGCCACATCTTTGGAACTATACTTCTGGCATTGACATCAGAGACATCTTAATGTTATAGGTTGCTGAAGAGTTATAGTGTGTAGTAGAAACCAAGCTTCCAGTTTTATGCTTAGTTAGTTTCATTGTGCGTTTTTGGTTTTAGTAATTAGCCTGACCATTCATAAAGTATGGAGTGTGAAAGCGGTCAGGACTGCTACTCCAGATTGCCATCTAGGGAGCTGAAATGAATAGTGCACATGTTTGTAAAGCTGAAGAAAAATTTGATCTTGGCTAGATGAGCCTGGGTAATTGAATGCCTGTTCACCTTGTACATTCTGAAGAATAAATGACAGAGGACAAAGTTGAAAGAAAGAACTTGCCTATCATGCATCCCAAAATACTTCACAGCCAATGTAACTTTTCTGAATATTAGCCACCAGTACAATGTAGGGAAAGCGTGGCTACTCTAATAGACTCAAACTCCACATTGAGTTTAGTCATGGGCATGTTTATGGGGAATGTGTGAACCGAAAGCAGTGTTTTCTCCAAACCTCTGAGCAGAATGCTTTGACTAATGTTGACTTGGATCTATAGTGGCTGAGAGAAGTTGTGTGTGAAGATAAGGGGATTTTAAATAGAGCATTGACACTTTTTCAACAAACCATATGTTCAGCAGAGAAAAGTTGATAAGATGAAAGTGTCCAATGACTCAATGAAATTGAGGAAGTCAAACTGTAAACTATTCCAAACATTGACAGTTCTTTTGGATAAGGGTAAAAAGAGGTAAAAACTGTCCTCGGATGCTGCCTGAATTGCTGTGCTCTTCCAGCACCACTGATCCAGTTCTTTTGGATATACAGTCCTTAACATTCAAAAAAATGAACCAGGCAACCAGTGTGTTCAAATATATTATTTTCTTTGGAATTATACAGCCCATTTTAATAAGATGAATCATCTGGTCTGTCCTCAGAGTATTGTGAAGACCCGAGGCTTCCATGAACTTTCTGACCTTGCCTTGCTTGCTATTCTGCAGAGCGACATGCTGACTATCGATGAACCGGATTTAATTAACTTTGTCAGAGAATGGGCTCATGTTAACTCAGTAAGTCTAGACGTGTGAAATCTGGCTTAAATCCATTGATACCATCACTAAATTGTGTCCTGTGAAAATAAATCTGTGTATTATAGATCTAGTGTGTGAGATTCAAATCTAAATTACTGTACTTTTTTATATGTGTATATTTTCACAACGTAAACTAAAATTAGTGCAAGGGTTAAAGGGAGCACGTTTCAAAGTGTTAACATCTGAATGCATTTATCTGAACTTTTCAGAGAGAAGTGTGAAACTCTAATCCATCAGATACTTATGTACTTGTACAAAATTACTATATAGAGTGGGGAGTTAAACATATGGTTCGCATTCTGCTGTCCCAAGTCTCCTCGACACGCCTTCTATTAGGTAACAAGAACCTTGTTTTTTAAATATCATTTGTAATATTGGAATACCTTTCTCCTGACATCATACTGTCACTGCTCTCCCCATTTCCACGAGCACAAAACTGACACTCGGTCAGCAATGGTCGGAGACAGAACTGGTTGAGGGGGCGAGGGGACAGAGTGACCAGAAACAATAGGGTAAGTGGTTAGAATTCCAAGGGGAAAGAGTTCAAGGGATTGAACCACAGAGGAAGAATGAGGAAGTGGTAGTGGGGTGTTGGAGTGTGGTAGTTCATTGTTGCTGGGGGATCAGGATAAAGGGAGCAAAGATTGAGGTGACAGGGGACTGGTGTTGGGGAAGGATTGACAGGGAGAGCATAGTGGGACTAGGGCATATCAGTGAGTAGGAGACTGGTGAACAAATGTTAGGAGATGGCCTGGAGGTTTTAGGCTTGGAATTAGGGCTTGGGAATGGGGTCTGAAGAGAAAGGAGGAGGTTAAGGAATGGGATTTAAGAAACTGAAGCAAGGGTCATAGAATCATAGAGATGTCCAACCCGTCCATGCCGACCAGATATCCCAACCCAATCTAGTCCCACCTGCCAGCACCTGGCCCATATCCCTCCAAACTCTTCCTATTCATGTACACATCCAAATGCCTTTTAAATGTTGCAATTGTACCAGCCTCCACCACTTTTTCTGGTAGCTCATTCCATACACGTACCACCGTCTGCATGAAAAGGTAGCCCCTTAGGTCTCGTTTTTATCTTTCCCCTCTCACCTAAACCTATGCCGTCTAGTTCTGGAACTCCCCCAACCCAGGGAAAAGAATTTATCTATTTATCCATACGTGCCCCTAAGGAAGTCAGAGGAAAACAATGTATCATGCAGTTTGAAGTTCAGTAGATGTAGAAGAGAGGACTGGGAAATGGGATGGGATTGTGTGCGCATAGGACTCTACTCCTTTCAGAGAATTGAGTTCAGCTGCAATGTAGTGAGTCAAAGTGGTGCCTTACTTGAACTGATGCTGCTAGTTGCTCACAATATTATTAATCCAGCAGTGTGGAGATAGGCTCTTTGGCCCCAACTGGTCCATGCTGACCAAAATGTCCATCTACGTTAACCCCATTTCCCTACACTTGGCCTGTATCCTTCTAATTATTAACTTGCAAGCACCAAGGGCAGTGAAATGAAGAAGGGTTGAGTACAAACTGGCAGTGGCCCACTACTACACTGAAGCCAGGGCAAGCAAATCTACTTCTCCATGCTCAACAGAAAGGGTGTTAAATAAACTTTCCTTATCATGTGTTCTTGACTTAAGACCCACAATAAAATGCTTGCAAGATGCATGCTTCACCTAGTTTTGCACAGGTTTTGAAATAGGATTAGGACCTATCTTTGCATATTTACATAATGTAATTACTGAGTTCAGGCTGCTGCCAGATACACCTAGAAATAGTGAGTGTCAACATGGTGCCTGCAATGTTGCCAGGGCAGATCATGCACATCTCTAAATTGGCATATGTTGCAACTAGTTTACGTTTTCAAAATAGGCAAAAATGCAATCCATTTTCTGCCCGAAATATCTTCAATTGAATGTGATGGAAGCCCAAGTGCCAAGATATTAGATCAAGCCCACTATGTATCCTGAATCTGGCATCACTGTTTTATAGCATTAAAGCCAGGATAAAAATCCCCTTTGCCCCTCTAAAATCCATGACAGAGTGTAAACTACACTGTAATGTTCTATGATATTTGCAAAATTGGTAAGGGCAGCCGACTACACCTCCAGGATATCAAGTTAGAAAATGTCTGCTTTGTCCTAGATCAAGCTAAAGGATATCCTCTTTTGCCATTTTTAATTTCCAACATAGGTAGTTCTGGACAAACCGGTACCTGAAATAGCAAAGGACGTTATCTGTGAACTGCGGCTTTTCCTGTTGAGCCCTGAAGAATTGACAATTCTAGAAGCTGAAAACAAGAAAGATAACCTCATTCCTGTAAGTTTATCCTGCAGGTTTGTTAAAGAGATTGCACTTTAATGGGGAGAAAGAACAAACCTTTATATTTGTGCTTGTGAAGACATAAATAATGACATAAAACATTTGAAATACATTCATTTGTGATGAGTAAATCACAATAGAAGTGATATAACCACTCTGCCAATGACGGACTGTTTTTTGCATCCAGCAAGCAGATGCCACAAGCAGATATTTAAGTGGTTGTATCTTTCATTCCCATCCAGGCTGATAACCCTACAGCCATTTAATGTCCATTGAGACATTCATTATCTTGAGTTAAGAGTCCCTCCCAAGTTTCATTTCACCATCTGGCTGGTCTGCAGCTCTTATAACAAATTTCCTGTCCCCATGATGCCCGTGGGAGGAGAGGCCACCATTGGGACTACATTCAGCCTCCAATTCATTCCCTGGAGCAGAATGCAAGGTATGTGGGGCAGTGGGATATGATCAGATCCAGGCTGGCATGCACTGGCATGAGGGATCTGGACTGGGAAAGGTCAGTGGTAGGCGGGTAAGAGTGGTGTTATTTGGAGTTTGAAATGGCGTGAGGGTTTGGTGAAATTCCGAGTCAAGACAACAGGTCCACCTCCCCAATTTCCCTCTAGAGCCCAAGCAGTATTATTTGGCGTATTTCCGATTCATCTCCCACCTCAGCCTCTCACCAATGAGAGAGAAACAAAGGCAGTCCTTAACTGCCTTAACTGACCATTTAAGGAACTTTAATTGGCATAGTTATTGGTCTGTGGCCTAAATCCTCTCCCTATCCCATTGTTCGTAAAATTGCAGCAGGTACAGGGGCAAGAGGATAAGTGGTAGGGAAGGATCAGTCGCCATCTTATGGTCCTTTCACTTGCCAATTCCCTGCAGGGGAATGTAAGATTCTACCCAGTATTTCAAAACCAAATTGCAGAATCAATTGAACGAATCTTCAGGTCACCTTTTGCAAATCACAAGAGCCTTAAAATAAAGTCTCCTCTGAAATGACTCAGTACTTATGCATGAAAAAAGTTGTGTGACATTTTTAATGAAAACTTTGGTCGCAGGATAAGCCCTAAGTAACAAGTTATTTCGGGGTGATTGTTTTAAATATGACCATTTATAGAATTGCTCTGTGGAGTCCTGTGCATGTTCCATTTTAGCCTTTAAACTATGGCTGTTCTGTTTATGTAACAAATACTTGGCAGAGGGTGAAAGCAGATGCCTGCCTGATCAAATTGACAGCTTTACAAAGAGGCAGACAGAGCTTTAAGAGGCTCCCATGATTAAACCACCCCCCCCCCAGTATAGTAGAAACAAGTTGGCATCACTGAATTAGAGATTAAATAAAAACCCACAGAGGTGCCTGGAAGTGGAATGATGTTTAAAACAAACCTAAATTGTTTTTAAAAAAGATTCAGCTGGGGGTCAGTGCTGTCCCTTTTCATTACTAAAGATGCACAAATGCTTTTCTGCACAAAGCTGAAAATGTGTTGAGTTCCTGATTGAGTTTCCATAAAATTTTAGAAGTATCTGTTCCAGCACAGCATTATAGACCTTTTGCAGGGAAGATGATTTCTCATGTAATCTGAGCCCAGGGACTGCATTAAGATGACTCACCATGCAGTCCTTGCTAGTGTGTGGGTACCATCCAATCTCTATCACATCTTTACTTCAGTTTAAAATCACAATCTCTACATAAATTGAAGCAGATCAGTCTGGCTGGTTTTTGTGAGCAGATTATAGTTTGGAAAGTATAACATTTCTGGACATAGAGTTCAGTACTTGAAAAATTTTCTTTCCATATTTAACTTATTTCCTTTTCACCTTGGCCTCACCAATTCATCCGTGTTCTTCTGACGCTTATCTTTCTTTCAGTATTTGACTTTTTTCCTTCTCATTCCAAATAGAAGCTTGCACTAAGATATCATTTTATTTCCTTTTCTCAGCCTCTGCAGTGCATGATTCATTACTCTTCATGATCTCCAGTTATGTCTCTTAGGCAAAGAGTTCCACAGGCCCCTTCTCTCTCTGGGTGAACAAATTTCTTCTCTTCTTTGATTCTGCCCTCCTGACCTTTCTCACCCTATGTAAATACTCCCACCGTGGTCAACCATTTGCATCACATCTCCTCCCCTTAGCTCTGCAGTGCTGATTATAAGCAAGACTGTCCCTGAACATTGTTTGGAAAGTTTGACGACCCTCAACCTACAGCTTCCAATCCCACTTCATTTTGCATCTATCCTTGGAAAATGCTTGCACACAAATGCACTAACACACTGCCAACTGGGTATTCATTGGCCTTCAATTTGCTACATTACTCCTGTGACTTCATCCCTCCCGAACATTTATCTTCAATGTCCTTGTCCCCAGTAAAACATAGATGAAAAATGGGAACAGGAGTTGGTCATTCAGCACTTCAAGACTGGTCTGCCATTCAATGCGACCTTGGCTGATCATCTAATTCAGCACCGTGTTCCTGCTATTTCCCCACACCCTTTGATCCCTTTAGCCATAAGAGCTATACCTAACTTGTTCTTGAAAACATTCAGTGTTTTGGTCTCAACTGCTTTCTTAGGCAAAGAGTTCCACAGGCCCCTTCTCTCTCTGGGTGAACAAATTTCTTCTGTCAGTCCTAAATGGTCTACCCCACATCCTGAAACTGTGACCCTCGTGCTGGAATTCTATTTGTGAAATATAGCTGCAAAATGACATCTGTGACAGAGAAAATATACAAAAGAGGAAACCTGAGTAGAATGTAAGAAGCAGAAAGTTATCGAGTCATCGAGATGTACAGCACGGAAACAGACCCTTTGGTCCAACCCGTCCATGCCGACCAGATATCCCAACCCAATCTAGTCCCACCTGCCAGCACCCGTGCATATCCCTCCAAACCCTTCCTATTCATATACCCATCCAAATGCCTTTTAAATGTTGCAATCGTACAAGCCTCCACCACTTCCTCTGGCAGCTCATTCCATTCACATACAACCATCTGTGTGAAAAAGTTGCCCCTTATGTCTCTTTTATATCCTTCCCCTCTCACCCTAAACCTATGCCCTCTAGTTCTGAACTCCCCCACCCAGGGAAATTACTTTGTCTATTTATCCTATCCATGCCTCTCATGATTTTGTAGACCCCTATAAGGTCACCCCTTAGCCTCCGACGCTCTAGGGAAAACAGCCCTAGCCTATTCAACCTCTCCCTATAGCTCAAATCCTCCAACCCTGGCAACATCCTTGCCAATCTTTTCTGAACCCTTTCAAGTTTCACAACATCCTTCCGATAGGTAGGAAACCAGAATTCCAAAAGTGGCTTAACCAATGCCCTGTAGAGCCGCAACATGACCTCCTAACTCCTGTACTGAATACTCTGACCAATAAAGGAAAGCATACCAAACGCCTCCTTCACTATCCTATCTACCTGTGACTCTACTTTCAAGGAGCTATGGACCTGCACTCCAAGGTCTCTTTGTTCAGCAATACTCCCTAGGACCTTACCATTAAGTGTATAAGTCCTGCTCTGATTTGCTTTCCCAAAATGCAGCACCTCTCATTTATCTAAATTAAATTCCACCTGCCACTGCTCAGCCCATTGGATCATCTGATCAAGATCCCGTTGTAATCTGAGGTAACCTTATTCACTGTTAGGGGGAACCTGAAAATTTTGTTTTACAGGGAAGACCTGTGTACATTGGATCAACAGATGGTCATCATTATGAAGCTGTAGTCTATCTAACTTGTTTATTAAGACAGTGATAGACAAGCATGACAAAACTTATAGTTCTGAGGAAGGGTCACTCAACCTGAAATGTTAACTGATTTCTCTCCACAGATGCGGCCAGACCTCAGCGGTGTAGAGGTCGGTGCGCCAAACTACTACCGCGCCTCCCTTGTCTGCTGGTTTGATAGTGAGGTTGGGGTTGCAACGGAGTGAGTGGAGGGCTGCGCGTTCCGAGGGTGAGAGGTTGGAGTGCGTGAGAGGGGTGGGGGAGTTCAGGTGGCGGTTAATATCACGGCGGCAGTTGGGTGTAGAGGTCGGTGCGCCAAACTACTACCGCGTCATCCCCCATCACGAAGGACTCAAAGCCCTCCGCTTCTTTCTTTCCCGCCGTACCGACCAGTACCCTTCCACTGACACCCTCCTTCGACTGACTGAACTGGTCCTCACCCTGAACAACTTCTCTTTCCAATCCTCCCACTTCCTCCAAACGAAAGGAGTAGCCATGGGCACCCGCATGGGCCCCAGCTATGCCTGCCTCTTCGTAGGATATGTGGAACAATCCATCTTCCGCAACTACACTGGCCCCAACCCCCACCTTTTCCTCCGCTACATCGATGACTGTATCGGCGCCGCCTCATGCTCCCACGAGGAGGTTGAACAGTTCATCCACTTCACCAACACCTTCCACCCCGACCTCAAATTCACCTGGACAGTCTCAGATTCCTCCCTCCCCTTCCTCGACCTTTCTATTTCTATCTCAGGCGACCGAATCAACACGGACATCTACTACAAACCGACCGACTCCCACAGCTACCTGGACTACACCTCCTCCCATCCTGCCCCCTGTAAAAACGCCATCCCATTCTCCCAATTCCTTCGACTCCGCCGCATCTGCTCCCAGGAGGACCAGTTCCAAAAACGCACATCCCAGATGGCCTCCTTCTTCAAGAACCGCAATTTCCCCCCCGACGTGGTCGATGATGCCCTCCACCGCATCTCTTCCACTTCCCGATCCTCCGCCCTTGAACCCCGCCCCTACAACCGCCACCAGGACAGAACCCCACTGGTCCTCACCTACCACCCCACTAACCTCCATGTACAGCGCATCATCCGCCGTCATTTCCGCCACCTCCAAACGGACCCCACCACCAAGGATATATTTCCCTCCCCTCCCCTATCAGCATTCCGTAAAGACCACTCCCTCCGTGACTCCCTCGTCAGATCCACACCCCCCACCAACCCAACCTCCACTCCCGGCACCTTCCCCTGCAACCGCATGAGGTGCAAGACTTGCGCCCACACCTCCCCCCTCACCTCCCTCCAAGGCCCCAAAGGAAACTTCCATATCCGCCACAGATTCACCTGTACCTCCACACATATCATCTATTGCATCCTTTGCACCCGATGTGGCCTCCTCTATATTGGGGAGACAGGCCGCCTACTTGCATGGCGTTTCAGAGAACACCTCTGGGACACCCGGACCAACCAACCCAACCACCCTGTAGCTCAACATTTCAATTCCCCTCCCACTCCACCAAGGATATGCAGGTCTTTGGACTCCTCCATCGTCAGACCACAGCGAAACGACGGTTAGAGGAAGAACGCCTCATCTTCCGGCTAGGAACCCTCCAACCACAAGGGATGAACTCGGATTTCACCAGTTTCCTCATTTCCCCTCCCCCCACCCTGTCTCAGTCAAATCCATCAAATTCAGCACCGCCTTCCTAACCTGCAATCTTCTTCCCGACCTCTCCGCCCCCATCCCAGTCTGACCTATCACCCTCACCTTGACCTCTTTCCACCTATCACATTTCCGACGCCCCTCCCCCAAGTCCCTCCTCCCTATCTTTTATCTTAGCCTGCTGGACCAACTTTCCTCATTCCTGAAGAAGGGCTAATGCCCGAAACGTCGATTCTCCTGTTCCCTAGATGCTGCCTGACCTGCTGCGCTTTTCCAGCAACACATTTCCATCTCCTAAAATACTGAAGCAATCAATGTTCAAATGCAACAAGATCTGGACAATATCCAGGTTTGGGCTGACAAGTGGCAAGTAACATTCACACCACACAAATGTTAGGCTATGACCATCACCAATGAGAGATAATCTAACCACCACCTCTCAACATTCAATGGTGTTACCATCACTGAATCCCTTACTATCAGCATCATTGGGGTTGCCATTGACCAAAAACTCAACTGGACTCACCACATAAACACAATGGCCACAAGAGCAGGTCAGATGCTAGGAATATGGCAGTGATTAACTCACTGCTTGATTTCCCAAAGTCTGTCCACCATCAACAAGGCACAAGTCAGGAGTGCGATGGAATATTCCTCACTTGCCTGCATGGGTGCAGCACCAGCAACACTTACAAAGCTTGACACTATCCAGGACAAAATAGTACGCTTGATTGCATCACATCCACAAATATCCGCTCCCTTTAACGCCAATGCTCAGTAGCAGCAGTATGTACTATTGACGAGGTTCCCTGCAGAAATTCACCAAAGATTCCTAGACAGCACCTACCAAACCCACAACAACGTCCAGCTAGAAGCACAAGGGAAGACATACGTGGGAACACCTTCATTTAAAAAAAAAAGGAGGAAAAGCATTGAACTAATGTTGTTTCATCTTGTATTGCATGTTGTTTATTTGTAAAATGTTTGCTATGTCTCAGGAGTTTCAGCTAGTGAAATAGGTTAACATATATTCCTTAAACCTCTTGGAATAGATTTGAGTCTGGCAGAGAATGGTGAGATGGTGTTTTAAAGGATCCTCTATGAAATGGGGTACATCAACCCACTTCCAATGTAACAAATATTCACACAGGGCTTTGTTCCTTACAGACAAAAGAGCTGTGTCCCCACATTGCATCTTTTCTTTAAATTATAGACTTTGGAGATGGCCAATCTCTGCAGCATTCCCATGGCAATGCCTAGGTCACTTGGAATGGCCTGCCTCTTTTGAATTTAATCAGTTAACTAAGTCACTTGGCAGTTCCTGTAGTATCTCCACGCCAATCATATTTCCCAGTAAGCAGCACCCTGTTCCTACAACATGTAAATTATTGCTTTCTTCCAGAATAGTTTTTTTCTTCCATTTTAGACAGTTGAATGCAAGATAAAATGTTTTGATTTCAAGTCTCTTTTTAGAAGAGTTTAAATTTTTTTGCAAATTACCAAGTCCATAAAGTGTTTAGTATGGGAATTGGAAAGAAAATGTTTTTATCATGTAATCTGTGAGTAATATTTCCCTGTATAAGGCGATGCTACATTGATCATAAAAACACACAACACCAGGTTATAATTCATCAGGTGATAGTTCGGAGCGTCGTTCCGAAAGCTAGTGTGCTTCCAATTAAACCTGTTGGACTATAACCTGGTGTTGTGTGATTTTTAACTTTGTACACCCCAGTCCAACACCGGCATCTTCAAATCTTGATCAGAAAAGACATGGTTAGCCCATACTTGTCTCTTAAGAGGCAAAGTTCACCATTTACATAGTTAAGCAACAAACAAGGCACCAGATAATATCAAGCTAAAAGAAAAGGCTTATACAAATGCAATGAATGATATAAATCCTGCAGACTGGGAGGGTTATAAATAGCACAAAGTGAATAGATAAATTGTGAAGAATGCAAACAAAGTTATGAAAAAACTTCAAAGGGATATTAAAGTTAATGACAAATGTTTAATAAATATTTTAACAGAAGGAGAGTGCGAAAACAGAATGTGGCTCATGAGGACAAATGCTGATGGAATACAATATACAGTGAGATTTTGTCAGACCTATTAAGTGAGTACTTTACATCCAGTTTCATAGATGAGGGAGAAGAAAGTTGAAATATTTTCATAATGTTGAGACTGGAGCTGTGAAGGAGAATAAAGGAATGCAGAATATAGCCTTTCTTTTAGAGGTTTATAGAAACAAGAATAGGGTAAATAGACAAGGTCTTTTCCCTGTGTTAGGGGAGTCCAGAACTACTAGGCATAGGTTTCGGGTGAGAGGGGAAAGATTTAAAAGGGACCTAAGGGGCAACCTTTTCATGTAGAGGGTGGTGTGTGTATGGAATGAGCTCCCAGAGGAAGTGGTGGAGGCTGATATTATTACAACATTGAAAACTCATCTGGATGGGGATTTGAATAGATTAGGTTCCCGACTGTGTGGAAACAGACCCTTCAGCCCAACAAGTCCACACCGACCCTCCAAGGAGTAACCCACCTCGACACATTTCCCTCTGACTAATGCACCTAACATTATGGGCAATTTAGCATGGCCAATTTACCTGATCTCCACATTTTTGGACTGTGGGAGGAAACTGGAGCACCTGGAGGAAACCCACGCAGACACAGGGAGAATGTGCAAACTCCACACAGACAGTAGCCCCAGGCTGAAATTGAACCTGGGTCCCTGGCGCTGTGAGGCAGCAGTGCTAACCACTGAGCCACCGTGCCGCCAAATAGGAAAGGTTTGGAGGAATATGGGACAACTGCTAGCAAATGGGACTGGATTAATTTAGGATATCTGGTCAGCATGGATGAGTTGTACCAAAGGATCTGTTTCCATGCTGTACATCTCTATGACTCTATGACAGTAAAATCTAGTGCTGAGATTAAAAAAAAGATCAGCAGCAGAGAACAGCGGGAGCTGGGCGGAAGTGAGGTCGGAGCACAGAGGCTGTTGGGAAGGTTAGTGAGTTCTATTTAAGTAGGTATATTCTAGGCCCCATTCCTACACAACGGGTCCTCCCTACCACCCTCCTCCTCTGACCTAATTTAAGAGTCCATAGACTTGCAGCAAAAAAAAAAGGGCGTCGAGGGAAGTGTCTGGCGAGAAAAGTGCGAGTCTGGCTCAGGAGTCTTCAGTGAAGAGGCTGAGTGAGGAGATTATGCCACACTTGAAGAGGGTGAAGACGTGACTGCCAAGCTGATTCAGTGTGCTGCGTGCACGATATGGGAGATCAGGGACACTGGTATCTCTGGCTCCTAAAGCTGTGAAAAGTGTGTACACATTCAACTTCTGAAGGGGCACATTGCAGCACTGAAGAAAGAACTAGATGACCTCAAGCTCATCTGAGAGAACGAGAATTTTCTGGACCGGACCTTTCAGCGAGGTCATTACGCCGAGCATACCAGAAAAAAGTAGAAGTGAGATGATGATGAGGAAGGAAGAGATGATTCAAGTACAAGAGACCCTGGGGGAAGTACGTCTTGTGAGCAGGTTGAATTTCTTGGAAACTGTTGAGACAGACGACACTGCCAGTCCAAGAGGCGGACAGGTCAGCCATTCGAAAATTGGCCTGGAGGCAGAGCCAAGGAGTCAGACATCATGCAGAGTCGTGATAATAGGGGACTCCATAATGCGAGGGAATGAAAGGGGTTTCTGCGGCAATGGGCAGGATTTGAGGATGGTATGTTGTTTTCCTGGTGCAAGGATCCAGGACATCACCGACAGAGTACAAGGACGAAGATGAAGAGCCAGAGGTGGTGGTGCATGTTGGTACAAATGATGTTGGGAAGTAGAGGAGGAACATTCTATAGCGGGACTTCAGAAAAACCACAAGAAGGCTGAAAAGCAGGACTTCCAGGGTGGTTATCTCCAGTTTGCTGCCAGTCCCTCGGGCTGGAGGGGGCAGGAACAGAGAGATAATGGACTTGAATGTGTGGCTGAGGAACTGGTGCAGGAAGCAAGGATTTAAATTCTTGGATCACTGGAGTATATTTTGCGGTAAGAATAAATTATACAACAGGGATGGGTTGCACCTTAATAGGTGGAGGACCAGCATTCTGTCAGGCAGGTTTGCCACTGCAACACAGGCGTGTTTAAACTAAGAAGTGGGGGGAAGGGACAATCTGAAAATTTAAAAAGGAAGTTAAAGGGAAAATGAGAATAAGAGAACTTAAGGAAAACAACAGAATCATTGGAGCAGAAAACTCAAGAAGGGTTCATACAGTATGGTCAAGTGAAATAGGGATTGGTCGGAAGGGTGAGGAGGGTAACAAATTAAAAATATTATATATGATTGCATGAAGCATAAGAAATAAGGTGGATGAGCTTGAGGCTCAGTTGGAAATTGGCAGGTACAATGTTGTGGGGATAACTGAGACGTGGTTTCAAGTGGACAGGGCCTGGGAAATGAATATTCAGGGCTATACGTGCTATTGATAGGACATACTGACGGGCAGAGGGAGTGGGATGGCCTGTTGGTGAGGAATGATAATCAGTCCCTTGCGAGGGGGGACATAGAATCAGGAGATGTAGAGTCAGTATGGATAGGGCTGAGAAATTCTAAGGGTAGAAAGACTCTAATGGGAGTTATCTATAGGCCCCCAAACAGTAGGGAGTGAGTTGAATAAGGAGTTGAAATTGGCCTGTCGCAAAGGTAGTACTACAGTTATTATGGGGAATTTCAACATGCAGGTAGACTGGGAGAATCAGGATGGTTCTGGACCCCAAGAAAGGGAGTGCCTCCCAGATGGATTCTTAGAACAGCTTGTACTGGAGCCTACCAGGGAGAAGGCAGTTCTGGATCTGGTCTTGTGCAATGAACCGGATTTGATCAGGGACCTCGAAGTAAAGGAGACATTAGATGGTAGTGACCATAATATGATAAGTTTTAATCTGCACTTTGAGAGGGAGAAGGGAGAATTGGAAGTGTCAGCATTGCAGTTGAACAAAGGGAACTATGGAGGTATGAGGGAAAACACCAGATGGCCTCCTTCTTTAGAGACCGCAATTTCCCTTCCCACGTGGTTTCCCTTCCCTCCAAAGCATCTCATCCACATCCCGCCCCCCCGCCCTCCAACCCCACCCCTCCAATCGTAACAAGGACAGAACATCCCTGGTCCTCACTTTCCACCCTACCAACCTTCGCATAATCCACATCATCCGCTGACATTTCCACCACCTCCAAACAGACCCCACCACCAGGGATATATTTCGCTCCCCACCCCTTTCCGCTTTCCGCCAAGACCGTTCCCTCCGGACTACCTGGTCAGGTCCATGCCCCCCCAACAAACCACCCTCCCCTGCCACTGCAGGAATTGCAAAACCTGCGCCCACACCTCCTCTCTCACCTCCATCCAAGGTCCCAAAGGAGCCTTCCACATCCATCAAAGTTTTACCTTCACATCCATCAATATCATTTATTGTATCCGTTGCTCCCGATGCGATCTCCTGTACATTGGGGAGACTGGATGCCTCCTTGCAGAGTGCTTTAGGGAACATCTCTGGGACACCCGCATCTGCCATGCATCCGTCCACTCACCTAGCCTGTCCAAGTCACCCTGTGGGTGGCACGGTGGCACAGTGGTTAGCACTGTTGCCTCACAGCGCCAGAGACCTGGGTTCAATTCATGCCTCAGGCGACTGACTGTGTGAAGTTTGCATGTTCTCCCCGTGTCTGCATGAGTTTCCTCCGGGTGCTCCGGTTTCCTCCCACAGTCCAAAGATGTGCAGGTCAGGTGAATTGGCCATGCTAAATTGCCCGTAGTGTTAGGTGTAGGGGTATGGGTGGGTTGCGCTTCAGCGGGTCGGTGTGGACTTGTTGGGCCGAAGGGCCTGTTTTCACACTGTAATGTAATCTAATCTAATCAACCCCATCGCCCCGTGGCCCAACATTTCAACTTCCCCTCCCATTCTACCGAGGACATGCAGGTCCTGGGCCTCCTCCACTGCTGCTCCCTCACCACCCGATGCCTGGAGGAAGAATCTTCCGCCTCGGAACACTTCAACCCCGGGGCATCCATGTGGACTTCACCAGTTTCCTCATTTTCCCCTCCCCCCACCTTATCCCAGTTCCAAACTTCCAGCTCAGCACTGTCCTCTCCCACCTATCCGCTCCACCCTCCTTTCTGACCAATCACCTTCATCCCCACCTCCATCCACCCATTGTACTCTTTGCTACCTTCCCCCACCCTCCTCTCTGACTTATCACCTCCATCCCCACCCCCATTCACCTATTGTACTCTTTGCTACCTTCTCCCCCCCCCCCCCCACACCTTTCAAGAAGGGAGTGAGAGGGAAAACAGGAAACTATAGGCCAGTTAGCCTGACGTCAGTGGGCGGAAAGATGCTGAAGTCAATTAGAAAAGATGAAATCATGACTCATTTGGATACAGTAGCAGGATAGGTCAGAGTCGGCATGGATTTACGAAAGGCAAATCACGCTTGACTAATCTTCTGGAATTTTTTGAGGATGTAACTATGAAGATGGACAAGGGAGAGCCAGTGGATGTAGTGTACCTGGACGTTCAGAAAGCCTTTGATTAAGTCCCATATAGGAGATTACTGAGCAAATTTAGGGCATATAGTATTGGGGGCAAAATACTGACTTGGTTTCAAAATTGGTTGACTAACAGGAAGCAAAGAGTAGTGATAAATGGGTCCCTTTCGGAATGGCAGGTGGTGACCAGTGGGGTATCACAAGATTAGGTGTTGCGACCACAATTGTTTATAATATGCATTAATGATATAGATGAAGGCATTAAAAGTGATATCAGCAAATTTGTTGATAACACAAGGTTGGGTGGCAGGGTGAAATGTGAGGAGGATGTTATGAGAACACAGGGTGACTTGGACAGGCGAGGTGAGTGGCAGATGCAGTTTAATGTGGATAAATGTGTGGTTATTCATTTTGGTGGCAAGAACAGGAAGGCAGATTACTGTCTAAATGAAGTCAAGTTAGGAAAAGGGGAAATACAACGAGATCTAGGTGTTCTTGTACATCAGTCATTGAAAGCAAGCATGCAGGTACAGCAGGCAGTGAAGAAAGCCAATGGCATTCTGGCCTTCTTAACAAGAGGAATTGAGAATAGGAGCAAAGAAGTCCTTCTGCAGCTGTACAGGGCCCTGGTGAGACTGCACCTTTGTGTGCAGTTTTGGTCTCCAAATTTGAGGAAGGACATTCTGGCTATTGAGAGAGTACAGCGTAGGCTCACAAGGTCAAATCCTGGAATGGCGGGACTATCATATGTTGAAAGATTGGAGTGACTGGACTTGTATACACTTGAGTTTAGAAGGATGAGAGGGAATCTGATCAAGACATATAAGATTATTAAAGGATTGGGCACTCTGGAAGCAGTAAGCATGTTTCTGCTAATGGGTGAGTTCAGAACCAGAGGACACAGTTTAAAAATAAGGGATAGGCCGTTTAGAACAGAGTTGAGGAGAAACTTATTCGCCCAGAGAGTGGTAGATATTTGGAATGCTCTTCCCCAGAAGGCAATGGAGGCTAGGTCTCTGGATACTTTCAAGAAAGAGATGGATAGAGCTCTTAAAGATGGTGGAATCAAGGTTATGGGGATAAGGCAGGAACAGGATACTGATTGTGGATGATCAGCCATGATCATAATGAATGGTGGTGCTGGCTCGAAGGACCGAATGGCCTACTCCTGCACCTATTGTCTATTGTCTAATAATTGTAAAATTAGAGTTTTCTTTACAGAAAAGATATCCCTTATTAGTGTTACAACACACTTGAAACCCCTATTCTTCACTTATACTACATTCTGTGCAGAATTTCAAGGTGGATTTTTTTGTTTCATTGAGCAGTATGGGCAATGGCAAGAAATGTGGGAAAAATACAGTAATGGAAAAATCAGATTCTGAATATTCAAATTCTGAATAATGTCTGAGTTTCTTCCCTAAGGGTTTAAATGCTGAATTCTAGCTGTAGCTAATGAGCAGAGATGACCTTCTCCCAAGCATTGTTGTATGAGGAAGCTCACCTATTTTCTGTGCTCCTTTTCAATTCTCCTCTCTTCTCTGAAAAAAATGAATGGTGCCGATTCCCGAATGAAAGTCAGGGCACTTACTTCATAGAACATAGAACAATACAGCACAGTACAGGGCCTTCAGCCCTCGTAAAACCATGAAACACTTGTTTCACATAAAACCGTGAGAATCTGGAACTCACTCCCTCAAAAGGCTGTTGGGCTAGTTGAAATATTTCTCAACCATTTCATGACATGCTGTTTAGGCGGATGGTATTTATCCTTCTTTATTATGCAGCAAATGATCTGAACACTTTCTCTATATCCATATTATTTTCTCACTTTCAAGGATTAGCAGAAAAACATGGAAGATTGTAATCAGCAACATAGAAAGATTGCCAAAAAACATACAGGAAAAGCTGAACTGTGACATGGAAGTAATTGATCAGTAAGTCTTTTGTTTAAACAAAAAGGACTGAACTTGATTAAAGCAGCAAAAGCACCTCCTAATTTCTCCCTTCTCCCCCCCCCCCCCCCCCCACCCACTCCTACTCCAGCAAACACACACATATACATACATAGAAGTAAATTGTAGATTTAATTATTCTGCAATTGGCAGCATGTAATTTTGATAATTCTGGAGACCTGAATTGCTGTCAAAATGATGTCACACTAATTACAGTCTCTGGATTAACATAGAACTGTGTTTACTGTGACTTGCTTTCAGATGCTGTTGAGAACACTTATATAAAGAGTTTTGGTGATTTTACCCTGGGATGAAAGTGCAGTTATATGCTGGGACTATAACTATGCCATAGTGATGGTTCTGTTACAGGTTTTGACTTTGCATTAGATAGATTTCCACGTTCAGTATATCAGTGGTCTTTCACATAAATGGACATCAAATCCCTTACAACTAGGAACTTACCTAGGCTGCTAATATCTAAATATACTATGTGATAATCAAAGGATGGGAACAATGAATCCTCATGTTGTATGAGCCAATTCTCGTAATCAACAACTTTCTGTAGTTATATTCATTTTATCGTCTAGTCCATGGGTTAATACATGCAAATGAATATAAGCTCATCATAAAATTCTGCCCCGATAGCTAATGGTTTTAGTTTGATTTGTTTTGCATATGGTATGTGAAAGAAAATAACATCAACTGTGAGCATTAATCAATCTAGTAATTATCCTTTTAACATAAAATGATAGAGGACAGTGTTTTTAGTCACTTGCTAAACAAAGATGTTACCATCCCCATAGACTGATAACTTTAGAAAAAAGATTACAATTTCCAGTGAACAATTTAAAGGGAATACGCAAGATTCCAAGTTTTAAGACTTCTAATGTACCAAACATACTAAAATCAACATCAGCTAAGGCTGCAGATGCTGTAAAATAGAAATTGCTGGTGAATGACAATAGGTCTGGCAGCATCTGTGGGACGCAACCGGAGTTAATATTTTCTCAAAACGTTAAGAATGCTTTCTTCCCACAAATATTGGCAGATCTGCTGGGTTTTACCAGCAATTTCTGTTTTTCTTACAGAAAAATACATCTCTTATTAGTGTTGCAATATACTTCAAAACCCTATACACTGTACTGCATTTATACTTTACGTTCTCTGCAGAATTTCATGGAGGAATTTTCTGTTTCATTGAGCAGTATGGGCCACGGCAAGAAATGTGGGAAAATGCAGTAATGGAAAAATCAGATTCTGAATATTCAAATTCTGAATGATGTCTCATTTTCTTCCCTAAGGGGTTAAATGCTGAATTCTGGCTGTAGCTAATGAGCAGAGATGACCTTCTCCCAAGTATTGTTGTATGAGGAAGCTCACCTCTTTTCTGTACAGCTCTCAATTCTCCTCTCTTCTCCTTTCCTCCTGAAAAAATGGATAGTGCCAATTCCTGAAATGAAAGTCAGGGCACTTACCTCATAAAGCATAGAACAGTGCAGCACAGTACGTGAATTCAGTCCTTGATATTGTGCCGGCCTTTATCCTATGTTAAGATCAGACTAACCTACAAACCCTTCATTATACTAACTTCCATGTGCCTATCCAAGCGTCACTTAAAAGTCTCTAATGGATCTGACTCTACTACCACTGCTAGAAGTGCATTCCACACACCCACCACTCTGAGTAAAGGTCCGACTTCTGATATCCCCCCCAAACCTTCCTCCAATTACCTTAAAAGTATGCCCCTCATAATAGACATTTCTGCCATGGGAAAAAATCTCTGGCTATCCACTCTATTTATGCCTCTCAACTTCTTGTATACCTTTATCAATTCACCTCTCATCCTTCTTTGTTCCAATGAGCTTCCTACCTCCCTCAACTTTTGTTCATAAGACATGCCCTCTAGTCCAGGCAGCATTCTGATAAATCTCCTCTGCACCCTCACTCATGCTTCCAAATCTTTCCTATAATGAGGCGACCAGAACTGAACACAATATTCCAAGTGTGGTCTAACCAGGACTTTACAGAGTCCCCCTGCTAATGAAAGCCAACTCACCATTTACCTTCTTAACAACCCTATCAACCTGACGGCAACTTTGAGGAATATATGGACACGGACTCCAAGATCCCTCTGTTCCTTCACACTGCCAAGAATCCTGACTTTAACTCTGTATTCTGCATTCAAATTCGACCGTCCAAAGTGAACGTTATCACACTTTTCCTGGTTGAACTCCATCTGCCACTTATCAGTCCAGTTCTGTATCCTGTCAATGTCCTGTTGCAACCTACAACAACCCTCCACACTACCTTCAACTGCACAAAGCTTCATGTCATCAGCAAACTTACTAACCCACCTTCCCACTTCCTCATTCAATGTGGAATACCACTGGTCACCGAGCTCCAGGCAGAATACTTTCCATCTACTGCCACCTTCTGTCTTCTATGGGCCAGCCAATTCTGTATCCAGACAGACAAGTTTCGCTGTATCCGATGTCTCCTTAATTTCTGAATGAGCCTACCATGGGAAATCTTATCAAATGTGTTGCTAAAATCTATGTACACCACATCTACTGCTCTATCTTCTTCAATGTGTTTTGTCACATCCTCAAAGAATTCAGTAAGGTTTGTGAGGCATGACCTGCCCCTCTCAAAGCCATGCTGACTAACTCTAATCAAGTTATGGTTTTCCAAGTAGTCATAAATCATGTCTCTCAGAATCCTCTCAAATACTTTGCCCACCACTGACATAAGACTGACTGGTCTGTAATCCCCAGGATTATCCCTATCCTCTTTTTTGAACAAAGGAATAGCATTTTCCACCCTCCACTCATTTGGCACTACTCAGTGGACAGTGAGGATGCAAAGATTATCGCCAAAGGCATAGTAATCTCTTCCCTCACTTCCTGTAGTAACCTTGGGTATATCCCATCTGGCCCAGGGGACTTATCTATCCTTATGTTTTTCAAAATTTTTAGCACATCCTCCTTCCTAACATCAACCTGTTCTAGCAAACCAGTCTGTTTCACACTGTCTTCAGAAACATAAAGGTCCCTCTCAGTTGGCAAAGTATTCATTAAGGACCTTCACTACCCCCTCTAACTTCAGGTGTAAATTCCCTCCATTATCTCTGATTGGCCCTACCCTCACTCTGGCCATCCTCTTCTTCCTCACATAAGTGCATAATGCCTTAGGGTTTTCCTTAATCCTAACCGCAAAGCTTTTTCGTGCCACTTCTAGCTCTCCTAAGTCCATTCTTCAGTTTCTTCCTGGCTACCTTGTAACCCTCTTGAGCCCTGGAAAAGCACAGCAGGTCAGGCAGCATCTGAGGAGCAGGAAAATCGATGTTTTGGGCAAAAGCCCCTCATTCCTGATGAGGGGCTTCTGCTCGAAACGTCGATTTTCCTGCTCCTCGGATGCTGTCTGACCTGCTGTATTTTTCCAGTACCACTCTAATCTTGACTCTGATCTCCAGCATCTGCAGTCCTCACTTATGCCTACCCTCTAAAGTCCTGTCTGATCCTTGCTTCCTCAACTTTAAGCTTCCTTCTTCCACTTGACTGGATGTTCCACATCCCTTGTCATCCAAGGTTTTTCACCCTACCATCCCTTCCTTGCCTCAGTGAGACAAACCTGTCCAGCACTTTGAGCAAGTGCTCCCTAAACAACCTCTACCTTTCTGTTGTGCATTTCCTTAAAAACATCTGTTCCCAGTTCAGGTGTCCCAGTTCCTGCCTAATAGCATTGAAATTTCCCCTCCGCCAATTAAATCCCATACAGTCTGTTCCAACTCTCTCACTGAGAGATCTGATACCTGATATGGTTCGTTGCCAAGCACCAAATCCGACATGGCCTCCCCTCTAGTCGGCCTGTCTACATATTGCGTCAGGAACCCTTCCTGGACACGCCTGACAAAGTCTGCTCCATCCAAACTATTTGAACTAAGGAGGTTCCAATCAATATTAGGGAAGTTAAAGCCACCAGTGACAATAACCGTTACTTCTGCACCTTTCCAAAATCTGCCTCCCAATCTGCTTCTCCATGTCTCTGTTGCTATTGGGAGGCCTGTGGAAAACTCCCAATAAAGTGACTGCTCCTTTCCTGTTTCTGACTTGCACCTATACTGACTCTGTAGATGAACCCTCCTCAATGATCTACCTTTCTGTAGCTGTGATAATATCCCTGATTAGCATTGCCATTCCTCCCACCTCTTTCACCTTCCTCCTCCTCCTCCTCCTCCTCCTCCTCCTCCTCCTCTCTCCCCCCCCCCCCCCCCCCCCCCACCCACATTGCTTTTGAAACATCTAAACTCTGGAATATCCAACAACCATTACTGCCCCTGTGATATCTAAGTCTCCGTAATGGCCACAACATCATAGTTCTGAGTACTGATCCATGCTCTGAGTTCGTCAACCTTATCCCAGATATTTCTTGCATTAAAATAAACATACTTCAATCCATCACACTGACTGTACGTTTGCCCTATTAAGTGCCTATCCCTCCTCACAGACTCTCTGTACACTTTATCTGGCTGTTCACTACCTACTCCAACATCTGCTCCATAGCTCATGTTCCCATTCGCCTGTCAATCTAGTTTAAACCCTCTTGAAGAGCTCTAGCAAACCGCCTGCTCAGGATATTGGTTCCCCTCCAGTTCAGGTACAACCCATCCTTCTTGTACAGGTCCCACCTTCCCCAGATGGTATCCCAATGATCCGTATATCTGAATCTCTTCCTCCTACACCAGCCTTGCAGCCATGTGTTCATCTGCACTCGCTCTCTGTTCCTAGCCTCACTTGCACATGGCACTAGTAGCAATCCTGAGATTTTTACTCTGCTCATTTGGAGCTCACATTCTTCTGCCAGTTCACTTTGCATACAGGAACATACATGCATCTATACATGATATATCTTCTGTTTCTTAGTTTACTCTCTTAAAGATCACTCACTTTGCGTTTGACTGAGGTTTGCCAATGCTTTTGGCTTTCATTGTTTTTCACCACACAGCCTCTTCAGTTCCAACTCACCAGCTGCCAGCCACTGTGGCTTGCATTACATTTCAGTGCGCTGGGAGGTACAGGCAGCTTGTTACAGTGGGAGCATTGACTAGTGGGGGGTAGACATATTGCTATATGGCAAAATGAGGACTGCAGATGCTGGAGATCAGAGTCAAGATTAGAGTGGTGCTGGAAAAGCACAGCATCCGAGGAGCAGGAAAATCAACATTTCGGGCAAAAGCGCTTCATCAGGAATGAGCCATGCTATGTCAATACTACACCCTAAAGGATGTGCCAGCTCCTGGAGTGGCAAACTCACTCAATGTATCTCAAGCAAATGATTGTGTCTTAAAGTAAAAAGGGAACAGTCCTTATTTGGGTCAAGGATGCTATGGTCAGGTGGGAGGGAGCCACCATACTCAGTCAAGGGACTTAACGATTCCACTCCAGGGATTGGTCACTGTCAGTCAGGCACTTGGTCCTGCCAAAGTCCAGGGTCAAGTGCAGCCAGCCCTGGGATCACAGGTAAGTCAGTCAGGGTGCTGTGCAGGCATTAGTTCTGGAGCTGAGCCATTCTCAGATGAGTTACTTCTTCAAGTCAGTCTGGTGAGGTGGTCATAACCAGTCCTGGGAGTTTGGACCTTGCTGATGTGATGTGCAGGGAATTATCAGGATGAAGTCTGTTGAGTCCCAAGGAAAGCAGAAGTGAAGTTCATTAGACTGGGTCCCTGGGGGAATGATTCTAGCAGAATGCTGTTCATGATAAAAAGGTTAAGATTTCAAGGAGTGTGTCGGGGGAGCAGGGAGTAGAAAGCTGAGGGAGGATGTTGTTCACAAATAACAGACTATTTGGCTTCAGCAGGGTGCAAGTGTATGGGCAACAAGGGCATGCCAATTTACAAATCCATCGGCTTGATGTAATTTGGGGACCCTAACCGCAAAGAAAAGGATGAATGGAAACATTGGGAAGCTGAAAAGCCATGAGGATACAGGGAAAGCACTATAAAAAGGGAACATGAAGGATGGGGTAATCATCCTTCAGCTCAAGTGTAGCCTGTCAGTCCAGGATTTTTAAAAATCAGACTGATGGGAGTCTGATGGTCTGCACAAAGCAAGCGCAGTTGCCTCTTTCTTTACGTTCATGTGTGAAATATGGCATTTGGGATTCAGTGAGTCTTTTTCAGAATCCCCTGTCTCTGTGGTAACCAACAGCTGGCCTATTGCCAGGTAAACCTTGATACAACTTTACACCATCCCATGTTTCTAAGGCGTCCTGTTTTACCTTAAATTGAAAGAGACAGATTAAAATATAACCATCTTATGAAATATCACATTGATAGTACACTTTTCTAACTGGAGACGTCTCTCGAGATGGTCATTTAAGCAAGTTTCCACTTTTTCTCGATCAGATTTTTGTTACCTTTCTTTGCTGACCAAATTGCCACATCCCATTAAGAATTAGAATGCCTACAGTGTGGAAACAGGCCATTCAGCCCAACCTCCGAAGAGCAACCCACCCAGACCCATTCACCCACCTATATTTACCCCTGACTAATACAGCTAATATTATGGGTAATTTAGCATGGCCAATTCACCAAACCTGCACATCTTTGGATTGTGGGAGGAAACTGGAGCACCCGGAGGCAACCCACGCAGACACGGGGAGAATGTGCAAACTCCACACAGACAGTTGCCTGAGGCTCGAATCGAACCGGGGTCCCTGGCGCTGTGAAACAGCAGTGCTTACCGCTGAGCCACTGTGCTGCCGTTAATTTCCCATGAAGGAAGTCATTTCGGCATTGCCCTTACTAAACTTATTTTGTCTCAAACTGACATGCTACCATTATTCCGAACAATCGGTTCATGTGAATTTAAGTTTGCATCTCCAGGGGCTGCAAGCAGTGGATTTGATCTTTTGTGGACATAACTTAAGCAAAGCTGAACCGAACTAAGCAAGTTCTAAAACTGAAGGGAATAAAGTTAAATTCACAGCAACATTGAATTACCAAATAAACTGAACCAAGAAGGTGCTTAGCTTATTCTGGTAGTCCTTGTACAGGAAATTCTCATTCCATTTTTGTTTCTTTTCTGTTCTAACACCCAAGTTTGTTTGCTTTTCACCGAATTTCGAATCTGTGGAGTTCCTTTTGGAGTGCATCATCCAAATTTGCATATGGTGCTTTTGGTAGTCTTCTGTTCCTTATGCTTATAGCTCTTAAGTGAGAAATAATTACATTCAGCTCAATTTTTAAAGTTTCCTATTTAATTGCAAATATTTTAAATTTAACCAAAATTTTAATTATACAGATTATGGGGGTCAAATGAGATATCTTCCAATACATGGGCACATGGATCCTGATGCATGATGAATCTGCTCCCACTGAATGAAATACAGCAGCAAGCTCACTTTGTACTATCTGCTCACTACAATGAATTCTGCATTCATCCAGCCCTCCCCGTGCTGATCGCATTCACAGATGGCACAATATTGTTAGTAACCTACGTTGACTGCACATCGTATTGGGAAAGCTGCATTGTTGCTGGAGCACCTGCTGGGAGTTTTTAAATAAGTGAATTGACCAGGGAAAAAATTAGGAATGGTTGACAATGGAAGCGAATGAGCACATTGTTTCCAGAAGCTGCACTGGAAGTCATGGAGGGGGAAGTGGAAAATTGCAGCGATGTCCCATATCCTCAAGGGGGTGGGGAATAATCTCCAGACACAGTGAAAACAGATCATCATGGAACAGGAATATAGCCCCAAGAACGTGGATGCAATGCCTTAAGAATTTAGATAATTTCACATGACTTGTCAAGATCAGCAAATACATTTTCAAATGTTATATCCTGTCTACTGCACCATTAGCCACAGCCACTTCTCAATTCACCATACACCCATCAATCAGCTACCACAAGTTTCTATCAGCCAGAACTTATGCATAGTATTCATAGTTTTTTTTTTAAATCATCATACACTGTTACAAGCCTCTCTCTTACTTCTCAGAGCTTGCATAATTGCATGACAGCCACATTACTCAAACAGATTGCAATACACTCAGTGACACACTTCCGTCTTTCGTACAAGAGACATTCTTGCACAACGAGAGGCAGTCGGAATTAAGCAGATTGAGAAGCTACAGAGAGTTGAAGCGTGCAGTGCTTCTTATCTCCTCTCCCCTCAATGTGACCCTATGTGTTTTCCTTGTTCCTTTCGAAACCCAATAATTACATCTTGCTAAAGCAGTGGAGGAAGAAGACAATGTAAATGAACAAACGTGGACACAGATTTCATAGTCACAGCAAGCAGCTCAGATACTGGCACTGTACATAATTTAGAGGTTGTTATAAGGATAGACTATGCATGCAATAAACAGTGTAAAGCTATATTGCAAAAAAAACCAAAGAACTGCAGATGCTGGAAATCAGAAACAAAAATGGAAATTGCTGGAGAAACTCAGCAGGTCTGGCAGCATCTGTGGAGAGAACACTGTGTTATCAGTTTGAGTCTGGTAACCTGTCAGAACTATTCTGAAGAAGCGTAGCTGGACCTGAAATGTTAATTTTATATTCTTTCCACAGAAGCTGCCAGACATGCTGAGTCTTTCCAGCAATTTCTGTGCAAGTTGTATTGCAGCTAGATCAGGAAGAAAGGACAATGCACCAATTCACCTATGCAAAGGATTCTGGTGATGACTTTATTTGGCCAAATTAAAGAAGCAGGATTGGGTGGACAGGCCAAAGTGTAAGGGAAAGCCTGTGAATAAACTGGCATTCAGTGTCAAGCAGTGTGAAGGTATTGGCACCATCTTGGCACTTGGATTCAGCCAAGTTTGAACCACAGAACTTCCAACATAAATCAGCTAAATTCCATTGATACATTTGTGGAGCCAAGCATGATTCAGTTTCTGATGACTGATGTCTCAGGTTCCAACGCAGCACAAGCAGCAGCTACATCAGCATGTGAGTGCTGCAGTGAAATCTCAGACTGTTACTGCATTGGTTCTAGATATCAAAGCACAAAGAAGCCTCCAGGGCAGTAAAGCAATCTGTTCTGCAATTGATCTGCTTCATAAAGATTCTGTAAACCAGGGAACTTGCTGACAGCCATTCTTCAACATCTCTTCCTCCTCTTTCTAGCAGCCTCTATTATAGAGACAGAGCATAGAAACAGATCCTTCGGTCCAACACATCCATGTTGACCATGTTTCCTAAACTGAACCAGTTCCACTTGCCTGCATTTGGCCCATTTCCCTCAAAACCTTTCCTATCCGTGTACTTGTCCAAATGTCTTTTACATGTTTCAATTGTACTTGCCTCTATCACCTCCTCTGGCAGGTCATTCCATATATGCACCACCCTCTGTGTAAAAAAGCTGCCCCTCAGGTCCCTTTTAAATCTGTACCCTCTCACCTTAAACACATGCCTTCTAGGTTTGGACTCACCCACCATTCTACATGTTCTGCACGGCATCTGCTGGTCCCAATCATATTAAGTGCTGAGACAATATTATCTTAAAGCTACTGTTCCGTGCACAAACCTATGAGTAATAAAAAAAAGTACTTCAAAACATCAGCCAAACTACTCTCTGTAGATGATTAAAACTTTTAACAAGTTCAGAAATCATACAAGCTGTTTAAAATTGCAGCAAGATCCAGTTTAAATAGTCCAGTAACTGACCTACAAGTAGGTGGTGATGCTTATAAATAGTAATGCTGGAATTCCTTCATACTATTGAATGAGTGTTTAGCAGTGGCAGGTTAAGAGAGGTCTAGCTTCATAATGATGATACTGATGTTATACTTCTGACTAATATCATGATCTGTCTGCTCTGCTTTCAACTGCTAGATGATATTAGGTGCACATCTACTAATCCCTTTGACAATATGACATTCTTCAGAACCTGAGAAGTAGAAGCAGAAGTAGGCCATTCAGCCCCTGAAGCCAGTTCTAAAAGATCATTATTAATTTGCTACAGACTTCTGCCTCTTTCGTGCCAGCTCCTCATAGCCCTCAGCTGCTTGATGTTTCAAATTTCCTCCTCTTTCGATACTTTCAGTGATCTAGTCTCCTCAACTCTGAGTAGAGCATTCTGGATATTCACTATCACCTCAAAGAAAAAAACTCCTTTGCATCTCAGTTTTAAAGTGTATAACCTCACATTTTCCTACATTAAACTCCATATGTCAATGTTCTGCACACTCACTGAACAGTCTGTCCCTTTGCAGATTCCTTATATCTTCATCACAACAATCCCTACCACCTGTTTTTGTGAGTAAGACATCAGTGCACTTCTCATTAGAGGCATGTCCGGAAGCAATGGGCAGCATTTTAGAATATTAAGAAACCTTGTAGGACTGACAAAAATGGGCATTCCTGAGCCCAATTTCATTTCCACGGTTTCCAAATTAATCTTTCGTTTTATACTGATAATGTGATTAACCTTTCTAACAAGCGGTTATACAGGAAATGTTTATCTACCATTTTTTAAAAGATTCCGATTGACCAGTTTTGTTTATATCTCTAATTCTTTCAGATTTTCTTCATATTTTAGTAACATGTTTTGAATACCCCAACATGAAGGGTGAATTGGGGACTTTAAGAAGATTAAATTTAACAGCTAAAATCCGGGGTTAAGTATTTCAAACTGATTATTATCTGGTCTCAGTCAATATACACTTGTTGTATTGGTGACGTGTTGATACCATGGGTTGGTATGTAATATTTTATACTGATGGTGAAAGGATGTGGGCTTTAAATTATTATGTTCCTCTCGCAGTGTTTTTCTTATCTAACTCAGATAAATGGAGAAAGATATAAAGTGAAGACAGCTTAACAGGCAAAATAAAACATCATGCACCAACAATTCTAGAGCACATCTTGTATTATAAGGATGTCACAAATCCTTCACAGGACGGTGGACCAAAATAGAAGAGAGAAATGCTTTGATATTATTGAAAGATTATAAGTTGAATCCTGTTTCCTTTTGGCCTTATAGATGGACAAAATAGCTGAAGTATGGAAGTTTCATGCATTAAAGAAACCAAGTGGGATCGCAGCACATCTTCCTCGGAGACGGAAAGGCACTCGGCTTCGAGAACATCACAAGTATCTCAACCTCTACCACAAATAGAGGTCAATGATGTACAATAGTACTTGAAACTGTACTCTATTCTTAGACCAGAGGAATTCATCAGCTGCCATAACCTCTACTGAATCAAATCAAACTAGTATTTCATAAAATATGGTACAAGCCCTTACACTGGAGCTGTATTCCATCTAGCTTCTACGATGTAGGATAATAAAACAAAGAACTGCAGATGCTAGAGATCTGAAATGAACAAAAACAGAAATTGCTGGAGAAACTCAGCAACTCTGGCAGCATCGGTGGAGATAAAATAGAGTTAATGTTTTGAGTCCTGTGACCTTCGGACTTGAAATGTTAAATCTGTTTTCTCTCCAAGATGCTACCAGACTTGCTGAGTTCCTCTGGCAATTTCTGTTTTTGCTTGTTTTCGCAGAGCAGTAAATTGATTGAATTATTCTGAAATCAGCTATGTTGTGTGTTACATAAGGCCAGTTTCATATTCTGAAGTCATACTGATTATTCTTTGTAAGTTGAGAGTGTGTTGCTGGAAAGGACAGCAGGTCAGGCAGCATCTGAGAAGCAGGAGAATCGATGTTTCGAACAAAAGCCCTTCATCAGGAATGAGGCTTGTAGGTCAGGGCCAAGAGATAAATGGGGAGGGGGTTGGGGTTGGGGGGGGAGGGGGGGAAGGTAGCTGAGAAGGTGATAGGTGGATGAAGGTGAGGGAGAAGGTGATAGGTCAGAGTGGGCAGTGATGGGCGGGCCCAGAGGGCGGTGTTGAGTTGGAGGCTTGGGACTGGAATAATGTAGGGGGAGGGGAAATGAGGAAGCTGTTGAAATCCACATTTATCCCATGTGGTTGCAGGGTCCCAAGGCAGAATGTGAGGCGTATCTCCTCCAGACATCGGGTGGCAATGGATTGGCGGTGGAGGCGGCCCAGAACCTGCATGTCCTTGACGGAATGGGACGGGGAGTTGAAATGTTCAGCCACAGGGTGATGGGGTTGGTGGGTGCGGGTGTCCCAGAGATGTTCCCTGAAATGATCCGCAAGAAGGTATCCTGTCTCCCCGATGTAGAGGAGACCACACCGGGTGCAACGGACATTGGTAGATGACATTGGTAGAGGTACAGTTAAATTTCTGATGGATGTGGAAGGATCCCTTGGGCCTTGTACAGAAGTGAGGGGAGTGGTGTGGGTGCAGGTTTTGCTCTTCCTGTGGTGGCAGGGAAAGGTGCCAGGAGTGGGGTGTGGGCTGGTGGGGGACCTGACAAGGGAGTCGGAGCGAGTATGGTCTTTTCGGAACGCTGATAGGGCTGGGGAGGGAAATATATCTCTGGTGGGGTCTGTTCGGAGGTGGTGGAAGTGGCGGAGAATAATGTGTTGTATGCGGAGGTTGGTGGGGTGGAAGGTGAGGACCTGGGGTGGGGGGTTCCTGTCCTTGTTCTGTCCAAGGAACCCCACCACCCCATGGCTGAACACTCCCCCCTCCCACTCTGTCAAGGACATGCAGCTCCTGGGCCTCCTCCTTCGCCAAACTGTTACCATCTGACGTCTGGAGGAGGAATGCCTCATATTTCGCCTTGGAATCCTGCAACAACACGAGATAAATATGGATTTCAACAGCTTCTCACTTCCCCTCTCTCTACATTATCCCAGTCCCAGGCTTCCAACTTGGCACCACCCTCCGGACCCGTCCATCACTGCCTCCTCTGACCTATCACCTTCTCCCTCACCTTCATCCACTTATCACTTTCCCAGCTATCTCTCCCCAACCCCACCCCCTCCCATTTGTCTCTCAGCCCCAACCCGCAAGCCTCATTCCTGATGAAGGGCTCTGGCCTGAAATGTTTATTCTCTTGCTTCTCAGAGGCTGCCTGACCTGCTGCGCTTTTCCAGCAACACAGTCTCGACTCTGATCTCCAGCATCTGGAGTCCTCACTTTCTCCCTGTATTCTTTTTAAGTAACAGTTACTATTGGGACTGAGTGATCTGGTTGGCATACCATTCATTCATCACCAGATCCTGGATTTGATTGACCATAAAAATTCTAAATAAGTTAAAAAAAGCAAAAGAAAGTGGATGCTGGAAATCAGAATCATAACAGAAATTGCTGGGAAAAGTCAGTAGGTCTGGCAGCATCTGTGGAGAGAAATCAAAGTTGAAATTTTGGGAACAGTGACCCTTCTTTAGAAGCGTCTAAATAAGGAGCTAAGTTAGCTTGTTTGAGTCTGAACACATCCGTGGCTTGGAATTCTCCACAATCCAATACTAGTTGGCACTTAATTCAATAGGTTGACTCAGACAGGAGAAAAAACTTCTCAGCCAGAAGTACTTTGTTCAAGTGCACTCCATGGGTTGATGGCCAAGGAAAATGTGTTGTAATATAGCCAAGAAAGATTGATTATCAACGTGGAAGTCACTTCTGGCAGGCAGTAAGAACTGGAGAGTCCCCCAGTCAGCCAAACTTTATGTAGAAAGTGCCCCTCAAACTATAGTCTTTGCACCCTATTCCAGGATAAACTAGCCATGGAAGTGGACATCAACATATGCTGATGTGAAAGCCTCTAAGTCTAAGCTGGGTGCAGTGTGAAGGCACTGTTAACTGGAATGTGATGTTGCTATTGCCACATAAAACACATGAACTCTGTGCCTTCACAGGTGTCCAGCAAGCAGCTTTATGTGGCTTCAGAGAGTTTCCCACCAGAAACCTTTATCATGTTAGTCGAAGAGACTGTTATTGTACAACAAAAGTAGAATTGAAATTGTCATTTGTAAGCCATGGGCTAGCACTTTATCATTTGTCTCCCAGAATTATTTTGCTTTTTTTAAATTATGTCGATGTTTCTAATCACTATTGATTATGATGACAAAAAGTGGACAATTCCTTTCTTTTTCAATTGAATGTCCATGGCTTGAATAATCGAGGTGAAGTTTTAATTGAGATTCTGAAAATTTAGGATATAATTCAAGATCTATTTCCATGCTGTACATCTCTATGACTCTATAACAATGAAGGAGTACAGAGGAATGGCAGAAATAACAAGGCCCAGGCCATAGGAGTGCTGTCTTTTATTCAAAGGCATGTGATTTTGTTAAAGTCATGGCAAAGGCAAACTATGCAGTACCATGAGGTTTTAATTCTGATCACATTATAAATTGTTCTAGTGTAACTTATAGGTCTGTAAGCAGAGGGTGTAAAATCTGAGGCCAAATCAAAGTTTTGAAACTGAGATTTCCCTGAAAGCTGGTTAGACAGTATTTTGTCCCTTTCTTTCATACAATGTTTGTATTCATCGCTGTTACTTCATGATGTTTTATTTTGGGCCTCACTCTATTTATATTTGAATCAAAGACAAGCAAACAGACTCTGGAGATATATTGACCAGAGAATGACCAGCACTTTGTAAGTGTGGGAATGTAAGAGATCTTTTTCTTATTTATGTTTGTTGCTTTGTGCAGCATTTCGGCAGTACCTCATATAAATAGTTATAGATCCAGGAACCAAGCAACAGAAAGCAGGGTGAAAGAATCTGCCTTTTCTTACTCATTCCATAGAAGTTGAATCTTGTGATGGTCTTAAAGAAAGAATAATACAAGTCTGGCACTTTGACCAGGTCTGCATTAGAAAGAGAATATCTCAAGCGGAGGAAGAAATGGGAAACAAAGACAAAACAAAGCAAAGAGCATCCATCGACCTTTGAACAGATGGGTTGCTACGTAAAGCTTTAAAGAACAACAGCTGGCACTGTGACTCAAGGTTGTATAGCGTGGAACAGATAATGGCATAAGCCATATGTCTGAAACATTTTTTTAAATTGAAAGTGTTGGAAAAACTGAGCAGTTCATGCAGCTTTCATGGGTTGTGGCAATAGGCTTGCTTTTTTGGGAGGTGTGCCTTGTTATTATGACTTTGTTCTGCTTCTTTCAGCTCAGAATTGACTTGTGCTGTAACTTGATCTGAGTGCAAGCTGATAGCAACATGGCAAAGGCAACAAAGCATCTGGAACCTCAATGGTGGGACTAACAGAGTTTCACCTTAGACATTGAGATTCCAGATTTCAGAAAGAAAAATCAACATCAGAGAAGGAGGGTGAATTACAATAGGTGATGTAGAGTCCAATTGCATGGAAAAAACAAAATAATGAGAAAGAAAGTTTGAATTAAGCGATAGAGGGAAAAGTGGCAAAGGACAAGAAAGAAAGAAAAAGAAAAATTAACCTCAAAGAACAATTTAGCTGCTGAAGAAATGAAAGTTCACAACTGAGGTTATGTAATTTCTGGACTGGAAAGATTGATTGGTATTTACCAATCATCATCACATGAAAATGGTTCTTAGTTAACAAACATAATATTTTTGTTGCACAAGCATGGCTTATACAATGGCCAAGGCTCTGCACATATACACACAGGTCTGGTGATGTTGGTTGGTATGACAAGCTTCAGGGATGCTTCAATGCATACATTGCTAACTGCACCACGTTGCAGATGCAGCGATGTCAACATCAGTTCATGTTCACCCTGTCTTGGCATCAGTCAAAATGAGATAGGGAGCGATGACAGCTATTACATAACTAAAGATGGATTGGTATTTAATTAACAAGAATTGTCATAATAATTATCAGTGCACATTAGGAAATCCACTGGAAACTCCAAGTGTAAAGTTAGTTTTAACTACTTAGGTAAAGGTATCAGATGGTAGATAGTCAGGTGGTTTGGCTAGTTGGTGAATGTGTTGTGGTCCTAAGGGATGACATCCTCTCATCATTTATCCTGTCAGACCCCCTCAGAATCTTTCAACCTGACCAAACCCCCAGAGAATCTTAGTTACAGAGTTTTCCAGAGACATAACTGAACATTGCTCTATGTAGGTGTATCTATCAGTGTCTGTGGCTGGATGCCGGTGCCGTTAGGCACTCCCAAGAAACTGGCTGCTGGTTCCTGTCACTTCCACATGATGGTGACTTCCTCTTTACATATGCACTGCATAGAGGTACATTTGAGCCATTTGCAACCCAATGTTTTATAGGTTTAATAGACAACTATTATGCAAATTTAACAAGCTCTTAACAATAAGAATAAACCATGTGTTATTTTTGCAGCACAATCAGCACAGTGATGCAAGTAGACCAGCAATTGTGAGAGACTTGTGAATTGTGGTAAACTAAGTTTCTTAGTCCCTTGGTTTTGATGGCCAGTTTTCATTTGTAGTCAATACTTATTTTTAAAAGTGCATTGTTAATGCCGTATTATTTTTATCTGAAGGTCTGGGCCAAAACTATTAAAACAGGATGATATTCTAGACAAAGTGTGAGATATATTTTGGGAGGATGAACAAGGCATGGGAGAACACGCTGAATGGTAGCACCCTAAAAAGTACAGATGACCAGAGAGACCTTGGTGTGCATGTTCAGTTCCTTGCAGGTAACAAGGGAGGTGGATAAGGTGGTTAAGAAGGCATACAGGATATTTGTCTTTCTGACTCAAGGCATTAAATACAAGAGCTGGAGGTTATGCTGGATCTGTATGAGATCATAGTTATGTGTAGAGTTGTGATGTGGAGCTGCCAGTGTTGGACTGTGGTGGACAAAGTCAGAAATCACACAACACAAGGTTCTAGTCCAACAGGTTTATTTGAAATCACAAACTTTCAGAGCAGAGTCCCTTCATCAGATGTTCGCCTGACAAAAAGGTTATTCTCCAAAAGCTTGTGATTTCAAATAAATCTGTTGGACTCTAACGTGGTGTTGTCGTGTGATTTCTGACTGTGTTCTGAGTTGCCTCATCCCAAAAACTGGGAAAATCTCACCCTTTTCATGACTGCCTCCTACTTTGACCTTATTAAATTGATTATTGCCTAAACAATAAGGACTTAGAACTAAAGTAGTTCACCGGCTCCGAAATGAGTTTGGATGGCCTCAGGACTTGAAAAGTGAATCTGTATGCAAGGGCTATCTTTTTTTTAATCTTTTCACCCAGTAGTTTTAAAATGATTTATTCCTTCATGAATAGGATGACTCTCACATCAACAGTAGTATTTTAAATTATTGTCAAGCTTTTCTTTCAATGAAAAATCTTTACAATAAAAATAACCTGAGCTCCAGTAGTGACATAAATGTACAATATTGATCTTATTTGTACTGGCGTGCTACGTGCAGTTCTGGTCGCCACATTATAGGAAAAATGTGATGGCACTAATGAGAGTGCAAAGGTGATTTAGCAGGATATAACTTGAATTGGAGCAATTCAGCTACAGAGAGAGACTGGATAGACTGAAATTATTTTCCTTAGAGCAGAGAAGGCTGATGTAGGACCTAATTGAGGTGTACAATATTATGGGGGGCATAGATACAAATAAACTTTCAATAACAACAGGGCATAGATTTAAGGTGAGGGATAGGAGGTTTAGAGAGGATTGAATGATGAAGATGTTCAATAGAGGGTGGTGGAACTCACTGCCTGAAAGGGTGGTGGAGGCAGGAACCATCACATTGTTTAAGAAATATGTGAATCGTCACTTGAAGTACCATAGCATACAAGGCTACAGGTTGGAAGATGGGACTAGAGTAGATAAGACCTTAATGATCGTTGTGGACATGATGAGCCAAAGAGTCCCTTTCCTTGTTGTAAAAATCAATGGCTTTAATATAAGCATTATAACAGAAAATGAACAACGGGAATATTGGATTGGAAACACTATGAAATTCAACATGAGTAAAGTTGTTGGATAAAACAATGCTTTGATTCCTATTTGGTTACATTTTGTCAGTTCCCGATTTAGTCAGATGAGGGGGATTTTGCAAGTGAACTAACACACCACACATTTTTCTCTTTTTTTGGATTTGTTCAACTGTTTTTTTAATGAACTGCGAATATGCACATTTATGGGCTTAATTTTCTCATAACCCTGAGCAACCATCAATGGCTTCCCATCTTTCAGCACATTGACATCAAAGTCCACTTGAAAATATTAAAATAATGTTCAGAAGTCTTATACACAAGTGTTCTGTCAGAAGAAATTAGTGCTTTACTGGGATTAATTTTTCATTTCCAGATGTGGAAGTTCAATCATTAGCAGTTTTCTGTTTTCTTCAGTTTTAATGTTTTGTCTTACCACAGCTTGTTCACATTCCAGGGTTATGAAGAAATAAGCATGATATTATATGTTTGCATCACTATTGGAACACAGGTTTTGTGCATCTTTATTGTGAGGATTTTTCATTGAAAGCAAAGTTTTAAATACTGTTGCTGTGAGAATCATCCTATTCATGGAGGAAAAGTAATTTCAACTCAATGGGTGTAAAGATGAAAAAAAAAGGATAGAACTTACATTTAGATGTCACTTTTCATGTCCTGAGACAATCCAAATTCATTTCAGAGCCAGTGAACTACTTTAATTTGAAGTCTTTATTGTTTAGGCAATAACAAATTGGATAAGATTGAAGTAGAAGCCAGTCATGAAAGGGGTCAGAATTTCCTTGGCTTTTGGGATGAGGTAACTCAGAATATAGCAAAAACATTGGAAAATTACACGCTGAGGCATGTCTGGAACCTTGCAGCTTCCAAGGATGCTTTCTCAAATTGTGGTACTCTCTAAATTGTTAATCATCTCAAACCTTGTTACATTGTCAACTGACAGGATCTTAAGTCATTTAACACTGTCAGTATCAATGCACTTTAGAAATAGTCAAATAGCTCTCATACCATTCATGTGACATAAGGAGTAGTTGATTGGGAACTGGCTGAGTGAGCGGGAGGCCAGCCTAGAAGCAGGGGGATAGACCTGCCAAATTTTAATAACTAGGCATTCTTTATGTCTCACTGACACTCAGTTATGTTGCTCTGGGGTGGAAGGGAGACCCAGATGTTGAGAGGATGTGATAAGTGACATCTCAGAGCAAGGTAGTATATGAGGAGCACTGCTGTTTTTCCATCTCCCCATAGGGATGTTTAATTATTACCATGCCCAGGACTCTTATTCCTGTAGCCAGATTTCATAACATGACACCTTTGATGAGGTCCCAGACACTCAAGGGTTAAAATGCCATTAGTGTTCATAATTGAACCATGTTTTGTCTAAACATGTGTTTAAACTTCAACTCAAGTTACCTTTTTGGAAAACTTCAACCTAGCCTTTGCTCATAGTTTTTCTGTTCACAATTCTTTTCCATCTGTTTATGTTACAGATGGTTTCAGAAGCAACACTTCATTATAATTTATGCTGCTTGAGAGATTTAGACTCCTGCAAAATATTTAAATTGTAAAAAGGATTGTACAGTAAGAGGTTTCAGTTGTAATGTAAACTCTCACTGTGAACTTTATATTCAGATTATTAAATAAATTATATTTTACTTGATTGGTCTGGTTTGCATCTTTTTTTTATTTTAGATGGAGTTGAGTGTTTATTTTCACTGCACACTTACATATGCCATGGATTCATTATAATCCATTATTAGGTTTGCAAAGAGAAATGGAATAGTCCTGAGGAACACAAATAGGTAGACCAACAAGGAAAAAAGAAAGGCTTGTATTTATATATCATCTTTCATGACTTCAGTTTGGTTCACAGCCAATGAAGTATATTTTAATATATAGCTATGATGTGGGGGGATGTGATAGTCAATTTGTGCAGAGAATGCTCCCATAGAAAAGTACAGAACAGGCCCTTTGGCCCACAGTGTTGTTCCCAGGATTAATTCTTATCTAAAATAAAATAACCTAACCGACGTACCCCTCAATTCACTGCTGTCCATATGCATGTCCAGCAGTCGCTTATATGTCCCTAATGACTCTGCTTCCACCATCACCGCTGGCAACGCATTCCATGTGTTCACAACTCTCGGTGTAAAGAGCCTACCTCAAATGTCTCCTCTATACCTTTCTCCTAACACCTTAAAACTATGATCCCTCATGGCAGTCAATCCTGTCCTGGGGAAAAGTCTCTGGCTATCGACTCTATCCATGCCTCTCCTTACTTTGCACACCCTCGATTAGGTCACCTTTCTTCCTCCTCCTCTCCAGAGAGAAAAGTCTGAGCTTAGTCAACCTCTCTTCGTAAGACAAGCACTCCAGTCCAGACAGAATCCTGGTTAACCTTCTTTGCACCCTCTCCAAAGCCTCCGCATCTTTCTATAATAGGACAACCAGAACTGGACACAATATTCCAAGTGTGATCTCACCAGGGTCTTGTAGAGTTGCAAGAAAACCTCGCGGCTCTTCAACTCGATCCCCCTGTTAATGAAAGCCAAAACACCACATGCTTTCTTAACAACTCTATCCACTTGGGTGGCAACTTTGAGGGATCTATGCACACCCAGATCCCTCTGTTCCTCCACACTGCCAAGAATCCTGTCTTTAATCCTATATTCAGCATTCAAGTTTGACCTTCCAAAATGCATCACTTCACATTTATCCAGGTTGAACTCCATCTGCCATTTCTTAGCCCAGCTCTACATCCTGTCTATGTCGCGCTGCAGCCTGCAGTGGCCCTCAATACTATCAACAGCACCTCCAACCTTTGTGTCATTGGCAAATTTACTAACTCACCCCTCAACCTCCTCATCCCAGTCATTTATAAAAACTACAAAGAGCAGAGGCCCAAGAACAGTACCCTGCGGGACATCACTCACCACTGACCTCCAGCAGAATACTTTCTATTTACAACCACTCTCTGCCTTCTGTCAGCCAACGAATTCTGAATCCAAATAGCCAAATCTCCCCGTGTCCCATACCTCCTGACTTTTTGAATTAGCCCTACCATGGGGAACCTTATCAAATGCTTTTCTGAAGTCCATATACACCATATCCACTGCCTGACCTTCGTCCACCTGTCTAGTCACCTCCTCAAAGAACTCAATAAGATTTGTGAGGCATGATCTGCCCCTCACAAAGCTGTACTGACTGCTTTTAATCATGCTATGCTTTTTCCAAATAGTCATTAATCCTATCTCTCAGAATTCTTTCCAAAACCTTTCAGACCACAAACATAAGACTGACTGGTCTGTAATTGCCAGGGATTTCCCTATTACCCTTCTTGAAAAGAGGAACAACATTTGCCTCCCTCCAATCCTCCGGTATGACTCCAGTGGAGAGTGAGCAAGCACATATATTCACCAGTGGCTTAGCAACCTCTTTTCTAATTTCCTGGAGCAACCTAAGATAAATCTGGTCTGGCCCTGCAGACTCATCAATCTTAATGTTCATCAAAATTTGCAGCACATCAACTTCCTCAATCTCGATTTGTTCAAGCCTGTTTCCTGGTTCATCAAAGTTCTGAATCACAACAAGGTCCCTTTTCTTAGTGAAAACCAAGCCAAAAATCTCATTTAGGGCTTCCCCTATCTGCTTAAACTCCACGCATCCCTGACCGGCCCTACCTTCTCCCTGATCATTCTCTTATTCCTCACGTGCAAGTAAAATGCCTTTGGGTTCTCCCTAATCCTTCCCGCCAAGTCTTTTTGTGACCCTTCCTGGCTCTCCTCAGTCCATTTTGAGCTCCTTTCTAGTAAGCCTGTAATCCTCTAAAGCTGTGCTAGATCCTTGCTTCCTCCACCTTACATAAGTTGCCTTCCTCCTTTTGATGAGAAGCTCCTCTGTTCTTGTCATCCAAGATTCCTTAATCTTACCCCTTGCCTGTATCAGAGGAATAAATTTATGCATCACTTGCAACAACTGCACCTTAAACAGTCTCCATATGTCTGTTGTGTCATTTCTGTGGAACATCATAATTTCCTTTCCCCCAATTAAATATCTTGCCACAGTAACTGCACCTTTCCCTCTCCAAAGCTATGGTAAATGTGAGACAGTTGTGATCACTGTCACCAAAGTATTCTCCCACTGCGAGATTTTTCACCTGTCCTGGCTCATTGTCGAGTACCAAATCCAAAATGGCCTCTCCCCTCATCGGCCTGTCTACACACTGAGTAAGGAAACCCTCCTGAACACACCTGACAAAAATGACTCCATCCAAACCATCTGCACTAAGGAGGTTCCAGTCAATATTGGGAAAGTTGAAGTCACCCATAACAACAACCCTGCTACATCTGCATTTTTCCAGAATCTGCCAGCCTATGAGTTCTTCAATCTCCCTACTGCTTTTAGGGGATCTGTTGAAAACTCCCAGTGAGGTGGTTGCTCCCTTGCTGTTCATAACTTCCACCCATACGGACTCATTTTTCTTTTTTGCATAAAGATGATCATTTTTCATAATGATCATGTAATCTGATTGTAGGATAAATAGTGTCCAGACAGCAGAAAGAATCCATCTCCTCTTCTTCAAAATCGTGTCAAGAGATATTTTGTGCCCACCTGAGGGAATGTACAGGGGCCTGACTTTACTATCACAGTCGACAGTGCCATACTCCCTCAGTACGCTGAACTGGGGTGGCAGCCTTGAACTTCCTGTGAAAGTGGTTCAATAAATAACAAATGAAAGAGAATATGGGGTGGTGGATGGAATGACATTAATAAAATAACAATTCTAACATGTGGTATGAAGGCAGCAGAAGACTTACGATTTGCTAGGTAAAAGAAAGAATTGCATTTTTATAATGCCAGTCTCCTCATTTCATCCCAGAAGTCAATGCATCTGTTTTAGTTTGAAGTGTAATCAATATTGTTATGGAACTTTTTTCCTTACACCAGAGTCCCACAAACGGCAAAACTGCTAAATGCCCAGTATTTTCTGCTGGCCTTGCTTGAATTATACCCTTTGGTCAGACACGGTTATGGAGGTGTACTGTCCTGCAGACCAGTATCTGTATTGTGGTTCGACAGAATGTGAACCAGGAGATCCAGTCCTTTTTGAGGACCAGGCCTCATTTACAGCAATTATGGCATCTCTGTAGTAGGCATCCAAGTGCCCTTGGGAAGCTCACTGGTTTTCTGCCTGCATAATGTCAGTATCTCACATCTGGGTTTTTGGAAGAGGCTAATCTCCATGTGGAGTGGCTGACTATCACTGTCATTGACTGGGTTTCTAGAGGCCAGAGGAACATTCTTGTTTTTAAAAGCATGAAAGATACTCGCCAACAGGGAGCTCATTGGCTGTGTCACCACTTCTAATTGTCCATCCAGTTTATATGGCCAACCGCTGCAATTTTTCTCAAACGAAAAAGAAATTGCTGGCGAAACTCAGCAGGTCTGGCAGCATCTCTGTGGAGAAAGCAGAGTTAACGTTTTGAGGCCAGTGACTCCGGATCAGAACTGATAGCAGGAGACAGTGAGGTCTGCAGATGCTGGAGATCAGAGTTGAGAGTGTGTTGATGGACAAGCACAGCAGGTCAGGCATTTCCCGATGAAGGGCTCTGGCCCGAAACTTCGATTTTCCTGCTCCTCAGATACTGCCTGACCTGCTGTGCTTTTCGAGCAACACGCTCTCAGAACTGGTAACAGCTGCGAACACATAGTATTAAAGTTGAAAACAAGTTTGGGGGTGGGGGGGGGAAATGTGTGATGCAGGAGAAGAGGTGATCAGATAGTTGGAGACAGAGCTCAGAGAGAGAGAGATGAAAGGAATAGGCAAACAAGGGGATTACTGATAGTAAAGGCTGACAGAAGAGAAGCTTACTAAGTGACAATAAGATCGGAGGGTAGGAGGGAATGAGTAGACTGTGTTGAAAGTAACCCATGTGATGTGATGATAAGACTAAGAGTGGGTGAGAATGGATGACTGTGCTAAAAGCAACCCATATCATGATAGGACCAGGGTGTGAGGGCGGGTAAAAAAAAATGGAAGATTGGGAACAGACTCTCAAGCTATTGAACTCGATGTTGAGTCCCAGAGGCTGTATGGTTCCTAAGTGGAAAATAAGATGTTTTTTGAGACAGAAATGCTGGTGTGAGAACATGTTGGAGTGGCAGGCAACTGGAAGTTTGGGGTCATTTTCACGGACAGAACATAGGTGTTCTGCGAAGTGATCATCCAGCCTGCAATTGCTGCAATTTATCTTTCATTCTCCGGAAAATGCCTGCTTATCCCATGAAAAAAAATTATTTAATACCCATCCTTCCCAGGGTGTCTGAAAGTGGTGGTGACCTCGCATTCTTCTTTACACAGCAAGCAGCGGCCAACTCTCTCGGACGTACTGCTGGATCAAGCTGCCAACTCTCTGGGCTAGCAGTGTGATGTAAAATTATAGCTCAGGAAGAGCAAAGAAAGAAACTAAACTTTCTGTGGTAACATTGGTAAAGGATGTTAATTTTAGGCCCTGGAACAGGATATTGATAAGAATGAGGCGCCTACAGTCATGCGTACCAATCTAACAATCTAAAGTTAGAAAATGTCTGGTAAAGATTAAATTCAACAATGTATGCTTCTATTTAAAATTGGATAAATGCAGAACATAAATGTATTTAGGATTAGGTTGAGGTTATCTATGTTGGCATGAGAGAATTGCTTTATACAATCAACAGGAAGGAAATCTGTGAATATGCAGGAGTAGTGGAAATGATCGCTACACCTATTCTCACTGAAACACCTTCAGATGACAGAAATCAGCAAAGTTTATGGATAGAAGCAATACTAACAACAATAATGAGCAGTATAATCTCCTCGAGCTCAATGAGAAATCTTTAACTAAAGTCGCTCTGGCAGCCCAGCCATTTACTGAACAAATGGTTGTAACAGATTTAAATTTGATGTCAGATGATGAAATGATGCAAGTTCAAGAAGACAATTTCAATTCTTTGTCTTCAAAAGCAAAGTTGTCAGTACCTGTTATGATAATGTTAAGTAAACAGCAATCCATTAGGACCAATACTAAGAGTGGGAAAATGTCTGGAGTACCAATACAGCCATCATGAAGAGTAAATAAAGATGTCCAACTTAAGTTGAAGTAGTAAGTTTATTTCCTTCAATGCAGATCTAATAGCAGATTGAGAATAAACACTTTCTTACACACAATGAAGATGAGCTGCATTAGAGTCCATGGAAGCCAACATCCACAAATTCAAATTTGCTGTAGGGGAAGTGATGAGGCCTAGTGGTATTATCACTGCACCGTTAATCGAGAGATCCAGGTAATGTTCTGACGACCTGAGTTCAAATCCCATCACAACAGATGGTGGAATTTGAATTCAATAAAAATCTGGAAATTAAAGTTTAATGATGACTACTGTCGATTCTCATGAAACAAAAAATCTGGTTCATTAATATCCTTCAGGGAAGGAAATTGCCATTCTTACCTGGTCTGGTCTACCTATGGCTCCAGACCCACAGCAATGTGGTTGACTCTCAACTGCCCTCTGGGATGTACTATAAATGCTGGTCTAGCCAGCAATGTCACCATCCAGTGAATGAAGAAAAGAAAAGGTGACCAAAAAAAGAAATTATCTGGCTCAGAAATCCAAGATACTACAAAAAAGAAAGTACTTGATTCCACCAAGAGCTATCCTCCTTGAGTTGCCTGAGTTAGCAGGAAAGAGTTGCCCTTTGAAATAAATTCAAGACACTAAGTGTTGTCCTGATAAGGTAATAGACCACCCATCTGGCTTAGTGGAAATAACATCCTCTGTGAAGAATATCCAACGAAAATGGGCACCCAGTGGAGAGACCACACAAAGTGAAGATCAGAATTGAGATCAACAATCCTCAAGCCAAAGACCTAACGATCTTTCAGGTTTGAAGGCAACACATCTGGAAAAATTGTAAAAGCTTGAATTTGGAAAATCAGATGCTTGAGGGGGGGCTAGGGTACTGTTAACTGTATAAATGTTCACTATAGGGAGAAAAAAAGCTTGAGATAGGGGATGTTTGAGAAGATAATGGTTCTTAAAGGGTTAAGATTGGAAACTACATTAAGCTCCACCCAATCTGATGATGTCATACATGCTTGGATGGAAATAAGGCAAAGCATTTAAGGACTGTATTGAATGTAATCCACAGGTCTCCTCATATTTTTAGTAACAATGTATGACAAACTAAAGCGTCTTGTGCCTAATTGCTATCATGCAATAATCAATGTATTGCTAAGTGAAGGGTCTCTTCTTGTTAGGACTCATTGATAGCTATTTCTCCAACACTGCAAATCAATGAGTCCGTAGATCTGTCAAGGAAAGAGAACTGGTGACAGGATCTTTTATTCACAAATATCACAGTTGCCTGTAGCTGTAGTAAAAGAATGTATGATATCCATCGTTGTGCAGGGAACAAATTAGTTTTAATTCCACCACCCAATTAATGTTGCCAGATTCAGGAGAGTGAATGTAAGGAATGGCAACAATGTTTCCACTTTAGTTGCAGGAGTAACCTTGCTAATTAGTGAATGCATTCTGCGGGTTATCCTATGTTCCTTATTTCGGCCTCTGTTCTCTGAATAGAAAAGCCATTGAGGTGAAATTGGCTTTGGCCAGCTGTGTAAAACATGCTAGTGGCAAACTGGCAACCATTTTCTTTACACTGTACCTACTCTTTGCACAGAAACTCATAGAATCATCATTCAAATTATTTTTAGATATATAGCTGTTATCGGTTTTACTTTAAAAAAAAAGTGTTGGCATTATTTACAAATAAATGCTAATTTGTTATAGGCCCATTTTGTTACGTTTATCTTCCCAAACAAAGAAAGACAATTCATAGAAAGGTGCATCTGTATTTAATAGTGGTACTAGTGTTTGTAGGTGAGATACCTGCACCGAGGCTGGTACCCCGTCACCAATTCACCCTTTATTTACTTGTGCACAAAACACTGACTATGACCAGCCAGCTTGGAGTCAGTCCCTGAGCTGAGGAGATTGTGAATTCGCTGTTTATGTTAGTCAGCCAGAGCTTCCTGGTTGGCCCAGGTTAAAAACCCAAATCAAGGATCTCATAGTCAGCAAGATCCATGTGGTTCCAATCACTACAGTAGAAATCTGTAATGTGGACGCCCAGACTGCAAGTAGGCAGAGCCTGATCCCTGCATTTACTCTGCTGGAACAGTGGTCCGAATCTAATGGCTGATTTACAGACACATTTTGAGCTAATACTATGCTGATTCTCTGCAGGTCCCATTCTTTATACTTTTTAAAGTGTTGTTGGTGCCAGTAACCCTTTGTATTGCCCACTAATTGCATTGCAAGTGTAAAAGATATCTCTCTATTATATACAGCTTCTCCTTTCAGAAATCATTCTGTACGAATCCATTCCTCATTGGATTCCATTGGCTTATATGGTGGAACAGATTTTGGAGCTTTATTGTTTTATGGCCTGTGGGTTTTCATGGGGAGGCCAGTATTTGTTTCCAATGTATAAATATCATTGAATTGAACGGATTGCTTTGCTATTTCAGAGAACAGTAAAGGATTAACCACATTGTTGTTTTCCTGGAGTCGCATGTAGGCCAGACTATGCAAGGATGACAGATTTCTTTCCTAAAGGACATAAATGAAGCAGGTAGGATTTTGCAATAATCAGTAATAGTTGTCATGGTCACTATTTCTGAGACAACCATTTATTAATTGAGTTTAAATTCCACTAGCTACCACAGTGAGAATGAACCCATGACCCCAGAGAATTAATATATAAAAAAACAGAAAGAGAAACCCAGCAGGTTTGGCAGCATCCATGCTGAGAAACACAGAAACAACGTGAATGTTTTGAGTCTAATTTCTCTTTTTTAAAATTTCAGTTGGAAACCTGCTGAGTTTTTACAGCACATTGTTTTTATTTATAATCTCCAGCATTCACAGTTGTATGCTTTCATTTCTTCCCAAGCATTCAACTGTCCTGCGAGATTATTATTACATCAACACCTCCCCAAGTAGAAATGCTAAACGACTGCAAGCATGAACCTTATGTGTTATTTAAAAGTTGTATTCTAATTTTCTCTCTTATGGATCTTTCTAAATCTTGGGGAGAGGCTCATTTAGACCACAATTTGCATTACTGGTTCACAGAGATGTGTGGGACTCCACCTGAGGTGGCTATTTACATATGCTGTCATGGATGCTTAGAAAAATAATATCTTGAGATAATAATGCGTGTATTTGTGGTTCCAACACTACAAATTGCTATTCGATCATTTGCTGGGAATTTAGTGCAGATCACTTTTAATTTTCTTTAAAGATAGAGCATTCGCCATTTTTATTTAATTGTTGTATATAATGGGATATTTTATAACCTGGTAAGTATCTTATTTCAAAATGAACTTTAGCCATGTTTTCTCAATGATGACATGGTGTAATGAAGGTTAAAGAAAAGTGAAAAGTTATCGGTATGATAAGGAGACTGAAATCTGGAACTTCTGCCACCAAACATGGCCTTTACCATGTTTACATGGGTGTGATTTGGGGGTGGATTTAATTTTGCACATGCAAGTCTCACAAAGGCAGATGTCTACATAGATCAGCAACAACTTCCTCTGATTTTGGTTACTAAAATAAAAAAAGAACTGCGGATGCTAGAAGTCTGACGTTCTGACGAAGGGTCACTGGACTTGAAACGTGAACTGCTTTTCTATCTGCAGACGCTGCCAAACCTGCTGAATATCTCCAGGCCTTCCTGTTTTGTTTCTGTGAGAAAACAGGCCTTGCATAATTTAGATTTGGTAGAAGTAGGTCTAAATATTGCATAATTCTCTGGAAAGGTGGGGTATTCTTTTGTATATGGTTTCAGGTCATGCAAGCCATGGTACATTCTTCACAAACAGACTTGGAAGTCCGCTAACATTTGGAAAAAGTGAGTTGCCCTTTGTGAGAATTCAAATGCCCTTTGGAGTGGTAAGGTACCCATTAGTATTGCTGGAAATAATGTGTAAAAACTGCATAAACCTATTAACTTACAAGCTCGTTGGCACTGTTAAAAGGAACTTTGAAACTGTCAAGTCATTTAAACGTCCTGACCTTTAAATCTTTAAAGTGAAATGTCTCGAGTGTTTCAAAAATAATTGTGAGGAGGATGGGGGATCATGAAGTTGCATGGCTTGGTGCGGATGATGAAAGGCGAGTGGGAGCTGTGAGGACAGTTTTATGTTTAATTTTCATTTAAAACGTCATCACTGTGCCAGAGTGTCAAGGTAGGCCTTGTGTGCAGCCTGCCTCTCACCTGCCAACCTCCACGTGTGTTCCAGGGCCAGCTGGCCGGATTCCCAGAGAATCTGACCACCCTGAATGTTAATCTCAACTTTGAGGGCACTTTCGCCCCCACCAGGTTTGTGGAATTCGGATGTGATCCAATAGGTCAGGAACAAAATTTCAGCTCTCGGTGTTTCATCCTTCACAAGTGCTGCCTGACTTGTTGAGTCGTTTCAGTCATTTCCTGTGAGCACAGGCAGAAAGAAATTAACCTCTCACACCACACTTAGCTTGAAAGAAATGAAAATAAAACAGTGAAAAGTCACTGTTCAAGTCTACGTTTATTTTTAGAGTGTTCAGAATTTCTTCCTCAGTTAACAGAGGAATAGCACTATGGAAATGAAAATTAAGTTCAAAATAATGTAAATAAAAATACTCTTGATTTTTATATCCTTCAGCCACCTGGACAGAGGCGAGGAGTTTGCAGATTGATAGGGGATCTCAGCCACCGGTTCGAAAACTCATCAGTAAGAGACTTGCAGCTTCTCATTTTACAAGTGTCAGCAGGAGCTCTGGTTGCCAGCAGTAACACAGCCATCAGAGGCCCAGGAACACAGTGCTCTCCCAGAAAACTAAAGGTGAGTGACAGCAGCATGGAGTTTGTGGGGTGGATGTTGCAAGAGAGGGGAGGCAGTGAGGGTCGGACAATTGAGTAAAGTGCCTTTCACTGTCATCATTTCCGCTTCCCAACAATCAGTTGTTTGACGGGTTGAAGACTGCCAGATAGTGAGGGGACCAATCACTTTCCCCAGCTCCCCATCCTTAAGAGAGTGCTGGGCTCAGGGATAATGGGTATCCATCGACTTATTAACGAGCCAAATTGACATCGTGCCAGTGGCAGCCTGGAATCTCGCTTGAGCTGCTTCTGCCTTCACACTAGTCGGGAAAGGTTTTGCCACAAGTAGGACACTCACCCATGGCCTCTCTTTAGGAGTGAGGCCAACCATCATCTTATCAAATTTCGCATCTGCCCTTGTGTTGTCTTCTCATAATTCTAACGACTTCCAACAAAACAATTTGAAATGGCTTTATTACAACTAAAACTGGTGCATTCAAATATCTCCTCATATTGGTATTTCCTCAAAGCCCAATTTCTTGAAGCCACTAAACCTCAGCTATGACCTTACCAAGGTTCTATCTAAATTCAACATTATATTTTGATGTTTATGTTCTATGAAACTCAATATCCTATTTGTTTTTAAAGGTCTTACTTACAAGTGTTGATGTTTCAATGATTTATCAACCAAGTACATTTCCATTGTGATGTCCCACGATTGTTATTTACATTACCAATTTTTTTCAAAGTATACATCTTTCTATTTCCACTGCCAGTATAGACCTCTGACAGTGCTACTTTGAATATGCAGCAACAATTTGTATTTATATAGAGTCCTTAACACGGTAAACCATCCCAAAATGCTAAAACACACTGAGAAGCAAATCAGACGCGGATAAAAAGCTCTGAACGCCTGTTTTAAATGGGATTCATGATTTGAAGAAGCTGATGTTGGACTGGGGTGGACAAAGTTAAAAATCAACTATGAATACAACTCTGAATATGACAACTCTAACTTCAATTTTCTCCCCCAGTTGCTGCTCCTAAGAAGTATTTACTTCTGTAGAGCTGAGATGAGGCTCTAAATGAAGTGGAAAATCAATCCTGCATTCCTGCACTGTTTTTATATATTAACAGCTGCATACGCTTAAATTATAATTTATATGGAAGTTGGTTTTTCTGTTATGTGTAATTTAAGAAATGTCCTTTAACTGAGTTGTTAGATGCTTTTTGGTGATTATATCAGTGAGTGTACAGACATAGCTACTGTTTAAATTAATTGATGTTTTCAAAGAAAAATTCAGATGCTTATGAATGTGGACAGCTGGTTTGCAGGCATTCCATTCTCAGCTATGTTTATGGCCTTACATTGGTTTCCTTTTGTCTCATGGATTTAAAAATAGTTCCTAATGAAGTTTCCAAATGAACTTCCAAATGATTTCCTAATGAACTCCAACAGCTGGTAAGCCTCCCGACCTTTTGTCAGCTGTAAGATCATTGTACCATCAGCACTATTCCATCTGTTGTACTAACAATGTAGAAACCATCATAACATAATCAATCCCATTTAAGTTAAAAATCACATAACACCAGGTTATAGTCCAGAAGGTTTATTTGGAAGCATTAGCTTTCGAAGTGCTGTCCACCTGATGAAGAAGCAGTGCTTCGAAAGCTAGTGTTATGTGATTTTTAACTTTGCCCACCCCAGTCCAATACCGGCTCCTCCAAATCATGAATCCCATTTTAAAAAGGCAGTCACAGCTTTTTATCTGAAGTCTGCTTTGTTTCTCAGTGTGTTTTAGTGGCTTGGGATGGTTTACCGTGTTAAGGGCTCTATATAAATACAAATTGTTGTTGTTGAATGAATTATTAATGAGATAGAACCGGATTGTTAATTTTAAAATGAAAAAGAACTAGAAAAAAAGGATATTGGAAAACCCATTGAGTGAATCTTCCCAGCCGCTTGGAATCTGTTTTCGAGGTGGGGTGAATGTGTGAGGAAGATATTGGAAAACCCTAATGAGATGGCACTCTGATATTGTCCTGGCTTTGGCTGAGGTGGGCTACCATGTGAATTGGAAACCTGTATCATGCAAAGACAGCAAATCCAAGCAAGGTCCTAGTCAAGGGACTTTGTCTTCTCCAGATAGCAATCAGAGGCAGTCACCCTGGTCAATATTCTTTTGACCAAATAGCGATGTTGAATCAGATTGCCATCTATCCAACTGCAATCAGTAGACATGGTCCAGGCCAAGGATTGAACCTGAGACTTCTGGTCTGGCCCAGCTATTCACTGAAGAACTCAAAGTTTCAGGGGACACCAATACTGAGTGACAGGATGGGCTCTTCATTCCTTTATTGCCTAACTTTATTTCCTCTGCATAATATAGTCAATGCCAAAATTGAGGGAATTATATTGGGTCTTACAGTAGTGTAAGACCTTCAGAGCTAAGAGGCCTGGGTTCAAGTTCCACCTGCTCCAGTGGTGTGTCATAAAATCTCCAAGCAGATTGATTTAAAATATTTACTTTTCAATTGTATGACTAAAATTGAAAAGTTGTGAAATGGGCATTGACAGGCTTTTGTTCTTAAGGCGTCACATGTGCTGAGTTGTGCCTATGCCTTATTGTGGTCATTCTGAACTGTTTTAAAGACAAGGTTACAATCAAGCAAATTAGCAAATAAGATTTTTGATTATTTTAAGAAAAGATTGTTTACATGTGCCCAAAGATCCATAACTAATAATTTTTGATGGTGACTTATATTATTCAGATACAACTCTTTTAAGTGCAGTTATTCCATTGTTCAGGAGTACAAAGTTTTGAAGAATTCAACGAACTTTGGGTGACATTGTCTTACTAAAGCTCTACACACCAGTGATTAATTCAATTCTTCCACTGTTTTAGGAATTCATTCACTGCTGGATATATCTTTTACAATTAAAGAAGAGCAGATTTACAGAGTAATTGCAAAAACTATTGAGCAGTGATAGTGGGTGACTTTAATTATGCTAACATAGATTGGGCTATTGTCAAGGGCAAATGGAAAAAGAGCTTCTGAAATGTGCTAGGTCTGATTCTGGGGACAGAGTTGGTCAAATGGATCACAGTTCTCTTTGCATCAGAACATTGCACATCTGTCACATAAAGGCATTGCACACATGTCTTGCAAATACTCAGTGAAATGTAACAATGCATATCATAACCAGAACCCTCCACTCAACACCCCTCCTCTGCCTTCCTGTCCTTGCAAGCATCAGTCCTCCACACATTCGCCAACTGACATAAACCCACAAGTGTGGTTGAAACCATCCATGGTACACCTCACTTACCATGCCATGATGACCTGTTCAACCCACATTATTTACTGACTTCTACTTTGGCTCCCCATCTGAAGCACCTTCATGACAGCAAGACCTAATGTCAGATGTCCTTTTGAGAAAGGAATGGAAAATGCAAAAAGTTACTGATACATTTGTTGTGATAAACCCCGTGCATCAAATGGCAAGGTCTGAACTGCCATGCCAAGTATGATGTTTGCTAAGCAGGTTCAGGACAGGTCAGAATACCTGAGCAACCAACCTTCAATGCTGAATTCTCAATACAAATCCCTTGAGTATTTATGTAGAGACACAAATAATGGTGCACATTAGCAGAACCCATCCCCTCAATACAAGAAGTAACAGGCTATTCACCTTAAATTCAACAAATGAAGGTATTGCTTGGCTTTGGGAACTTGCTATTTTATTATTTAATGAATATAAATCCAGCATCGGTATGAGAATATTTAGGGAACAGAGATCAGAGTAATATTAAAATTTTGCTTTGCTGTGGCAAAGAAATGGAAACAAGCCAGAATAATAATACTTAATATGAGGAGCATCATTTTCACTGAGGTGGGAATGGATCTGTTCCAGTTGTGTTGGAGTTGAAGATTGACAGGCAGATCTGTAGGGAACAGTTGTCTACTTTTATAAAGGACACAGTTCAGGCACATTCCCAAGAGAAGGAAATGTAGAACAAACAAATTCAGAGTTCCCTAGATGAGAAAATAGATAAAGAGTAAGATGGAGCAGGAAAAGGGGTGAGCATGATGGATGTGAGATTAATAAAAAAGCAAGAATCAGGCTGAATGTGGAAAAGGCAGAGAGGTGAAAAAGGAAAGAGAGACAAAGAAAGACAATATGAGAAGAAACTGGCAGACAACATAAAAGGGAATCAAAAACCTTCTGTAGGCATATCAATAATAATAGGGTACTGAGAGAACGGGAGGTGATACTCAAGATCTAAATGCGGATGTGTGCGTGGTGTCAGAAGGTATGGTTGAGTATTAAATGAATACTTTGCATCCATCTATCAAGGAAGAAAATGCTGCCAAGGTCTTGGTGAAAAGAGGAACAGTTTAGGTACAGGATGGCATAAAATTTATCAAGAGGTGGTAAAATGTATTAAACGTATCCAAGGATAGGGAAGTAAAGAAAGAAATTGGGGAGTACTGGCCATTATCCTGCAATCAGCTCTGGATGGATACAATGGTGTTGCTAGACCATTTATTGTATTTACAACTCAAATACTTTCAAGTTTTCTTCTGCAAATTTTGAAATTTCTCCTGCACTTTCAAATCCAGGTAATTAATATGTATCAGGAAAAGCAGTGATTTTATTATTGACATGTAGGGAACACTACTGCATACCTTTCTTCAAACTGGAAAAATAGCCATTTGAGAGGAAATAGGCTTGTAGAGTAGACTGACACAGGGCAAATTAAATTTAATGCAGAGAATTGTGAAGTTTTCCATTTTGGTGGGAAGAAAGAGAATAGTAATATAAAGTGATGTATACAACTCTGAAAAAAAGATACAGAACATCAGAGAAATCTGAGGTATAAATCATGGAAAGTGGTGGGGCAGGTTCAAAAAGTGTTTTAAAAGGAATATGAGATCTCTGGTAATATAAGTAGAGGGATAGAGACAAGACCATTGAATGTATAACAATTAGATTAGATTAGATTACTTACAGTGTGGAAACAGGCCCTTCGGCCCAACAAGTCCACACCGACCTGCCGAAGCGTATACCACCCAGACCCATACTCCTACATTTACCCCTTCACCTAACACTACGGGCAATTTAGCATGGCCAATTCACCTAACCTGCACATTTTTGGATTGTGGGAGGAAACCGGAGCACCCGGAGGAAACCCATGCAGACACGGGGAGAATGTGCAAACTCCACACAGAGAGTCGCCTGAGGCGGAAGTTGAACCCGGGTCTCAGGCGCTGTGAGGCAGCAGAGCTAACCACTGTGCCACTGTGCCGCCCACAAACACTATTTTGGCCGGAACTGAAGTATTGCATCCAGATCTGAGCACTAAACTTTAGTAATGATGAAACGTGTTTAGAAAAGGTATGGAAAAGATTCATGCAAATTGTTCCAGGGATAAGCGACTTTAGGTGCAAGGATAGTTTGGAGAAGCTGTGACTGTTCTCCTGAGAGAAGAGATGGTTTGTTTTTAAGAGGTTTGAAAGTGATGTTCAAAATCATGAAGGTACTAGAGTAGATAGACCAAAATTGTTTCCATTGGCAGAAGGATTGTGAATCAGAAGACATCATTTGTCTTATGCAGCGAGTCATTAGTACAGGCTGAATAGCCTCCTTCCTTGCTGTTACCGTTTGTATGATTTTATGATTCTTGACTGCCAGCAGACTTTGACACACACCAACTCTCTACTGTTCTTCAACTAGATGGGACTGCTCTCACTTGATTCAATTCATTTATCTATTTAATCATTGCCAGAAAATCAACTGCAACACCTTTTCTTCCTACTCCTGCACAGTTGCTACAAGTGTTCCTCAAGGATTTATCCCTATTCCTCACTTCCAGGCTACAGTTTGGTTACATCACCTGAAAACACATCCATATGTATACAGGCAACTCTACCTCACCACCATCTGTCTGACCTCTCCATTGTCACTAAATTATCAGACTGTTAGTTCACATTCAGTATTGGAAGAACAGAAATTTCTTCCTACTAAATATTGAGAAAATCCAAAGTCATTGCCCTCTCACTTGCAACTGTCTGAGGTTCATCAAACCAATTTGATCTTCGTGATATAAATTACCAAAAATTAAGTTTGCAACAATATATCTGTGACATCTCTCAAACAACATGTTTCCAACATTGTAACTCCCTTGAATCCATTGTTGCCTCAGCCAATCTGCTGCTGAAGTCCTCAGTGCCTTTATTACCTCTACATTTAAGCATTCCAATATATTCCTGACAAGCCTGCCCATGTTCTGCACTCCAAAAAATTGTAATTTAAAATTCTGCTGTCCATGTCTTAACTCAGACCAAGTCCCATTCCAACCTCTTTCTCCTGTTTTAAGATGCTCCTTAAAACAACCTCATTGTTTAAGCTTTCGATCATCTGCCTTGTGGTTTGGGTGTGGTTTGCTGTCAAATGTTGTTTTCCAAGCACGTACAGAAGCACTTTAGGATGTTTTAGTACAGTAGAGGCATCACATAATATAAGACGGTGTTGTCATTAATGTCACTTTACAATAAATATTCTCCATCAGGATATCTTAGTTTGTTGTTGTACTAACACCTGTAGTTGCAGTCAGTTTGCTTTGAATATCAGAATTAGAGACAGATGATGGATTAATGTAATGAAATCCTTTATTTTCTCAGTGTGTTGTGGATTTGTATTAATAGATATAGGCCTGCATCTCCCGTGTATCAGCAATCATCATTATATTGGCCATGGCCATGAATTGGCCATGGTAAATTGCCCATAGTGTTAGGCGCATTAGTCAGAGGGAAATGGGTCAGTATGGACTGGTTGGGCTGAAGGGCCTATTTCTGCACTGTAAGGAATCTAATATTGCTACTCTATTTGAAATTTTGATCATCCTGATGTTCCTTGACTTTTCTTGTTGGGCCTTCCAAGCCCATCTTCTTCTGAAAGTAGAATGAGCCTTTAATCAGAGAGGGCTTCATCGCAACACTGAACTATTGGGGCGAGAAACCAGACATGTCCCCTTTTTATGGCACTAGCTACTGTAAAGGACATTTAAAGTTTAAAAGGCTTGTGAATGAGCAAATGAGTAGGGTGATACAGCTGGGTAGGTGAGTGAGGTAACTAGGATAGTAGATAAAGTGGAAGATGGAAGAGATGGAAGGTGTATGGAATAGCAGGTGGATAAGGTATGAGTGGGTAGAGTGGTGGGTGATTTGGGTAGGTGGATCAAGGCGTAGCTGGATCACAGCATGGGTAAACAGATGGATAGGAGTTAGCATGGTCATAGGGGAGTGGGATTGGGGTGGAGTGGTCAGTTGGTGGGGAGTTAGCATGACTGGGAGGGGTACTCAGGACATACGGGGTCAGGAGACGGTAGACAAGTTATGCTGGGGAGTAGACAGAGGGTTTAGAGGTGGGTGGTTGATGCAGTGATTGTAATGAGGTCAGCCAGGTAGACCTCATAGAATATGAGTTCCCTGGTTGAGCTGTTAATCTAATCCAATCAGGGAGCTCTGGCTGACAGATATGAACAGGAGTTGTAGAGGTTCTATTAACTCTGAGAGCTGGCTGTGATAGAGCTGGGTCAGTGTCATTTTCACGTGTAAATAAAGGATGACTTGGTGACAGGATACTGGCCTCTGTAGAGTTATTTCTGTTGAGTTTCAATGTACACTTGAAACTTTTGGAGTGTAGTTGTGTGCTTGGGGATAGGGAGGTCAGACGTCAAAAGGGCCAGTCAGGTGGTCTTGGTGATGGAGTAGGGGCATCTGCAGAATCTGAAATTAAAAAAAAGAAAATGTTGGAAATTCTAGGCAAGTCTGTGGTCAGAGAAACGGGGATAACATTTTGGCTCAATAATCTTCTGACAAAAATCATTGACCCAATAAAAATATAATTAATATTTTTGTATTAATATCAGGGAAAGCTTACACTACTGAAATCCAACGAAAGATGGTTTATATCTAGAACAAATCTTACTACGCTAAACTCACACAGTCAATGCTACTAGATGCACAGGCAAAATTTCCTTTGGCTGAAAAGTACCCTTATGATTAAAATGCCTTGTAAAATGAGCCTGTATTCTAGCAGGAGAACATCAACACTCTGTATACCATCGTGTCATGCTAATGCAATGGGAGGTAGTCTTTTTGAAAACATCATTTTGAAGACTCTTTTGATTCAGAGATTTTAAAATTATGACCTGCTTTGATTTCTATTTTCGAGCGTATGATACACAACTCTGCCAAAAAGAAAAGCAGGCACTGCTTCAGCTATTTCCAGTTACATATTTCTTTTCAATGATGTATTTGTGGGTCATGCAATTTCCAATAAATCCTTTGTGTACCTTGATTTGTTTTTGAACTGTCTCAGAACTGAAAGGTAAATAAAATTTACATTTGAACAGCGTACAATAAATTTTCCTGGTTCCGAACGTTTTCCACTTTATAAAAATTGGGTAGAGGGGTATAAATAGACTCCCAGAGATAATTATAACTGATTCAATGATCCTCTCCATGTCAGTACCAGTAGAAAACTAATAGGATCACAGCAGATATCCAATTTGACTCTCTGTTTTTAAAATGTCTATATTCTGATTCCAGCTTTGTTCGTGTGTTGTGGCAAAGCAACATTTCCTACCCATATCCCAGCTTCCCTAAATGTAAAGAGAGTGAACAGCCTAAGGACAGGTCCAGATCCGGTAGAGGCAACGATTCTTCTTCCCTGAAGAACTTTAGTGAACGAGTAGCATTTTAAAGATAAAATTTCCTGGTCATTTTTGGATTCCAGCTTACAAACTACCAAATAAATTGAGATCAATTTCCGATATTCTGGATTCTAGCAGCCACTCCCATATTCATATCGCTACTATTTCTAGTAAGCAGGCTATCTTCAAGAAATATATCTCCCAACCACTCCATTTGTTCCTTTAGAGTAGAATAAAACAGAATATACTTTATTGTCGGGTGTACTCAAGTACAGAAATACAGGAGGATAGTGAAAATGTCACCTCTAATGCCATCTAAGGTACAGGCACCGAGGTACAAATCTTAAATACAAAAAGAGGAATAAAAAAGAAAAGTAATTGCATTACTTTACAGTAATCTATAGTAAAAGTTTGAAATGATACTTAGTTAAAAGGATAGACAACACAATCAGATAAACAAATTACAAATAAACATTACATTGCAGTAGCTCAGCACAGGGTCTTCCACATGTGGTCTGACCACCTGCGCCATCCCCAGTCAAACAACCATCCTCGCACTGCCCCAAGACTCCAGTCTGCTTTGCACCAGCTCTCAAATTCTCCAAGGTAAGTTTTCACCAGGACTACTTCTCCGTCCCACCCTCTACTCCGGCACTCACTTCCCTGCACCGGCCACCATTCCAGGACTCACTTCCCCACACCGGCCTCCACTCCAGGACTGACATCGCCACACCGGCCTCCACTCTGGCACTCACTTCCCTGCACCGGCCACCATTCCAGGACTCACTTCCCCACACCGACCTCCACTCCAGGACTCACATCGCCACACCAGCCTCCACTCTGGCACTCACTTCCCCGCAATGGCCTCCACTCTGGGACTCACTTCTCTGCAACGGCCTCCACTCTGGGACTCACTTCTCTGCAACGGCCTCCACTCTGGGACTCACTTCTCTGCAACGGCCTCCACTCTGGGACTCACTTCTCTGCAACGGCCTCCACTCTGGGACTCACTTCCCTGCAACGGCCTCCACTCTGGGACTCACTTCCGTGCACCGGCCTCCACTCTGGGACTCACTTCCCTGTAACGGCCTCCACTCTGGGACTCACTTCCCTGCACCGGCTTCCACTCTGGGACTCACTTCCGTGCACCGGCCTCCACTCTGGGACTCACATCGCCACACCAGCCTCCACTCTGGGACTCACTTCCCCACACCGGCCTCCACTCTGGGACTCACTTCGCTGCACCGGCCTCCACTCTGGGACTCACTTCCCTGCACCAGCCTCCACTCCAGGACTCACTTCCTCACACCGGCCTCCACTCTGGGACTCACTTCTCTGCACCGGCCTCCACTCTGGGACTCACATCGCCACACCAGCCTCCACTCCAGGACTCACTTCCCCACACCGGCCTCCACTCTGGGACTCACTTCGCTGCACCGGCCTCCACTCTGGGACTCACTTCCCTGCACCAGCCTCCACTCCAGGACTCACTTCCTCACACCGGCCTCCACTCTGGGACTCACTTCTCTGCACCGGCCTCCACTGGGACTCACTTCCCCGCACTGGCCTCCACTCCAGGACTCACTTCCTCACACCGGCTTCCACTCTGGGACTCACTTCCCCGCACCGGCCTCCACTCCAGGACTCACTTCCTCACACCGGCTTCCACTCTGGGACTCACTTCCCCGCACCGGCCTCCACTCTGGGACTCACTTCCCCGCACTGGCCTCCACTCTGGGACTCACTTCCTCGCACTGGCTTCCACTCTGGGACTCACTTCCCTGCACCGGCCTCCACTCTGGGACTCACTTCCCCGCACCGGCCTCCACTCTGGGACTCACTTCCCCGCACCGGCCTCCACTCTGGGACTCACTTCCTCGCACTGGCTTCCACTCTGGGACTCACTTCCCTGCACCGGCCTCCACTCTGGGACTCACTTCCTCACACCCGCCTCCACTCTGGGACAAATTTCCCCACAACAGCGTCCACTCCCGGACTCACTTCCCCCGGCCTTCACCCCTGGACTCAGTTCCTCACACCAGCCTCCACTCAGGGACACACTTCCCCGCAACAGCCTCCACTCTGGGACAAATTTCCCCGCAACAGCCTCCACTCCGGGACACACTTGCACACACCAGCCTCCACTCTGGGACACATTTCCCCGCACTGGCCTCCACTCCGGAACACACACTTCTTCACACCGGCCATCACCCCTGGACTCACTTCCTCACACCAGCCTCCACTCTGGGACACATTTCCCCACATCAGCCTCCACTCTGGGACTCAATTCCCCGCACTGGCCTCCACTCCAGGACTCACTTCCCTGTGGCAGCCTGTGCTCCGAGACTTGGTTACCTGTGCCAGCCTGTCCTCTGGGATTTGCCTTCGAGGCTTACCAGCTCCTCCATTCCCCTCCGGGTATGTTCACGTCATCAGTTCATTAAAAAAAATGCAGAAAGGAGGGAAAAAAGATGACAAAGAAAAAATACTGCCAGAGCAGAGGTGCTCTGCTTCCAACGTCTTACTCTGCTGTCATCTTTTGACAATCAACTTCCATTTTTAACCCCTCCCCCTTACCACTCTAATTACCAAATGAAATAAATTTGTCATGTTTACCCAAAGAACCCTTCAAAACTGAAATTATTTATCAGATTTTCCTTAGCCTTTTTCATTCTGATCTAAATATCCCAGTTTCTCTTGTCAATCTTCACACCAAAGGTAACTCATCCCTGTTGCCATGTATAGGTTATCAGAAATTTTGAGTGTTTTTCAGTACTGTAAGTTTGTGATGCAACTTTATCCACAGAGGTTTTTCTCATTTCTAAAACTTATCTTGGACATTTTTTTTCCATCCATTGTTGGTGAATCGGCATCGCTAGAAAATTTGACATTTGTTGCCCATTCCTGGTTTTTGAGAAGATAATGGTGGGAGTTCTGCTTGAATTGGATTTCATGCCATGAAGGTATTCCAATAATGCATAATAAAAACTGAAAGAACTATGGATGCTGCAAATCAGGAACAAAAACAGAAATTGCTAGAAAAGCTCAGCAGGTCTGGCAGCATCTATAGAGAGAAAGCAGAGTTAACATTTTGGATTGAATGAGGGTTCTGAGGAAGGGTGAGTTCCCATGTTGGACAGGGTGGTTAATGGATTAATGGATGAGGTGTTGATTCATTCCTTCTTCCATCCTCACCTACTGCGCGTGCAGTGTGCATTTCCTGCAGATGCACCATTGAAAGAATATTGCCCAGGTACATAATGGTCTGGTACAGCAACTGCTCTGCCCAGGACCCTAAGAAACTACAGAATTTTGTGTGCACAGCCCAGAATATCACAGAAGCCAGCCTTCCATCTTACAGCCTTACACAGCTTGCTGCCGCGGAAAGGCTGCCAACATCATCAAAGACCCATCATATCCCGGTAATGATCTCCTACAACCTCTTTCATCAAGCAGAAGGCACAGAAACCTGAACACACACTCCAGCAGGTTCAGGAACAGATTCTTCCCAGCTGTTATTGGACTGATGAATGGACTCTCTAGCCTCAAATAATGCTGACATTTCTAATGTTGATCTCACCTAGTGCCCGCCCTATACAATGTAACCTGCATGCCTCTTTCTAAGTCTTTTTGATGTGTACATCCTTGCTTACTATGATCTGCCTGTACTGCTTGTAAACAAAACTTTTCACTGTGCTTCGGTACACGTGATAATAAATAAATCAATCAAGGTGCATTGCAGCAACTCTGTCATTTGATCCTAAATGTGTTGTATTCAGACAAACTGCATATTTAATCATCCCTTCTATTTCCATTTATCCCATTTACTGTTTGAAACTGCTTTATAGTGGATTCTTGATAAAGTTTTATGTAAATATTGAGTGAACTGACAGCTTTGAGTAGGGAATGCTGACCATTAATTGAAGTCAACACTTGTTGACATTGTATTGCTTATCATTTCAATTCTTCACTTTCCTGCTGTTAGCCTTCAGCTGTGTTGAGCCGAACTGCGTTTGTGACTATATATATGCATAAAGATATTTATGAATGAAGTATAATTTGAAAAAAAAAATGTCAATATATGCTGAGGAATAGCATCTCATTTTTATGAGACAGTTTAAAGTTTTCTGAACTTAGGTCATGACCTCTGCCCCCATTTTGTTTCCTTTTCTTTGCTGGTTATGATATTCCTCTCTCACAGCATGCTAGCTAATGTAACAATGATAAAATGTTATGGGTAGAGGCTTGGAATCAGGTCTCAACCGGCAATCCTGTCCACAGAAAAATGGTCAATTACAAGCAGAATAAAAGAATTTGTTTTTACTTAACTCACAGGGCCTGGGCATTGCTGGCTGGCCAGTGTTTATTGCCCATCCTTAGCTGTCCTTGAACTGAGTGGCTTGCTCGGCCATTTCAATGAGCAGTTGAGAGTCAGCCACATTGCAGTGGATCTGTAACTGCATATAAGCCAGAGCAGTTGGGGATGGCAGATTTCCTTCCTGATGTCGGTGGTGGACAAGTTGTTGGAGGGAATCCTGAGACAGGATGTACATGTACATGTATTTGGAAAGGCAAGGACTGATTAGGGATAGTCAACATGGCTTTGTGCGTGGGAAATCATGTCGCATAAACTTGATTTGAGTGTTTTGAGGAAGTAACAAAGAGGGCAGAGCGGTAGATGTGTTTTATATGGACTTCAGTAAGGCGTTCGACAAGGTTCCCCATTGGAGACTGGTTAGCGGAAGACAGGGAGAATTAGCCATTTGGATGGAGAACTGGCTCAAAGGTAGAAGACAGAGGCTGGTGGTTGAGGATTGTTTTTCAGACTGGAGGCCTGTGACTAGTGGAGTGCCACAAGGATAGGTACTGGGTCCTCTACTTTTTGTCATTTACATAAATGATTTGGATGCGAGCATAAGAAGATGACACCAAAAATGGAGGTGTAATGGACAGCAACGAGGGTTACCTCAGATTATAACAGGATCTTGACCAGATGGGCCAATGGGCTGAGAAGTGGCAAATGGAGTTTAATTCAGATAAATGTGAGGTGCTGCATTTTGGGAAAGCAAGTCTTAGCAGAACATTTCCACTTAATGGTAAGGTCCTAGGGAGTGTTGCTGAGCAAAGAGACCTTGGAGTGCAGGTTCATAGAACCTTGAAAGTGGAGTCGCAGGTAGATAGGATAGTGAAGAAGGCGTTTGGTATACTTTCTTTTGTTGGTCAGAGTATTGAGTACAGGAGTTGGAAGGTCATGTTGCAGCTGTACAGGACATTGGTTAGGATACTGTTGGAATATTGCATGCAATTCTAGTCTTCTTCCTATCGGAAAGATGTTGGGAAACTTGAAAGGGTTCAGAAAAGATTTACAAGGATGTTACCAGTGTTGGAGGATCTGAGCTATAAGGAAAGGCTGAACAGGCTGGGGCTGTTTTCCCTGGAGCGTCGGAGGCTGAGAGATGACCTTATAGAAGTTTACAAAATTATGAGGGGCATGGATAGGATAAATAGACAACATCTTTTCTCTGGGATCGGGGAGTCCAGAACTAGAGGGCATAGGTTTAGGGTGAGAGGGGAAAGATATAAAAGAGACTTAAGTGGCAAGTTTTTCACACAGCAGGTGGTACGTGTATGGAATGAGCTGCCAGAGGAAGTGGTAGAGGCTGGTGCAGTTCAAACATTTATAGGCATTTGGATGGGTATATGAATAGGAAGGGTTTGGAGGGTTATGGGCCGGGTGCTAGTAGGTGGGACTAGATTGGGTTGGGCTATCTGGTCGGCATGGACGGGTTGGACTGAAGGGTCTGTTTCCATGCTGTACATCTCTTTGACTTTATGACTCTATGACATTAGTGAGCCCATGGGTTTTTCCAATTATTGACAATGGCTTCATGGCCATCATTAGATGCTTACTTCCTGTTTTAAAAAAAAATTGAATTCAAATTCTACCATCTGCCATCTGCCATAGCACTGCTGCCTCACAGAGTCAGGAAGCTGGGTTTGAATCCAGCCTCGGGCAACTGTGTAGAGTTTCCTCCCACAATCCAAACATGTGCAGGTCAGGTGAATTGGCTATGCTAAATTGCCCATTGTGTGTGGGTTAGATGCATTAGTCAGGGTTAAATATAGGATAAAAGGGTAGTGGAATGGGTCTGAATGGAACACGCTGCGAAGGGCTGGTGTGGACCTGTTGGGCCAAAGGACCTGTTTCCACACTAAAGGGATTCTTCTACAGATTTTTTCAAATACAAGAATAACATAGAATAGATTACTGGTAAATTTTGAATTGGAGGATAATCAGTTAGAATATTATCAACTTGTATTTGTGAAGACAAAAATAGATTAGCCAGGCCCAGCACATTGGAAATTAAACCCAGATTGATCCATCATTTTACAATATTCATGATGCACTTTCCATTATGACATTACCACATTGTACTCCAGGCTGTTGTGATGTCACTGCTAACATTCTGAACCCACAAGAACTACCCACAGAATAAACAACCACCCACTCAATACAAAATAATGCAAGCCAAGATGAAATCTCCCCTCACCAGCCTCCTCTTCAGCCTTGCAGAAAGGGCTTTACAATGAACAATAGAGTCCCTCCCTTTTCAGTCTGTATTCTTTTCTTTTAAGAAGCGTTTTTGATTCAAGGTTCAGTGTTTTTTTAATATTTTGTTTCACATGCAATCAGGCAACGACAGATTATTTGTCATTTTATCTGCCTTCTCCTTGTGGACTCTTTGTCCTTTTGGGGAATGGTAATTAATATACTCCCAGACCTCTGACAACACTGCCCTATTACTATCTTCCAGGAGGTGCATGCATGCATTCAAGCAGCACTTGTCTATGACTCACTGTCTGATTTTCGACCCTCATGGCAAGAGAAATGTCTAACACCACTCAGTTACGTTTCACTATGGTAGGATTGACATAAGCAATTTTCCTTGTGGCAAATTGTGGGCATCAACCCACATTTAATCAAAGGGTGTTCGAGACTGAATACACCAAAGCCACGCTACCCAGACCTGTGCATACTTCTAACCATTGCTGTAATGTTGTCAACGTGACAAAAGTCACTATTTTTAACATTGTTTAATGGTGTAGATCGTTCAAGTAACAGACTTCATGTTTTGGGAAGGTAACAAGATTCAAAATCAAAATACAACTTTGTACTTTTTCTTTGATGGTCAAAAAGCCGTAATTTCACAATATTAATGAGTTATTTCAGAGTTAGCTTAGTACAATCATTACTAAACTAAGCCTAACCTAAAAACATGAATCCCAAAATATTAGGCAGCCCTCGTATTTTCAGGTCACCATCAGTCAAGATGTTTGTTAATAAATGATTTTCAGTATTTTTGGATTACACAAAGTGAAAATGTAGCTTTTTCTTTAAACTTTTAAATTGTTGAGTCTTATGTTTTTCAGCAGCTGAGGGAATCAAGAGACCTAGTGAATACATGAGCTCTAGCTGAGATAGGAGGTGATTATCTTGAAGAGCTGAGCAGGTCAGAGGGGCTGAATGGCATACTCCAGCACCAATTTGTTATGTTTCTTAAGTTATTAACTAAAATTTCTTTTAAAAAATCTGCAAATCATGGAGTGAATTGCAAATGACAACATTGATGAGCAATCTCAGGTTTTAAGTCATGCTTATCACTGGCTGATTTTAAGTTTGTTAATTATTTATTAATGTAATGTGGGCATTCACTGGCTAAACCAACATCAATGCCCATCCCTAATTGCTCTGGAGAATACAGTGGTGAACTGCCTTCCTGAACTGTTGAAGTCCTTGCGTTGTAGGAGAGTTCTTAAGAAGGGAGTTCCAAGATTTTATTCCAGAGACATAAAGGAATGGCAATATAAAATTTCAAGTCAGGATGCTCCGTCTCCATCATCAGAGTGCCAACTTTATCAATATGTGAGTGCACATCAACACGCTGCAGAGTAAGTTGAGGTGTTGCTTGACAAAGGACACTAAGGATTCCAATTTTCCTACCTCAGCCACTCTTACCTACACCGTTCCTGAACTAATGCAAAGCAAATATTAGTTACTGCAAAAATATTTCTTATGGATTCCATATGGTATAGGATTATACATTAGGATTCCATATGGTATAGGATTATACATTACAAAAAGAGACTATTCAGCCCATCCTGTTACTGCCTGCTTTTGAAAGGTCTATCCAATTAATTTCACCCTCTTGCTCCTTCCACATGGCACTGTAGAATTTTAAAAATATTTGTGTAGTTCCCTTTTGAATTTGCTCCACAACCCTTTCAGGAACTAAATTCCTGATCATACTAACTCCCTGCTATTTTTTTGATAAAAATTCTCATTTTACAAATTGTCATGAGTCTGTGTTCTCTGTTTATCTTACTGTCACAGTAATTTCTCCTAATTCATGCTATTAAAACCATTCATAATTTAGAAAACCTCTATCCAATCTGATCTTAATCATCCTGCAACACTATATTTAACACAATCATATTTTCTGGTCTCTCCACAGAACCGTAGTCTTTCATCCTTGGTAATGTTCTAGTAACTCTCTTTTGCGCCCTCTTTAAATCCTTCCTGAAGTGTTAACACCCAAAATCAGAGATGAAGCACAATCATGAGACTTGTTGCTTAACTAACATCTACACCATCGTACATTATTTGTGTACATTTGCAGATGTGCTCAATGGTATTTTATATTAGTTTCACTTCTCTGATAATCCTATAGTTTAAATATAGGTATGTTTTTCAATATAATATCAGTCATAAACTCTAATGTATTTTAAATGTCAAAATTCTTGCTGAAAATCAATGGGCTGGATTTTACCAGCAGAGTTTGAGATATGTGGGGAAGCATACTATCACTATCGGGCATGATTAAAGCCAATTTTAAAATGCCTGCCACACACCAATGATATGTTAGAGTGGTATAAACAAGCTGACCCTCAGAGTGGTCAATCTGATTGTCTGACAGCCTACCTCTAACAATTGCAGCAGAGCCAATACTCAGTGGTATGTGTTGTCAAGACTTCAAAGCATCTTCAGGAAGAAGAGTGATGCTGACCGGACTAAGTTAAGTCCCAGGCTTTTAGCGTGTGGAGGGATTGGGCACCCCAGGGAGGACAGCAGGGTGGGAATGCGAGTGGAGATCATGGTTGGTTTTGGAGGCCAACCAGGGATCAACAAAGACAGAGAGTGACCTCTTGAGGGGTGGGTGGGTGATGAGTGACCTGGTGCACACAGGGGAACTCCCCATCATCTCAATGATGTGCTCTATCTTCCTTTATGTCTTAAAATAGCAGCTTTAATAGACCTGCCCATGTTAGCTGTCTGCCATAAGGAAGTGAATTATGCCAGTGGAGGTGGGTTGAGGTCATTAATTGAAGGTCATTATAGAACATAGAACAGTACCGCACAGGAACAGCCCTTTGCACCCCCACCCCCACCATGTCTGCACCGACTGTGATGCCATTCTAAACTAATCCCATCTGCCTGCACATGGTCTGTATCTCCCTATTCCCTGCCTGTTAATGTGTGTCTAAATGCCTCTTAAATGTTGTTATCATATCTGATTCTACCACTTCCCTTGGCAGCGCATGCCAGGCAACTATCACCCACTGTGTAAAAAATTTGCCTCACACATCTCCTTTAAACATTTCTCCTTTCACTTTAAACCTATGCCCCCATGTATTTGACATTTCCAGCTGGGGAAGAGATTCCAACTATCCACTCTATTCATGCCTTGCGTAATATTATGTACTTCTGACAAGTTGTCACGCAGCCTCTGATGCTCTAGTGAAAACAATCCAAGTTTGTCCAAACTCTCCATATGGCTAATACACACCATTCCAGGCAACATCCTGGTGAACCTCTTTTGCACCCTCTCTAAAATCTCCACGTCCTTCCTATAGTGTAGTCACCTAACTTGGCCTTCAGTCGTGCTAAGGGCAGACAATTTAATGGGCACTTCACCTATCCCCTGTTTTATGGAGGAAGGGTTAGCATGGTTGGCTCCCAGACTCCTGCCACAGAAATGCATCTAGCAGGGGTGGTGGGGCCATAAAATCTAGCCCAGTGAAATCTATTCATTTTTATAGAAATCTCATTATTATGTGCCTGTTGTTAGAAATTTCCTTGACATACTTGACTTAATTAAAGAAAAAGCTGACTTCTCAGGAACTCATTTGTGCTCATTGAGTCTCCTTCAAACCTCTCTGTTTCTGCAATACAGTCTTTCTAAGATATGCCCAATAGAACTGAAGAAACAGGATTTCTTTTGAAGTAACATTTGAAAGCAAAAGAAAAGCCAAGAAACTCTGAAATATTAACGCAAGGGGAGTGGGTTTGAGTCACATTGGGGGAGTTTTTAAATCTCCAAATCTGTGTATGTGGAGAGGGTGGAACTTTAAAAATGTAAAACTTCTCAAAACTAATATCTGTCCTTGGACACCCCCACTTCTGGTTATAACAGATGCATGAGATGGGGGTGGGGGAGGTTTTAAGGAAAAAAAATCAACCCCTAGGAGGCAGGTGACACATTTAGTTATTTATTGAGGCTGCATGTCTCTGTTCCCAATTTAACATTGACCATCTGGGCATTCTGGCCTCTGGAAGTGCTAGAGCTGATAGTTCACCAAGGAACAGACTTTTGCAGCACTGCATATGGGCCAGGAGGAATAAGAGTCCTTCACCCCATTGTTCACCTAGAAGCCAGTAAACCTCGAGAATCATATATATAGTTCTGACTTTGTCTCAGATGCTTCAAAATGGCATTCCAGTATGACTATGCACTGATTTCCAAGTATGACTGCTTTCCTTACTAATTTTTATTTCTCCTTTTGGGATGTTGCCTTTCTATGATCTCATGCCCTTCCAGTGTCTACCACGCCTGTGATTTCCTCTGGGAAATCTCTTCTCCCTCCACTTGTCTGCAGAGATCTTTTTCCCCGTTCATCCCTGATCTCTCTATTTCCTCTCTCCATGATTCTGCTCTCCAAGCCCCTCCTTTAGACAGACAGCAGCTGTTCAAGACAACTGCTCACTACTACCTCCCCAAGTGTAATTAAGAAAAGGCAGCAAATCTGGCTTTTCAAGCAAAATGTTTAACAGCCAGAGAGATCTTGTTTATAGTATTAAAGAGGCTTTAGCCTAGAGGTTACAAGAAGCTTATGATCGGTACTGTGTTGTGTCTTCATGTTCTAATTGTTTCAAGTTGCTAGAATTTTGGGGCACTTTACACTATTTTTGGAATTCTTTGAAAGGAAAAGAACACAGAGCAATGTAAATTGGAAGCAATCTGTAATTGACAGTGAGTTTGGTTTGTGGCACGGGACGTTGTCCCAGACATGGCAGAGTGGATGTTTTATTGCCTACTATTTTTCTGGGAGTGGTGAAAGTTGACAGCCAACTCACAATGTGCAGCTTGTTTTTTCTCTTAAAGGAAGTACAGATGTTTATTCTTAGATTCAGTTGCTGGCTGATACGTTACATGTCTCTGTTTTCTTGGGAGCTTAAATTAAGGCCATGTCATGTGGCAGGAAAGAACCATAGTGCAGTGTTGGCAGGATTTAGCAGAACTAAACTGATATCCTCCTCTGTTATTAGAGAGGACAAGAGCAGCAATAGGATCCTGTGGCACCGTCATACAGTTCACCAGCTATCCAGGGCAGAAATGGAGTCTGGCGTACACATCCAGTCTCATGAGAGGTCTCATTTTTCAATCCCAATTTGGTTTCTCTTTGATGTTTCTTTGTTGAATGTTTGATACCAGTTGAAGTCCCAATTTTAACCCCTCAATTGATGAAAGCAGAGTCTATAGGGGAGTTAAAAACTTAAGCAGATACACAATACACATTTCCCTTTTGAACAGGCAGGTTTCAGGCAATGTATGAGTTGAGCCTCCAGTGAGGCTAAAATCTCATTAAAATCTCATTGCTCAGACTGCGATGACATTTGCACTCACATCAGCCCAGTGCCAACCTCACAAAGGGAGACCGAAACTGGGAAGTCAGCTTTATTTTTCAAGTGTTTCTTCATGGGCCGAGAAGAGCAGGAATGTGTGCCACAAGAAATCCTTGGAGCTCCCCTTTTTCTGCGTCTCACATAATAACTTCCCAGACTTGTTTTCTTGAGAACATTATTCTGTCAGATTCCCCACAGTGACCTGCACTTATCATCCCTGCAAATGCCAGTTTTGGATGGGTATCAGGTCTAATTTATTTATGTGAGACCGATGCACAAAAATGGTTTGGGCTATAGTGTGAATTAAAAATCAGGCTCAAAGTCAGGATCACTAAGGAGTCAGGATTAATCTGTTTTTTATTGCAATGTTTGTTGGTCCCCTGATAGTGTTGACTACTGCTGGTGATGACTGCTCACAGAACCTTCAGTGTATATTCAAATATTATTCACCATGAGGCACTCCATTTTTGATAGGAGAAAGTGAGGACTGCAGATGCTGGAGATCAGAGCTGAAAAATGTGTTGCTGGAAAAGCGCAGCAGGTCAGGCAGCATCCAAGGAGCAGGAGAATCGCTGTTTCGGGTATTAGCCCTTCTTCAGCCCATATTTAATGATATGCGATTTTGCAGCTGGGAGCTTTGGCTAGCAAGAAAGAGAAAACATGCCCACAATTCAGGGTGATTGATGCCAATTATAATGACCTTACCCTTGCTAACCAAGTAAAAATTAAACTTGCGAGATTTCTAGGATGTTTAGTGTAGATAATCAATAGATGGTCTATTAGTGGAATGATTGCAGTGTCCCTTTGAAGAGGCAATGACAGACTCAGCTGCACCGAGTGCTCTTTATCTGGCAAACTGTGTGTGGGCTGAGAGGATAAATGCTGTTTGCAGCCTTTAGTGACACTGCTACAGATTCATCTTGGAGATTTTTGTCGTATGACTGTGGTTACTGTACTATGCAATTAGAATGTAAATGACATTCAGAATTACCATATCACCACTTCTGTATTCCTAGTCCTCTGTTCCTTTGTTCAAAAATGAAGGAACAACAGAAGTTTTTTTTGTATACTGCAAGCCCATTGACATGATTATTGCTTGTTTTCATTGCATCTTATTCATTTAATTTTTTGAGCTATTTTCTTCCTCTGCTGTTTTGCGTCAACTTAGTAGACAAGTGGTGACCTGCTGCATTAACCTACCAAAGCTGCTTTGTACCTGAGATCGAGGTGGGAGTGAAAGTGCCAAGAATGATTTACAATCTTGTTTTCCCCTGTACTAAACAAGGCTGTTCTGTGCTGACTTGCTCTCAGATTTTCTTCCCCTTTCTCCATGACGAAGCATTTGTTACAGGTAACTAGGTGTAACTTGGGCTTGGCACAGTGAGATAAAAACATAAAATGAGCTAATGATTGAAATATTAAAGGGACAGGGTATTCTTACAAGCCAACTTTTTTCAAGGCAATAAATGGAAAATGTAATGGTCTGAAATAATAATGGCCTGAAGTCCCCCATCATTGTTGCCCAGATTTCCTAGTCTCTGGGTTGTCGGATGCAGGATATGTGATGTAAGAAGTGTTTGGGATGCCATGGAACCTCCTAAACATGGACCTCTACAGGAATTGCTTGAGAAGTTTGAACTTCTGACAGGTAATTCTCCAGCTCCCAAGATCCTGTACAAAAATCTGCCACTTTGTATGAAAATTGAAGACATCAGACTGATGTACTCACCTGAATACTAACCCAAGTGATATTAAACAGATAGCTTACTATGTGCATGTTGTATCAGATTAACCCCAAATGTAACTCACTCACATATGATACATGTGTTAATGATTAAATGCAAATATGAATTGAGAAGAGAAATAGGCTGATTTAGCACCTTGAGCCCAGTCTACCATTTCATTAAGATCAGGCTGATCTGTTTGTCTTTTGAATGCCACTTTCCCATGAGCTCCTCATAAGCTTTGATTCCCTGGCCTGCGTAAAACCTATCTATCTCTGCCTTAAAAATATTCAATTACTCTGTCTCCACTGTCTTCTTGAGGCAAAGAGTTTCAAAGTTGCACAATCCACTGAGGGAGAAACAATATCTTCACATCTCTGTTCTATATGGGTGACCTCAAAGTTTTAAGCTGTGTTCCCTTGTGGACAAGACTTACTCTGGACTCACTTACAAAAAGAAGCAAGCTTTGGCATCCAATTTGTCAAGACTGCTCAGGATTCTTATACTCTTTAATCAGGGTAACCCCATGTATAGTTCACTGTAGTAGGTCGCATGGTGACTCAGTGATTAGCACTGCTGCCTCACAGTGCCAAGGACCTGGGTTCAATTCCTGCCTTGGGCAACTGTCTCCCCGTGTCTGTGTGGATTTGCTCTGGTTTCCTCCCAGAGTCTAAAGATGTGCAGGTTAGGTGAATTGGCCATGCTAATTTGCCTGTTGTGTTAGGTGGATTAGTCAGGGGAAAATGTAGGGGAATGGGCCTGGGTGGGTTGCTCTTCGGAGGATTGGTATGGACTTGTTGGGCTGAAGGGCCTCTTTTCACATTGTAGGGAATCTAATCTAATTTATATGATACCTATGCATTAATAATTACACACAAATGTAATCACCCTTCGACTGTTTTAAACTGTAGTGAGAATAAACCCAGGTAAGCCAATCTGTCCTCATCGGACAACCCATTCATTCCAGGTATTGAACCACCTCCATCCATTTACATCCTTCCCTAAATAAGATCAAAGCTGTACACAGTATTTGAGATATGGTCTCATAAACATCTTACATAATAGAAATATAACATCCTTACTCTTATGTTTTGTTGTAATAAAGGATAGCATTCCATTAGGCTTCTTGATTACCGCTTACGTTGCACGCTTACTTTTTGTGGTTCCTGCACTAGAACACCTAGGTACCTCTACACCACGGAATTCAGGAGTCATTCTCAGTTTTAAGTAATGCTCTATCTTTCATTTCTCAGCCAAAGTAAATAATTTCGCATTTTCCCATAATATAGTCCACCTACCAGATTTTTGCCCACTTGTTCGACCTATCTATAATGGTCTGTAACTTCCCTATGTCCTCTTCAGACTGTACGTTCCTACTGATTGTTGTGTCATCTGCTACCATACCTTTGCTCTCTCCATCAAATTTATTGACATAAATTGTAAAAAGCTGAGGCCTTGGCACAAGCCCCTGGGAAACTCCGCTTACTTGTCACATAGAATCATAGAATCCCTACAGTGTGGGAACAGGCCATTCAGCCCAACAAGTCCACACCGACCTTCCAAAGGGCATCTCACCCAGACCCACCCCCTAACCAATCCCTGTAGCCCTGCATTTCCCACGGCTAATCCACCTACCCTACACATCCCTCCTGCCAATCAGAGAAGACTCTCTTGTGTATTGCATCTCTGTTTTCTGACATCTAGCCAATCTTGTATCCATGACAACTCCCACCCCACAAGATCCTACTTTGTGCAATATCCTTTTACATGGAATCTTGTTGAATATTTTCTGTCAATCCAAGTACAGTTAAATGCCAGTCTTCCCCTTATTCACAGTGAATGTTACCCCTTTAAAGAATTCCAACGAATTGATTGATCATGGTTTCCCTTTACAAAACTATGCTGACCGTTCCTGATTAGGTTCAGCTTTTCTAAATGCCCTGCTAGGATCTCCTAATGATCAATTCTACCATCTTCCCAAGGTAATGTGTCAACCTGTGGGCGGAATGGTGGCACAGTGGTTAGCACTGCTGCCTCACAGCGCCTGAGACCTAGGTTCAATTCCTGCCTCAGGTGACTGTGTCGAGTTTGCATGTTCTCCCCGTGTCTGTGTGGGTTTCCTCGGGGTGCTCTGGTTTCCTCCCACATTCCAAAGATGTGCAGGTCAGGTGAATTGGCCATGCTAAATTGCCCATAGTGTGAGGTAAGGGGTAAATATAGGGGTATGGGTGGGTTGCACTTCGGCAGGTCGGTGTGGACTTGTTGGGCCGAAGGGCCTGTTTCCACGCTGCAATCTAATCTAATCTAACTGGCTTAATAATGACCTCTTTACTGCTTCTCACCCTTTTTAATTAAGCAGGCTATATTTGCTATCTTCTAGTCTGTTAAAATCTTGCAAATATTGGTAAGTTAACAACAATGCATCATGAGGCTCATTTAAGCCCCTCAGTTGAAATCCTTCAGGACCCAAGGACTTGGTAGCCCTGCATCTATCAGTTTGCTGAGTACCGCTTCTTTGGTGGTTGTAATTTCACCAGCTTCCTTTCTCCTGTCCACTTCCAGATTTACAGCTATTACTGGGAAACTTTTTTGTCTCACTCTGGAATAGTGCTCATCTTAGTACAATGAATCTATGACTTCAAGAGATTTATGATTTCCAATAGATCCTAAAGGTAGCCTCCTGGACAGCTCATCTGTTGGCATATAGGAACTTTAGGAGCTGACAACATTGTTCTGTTTATTTGGTGCTAATGGGGATACCAGAGCGGGAAATTTAGACAACATAGTAATGAAGACTGGGAAGTTAGATCAGTCTTTATAGCAGCACAATCATTAATTGAAGGTGTTCTGTTTTGGCAAAGGAAATGCAGGAAACTTAAAATAAAAATAGAAAATGCTGCAAATGCTCAGTGGATCAGCCTGTGTAGAGAAACAGATATTGACGGGGATTTTCACACCTGGACCAGGATTACAGAATTAGGACATTTCCCAGCTCCAAAAACATGACCGGGAAAAAGAGATCTTCAATTCTGGATTTTCATTCCATGGTCATGGTAAACTATCCCTGCTATCCTTCTTGACCTATCTGCAGCCTTTGATATGTTTAGTCTCACCCTTTTCATTGAACATCTATATTATTATCAACATTGCTGTTAAATGTGGTGCAAATCTATTCTCTGGTTCCATTCTTATCTATCCTGTCATAGACAGAATTAACTCATAACAGCTTTTTCTAATGCTTCCTTAACACAATCGCTGATGTCCCACAAGGATCTATCCTTGGCTTGTTCCTATTTCTCATCTATAAACTGTCCTTTAGCACTATCATTCAAAAATACTGTGACAGTTCCAGCATGTACTCGGATGATGCCTCCTCTCTGTGCTGTCCTCCAGTTCTACAACTCTGTGAAAGATTGATGCTTCTCCAGTTCTAGCCTCTTGAGCATCTCTGATTTTAATCGCTCCGCAGTGAAGGCTATGCATTCAACTGTCAGAGCCCTAAGCTTGGAATTCTCTCCCCAACCCTTGTCATCTGTCTACCAATATATTCTGTAATTTGTTTTGCAGTATGTGAGCAGTTTATTTAATGAAACTGATTCTTCAAGTTTTAATACGTGACTCCACACATGCAGTAACCTAAAAGGACTGATTTGTGTGTAGCCTGTGCAAGGATCTTTGGGCTGATACATAGCCTACTGTTGATTAGATTCGATTCCCTCCAATGTGGAAACAGGCCCTTCAGTCCAAACCGATCCTCTGAAGAGTGACCCACCCAGACCCATTTCCCTCTGACCAATGCAGTAAACACTATGGGCAATTTAGCATAGCCAATTCACCTGACCCGTACATCTTTGGACTGTGGGAGGAAACTGGAGCACCTGGAGGAAGCCCACATAGACACGGGGAGAATGTGCAAACTCCACACAGACAGTCACCTGAGGCTAGAATTGAACCTGGGACCCTGGTGCTGTGAGGCAGCAGTGCTAACCACTGAGCCACCGTGCTGTTGAGAGAGACCATTATTTGCTATTCCTCTTTCTTTCTCTAATAGGCTTCTTAAAATCTATTTCTTTGACTAAGCTTTAGATCATCTGCCCTGATATCTCCTTATATGGCTCAGTGTCAAATTTTATTTCCTAGTGCTCCTATGAGGTGTGCTAAAAATGGTTCATAAAATCTGGTATTGCCACTGAGTTGCACATAAATCAGATAAAATAGTATTTTCTGCTTTAAAAATGCACAATTTATCTTCTTGTTGCTTATTAAGTTGATGGAAAACTTTAGTGAGAAATAAAAGTGTTTTCCATGATCTGTACTAGTGTCAGCAGTTCTGCAGCTGGTTGGGAAAGTAAAGTTTCTGTAACTCTCTATTAATGGTACATAGATTCTGTGGGTATTCTCCCTGTTTCTATTGTTCATTCACCCCCAATGTGTTTAAGCTCTAGATTCAGAAGACCAAACATCTTTTGCAGCATTTCCATTTTCTGGATAAACCTTCTCAAGCAAATATGACAATTAACTTTGAATTTTGTGCAATAGGCTTCCATTCACAGCCAAGGAAATCAATAGAAACTTTCTTGTAGTAATACTTGCACAAGGCATTCACTGAGAGATTATATTTGCATCTCATCAACAAGACGATGTTCAAATGCCAGCGTTCTAAGACACTATCACTTCCTTTTTGGAATCATGCTGAGGATTGTTATCAGTTTGTCGATGTGCACATTTCTTCCTGTTTTCTCCATCTGTTTCCCTTGGATTTCTTGCCTAATCTTACAAACTGATAATGAAATGGTTCTTTAGATATTCAAACTTGCACATAGCCCTTTATATATATACCAAACACTTAATTATAATTAAAATGTCAATTCTAAGAAAATGGTTGATTTAGCCCACTGATTAACTCCAGAAAGATGACTTAAACATTGGAATAAACTGATCACCTGTCGGAATACTGATATTCTGCAGCTCTATTACAATGCACAGAGCGCTTGTTTCCTTTTCTGAATCAGTCAGCACTTCTCTGCCTCATTCAATAGACAGGCTGCATTAACCTGGAGTATATCATTAGTTGCCAGCATCTTGTACAGAGAGCTCAATGAAGTTCCACAGGGAAGAAGCTGCTGACAATGCAGTAGAATGATGCATATCAACTTCTTTTGGTGCTACACCACATGTAGATGGTCCTAATTATGAATGTATTATATTCATTTCTTCCATTATATATTGTAGGCTGTATTTGCACCAAATAAAGTTGTTTGATTTATTTAACAGAAACCTTTCTGATCACATGGCAGCATGGTGACTCAGTGGTGAACACTGCTACCTCACAGTGCCAGGGACCTGGGTTCAATTCCACCCACAGCTGACTGACTGTATGGATTTGCATATTCTCCCTGCGTGTCGTGTGGGTTTCCTCCCACAGTCCAAAGATGTGCACGCTAGGTGGGTTAGCTATGATAAATAGGGTAGGGGAGGTGGGTCTGAGTGGGATGCTCATTGAAGGATCAGTATTGACTCAATGGGTCAAATGGCCTGCTTTCACACCGTAGGTATACTATGATTCTATGTTTTGTATGGTGCCACTAGCAAAGACTTCTATCAATTCCTGAGTGAGGTAACACCATGGATTATGACCCAGTGTGGTGTTCTTCATTTATATTTTTGAAGTATGATACCTGGCTGTTGCTTTGCCTGATCATGACATTGATGCCTTGCTATCTGAATGAATTTCTTTCCCTTTGCTTCCCTAAGCCAAAGATCAGAGACGTTCAAAACAAAAATCGTACGGTGGATGAAAGGAAACTCAAAATTCAGCGTATCTGTGGCTCTTTTGGTAGGCTTCTCACCTCTGAGCCGGGTGTTTGTTGGTTCAAGTCTTTCTCCAGTGTATACAACAACTAATCCAGGCTGACTGTCCAGTATTATACTGAGGGAGTGTTGCAGTGTCTGTGTTGTCTTTCAGATGAGACATGAAACCAAGGCTCAGCTGCATGGGGATGTAAAAAGTCTCTTGACATTATTTCTAAGAAAAGTTGGGCATGGCCTCGGTAACATGTATCCTTCAACCAACTATAAAATGTATCCATTCCTATCCACATTGATGAGTATGGCATCTTATAGTGTACATACTGATTGCAGCGTTTCCTATTTTATACTGGTAAGGGTACTAGTGTAAATGCTCGCTGTGCAAGAATATTCTACCATGTGCAAAGGACAATGATTATACTTCAACAGTACTCAAGTGGCTGTACAGTGCTTTCAGCATCCTGAGATCATGAAAGGCATTATCCAGGTGCATTTATATCCATCTTCTCTCTTTCAATTATTATTTGCAGAAAGAGGCAATCTCTTTGCTGGCTGCTGTTTAGTCTTGTCAAAAATAGTAATCTCACAGACCATTGTGGCTTATTTTTGTTAAGCTGTTGCAAAATGGTAGGTTCTGAATATTCTGGATTAAATTCTTCTGCCATCCATAGTATTTTGAAGAGGGAGCATCTCCCTACTTGATTCCAGAAATGTCAAGTATGTATGAGGATATCATTGCACACTGATGTTTAAATTTCCATGACAACAAATACTCATCATTGTAAACTGTGAATAGGCAGACAATTTGCTCTAAATGAAGCATGAACTGTGTCTAGTTCACATTGTATCGAGGAACACTTGATTTTGCCAATGGATGCAAAAATATATAAAATGTTCTTTCAAAAACCAATCACCTTTTCTTTTTAAGACAAAACTTACTAAAAAAACTATAGATGCAGCAAACATGGTTACCAGAGGAACGGCGGTTGGTGGTTATCTCTGTTTTCTGACATGTTTTCCTGCAGGCTCTGACTCTACAGCTGCTTCCATAGTTCAAGTCAATGTTCATGTATAAACTTGAGCATTATCAGCCTATTTGAACATAGAGAGTCTTTGCAACCAGATTGAAACTGTCTTCACCTGTTACCTGGCACGGACACACTTTCCAGCACATATAGACTTTGCCATTCAGAAATCCAAAAGCAGGCTGGAGATCACAACGGGTCGGGCAGCATCCATAAAGACAGAGCAAGCAAACATTTTGAATCTAGATGACTCTTCCCCAGGGATCTGATGAAGAGTCATCTCAACTTGAAACGTTAGCTTGCTTTCTCTCCACGGATGCTGCCTGACACGTTGCAATCTCCAGTATTTTTTTGATTTCACTTAAGATTCCAACATCTGGATTGCATCTAAATTGGAAGGGACTAATATACTGGCAGGGACATTTGCTACAGCTGCTTGGGACGATTTAAACTCGTAAGATGGGGATGGGGGAGGTGGGACCCAGGGAGATAGTGAGGAAAGATTTCAATCTGACACTGGTACAGTTGAGAACAAAGGTGAGTCAAACAGTCAGGGCAGGCAGGGACAAAGCAGAGAACAAGGTAGGACTGATAAATTAAACTGCATTTATTTCAAAACAAGAGGCCTGACAGGGAAGACAGATGAACTCAGGGCATGATTAGAAACATGGGACTGGAATATCATAGCAATTACAGAAACATGGCTCAAGGATGGACAGGACTGGCAGCTTAATGTTCCAGGATACAAATGCTACAGGAAGGATAAAAAGGGAGACAAGAGAGGAGGGGGAGTGGTGTTTTTGATAAGGGATAGCGTTACAGCTGTACTTAGGGAGGATATTCTTGGAAATACATCCAGGGAAGTTATTTGGGTGGAACTGAGAAATAAGAAAGGGATGATCACCTTATTGGGATTGTATTATAGACCCACTAATAGTCAGAGGGAAGTTGAGAAACAAATTTGTAAGGAGATCTCAGTTATCTGTAAGAATAATAGGGTGGTTATGGTAGAGGATTTTAACTTTCCAAACATAGACTGGGACTGCAATAGTGTTAAGGGTTTAGATGGAGAGGAATTTGTTAAAAGTGTATAAGAAAATTTTCTGATTCAGTATGTGGATGTTACTAGAGAAGGTGCAAAACTTGACCTACTCTTGGGAAATAAAGGCTACGTAAATGACTGAGGTGTCAGTGGGTGAGCACTTTGGGGCCAGCAACCATAATTCTCTTAGTTTTAAAATAGTGATGGAAAAGAATAGACCATATCTAATAGTTGAAGTTCTAAACTGGAGGAAGGCCAATTTTGATAGTATTAGGCAAGAACTTTCAAAAACAGATGTTTGCAGGTAAAGGGACGGCTGGAAAATGGGAAGCCTTCAGAAATGAGATAACAAGAATCCAGAGACAGTATCTTCCTGTTAGGGTGAAAGGAAAGGCTGGTAGGTATAGGGAATGCTGGATGACTAAAGAAATTGAGGGTTTGGTTAAGAAAAAGAAGGAAGCATTTGTCAGGTATAGACAGGATAGATCGAGTGAATCCTTAGAAGAGTATTAATAGAACATAGAACATAGAACAATACAGCACAGAACAGGCCCTTCGGCCCACGATGTTGTGCCGAACATTTGTCCGAGCTTAAGCACCCATCCATGTACCTATCCAATTGCCGCTTAAAGGTCGCCAATGATTCTGACTCTGCCACTCCCACAGGCAGCGCATTCCATGCCCCCACCACTCTCTGGGTAAAGAACCTACCCCTGACATCCCCCCTATACCTTCCACCCTTCACCTTAAATTTATGTCCCCTTCTAACACTCTGTTGTACCCGAGGAAAAAGTTTCTGACTGTCTACTCTATCTAATCCTCTGATCATCTTATAAACCTTTATCAAGTGACCCCTCATCCTTCACCGTTCCAATGAGAAAAGGCCTAGCACTCTCAACCTATCCTCGTACGACCTATTCTCCATTCCAGGCAACATCCTGGTAAATCTTCTGTGCACCCTCTCCAAAGCTTCCACATCTTTCCTAATGTGAGGCAACCAGAACTGCACACAGTACTCCAAATGTGGCCTAACCAAGGTCCTGTACAGCTGCAACATCATTTCACGACTCTTGAATTCAATCCCTCAATCATTCAATCATTAGCTAATGAACGCTAATACACTATAGGCCTTCTTACAAGTTCTATCCACCTGAGTGGCAACTTTCAAAGATCTATGAACATAGACCCCCAAGATCCCTCTGCTCCTCCACCTTACTAAGAACCCTACCGTTAACCCTGTATTCCGCATTCTTATTTGTCCTTCCAAAGTAGACAACCTCACACTTGACAGGGTTGAACTCCATCTGCCACTCCTCAGCCCAGCTTTGCATCATATCTAAGTCTCTTTGCAGCCGACAACAGCCCTCCTCACTATCCACAACTCCACCAATCTTCGTATCGTCTGCAAATTTACTGACCCACCCTTCGACTCCCTCTTCCAAGTCATTAATAAAAATTACAAACAGCAGAGGACCCAGAACTGATCCCTGCGGAACTCCACTTGTAACTGGGCTCCAGGCTGAATATTTACCATCTACCACCACTCTCTGACTTCGACCGGTTAGCCAGTTTTCTATCCAACTGGCCAAATTTCCCTCTATCCCATGCCTCCTGACTTTCCGCATAAGCCTACCATGGGGAACCTTATCAAATGCCTTACTAAAATCCATGTACACTACATCCACTGCTCTACCCTCATCCACATGCTTGGTCACCTCCTCAAAGAATTCAATAAGACTTGTAAGGCAAGACCTAGCCTTCACAAATCCGTGCTGCTGTCCCTAATCAAGCAGTGTCTTTCCAGATACTCATAAATCCTATTCCTCAGTACCCTTTCCATTACTTTGCCTACCAGCGAAGTAAGACTTAAGGCAGTAGGAGTATACTTAAGAGTGAAAGCAGGAGGGCAAAAAGGGGACATGAGATAGCTTTGGCAAATAGAGTTAAGGAGAATCCAAAGGTTTTTACAAATACATTAAGGACAAAAGGGTAACTAGGGAGAGAACAGGGAAATAGATGCTGACACCTTGAAAAATGTCCATATTACAGAGGAAGAAGTGCTGAATATCTTGAAATGCATAAAAGTGGATAAATCCCCAGGAACTGGTCAGGTATACCCTCGAACTCTGTGGGAAGCTAGGGATGTCACAGCTGGGCCTCTTACTGAGATATTTGTATCATCGATAGTCACAGGTGAAGTGCCAGAAGACTGAAGGTTGGCTAACATGTTGCCACTGTTTAAGAAAGGTGGTAAGGAAATTCCAGGGAACTATGGACCAGTGAGCCTGATGTCGGTGGTGGGCAAGTTGTTGTAGGGAATCCTGATAGACAGAATGTACATGTATTTGGAAAGGCAAGGACTGATTAGGGATAGTGAACATGGCTTTGTGCATGGGAAATCATGTCTCACAAACTTGATTGAGTTTTTTGAAGAAGTAACAAAGAGGATTGATGAGGGCAGAACGATGGACGTGATCTATATGGACTTCAGTAAGACGTTCGACAAGGTTCCCCATGGGAGACTGATTAGCAAGGTTAGATCTCATGGAATACAGGGAGAACTAGTCATTTGGATACAGAACTGGCTGAAAGGTAGAAGACAGAGGGTGGTGGTGGAGGGTTGTTTTTCAGACTGAAGGCCTGTGACTGAAGGAGTGCCACAAGGACCGGTGCTGGGTCCTCTACTTTTTGTCATTTACATAAATGATTTGGATGTGAGCATAAGAGGTATAGTTAGTAAGTTTGCAGATGACACCAAAAGTGGACAGTGAAGAAGGTTACCTAGGATTACAACGTGATATTGATCAGATAGGCCAATGGGCTGAGAAATGGCAAATGGATTTAATTCAGATAAATGCGAGGTGCTGCATTTTGGGAAAACAAACCTCAGCAGGACTTATACACTTAATGGTAAGGTCCTAGGGAGTGTTGCTGAACAAAGAGACCTTGGAGTGCAGGTTCATAGCTCCTTGAAAGTGGAGTCGCAGGTAGATAGGATAGTGAAGAAGGCTTTTGTTATGCTTTCCTTTATTGGTCAGAGTATTGAGTACAGGAGTTGGGAGGTCATGTTGCAGCTGTACAGGACATTGGTGAGGCCACTGTTGGAATATTGTGTGCAATTCTGGTTCCTTTGTATTGGGAAGATGTTGTGAAACTTGAAAGGGTTCAGAAAAGATTTACAAGGATGTTGCCAGGGTTGGAGGATTTGAGCTCTAAGGAGAGGTTGAATAAGCTGGGGCTGTTTTCCCTGGAGCATTGGAGGCTGAGGGATGACCTTATAGAAGTTTGCAAAATCATGAGGGGCATGGATAGGATAAATGGACAAATGGACAATTTCCCCCTGGGGTGGGGGAGTCCAGAACTGGACGGCATAGGTTTAGGGTGAGAGGGAAAAGATATAAAATAGTCCAAAGGGACACCTTTTTCTCGCAGAAAGTGGTACGTGTATGGAATGAGCTGCCAGAGGAATTGCAACTTTTAAAAGGCATTTAGATGGGTATATGAATAGGAAGGGTTGGGAGGGGTATGGGCTGGGTGCTTGCAGGTGGGACAGATTGGATTGGGATATCTGGTCGGCGTGGACACGTTGGATCAACAAGTCTGTTTCCATGCTGTACATTTCTATGACTCTATGACTCCATCTGCAGTATTTTGTTCCTGCGGGCTGAATTATGTCCTTTTACTCTGACACAAGGATACGGAATCCTATGCCCTATCCCTATTGTTACCCATTTAGTATTTCTGAGTAGAAAGCAGATAAGATATCATACCGTACAAAATCAAATAGAAGTAACCGAGCCAAGTCCAGGGACACAGTTTTGGAATAGTTTTTTTTTAAATAACTGTGCTATGTCAAATTCTTTGAATTGTTATTTCTTTCTTGCATTCAACTGACCATAGGGATACATTTATTATTTCTGTCAGGTCTCAGTTACTGTTTTTCTCACTGCCTTACATGTTGCGTAACTTTCTGACATGTGCCTGTGAGTTTGTTTTTACTTTACAACTGCATTTTTTGATTCTGGTTTCTTATCTTTGCTTGCTTTTACGAACCTACTCCACCTCTGCCAGATATTTTGAGCCCTCATCGATCTGTAGATTATTGGATTGCTTCTCTGATATCCAATGGATGTGTAGAAATTTCTTCCAATTGAATGATGGAGAGAATTAAGTTGTTTACTTTAATCTCCATAACAAATCCCATTTCCTGACTGTCAATTCCATTCATCTCCTGGCAATTGTCTAAGACTGAACCAGATTGTTCACAAACTTAATGCGAGATTCTGATCACATATCTGTTCCATCACTTAAGACTGCCTTTTTGATCATCTGTGCATCATCCACTCCATCCTTACCTCAAGTCATCTGCTGCCAAATTCCTGATCAATTGTTACCTTTAGACTTGACTATTCCAATATTTCCCTGGCTGTTCTTCCACATCCTACTCCCTCTAAACTTGAGGTCATTTGCTGTTCGTATCCTAGCTCATACCTAGTTCCTTTCAGCCATACCCCTGTGTTTACTGACCTGTACTGGCTCTAGGTTTTTAAATTGATTTTAAAATTTTTAAATTCAAATTCAATTTAAATCAAAATTCAAATTCCTCCATGGCTTTGTTAATCCCTATCTTGATAATGTCCTTTAGCCTCACAACTCTCAAATATAATGAACTATTTTCTAGTTTTGCCCCTCCTAGGCTTTCCTGATTTTATTTGCTCCCTGTAGGGATTGTAATGAAGCTAGCCAGGTGGACCTCATAGAATATGAGCTCTGTAATTGGAGTGTTAATCTGGTCCAATTAGGGAGCCCTGGCTGACAGGTAAGAAAAACAGGAGCTTCAGAGGTTCTGTTCAATCTGAGAGGTGACTGTGAGGAAGCTGGATCAGTGTCAAGGGCTCTGCACGTGTAAATAAAGAGTGACCTGATGACAGGATACTGGCCTATGTGGAGTTATTTCACTCCCATTTTAATGGCCATGCCTTCATAGAATCTCTACAGTGTGGAAATAGGCTATTCGGCCTAACAGGTCCACAACAACTTTCTGAAAAGCATTCCACTCAGTGTCACCCCCCCCCCCCCCCCCCTTCAATATTGCTGTAATCCTGCATTTCCCATGGCTAACGCACCGATCCTACACATCTCTGGACACTATCAGCAATTTAGGATGGCCAATCCACCTAATTTGCACAGTGGGATGAAACTGGAGCATCTGAAGCAAACCCATGCAGATGTGGGGAGAATGAGCAAACACAGACAGTCTCCCAAGGCTGGAATTGAACCTGAGTCCCTGGCAGTGTGAGGCAGCAGTGCTAACCACCAAACCACCATGCCACTCCTTCTGTGGTTGGTGCCCTGGGATTCCCTCACTTTCTACTTGTTTACTGCTTTTAAGACCTTTCTTAAAAACCTTTTATCAAAGGTTACTCAGAGCCATATTTCCTTTATAATATTCCTGTGAAGTGTATTGGACTGTTTCATTACATTAGAGACACATTGTAAATTATTCTTCTCCCATTTCTCAATTCTTCTAATTGATACTATCCTTTGAACACCTTAAAGATCTGAACGATGAACATGTGACATGCAGCTTGTATTGGAACTTCAAATGTCACTGAAGAAAGTGAAAAATTACAAATGTCCTTAGATTGCCTCTCTTTGCATTTGATATGACATAACACTATCTAGCAGCTATTGTTCTGAGAGTGAGCAGTCTTAAGGACACTGGAGGAAAACTAGGATCCTTATGAAATGGTGATATGAAAAGCTCTAGTAAAATATTCAACATTTTTTGAAGTTGTGACAAAAATTACAAGTGAAATTAAAAAGTATTTGTTGAAAAATATACTTTTCCAATCATTTGTAGTATTCCCAGAACCAATGGTTGCCACCCTTCTGCAAAAATGGGAATTATACTATGGTATAGTTTGACAGGCAACAGAGATTGTGAACTCCTGAATGGCAATTCTCTACATATGAATATTGACAATGAATACTAGTAGATTATTTGACCACTGAGGCCAGAACAACTGCTATTCCTATCCCAACCACCGAAATCACAGAGACTGGGACTGGCCATCTTATCAGGAACTGAAGATAAATTTGGGATCTTTACGTCTTTGCCTGAAAGTAAGTTTTTGAATTACCAACCTGCAAGGAAACCATATAGCCTGGCTGGTAGTATCATTGGTGGGAGGGAGAGAATGGAATGAGAAAAATACAAACAATGTTCAAGTGAAGCCAAAATACTCCTCTTCAGCTTCTGACTGACACAGTAAAGATCCTAGATGCTTTGCAGATTAGCGAATGCAAGACCTGAGATTTCCATGAAGGCCCGGGCAGCTATAACTGACTGGAATCTAGAAGGTCATCATTAACTTTCTATGACATTCACGGTTGCCTTTAGTGACCATGCAATGTTCAGATTTACTGAGATAACCTAGTGTATATGAAAGAGTCTGTAAACGGAAAAACACAAGGCAGGAAACTCATTGGTGCAGAGTAAGTTCAGATTTTGGATAGACACCAAGGTGTGGTGTTGCTAGAGTTGCTATTTTCTTGGTGATTCAAAGTGTGGTTCCGTGCAGCAAAAATGACTAATCATCCTGGGACAATTAGCTGATTGTGGATTGTGAGTCTTTCAGGAGCAGCCACGTTGCAGGGGAGTGACCAGGAAAAGCTGACAGTGATGACTAAGGTTTAACTACTGAGCATGTTACCAAAGCTGTTATTCATAAGGTGGGGGCTGTTTACCTATGATGATAACTCATATTACAGAAAGGAAATATGGATGCCTTCTAAATAATTTCACAGCATTTCAAGAGACATCAAACAAAAGTACAGTATTATCCATTTTATAATCAGATAATTGGAGGTTATTAAAATTTATGTTACTGAGGGTGTGTTTGATAAGGCATGGTCTACCGAATGGAGAAAAACTCAGAAACAATGCAATATTTATTATTTATTGTGGCAAGACGTCTAGAAAAATATCTTAGGGGTGTGTTACTGATAGGTGTAAAATGGTTTCTGTCTCAATGAGGGAGTTACAAATGAAAATAAGAACACAGAAGCTGGATATATCAGATTGTTATAGAGATGAACTTTGTGAGTAGTTTATGTTTTGTCGGTAGTCCTGGTTACGCTGCTCATGATCAGAAGGTTGTATGTTCAAGTCTGACTCAAGAAATTTGAACACAAAATCTAGATCAGCAGCTCAATGCAGTCCAATGGGAGTGCAGTGGCAGAGATTTGGTCATTCAGTTGCAATTTCAAACTGAGTGTTGTGATAATTTCAAAGGATTGACCACAGGAATCTGAATACAGGTCTACAATCATTTATTATGAAAACAGGGAGACAATAATCTTGTCCAAAGAATGACCTCTGCTGAATACAAGAAATTCATCACTTATATACACCTTTAATTACACTCCATTATTCAAATTGCAACCTTATGATCATACAATAAACAGATGTCTCTAGTCTAGGTATGTAGACTTCATTACATATCTTAATTCACCCAATTCCTTTTTTGCCCTAGCCTGGCAGTCCCTGGTACTGCTTGCTTCAACTCTTATCTGTTTATTCTATCTTCCTCCTTTGTCACCTAACAAATTCATTCGTTATGGTTCCCAAGATCTTTCTGAACTGTTCTTGGCCATTATGGTGTTCAAGGTTCATCTGGAGAATTCTTCTCTTTTAATGTTACTATTAGCATAGAAATTCTAACTCTTACAATCTCATTAACCTCTACAGAGGCATCATCAGTCTGCTCAAATGACTATTGTTGAATAAGTAACTGAAAGGGTTAACTGACACAATCCGTTTAGCCCTGCCATTGGGATGCAAAGGACTATCCCTGGGAGGAGCTAACAAATATTGGATCAGTGTCCAGTGTATCTGTTGGGCTGTTTTAGTAGAAATAATTTGTACTTACTCTTAAATCAAGCATGATGTCTCACAAGAGATAATTGTGTACCTTAGATGTCATGTAGCTAACTACACAAAAAACATTTAATATTTATCAAGATTGAAACTATCTTTTGCTGAAGACTTACTGTGGCATCCTTCCCCGCTTGGTGTCAGTAGCTAAGGCTAATACCAGTGAGAATGGTTGGTGGATGTGAATCAATCCAGGTTATACAGATGGCTCAGGTGGGCAACCATGACAATATCAGATGCTGGCAACACTAGGGGATTGAAAGATACATGTACTACAATTAAGTTCCCCACAGCTTTGGAGGAACACATTGCATGAGTTGCAGAATGTGTGCTCTCATGCTGAAAGAAAGAAAACCCCTTGTTGTTAGCCAGCTAGAATAAATCATTCTGGTTACAGAAAACACATTTTGTTGTGTGTCACTCAAATATGCCTATTATCTTAGTAAGTCTGAGTGGTTTCCATTTTCCTTATATAGAATAGAAACTGTGTTCTCTCTGGTCTGCTTTTCTCGACAGGGAAGCCATGCTGGAAAAAGTTTATAAGAATGACCATAAAAATCAACAGCTATAAAACAAATGGACAAAGAAGGCCACAGTTGGGAGACCACTAAGGGCTGGAGACTGAAGGAGGCTGCAGAGGTAGGGTGGCCTTTATAAATTCAAGCAAGGATTTTCAGTTTAATAGATTGGAAACAGAGAATTGTTGAAGCTTGTTGACAATGACAACAATAAACCAAAAGGAGTTAATGTGTGTTCGGAGCTGGGTAGTAGTTTCAGATTAATTGAAGGATTTCCACAGACAGAGCTGAGAAGGCTGACAAATAGTATATTGAGCTCAAACCTGTAAATGACACATATAAAGTAGTCAAACTTAAATCAACAGATATTAAAATTACATTTTTGTGCGAATATTTAAATATTGTGTAAAACAAAACGAACTGTTGCAAACAAAGGCATGTTATTATGATTCCTTACGTTTTGGTTTTAAAAAGACATGGCAAGTGACAATCTCTGCTTTCAAGTGGTCAAAAACATGTTTTTAGGTTTCAGAGCCTGGGGGGTTGGATTTTGCTTTTGGGATTCTGAGGTTGGATAAATTTACTGAATATGGCGCTATGACCTAGCATTGAAATTAAGCCCTCTATCCCCGTAGACTGGACTGTGGTTGCCCTGTCTAAATTACGACACATTATATTCTTGGAGAAGGGGCGCAAGCTAGCAGGAACATATTGCTGAGAAACCCAAACATCCCCTTCCCACTCCCTCTACACCCCATCACCCTCTTAATCCCGCACCTGTGCCCTTTGTGTATTCATTTCTCTGCATTCTATACTGTGGATTATTTAAAGTTAAAGTTTTGTTTATATTCTATTTTCAAGAGAATAAACTAAGAATGTCCACCAAGGTTTTTGTTTAATTATGTAAGTAACAGTGGTGATTAAAATGACTTTCATGTAGGATTCATTTCCATCAACTGACTTTTAATGCGGTGAAGTTATCATTATGAATTTCACAGTGTTTGAGCAAGGAGGCTGTGGAGTAATGCAGAAGGCCCAGGCAATTACAGTGTGACAAAGATAATGACGGGACAGATTGATGCTATAATTTGTTGGGGCTTCATCACAGTACAATGGAACACAAACGGTAGATAGATCCTACCCTTGTCTTTCTAAATACATTTTGATGGAAAGCTTCTTTATTCCTTCTTTTATGAAGTGTTTATGACATACTTCCTGTGACATTCTAGAGCTATAAACATTCTACAGCTCACAAGATGCTCATAAAGCAAGTTAAAAGGCTGGATCAGTACGATATAAAATTACTGCTATTCCTATTAATTGCTTACTATGGTGAATTGTTATAGAAGTGATTCAGATTGAGGATAGAGTAAGTAAAAGTAAACATAAACCTATATAGCAGCCTGGGGTTATGGATGTGCTCAGCTGTTTAACATTTTACCAGTCTGCAAAGTTCTGTTGCAACTTCTGAAAAGTTTTATATAACTCAATAAGTATACAAGAACTTAAAATTAGGAGCAAGATTAAGCCCTTCAGGCCTTTGAGTTCAATCTTCCATTAAATGAGATCATGGTTGACCTTCTACCCAACAACATTTTCCTGCAACATCCCTATATCCCTCAATGTTTTTAATATGCTCAAATCTATCAAAAATATGAATGTAATCAATAACTGAGCCTCCACAGCCTCTGAGGTAGAAATTCCAAAGATTTAACATCCTCTGACTGAAGTATTTCCTCCTCATTGCAGTACGAAATAGTCTTCCCCTTATTCTGAGACTGTGGCCTGGTTCCAGACCATCAAGCCAGGAGAAACACCCTTTTTACATGGGCTCTGTAAATTTGAATGAAATTACCTCTCATGCTTCTCAAATCCAGTGAATACAGACTTGGCCTATCTAATCTTTAATTGCACTACAATTCCTCCATCTCAGGAATTAGTTTGATTAACCTTTGATTAATTACATTTTCCAGAGAGAAGGAAACCAAAACTGTATACAATACTTCACGTGTGGGTCCCTCCAAGGCTCTATGTAATTGCCTTGACATCTTTACTCCATACTGAATATGACTGTATTAAAAATCAGTACAGTATTTGTCTTTTTAATTGCTTGCTGTATCTGCATTTTGCCTTTCTGTGATTCATAAACATGGACACCCAAGTCTCTTTGAAGTTTAACACTTTCTAACCTCTTAACATTTGGTTATCATTAAGGTTTACTCTGTAGTTCTACTTTTCCCCAAACAAAGTGGATTACTTTACATTTCTTCATCTGCCAAATAATTGTCCACTTCCTTGACCTTTGCAAATCCTCTTGAAGCATTTTTGCTTCTTCTTCACAATTTGCTTTGACATAGCATTGCGTCAACTGCAAACTTGAAAATGTTTCATTTAATCTCTGTAGCCAAATTATTGATACAGATTGTGAATAGGTTGGGCCTAAATAGTGATCCTTGTGATATCCCACTCGTCACAGTTTGCCAATCTGAAAATGACCTATTTATTCCTACTCTGTTTTCTGTCCATTAACCAATTATCAATCCATATCAGTATCCTACACCTCTTCATTTCCATGTGCTGGAATTTTGTTTACCAACCTCTTGTGTGGGATCTTATCAAAAATAACCACATCTACTGATTCATCCTTTATCCAGCTGCTGGCTATAAGACTCAAAACCAGTGCAGTGAATAAATAAATCAAATTTTAAAAAACTCCAATAGGTTTGCTAAATATAACTTCCCTTCCAATAATCTGTACAATCTCAAGGCAAATCAAGGCAATATTATGTATTTTTTTTTCCTGGAAAAGAAAATGCATAAATTAAATAAAAATTCAAATTAATGCAAGAATGATATTTAAGATAAAATGATAGATTGTAATTTTGAAATGCTAAAATATAATAAAGCTTGACCATTTAGCTGTGCTGATCTAATTTGTTTCCATGCTCTTTCAAAAATATTGTAATTAGCAACTTAGAAAAATTTGGACGAGTTTGCAATGGTGAGAGCAGTATGCAAAACAGCAAAATTTATCTTGCTCATGCCAATCCTACCATGCTAGAGATTCTTAGCTACGATAACATATTTCTGCACTTCAGAATAAGAAGTGAGACGTATACTCTTTCACAAATTATTTATTAAGAAAATTTTGCAGTCAAAGGTGTTTTAACGATGATGGTTTCTGATTGACTATGATTCAATGACAGAAATGTGTTGGTTGTTTTGAATGTCGTATAGATGTTGACTGACCTAGTCGCATATAAATTGTAATTATATCTGGTTCAAGCACAAAGCAACTTTGTGTGCCCCTTTTGTGTACATATCAGCACATGTGCATGAGGCAGTGATTTGACTGCAAGCTAATGCCTCAGGCAATTATTACTTGGGATTATTGTGTAAAACACACAAGGTAACAGTTTGGTGTCAAAATTATGAAAATAATTATTGAAAGTTACATAAGTAAGAAATAATAAAGTTATTAAAGGTTCTCTTTCCGAAGAGAAGAGGTTGATAAATTTAAATCATTTAAATAAAGATTCAGCAGCTGTGATGACATCTGTAGTCAATTAGTTAGAGCAGGTGGACTGAACAGGTGGAGTGAAGACTCCGTTCGTTCACTTTTATGGGTATGGATCTTGGTAACCTGGTTCAGTACAGCAGTCCTGGATGCCTGTCCTGTCACAAAAACAGAAATTGCTGGAGAAAGTCAGCAGGTCTGGCAGCATCTGTGGAGAGAAAGCAGAGTTAATATTTCAAGTTAACATTTCAAGTCCAGTGACTATTCTTATTGAGAAGCATTTCAAAATATCTGCCTCATGGCATTCAGATGATTTTCCTCAAAATAACATTTCTAGTCAGCTTCATCACAATCAAACAAAATGGTTGCAAATGTTGATTTTGATATATCATTGTTTCACAATACAAAGCCAGTTTTCCTGGAATTTTCATCAACCAAATCACTCCAAATCTACTCTTCTCTAATGCATGAACCAAAGATCTTGTTTTTAGTCTGAAAGTTAATTTTGCAGCCTTGCCTCAGAATGTTTGCAAATTCTTAATATCTCCCACTGTGAGAGGAAACAAAACCTTGATACAGGGTTCTAACTATAGTCGTACCAGTGTCTTGTACAAGGACAAATAAAATGCTTTGTTTTTCAGGGTGTTATGTCTTCTCTTCCCTAAAAATGTTCTGTGTATTGAATTAGTTGTTCAGCTAATTTTCCAGGTTGGCATATATGACTGAGGAAGTAGATATGACGATAACAGTGAAAATTGAACATAGTTGAGATACAATCCAGTGAAAGACTAAGGATTAAAGAGACTAATTTACTTCGTTAAATGGTTTTCAGCATGCTCAAATTTCAGTAACCATATCAAAAAGAGGTGTGACACATGCCAGCATGAATATTCTTTTATGAACAATTTTGAATGTGTGACAGTGCATTTCTGTTTTTGCTTCAGATTTCCAGTATTTTGCTTTTGTTTTGTTATCTGATCCCCACCTACATTACTGTAATGGCAAGACTTCAAATGTCTACTTTGGCTAATGTTGTGAAATGTATTACATAAATATTAATCTTTCCTTTTGCTGATAATAGCTAATACTTTGCTCTCTTTATCTCCTTGAGAAGGCAGGAGCTGTCTGATGACCAGTCATTCATGATGTACTGAGTGTGAATCAACTATTATTAGGATGGTGCCAGGAACAGGTTTTTCTCATTATGGATGTGATATCTGACTATATTTTATGGTGGCTTTATGTTAGAATATTAGGGGACTTGCATTTTCTCAATATGATGGTGTGTGCTGGGATGTTAGAGGATTTGCAACACCTCATTTTCCCACACATTTTATATTCAAATCTGTTGAATTCTTCACGTTATGGGGATGGGGACTGCTGAATCTGTTGTTCAAGGTTTGCGAGTTTTTTTTAGCATGTATGCAATGATTACAGCTTTGCAACTGATAGTTTTGTGTATGGTCTTTAAAAAACAATTTGTTATTCCTAAACAAAATTCTAATTTAAAGGACATCTTATATCACCTGCAAACTAATGTAAATGCTCAAGAAGTGGGAAGATAGAATACTTTTCGAATTAGACTGATCTTAACTGAGAAATTTAATAAAGATTGGTCAATGTTGTGTCATAAAGCTGGATAAATATCTCAAGGACAGCACTACTCATAGATCCCACAGGCTTCCTCGTGATCACAATCTTGATTGTAGCATGAAGTTAGACAGGAGCTGAAAAATGTGTTGCTGGAAAAGCGCAGCTGGTCAGGCAGCATCCAAGGAGCAGGAGAATCGACATTTCGGGCATAAGCCTTTCTTCAGCCCTGCTCCTTGGATGCTGCCTGACCTGCTGCGCTTTTCCAGCAACACATTTTTCAGCTCTGATCTCCAGCATCTGCAGTTCCTCACTTTCTCCTATCTGAAGTTAGACAGGAGGCTAAGATGCAGAAGGAGATCTATTTTGTAAGAGAGAGAGAGAAAGGAAATAGAAGTAATTGCAGAGGAGAAGAAAGGTTTAAAATGATCAATAATAAGTGGATTAAGCAGGGTAGTGCTAAAATTATTTATCATTTTGGTTGCTCGATAAGTGAGGTCTACTGCAACAGATTATGTCTTACTTTGCCAATGCATGATGTGACAGAAAATAAACCACTTTAGTATAAGTTGCCAAAATGACATTATTTTAACAGCTATGAACATAGAAAGAGCTTGTGAAGTCTTTGGTCTCATTGCAGTCTCTAATGCATGCAAGACTATTATGTTGTGGTCTATAATGGAAATTCCCCAAAGATTTAAAGCTCAAAACAGTTGAAAATATTAACTTTTGAGAGCCAGACAGTAATAATTTGCTGGGACTTTCCAACAGACTCTAATAGCTTTAATAATTCCACTGGTTTCAACTTGTGTGAAGGGACTGACTTCCACTTGGTTTTGAGGGAAAGTGCTGTTGCGAGTATTAACCCTTTGCTTCAGCTCCAACATGTTCTCCAGTTATGAGTTGCTTCTTCACTGGCAGCTTTGACATTTCAGCATCAGATCATTGGTTAGAAGACACAGCTGGAGGTACAGCAAAGGCTGAAGTGTGTATCATTGGCTCTGATTTTAATGGCAGGTCAGTTTTCTGTTGCTGAGTTTCAATCTTAATTCAAAATTTTCTCCTGACACCAAAATGCATGACTCCAAATTCTTTTAATTTATTATAATCACACCAATTTCTGGTGGGTTCATCACAAGCAGGCTGAAATGACAATGCACCTCACCAAGGGAGAATGGATTCCTTTGAAACTGCTTCAGTGTAATTCAAAGTCAAAATGCTAGACTCTCTGACATCTTCCTAGAGCCACTGCTCAAAACCTCAGACCCAGGAGGAAATTCTTTCCTGAGTCTGTGCTGGCTACTCTGTAATGACCAAATCATTGATAGAGATTGCTGACTTTCTGAGCTTCAAGAATGTTGCACCATTTAAAAGGAGGGGAGCAGAGAAAATACTTTAATGGCCTGACTAATTTAGCAAGCGTGAATACAATTTTTCATTGTCCAGCTTTTTCAAAAACACAAAGGGCACCAACTGTGTCCTTTCCCTCTGCCTCTAATATTCTCAAAGATTCCCTTTAATCATATCCTTTTGGACCAACATTCAACATTACTTCTCACTCTCATTGCAAATGTGCATTAGCTCCCACAAGTCCCTCCTTTCTCACCTCACTCTTGGCTTTCAATGTAATACCTCTCCATCCTGATTGTTGCATAGGAGCGTGAAGCATTGATTGGGACACTGGTACCACCTGATGAAGGGCTTTTGCCTGAAACATCAATTTTCCTGCTCCTCAGATTCTGCCAGACCTGCTGTGTTTTTCCAGCACAACTCTAATCTTGACAGAGCACAACAGATCATTCATCCTGTTTTGGCACTGGAGCTAGATTCTTTTGAGCTCCAACGGGTGATGACATTTGTAAACACCTCTGTCAATGCTGCCCATCATCAGCCAAATGACTACTTGTTCCCTTCCAAAGGGAAAAGAATTTACCTTCTCTCCTGGCGGACTTCAGGAGAATCTCTACAGAGGCATTGCTAAAGTATGGCACCACCTTTTCATGTGGTCTTCAACATCTCCAGGGAATGGGTAGGGATGATGAGCAGAGGTCGAGTTTTGCTCCTGGACTGCAAAGAGAGAAGAGCTGTCAGCTAGACTTTTAAACCTGCAGCCCAGATATTGGGGCCCAGAACCTCCTACCCATAAAATATAATGTTATATCTTTGCCTGAATTTATAATGAGCTGAGTATGGTGTACATGTGTGGCTAAACCCAACCTGTGCCAAGAAAGTAAGCCCACTCACTTTTATATCTACTTCCACACTTACTGCGGATTAGTGCAGCACAAAACAGGCCATGTTACCTATTGAGTCTGCACCAACTCTTTTGAAGAGCAATCCTTGGTTCTAATTGCCTGCTTTTTGCCCATTATGGCAACATCTGTCTCGTATGGGCCACACACTGGTCAAAATTACTGACCTTTGAAATAAACTGAATGTTGAGGAATTAACTTGTCCTCCAACACCTGATTTAGGTATTGGGCCTATTTTTCAAGCTCAGGATTTAAGGGTTTGATGTCTTAGAAAAGGGCAAAGAAACCTAGTAGGATTTACAAATGTGACATTGTGAATATATGCCACTGAAGTTTTGATGTTTTTAACTAGGTACTAGGTGAGTGTCTAAATACACAGATTTTGCAGGTAGAGGCCTTGGTTTAACATCTCAACTTGAAGACAGCACCAACTAGTGCAGTATTGCCAATAGGCTCGAGCATATGAATTTCTGACTCAGAGATAGCAAAATCTGACACCAAATATAGACCAAATACACAGACTCCAAGCGATTGTTTTATCACACTAGTGCATCTCAATTTGTTCATGCTGAGACAGTTAGCAATGCCTCATTTAATATTCCCAAGAGTTGTCTGCATGTCCTTAATGAGCCATGACTTTGTTAGGGTTCAGATTTCCAAGGCTTTGTTATATTGATGTACTTCAAGGATGAGTTCTAAAGTTTCATTTTTTGATTTATAATTGAAATATCAGTGTTGATTGCATTAAAAAGCCACTTCCTTTGGTATAAATAGAACCCCTATTTTCAACTGAAAAGAAATCATGTTTATAATTGTGCTATTGGATTCTTTACTTTTGTTACCCTGGTTACATTAATGATGTTTGAACCAACAAAGCTTCTTTCTAAAATAAGAACTATACCGATAATGATTAAACACATACATTTATGTCATTTTTAAATCCTTCTAGATTTCTTTGCCCTTTTCTAAGACTCTGACATCAAACCCTTAAATCCTGAGCTTGAAAAATAGGCTGATACCTAAACTAGGTGTTGGAGGACAAGTTATCCCCAGAAAATCTTTCATTTGTTTTTGTTTTCCCATGTAGAAAAAGGCTGGTATAAACATTATTCAGTGCCTCCCATGATGGAATGGTGACTTTTAGGAATCTTCTGTCTTTTATCATCTGCTGTACACGTTATTTTCAAACTAACAGAAAAATATCTGTATGGCTCTCGCCTCATTTAAATGCATCAATAGGGAAAGGCAATGACCTATTGGTATTATCATTAGGCTATTAATCCTGTAGACCCAGATAATGTTGTGAGTTTGAATTCTGCCATGACAGATGGTGGAATTTGAATTCAATTTAAAAAATCTGGAATTAAGAGTCTAACAATGACCATGAATCCATTGCCAATTTTCGGACAAACTCATCTGGTTCACTAATGTCCTTTAGGAAAGGAAACTGCCAACCTTATCTGGTCTAGCCTCCACTTAACTCCAGACCCACAGCAATGTGATTGATTCTTATCTGCCCTGTGGGCAATTAGAAATGGGCAATAAATGCTGGGCCAGTGACACCCTCATGCTGTGAATAATGAAAAGAGGCACCATTTTCTATTCTTAATTGTTTAATTTTTAATTTTTGGGGGGGATAACAGCTTTCTAGGCAAGGTTGGCAATTTTTGCCTATTTCTCATTGCAGTTGAGAAGTTAATGTTTTATCTTCTTGTTGTCCATGTGGTGAATCTCACTAAATTCAATTACATTAAAGGAAGAGCAAGATATGCCTAAAACAGGAATCAGTGTAAATGGGTTTCCTTTTCACCTCCTGCATTTTAGATTTTGGATGTTGCAATTATGGACAAAATCCTCTGGTCTTACAAGATTCCCAGGGCCAGATAATTTACTTTTTCCAAGCCTAAGGATGTCTGTGTTCTGCCAGCCTGCATGATGTTCGCCGTGGCAGCCAGTTAAGGCAATGTAAGCGTCGCCGGTTATGCCAGCATTTTATTGCACATCTCTTTTTGCCCTTGAGGAAGTAGCGGTGAGCTGCCATCTTGAAGTATTACAGTCCATTGGTATAAACATACCAACAATGTTGTTTGGGAGGGAGTTGCAGGATCTTGACCCAACGACACTGAGAGGTATATTTCCAAGTCAGGATGGTGGTGGCTTGGAGGGGAAACTGCAGGCGATAATATTCCCATATATCTGCTGCCCTTGTCCTTCTAGTGGTTATGGGAAGGTGCTTTTACAGGAGTCTTGGTGAATTCCTGCAGTGCATCTTGCAAAAAGTACACACTGCATGCTACTTAGTGTCAGCATTGAGTGAGTGAATGTTTGTGGATTGGATTGCCAATTAATCAAGTTACTTTGTTTTAGATGATGTCATGTTTCTTGCGTGTTCTTCAAGCAGAACACATCCAGGTAAATGGGGAGTATTCCATCACATTCCCGATTAGTGCATTGTGGATCGTGGACAGGATTTGGAAAGTTAGGAGTGAGTTACCCCATGCAGGATTCCTGGCCTTTTTTTTTATAGATATTTTTATTAGAAATTTAACATTTTTACAAGTTTACAAAAATAAACAAAACTCTCAGATATAAACATTGATATACAATTAGCTCAAATATACAATAGCCAAGATTTGACAACAAAAAAAAAACAAAACAAAACAAAACAACAACAAAAAAAAAACCCAAAAAAAAAACAACAACAAAAAAAAACAAACAGACAAAACTCAACTATCTACTAATCTAACCTACAACTAACCAGGGTGTATATTTAAGTCTCTTACATGCTCGGGATGTGTTAACATCAGATATGATAAAACCCGTATTCGTGCGGGATTCCTCCCCCGAGGGGCCGCGGACCAGCCAGGTTCGTAGTCTCAATTAAATAAAAGCCCTTGTTAGGATAGCCGAAATATCTGTATTTATGTAATTCAAAAAGGGCTGCCATATTTTATAAAATAATTCGGTCTTTCGGTGCACCATATTTGTAAGGAAGTCAAGGGGAATACATTCCATAATTAGTCTGTGCCAATTTGAAAGTCCAGGGGGGCCCTCCGCCACCCAGTTCATCAGAATATTTTTCCTTGCACAGAAAGAAAGAATAGAAAATAGTCTCTTCCCGTACGTGTCCAGGGAGGGGAAGTTCGAAAAGCCCAAGAGGAGAGATACGGGGTCCACTTTTATTTCCGTTCCTAAAATTTCTGTCAGGGTACTTGCTACTTTAGTCCAATATCCACGGATCTTATGACAGGTCCATAAGCAATGTACAAGAGTGCCCACCTCTATTTTGCATTTAGGACACATTGGAGATGCTCCTGCCTTAAATTTTGCCAATCGAACCGGTGCTATATGGGCCCTATGAAGTATCTTCAGCTGGATAGCCTGGGTTCTGTTACAAATAGTAATTCTTCTAGCATTTTCCCAGATATCATTCCACGTTTCTGTGGAGATTTCTAGTCCCAGATCCTGATCCCATGTTTTAAGCAGATTATCCATATCTCCCGATACTTCATCATGTAGCAAATGATAAATATTACTGACGGAAGATACCCCCACTGGTCGTAGGACACTACATTCTCTATCGGATTTATAAAGACTATCTAATAACGTAGTCTTCTTCTGTATAAAATCTCGAATTTGGAAGTATCGAAAGAGGTCTCCATTGGGTAATCCGAATTTCTGACGCAGCTGTCCGAAAGACATCAGGACCCCATCTTTAAATAAATCCCCAAGACATGAGATACCCCTGGCTCTCCAGAGTTTAAAAGTGGCATCTGTTAACCCCGGTTGGAATCCCCATGCTCCCACTATCGGTCCTGGCCTTTTGACCTGCTCTTATAGTTGAGATGGTTAGATGGAGGTGGGTACTGCAGATGCTGAAGATTAGAGTCAAGATTAGTGTGGTGCTGGAAAAGCACAGCAGGTCCAGCAGCATCCGAGGAGCAGGAAAATTGACATTTCGGGCAAAAGTCCTTTATCAGATAAGCCCCAGTGATGGTAGTATGTTGCTCACAATACTTCCTCATGTTTTCCTAATTGACTGTCCTCCTTTGGCAAGATCACTTGATGCAGGAATGCACTGTTACTTAGAAAGTTCTTTGCTCAGTTTGTTGATTCCAAGCCATGGGTATCAGATTTAAACCGCCTCCTAAGCAATTTGATTTGAAACCAAACCTGTTTCATATTCTCATAGAGGTTTATAAAATCATGACAGGCATGGATAGGATAAATAGACATAAATGGGGGTGGGGGTTTCCAGAACTAGCGGGCATAGGTTTTAGGATGAGAGGGGAAAGATATAAAAGGGACCTAAGGGGCAACCTTTTCACGCAGAGGATAGTGCGTGTATGGAATGACCTGCCAGAGGAAGTGGTGGAGGCTGGTACAATTGCAACATTTAAAAGGCATCTGGATGGGTATATGAATAGGAAGGGTTTAGAGGGATGTGGGCCAAATGCTGGCAAATGGGACTAGATTAGGTTGGGATATCTGGTCAGCATGGATAAGTTGGACCAAAGGGTCTGTTTCCGTGCTGTCCATCTCTATGACTCTACGGCTATTTGTTTCAAATCCCAACATTTTATGCCTCACCACCAACAAGTAACCCCCACAGGCCCTTTTATGTTTTTTCTTCCATTGCTGGCTTGTTCCTACTGTTGCTGGTTCATTGGTCCCAATTTTAAGGAACAGGGAATGGAAACTTTACATTGTTGCAGATGTACACATAGTTTCTTAATTCATATACACTGAGCAAGAAACAGAATAGAACATAGAACATAGAACAATACAGCACAGAACAGGCCCTTCGGCCCACGATGTTGTGCCGAACATTTGTCCTAGCTTAAGCACCCATCCATGTACCTATCCAATTGCCGCTTAAAAGTCGCCAATGATTCTGACTCTGCCACTCCCACAGGCAGCGCATTCCAGGCCCCCACCACTCTCTGGGTAAAGAACCTACCCCTGACATTCCCCCTATACCTTCCACCCTTCACCTTAAATTTATGTCCCCTTGTAACACTGTGTTGTACCCGGGGAAAAAGTTTCTGACTGTGTACTCTATCTATTCCTCTGATCATCTTATAAACCTCTATCAAGTCACCCCTCATCCTTCGACATTCCAATGAGAAAAGGCCTAGCACTCTCAACCTATCCTTGTACGACTTATTCTCCATTACAGGCAACATCCTGGTAAATCTTCTCTGCACCCTCTCCAAAGCTTCCACATCTTTCCTAAAGTGAGGCGACCAGAACTGCACACAGTACTCCAAATGTGGCCTAACCAAGGTCCTGTATAGCTGCAACATCACTTCACGACTCTTGAATTCAATCCCTCTGCTAATGAACGCTAATACACCATAGGCCTTCTTACAAGCTCTATCCACCTGAGTGGCAACTTTCAAAGAGCTATGAACATAGACCCCAAGATCCCTCTGCTCCTCCACCTTACTAAGAACCCTACCGTTAACCCTGTATTCCGCATTCTTATTTGTCCTTCCAAAGTGGACAACCTCGCACTTAGCAGGGTTGAACTCCATCTGCCACTCCTCAGCCCAGCTCTGCATCATATCTAAGTCTCTTTGCAGCCGACAACAGCCCTCCTCACTATCCACAACTCCACCAATCTTCGTATCATCTGCAAATTTACTGACCCACCCTTCGACTCCTTCTTCCAAGTCATTAATAAAAATTACAAACAGCAGAGGACCCAGAACTGATCCCTGCGGAACTCCACTTGTAACTGGGCTCCAGGCTGAATATTTACCATCTACCACCACTCTCTGACTTCGACCGGTTAGCCAGTTTTCTATCCAACTGGCCAAATTTCCCTCTATCCCATGCCTCCTGACTTTCCGCATAAGCCTACCATGGGGAACCTTATCAAATGCCTTACTAAAATCCATGTACACTACATCCAGTGCTCTACCCTCATCCACATGCTTAGTTACCTCCTCAAAGAATTCAATAAGACTTGTAAGGCAAGACCTAGCCTTCACAAATCTGTGCTGGCTGTCCCTAATCAAGCTGTGGCTTTCCAGATACTCATAAATCCTATCCCTCAGTACCCTTTCCATTACTTTGCCTACCACCGAAGTAAGACTAACTGGCCTGTAATTCCTGGGGTTATCCCTATTCCCTTTTTTGAACAGGGGCACAACATTCGCCACTCACCAGTCCCCTGGTACCACCCGCGTTGACAGTGAAGACGAAAAGATCATTGCCAACGGCTCTGCAATTTCCTCTCTTGCTTCCCACATAATCCTAGGATATATCCCGTCAGGCCCGGGGGACTTGTCTATCCTCAAGTTGTTCAAAATGCCCAACACATCTTCCTTCCTAACAAGTATCTCTTCTAGCTTACCAGTCCATTTCACATTCTCCTCTTCAACAATACGGTCCCTCTCATTTGTAAATACTGAAGACAAGTACTCATTCAAGACCTCTCCTATCTCTTCCGACTCAATACACAGTCTCCCACTACTGTCTTTGATCGGACCTACCCTCGTTCTCGTCATTCTCATGTTTCTCACATACGCATAAAATGCCTTGGGGTTATCCTTGATCCTATCTGCCAAAGATTTTTCATGCCCTCTCTTAGCTCTAATAGAATCTCTCAAATGCAGTTGTCTGTGGAGTTTCTGTTTCTTTTTATTCGTTCATGGGATGTGGATGTTGCTGACTGGGCCATCCTTTGTAACCTTGGAACAGAACGGTTTGTTAGGCCATTTCAGAAGACAGTTAAGAGTCAACCACAGTGTTGTGGATCTGGAGTCACATGTAGACAAGACCAAGTAAGTGAACCACATGGGATTTTATGACAAACGACAAGGGTTGTGTGGTTACAATTAGGCTAGCTTTTAATTCCAGATTTTGCAAAACACTTCAAATTTCACCATCTGCCATGAGGAGATTTGAACCTATGCTCCTCAGAATGTTTGGCATTATGGATTATTTTTCTATTGAAAATATGAGTACACCATAACTGTTTAAAGCTGAATTAAAATTTAAAAACCGATAACATTCTGTGAGGGTGCACATTTTGAACTGAAGCATCACAGTAATGTTCTTAAAATCTTTACTTAACACCAGTAAAAGGCTACTATTTGATTTTTGTAAACAACATTCATCACTTCCTGTGAGAATCATTATACTGGCTCAGACTCTGCAGTCACTAAGCACTGAGACAGTAATTATTATTGCTCAGCCTGTTTGGGTTGTGACCTATAAATCATCTTCTTTGCACAATTTTCAAAAACAAAACTCTAGAATTTGGAGGGCCAGTTGTGGCTCCTTGACAAATGGTTCTTGGCAGGCATAGGCAAAACCATTGTAACTGAAGAGATTCCTTTCAGAATTGGGTTGTACCGTGAAGGAGCAGCACCCTGGGCTTTCACTTTTGAGAGAATAGCTTCAGTCTAGTCCACTTCTGGCTTAATAGACCTGCCAAGAAGAATTTGGACATTCTCACCTCAGTTCTTTGTGAACATAACTTGTCAATTTGTTGCCAGCCTCATTTGAGAAGTCATTGCATATGGCCTTTAATCAATAATAACAGACTTTGCAGTTTGTGAACCAAAACCTGTGCCTTCTGCAAAACAGTGACAAGATCCTGGAGAAAAATGCTTGAAACACAAGAAGTCCTGGCAAGCAAAAAAGATCATCTCAACAAACCTTGTGAATTGGTGCTATTGAACTGTGGTTCCCAGTTTTGTTTCTCCATCCATCCATCCATTTTTTGTTTGTCTGTCTGCCTGTATATGTGTGTAGCATGATTTTAGTGGAAAGTTAGAATTTTTATCTTGTAGAGTTATATATCAACAGTTCATAGTTGTTAACCTTTTGTTGGTTCTAGTTGTAATAAAAAGCTGTTCTTGTTATCTACAGAAATCTGGTCCCTAATTTCTGTTAACCTAGGTCTATTTAAAAGGTAAAATTAGTAACTTTGCATACTTAGGAACTTTCTGCGGCAACTTTGGGAATAATGGGGCTCAATTTCCAGTACGATATTCCAGTGAGATATGAGCCTACAAAAGCGCTTGTGTAGAAAGTGTCGATTTCCATACTGGTATAGTGTGAGTACCTTTCTGAGATTGAAGTTAAACCAAAAATTAAAGGAGCTTATGGACTCAGATTACTTCCGAAAATGAGATGTTAGGAATGGAACTGAATACTGTACAATCAACCATGAGCATCTCCACTTCTGACCCTATGATGGAGAAAAGGTCATTGAAAATAGTTGGTCCTCATACACTGCTCTGAGGAACTGCTGCAGTAAGACCTTGAGGATGAGATTGTTGGTCCCTAACAACTACATCAATTTTTCTTTGTCTGAAGCATAATTCTAGCCTGTGGCACATTTTTGCCCAGATTCCCATTGATTTCAAACCTAGCAAGTCAATAAAGCTCTGATATTCATGGACTTTCTTTCTAAAGCCCCATAGTTATAGATTGCATGCTTTTCTAAAAGAATGTCTTGAATGATATCTGCTACACACCTGCATGATACCAATGGGAGCTTCCAGCAAATGTTGTGAAGAAGGTCTCAAGGTCTGGAGATCATCCTGTGGCTCCAGAAATAAATAGTCAACTTCCTCTTATCTCAGACTGTCATCAGCGATCTTGCAGATGCACAGATACAGATCTTGTTGCAAGTCCCATCTCCAGGCTTCCTCTTGGGTTCCAATTGAACAGACCAAGTGAAAACCAGAGTCAGTGGCCAGTTACACTTCCTTCATCCTAATTTAAGTTTGGATGCTTAATCAACGTCTACTTCGGGCACAGCCCCAATTCCACCAGAAATAAAAACAAATGCTCGAAATATTCAATATATTAGGCAGCTTTGGTGGAGAGAAACAGTTAACATTTCAAGTTGATGATCTGACTAATTAGTGAGCATATACTGAGTATTTTTGTCCTAGCTTTCCCCGTCGTAAAAATATATCACAGATGTGCTTGAACTTTGAAGAATGTCCATGTTCTGTTAGAGATTTTCTTCACAATTTATGCTTCCAATTTATCTGGGATGCCCTTTTCCATATCTGATTTAAACTTTGTGATGTTATGATCACTGTTCCCTTAATATTCCGCAGCTGATACTTGATTCATTTGACCCATTTCATTCCCCAGAAACAGATCCAGCAGCAGTGGCTCCTTCCCATGTACATAGAAACATACTGTTGTAGAAAACTCCACTGAATGTTTGTTAAAATAAAACTCACCCCCACTGCCCTTGTTTAGCTTTAAACTGTTAAAACACCTGACTATATTGGGATAATTAAATGCTCCCATTATAATTTCCAGTTGGACACTTATAGAATACACTCAGTAGTAAAATTGGCCCTTTATTTTTCTTAGTTTTAATCATATAGACTTAAGTTTATTTCTATCCTTGATCCTTTGAGAACATTTTTTTTCCCCAGCACTGTATATTCTCCTTAATCTTTACTGTTGCTCCTCTTTTCATTTTTTCTTTCCTGAATGTTTAATACTCAGTTCTGTCTGTTTTTGAGCTGGGTTTCCGATCTTGCCATATCAATGGAGAAATTCTGTTTCTCTTCCCAGGAGCTGCCAGATTTGCATGCTGAGTATTTCTGCGTTGTCTGTTTTTATCCTCCATTTCTATTGCCTATCTAATCTTCCACCTACCCCCACTCCTGCACAGGCCCAGAGAAATGTTGTGCATGAAATTCTTAGCCTTGGGAATGCATCCCTGCAATGCCTGCTGCTGCCCTGTCTCCAAACTCCAGAGGAGCAAATTACTGCAGATGCTGAAATCTGCACTGAAAACAAAAAAAATGCTGGAGGTCACAACGGGTCAGGCATAATTCATGCAGAGAGAGCAAGCTAACATTTCAAATCTAGGTGATTCTTCATCTGAGGGGTGATTTTATAGAAGTTTATAAAATCATGAGGGACATGGATAGGGTGAATAGATAAGGTCATTTTTCTGAGGGTAGGGGAGTCCAAAACTAGATGGTTTGGTTTAAGGTGAGAAGGTATAGATATAAAAGGAACCTAAAGTGCAAGACTTGAACCTGAAAGTAAGGAGATTATGCTCGATTTATACAGGTCATTGGTAAGATCATATCCTAAATACAGCATGTAGTTTTAATCTCATTTAAGGAAGGATGTAAATGTGTTAAAAGCAGGGCAGACTAAGTTTACTAGGTTAATACCTAGAACAAGTATAGGGTCTTATGAAGAAAAATTATTTTCAGTAGAGGTTAGAAAAGTGAGGGTTATTTAAGTTCATAACATCCTGAAATGTCTTGACAAGGTGATGTCGAAAGAATATTCCTCCTGTGAGTGAGTCCAGACCTAAGGGACACAGTTTCAAATTTAGAGATAGCTCTTTTCTTTTTTCCCAGGGTAGGGGAGTCCAAAATGAGAGGGCATAGTTTTAAGGTGAGAGGGGAAAGATTTAAAAGGGATCTATGGAGTAACATTTTCATGCAGAGTGTGGTGCATGTATGGAATGAGCTGCCAGAGGATGTGATGGAGGCTGATACAATTGCAATATTTAAAAGACATCTGGATGGGTATACAATAGGAAGACTTCAGGGTGATATGGGCCAAATGCTGGAAAATGGGATTAGATTACTTTAGAATTTCTGGTTGGCATGGACGAGCTGGACCAACAGATCTGTTTCTGAGCTGTACAACTCTATGATTCTATATTGGCAATATTGGCCATAAATGTTTTGGATATGTTTGGATCAAGACAAGAAAATAACCCAGCCTGTTAAATTTTCAAGTATTCACGTTGATTCTTGTTGCTTTAGTCAAACTATATGAAAATATTTGTACATATATCATTTCACATTTCGATATGTGAACTTATTTTGTAAGTAGGTAGGAAGTGTGGTCAGGAGATCTAAGCATTTTGTTGTACTAACCTCGCTGCTGCCTTTCTTGTTGGGGAGATGTAAGTGAGGTTAGTTTAATGTTAGCTGTGAATCCACATGGTAAATTTTTCTCAGTATGGTGCACCACTTATGCCTTTTCTTAATTGTGAAAGGTGCTGGATAAATGCAAGTTCATTTTGTTTGTAGATAATGCTGTTACCTGGATGGAGAAGGTACAAAACAGACTCATAATCCATCCAAATGTATTTCAAAATTACTTATCAACTTGACTTTCTTAACTTCCTTCTCTAACACAGCAACTGAAGATCCATGGCCATGTATCTGAAGACTGAAATGATAAGGGGGACTCTATTTGCATGTCAACGGGGTCATTGTTAGAAATATTGTTGTTTAGAATTTATGATTCAGAGGCAGAAACAAAGCTGTCAAATTTTGCAGATGACAGTATATTTAGTGTGGGGGGGGGGGGAAGCTAGAAAGAATATGGAAAATGGATAGATTGGAAAAATGGACTGATGAACAGTAAATGGCATTTAGAGTGAAAAATCATGAGATTAAAGAAGGGAAGAGGTACAAAAAACTCTTTGGAATGTGAGACTTGAGCCAAGATATGGATAGCAGAATCTAAGATGAACACAAGTTTGTGGAGTTTGGAGGATGGGAGGGTGAACAGGAAAAGATCAGAATAGTGGAGTCTGGTGATAACAAAGACAGGGATGAAGATTTCAGCAGCAGGTAGTGATGTTATGGAGGTGGAAGTAGGCAGCCATTGGGCTAGCAGGATATCCTAGCTATGGAGGGAATACAATAAAGGGTTTACCATAGTGATACACAGAAACAGAATTTGCAGGAAAAGCTCAGCAGCTCTGAGGAAAGGTCACCAGACCTGAAACCTGAAATTTGATTTCCCTTCACAGGTGCTACCAGACCTGCTGAGTTTTTCCAGCAAGTTCTGTTTTTGTTTCTGATTTACAGCATCTGCAGTTCTTTTAGTTTTTATTTATAATAGTGATTCCTGGGATGGCAGAACTGATGTAGAATGGTGAGCTTGCAGAATTCTCTGCCACAGAAGGTGGTTGAGGCTGAAACATTGAATGTTTTCAAAAAAGAGTTAAACATAGTTCTTTGGTCTAAAGGAATCAAAGGGTATGGGGAGAAAGCAGGAGAAGGATACCGGGTTGGTTAAACAGCTACGCTCCTATTTTCTATGTTTCTATAATTGGAGAGAACATAGGGTCAGAGCTCTGTTTGCAGGTCAAAGAAGATGCCAAGCTCGCGTCAACCTGCTTCACCCTGAGATGACAACAGAAAGGAAGTAAGTTAGAACCCATGATAAGGAAATGGAATTCCTGATGGGTGACTGAGGTGATCATTTTCACCTTAATTAGAAGAAATTGTTACTTGTCCAAGAGTATTGGTGAGATCAACAAACCATTTAAGTTTCACCCCTACAAAATGAGAATTGTAAGCTCCTCATTGTGTAACTCACGACTAGGTGTTTACAAGTTTGGACACAACTCCATTGTAACTAAGCCTTCAGGAACTGAACATTTTTATGCCTTTATCATGAGGTACAAGATAAAGCAGATGTTCCTTACCTGATGTACAGTTATCCTGAGATTTTTGAATTCCCAAAGGGACATGAGTCTTTCTCAACTCCTCCACATTCTTGTAGTTATGAACAAAATCCATCAAGTATATTTGTCACGTTGACCGATGACTGGAACAAAAAGGAACACATTTGCTGTAGTTTTTAATAAGCTCCCAGGAGGAGCTGATTGTCACTGGTGAAATATTTTTTAAATAAAACTGCACTTGTGTTGGCGTAAATGATAGAAATGTTAGTGTGTTTGTATGAGTCACGGCAATGTGACGTTAACTAAGGAACTAATATTCTTCAAGGCAAGAATTCTGTTTTAGGAACATTACCTTGATTGCTGCATGAAATAATTGGACCATGTGTGAGTTTTCAGGAATTATGTTGTACTAATCATATCTCACTACCCGGGATGATGATAATATGACGCATCAATTGCAGTTTCTGCAGTGTAATCAAGTTGGCAAGCTTGTGCACTCCCTAATAGATTTCAGATGCTCTAATTGCATTTTATAACAAAATATGTATGATTTATGGGATTGCAACTGTATTTGTATTAGTTAATCAATTATTGATTACTGTTAAGTAAACATGAGTGATAATACCATAATCCTCTGTGCAGACACCCTCATACATTAACTAAATGGAATGCCATAATATCAGTCCACCAAGGGAGAAGGAACGCTTAAATTCTATACATTAAGGGGGAAGAGTTTCACTGTCATATGTATTTTCATAGAAGGCTTTTATCATTAACGACAGATATTCTAAAGAGAGTATTCTGTTTTTAAATGTTTGTAGGCTGCCTCTGACCATCGGTGTTATAGCATAGAGCAGATTCATCTAGTACGTCGACTGCTTGCTATATGTGGCCAGTTCAGGATCCAGACATGGCAAATTTCATTTTATTGTCCGTAAGTAAACCAAGAGTAATTGTTGCTCCTGTTACACTTGGGATCACCATCCTTATACTTCCAAAGCGCATGTATAAATACTGGGGTGGACAAAGTTATAATTACACAATGCCATGTTATAGTCCAACAGGTTTATTTGGAAGGTTTCCTGATGAAGGGCTTTTGCCCGAAATGTCAATTTCGCTGCTCGTTGGATGCTGCCTGAACTGCTGTGCTCTTCCAGCACCACTCCTCCAGAATCTAGTTACCAGCATGTGCAGTCATTGTTTTTACCAGGTTTATTTGGAAGTACTAGCTTTCGAAGTGCTGCTTCTTCATTGACAACCACCTGATGAAGAAGCAGTGCTTAGAAAGCTAGCGCTTCCAAATAAACCTTTTGGACTATAACCTGTTGTGCGATTTTTAACTTTGTCCCCCCCAGTCCAACACCGCCTCCTCCAAAACATAACCTTTTGTGCATTTACTGTATAATGATAAGAAAGAAAGAGTTCACAAATATTGTTTGGTTTTACAAGTGTCTTATTTTCTTGGTTATTAATGTGCAGCAGATGTATGTTGAATAAAAATAAATATGCTAAAATTGTCTACCTTTAGTGACATTCATGGCTTGTTAATGATTTCTATTGTTTTTAGTAAGTTAGGTTGGGTTGGGTTGGCTTAGCTCAATTTGATGGACAGCTGAACAATATCACAAAGTTGTGAGCTCACTACCAAGACAAAGCATCCATCCCACATCAATCTTGTCAAGACCAATCAAGACCATATACACTTCAACCAAATCAACCCTCACTCTTGTAAACTCTAGTGAAACAATCCCAGCCCGTTCAGCCTATCCTCATAAGACAACTTGTCTTATGAATGATGCTACAATATTGGTTCAATTTCCACACTTGCTGAATTTGCTATGAAGCATTCTCCCCCTCAACCTTTCCCTTCGCCTGAGACATGGTAACCGTCTCTAGTGAGAGAACAGTGCTGTAGTTCTGGTAACACAGAGTGATGTTAGCTTTTACTCTTCAGTTAATGCAGCATGGCCACAGCATGAAGAATGCAAGCTTTTACATACTCCATCATCACAGCAATCCTGAATTCACATGAACAAGGAACAAGAGTAGGCTATTCAGCTGCTCAAATCTGCTCCACAATTTAACAAGATTATGGCTGATTTTATTGTAACCATATTTCTGTATTCCTGCCTACCCACTGATAAATTTTCACCCACTTGCTTACCAAGAATCTATCTACTTCTTTCTTAAAAATATTCAAAGACCCTACTTCCACTGCCTCTTCAGGAAGAGTGCCCCAAAGGCTCATAACACTCTGAGAATTTTTTCTGCATCTATCTTATTTTTAAACTCCCCGAATTTTACATTCTATTACAAGTGGAAATATTCTGTCCGTTTCTACCTTGTCAAGACCCCTCAGGATTATATATGTTTCAATTAAGTTGCCTCTTATTCTTCAAATTCCAGTGGATACAAGCCTACATTTTCCAAACTTTTCTCTAAATACAATTTGTCCATTCCAGATATTAGTCCATTATTCCTTCTTTGACCTTCTTCCTATGTATTTATATCCATCCTTAAATAAGGTGACCAGTATGGTACATGGTACTCCAGATATGGCATCACCAATGCTCTGCTTTAACATCTTTAACAATAGCTTCTAACATTTCCCTATGACAAACAATGGTCTGTAGTTTTCTGCTTTCTATCCTTTTGAACAAAATAGTTACATTTGTTCTCTTACAATCTGAAGGAATCTTCCCAGAATCTAGGGAACTTCTGAAAATGAAACTGATGTATCAATTATCTCAGGAGGCAATTTAAAAACTGTAGGATAAGTCAATCTTAACCTGGGCAATTATCAGTCTGCAGCTCCAAACATTTGCTCACGAACACTTTCTTGGTAAATTGTAATTTTCTTTAGCCCTCCCTCCCTCCCTGTTATTTCTTGTTACAGATGTTCCTTATATCTCCTAGAGTTAAGAGCAAAACACCAGTTCAATTCATCTGCCATCTCCTTATTTCCCATTATTCATCAGTATCTATAGGACAACCATTCAATTGTGTCGACTCTTTTCCTTTTGAAATATCTGTAAAACTTGCACTACTTGTTTTTATATTTCTAACTAGCTTTCTCTTATACACTAAGTGAAGGTGGACCTTCACTTGATGCTTTTCTTTCTTGTTGAAATGTATTTATTCCATGTCATCTGAAACATCCCCTTAAATGCCATTGCATCTCTATTCATCTAAACATTAACCTAATATGCTTAATCACTTTGACCAGTTCTGCTTTCATACCTGCTTTAGGTCCTTCATTAGGAGAGGAATTGAACATGGAATAATTCAATAATTCAGTTATACAGGACATAGGTGGCATCATTTCCAAATATTACGTGCAGTTTTGTCTTCTTATTTAAGGAAGGATGTAAATGTTTTGGAGGTGGTTCAGAGGAGATTTTTCAGATTGTTACTTGGCAAAACAAGTTGTCTTATGAGGATAGGCTGAATGGGCTGGGATTGTTTCACTAGAGTTTACAAGAGTGAGGGTTGATTTGGTTGAAGTGTATATGATCTTGACTGGTCTTGACAAGATTGATGTGGGGTGGATGTTTTGTCTTGGCAGTGAGCTCACAACTTTGTGATATTGTTCTAAGATTAGAATTTGCCCTTTTAAGATTGAGATTATAAGATCTTTTCTCTCTCATGAGGTTGTGTAACTTTGAAACCCTCTGCTTCAGAAAGCAATGGAAGCAGAGTTATCAAATACTTTAAAGGCAGTGGTGGATAGATTCTTGTTCCACAAGGGAATCAGAGGGTTCTGGGGGTAGATGGCAATGTGGAATTTGAAACTCACACAGACCAGCAGGATTTTATTACATGGCAGAGCAGGCTTGAAGGACCAAAGAGTTTACTTCTGCTTATATTTCATATGGCCTTAACCGAGATGAGGTGTTCATAGAATATTTGCAGGATGTTTTTTTAAATCAGAACATTCTGGAGCCAACCAAAGGTCAGGCCAAACTGGTACTGCATTGTGCAATAAAATAGGATTAATTAATGACCTAATTGTGAAGGCACCATAGGTCTCAATAACCATAATATGATTAAATTTTACATTTGGCTTGAGGGAGAGGAGATTGGGACCAAGATCATATTTTTAAAACATAAAACAGTGGAGAAATGGTAAAGGCGAGAAGTCAATTGTGGGAGTGAATACAGCCACCTAACAATAACCTCATATATGATGGAGCATTAAAGGAAGAAATTTATCAGAAAGGCATAGCAATAATCATGAGATTTTAATCTATACATTGTAGTTTAGAAAAATCAGATTAGTAAAGGTAGAATTCATGAAAGTGAAAATTCATTTAACAAATATATTAGCTGTCTTTGATGGCTATATGCATGCTATGTATAGAAGTGAGCCTATAAAAAAAAACTGTACCTAGATTTCCAGAAAGCTAACGTGCCACATAAAAGGCTATTCTGGGAAATAAAGATTCTTCATGTCTGAGGTAACATATTAGCATGGATAGAAGATTGTTAGGCTGGCAGAAAATAGAGAATGCATAAATGAATCCTTGCCTGATTGGCAGGATGTGACAAGTGGAAAGTGGTCCATGATTAATCTTTTATATATCATTTATATCAATCACTTAGATAAGGGGAGTGAAGCCATGGTGACTACATTTGAAGACAACATAAAGATAGGGCAGGAAAGTATGTTGTGAAAATACACAAGGAACTTACAGTTGGAATTTGACCCAAGCTCCCAAATTTGACCTCTTGCCTCACAAATTAGTTTAAGACCTTTTCTACTTCCATAGTTATGTGGGTCACAGAACGCCAGCCCCTGCATGGTTCAGGTATAGACCATCCCAACAGTACAGATCCCACTTTCTCCAGTACTTGCGCCACTGCTATTGAACTGGAACCCACTTTTCCCACACCAGTCCTCCAGCCACACATTCATCTTTCAGCAGTACATGGGATAAAGCAACACTATTATTCCTGGTGACTTTGGTTAGCATTTTGCTTTCCATAAGCTGCTTCTGATACATAATGGAAGGAAGATTTGCCAATCAATAAATTAAGTCTCCAGGTTTGACTTTTGACATATCTAATTGCACAACGGTGCGGTAGAATCACACAGTATAAAATTGTATAAAACTAGCTAAAACAATTTGGTTACATTAATGTTGCTTTAAAGTCTCACCCACTTAACTTTGCTCTTTTGTTTAGTTGGTGAAAGTTAACTGCTGAAAGTCTTGTGACATTAATGTTGAGCAATCTTAGCTAAAAGTGGATGACGCTCAGCAGAGTGAAGTCTTCGTCATTGAGCACAGTTCCTGCTGGACTCTGTGTTCTATTTGCTGGAGTTTTGGCCTTGTAGTGGTTAACCACACATTGCAAGAATAAAAGCTTGATAGCAACAATTAATCAAATGCAATCAAACTTCCTGTTTATTGTCTAGCATGTTGAGGTGAGATCTCATGGCCTATTTAGAAATAACAGTGTGAGAAGCTGCTTTTAACTCTGTCCACACAGTGCCTTCACTTGTTTGTATAAGGTGATGAGTCTGGGTGACATCATTAGAAAATGGGGCTCAGGGGAAATGCCTAAAACCAATAAGGTTTGCATCAGTAGAGGTAGCAAAGTTATAATTCCAGCTATATGAACATTCAACTGACAAGATAAGTCTGCAGTTCTGTGGTCCTGGAGAAGAGCAGTGGTTGTGGCTTGGGAAATCAGGTCTTAAAAATGAGTCCTCCCTCCACACCCTAACTCCTGGAGTCACACAGTTCCTCATGAAATTAAGGAATATCAGTGTTGAGTAATACAACACTTTTGCAGAACCTGCGAGAATCAGGAGCATTTAATTCCCATGTAGAATATACTTGAGGCAGAATAAAATTCTCTGCCCAACAATAAGGTGAGAATTCTCCTGCTGGCTGTGTGTCGTGACATAAATATGTGCATGAGATTTTTCGTTATTCAACACTTCTTGTGCTAGTAACAATAGCTTGCAATATAAATCACGAGTAGCCTCTCAGTCACCAAAATATCACAAGCTGAAAAAAATTATATTTCCTGAATGCTGCTGCCACACCCACGTTTCTTCATCTGGGAACAGCAGCACCCTGGAAATGTAATTTTTTCAGCTAATGATATTTGTTCCTTTATAAATAAACATTGCTGACATGATCATTGCAGTGGTTGAGGTACTGTGCCAAACTATATGGGAGAGAAATAATTGTAAGGAACATTAACCAAAGTTCATAAAACGGGTACAGTCCAGGCCACTTTGGGTTTGCATTGCCAGATACCTTTTGGTGACTGAGGGGCTCCTCGTGAGTTATGCTGTAAGCTATTGTTACTAGTGCAGACTACAAGTATAGAGTCAGTCAATTCTGATCCCATAGTCACAAACTGTCTGTGGTTTCCAATTCTTTCTTGCACAATAGAAGAAGATCCAATGACAAGAAAGGGAAAGATTAAACTTTTCATGATACCCAGGGTCATTTACATGTTTTTCATAAAAACATACTTCAGTTTTAATTTTCTTATCTCAGATCTCTGTTTTAAACTACTTAAAGAGAATGGGTTCACCGCACTGTCACAAGCGAACATACTTATTAGTAACGCATTTAGGCTATTTGGCCCATAATCCTGCTCCACCATTCACTTGGTCAAGGATCACCTGTCTGTGTTCTGAATTCCATTTTCCCACCTATCTCCAATGTTCTTTGATTCCCTTGCATCCTAGAATCTACCTACCTTTACCTTAAAGATATACAATGAACTTGCTCCACTACATTCTGAAGCAGTAAGTTTTAACATCACACAAGCCTCTGAGAGAAAAATATTGTCCTCATCTCAGTCCTAAAAGGATGATGTCTCGATTTAAAACTGTTGCCCTTAGTTCTGGACTCACTCACAGGAGGAAATATCCTTTCTACATCACCATGTCAAAATCCTTGCAGGATTTTGTGAACTTAAATTACTCCTCACTCTCCTAACCTCCGGTGAGAACAAGATTTCTTCATAATACCTCATTCTAGATATTAGCTGGAAATGTGTTGCTGGAAAAGCGCAGCAGGTCAGGCAGCATCCAGGGAACAGGAGAATCGACGTTTTGGGCATAAGCCCTTCTTCAGGAATGAGGAAAGTTTGTCCAGCAGGCTAAGATAAAAGGTAGGGAGGAGGGACTTGGGGGAGGGGCGTCGGAAATGTGATAGGTGGAAAGAGGTCAAGGTGAGGGTGATAGGTCAGACTGGGGTGGGGGCGGAGAGGTCGGGAAGAAGATTGCAGGTTAGGAAGGCGGTGCTGAATTCGATGGATTTGACTGAGACAGGGTGGGGGGAGGGGAAATGAGGAAACTGGTGAAATCCGAGTTCATCCCTTGTGGTTGGAGGGTTCCTAGGCGAAAGATGAGGCGTTCTTCCTCCAACCGTCGTTTTGTTGTGGTCTGACGATGGAGGAGTCCAAAGACCTGCATATCCTTGGTGGAGTGGGAGGGGGAATTGAAATGTTGAGCTACAGGGTGGTTGGGTTGGTCAAATGACAGAGGCTGCATGAAGTGTTGTGGAGGAAGAAATTCTTCTTCCCCACCTTTTCAGTTTGAACAACTTAATCAGCGGGCATTACTGAAGGATGTTCTAATTCTAATTCAGTGAACCTTACTTCAATTATCTCTTCCCCACAGTTTGAAACACATTCCCAGAAATACTCACTCAGCCTCTGTCTGATTCAGGCGGAGAACCTCTCACACTGATTGTGCTCCCTAATGTCAACTAGAAAACTTAGGCTAATCTGCGATCCTCAACAGTTTTTAAAATAGTACCAGTCAATTTTAGTAGAGAGTCTAATGACACATTAACTTTTAACATTGTCATGGGATTTGCATTTTAGAAGGAAAAATGAAATTGAGGAGAGATGTTGATTTTCATAACTGCTGAAGCAACAACAACTTAGGTGGCTCAGTGGTTAGCATTGCTGGCTCACAGTCCAATTCCAACCTTGGGGAACTATCTGTGTGGAGTTTGCGTGTTCTCCCTGTGTCTGTGTGGGTTTCCTCCCACAATGCAAGGATGTGCAGGTTAGGTGGATTGGCCATACTGAATTGCCCACAATGTCCAGGGATGTGCAGGTTAGGTTGAGAAATGCAGTGATGGAGTGGGTCTGGCTGGGATGCTCTTCAAAAGGTTGGTGTGAACTTGTTGGGCCAAATGACCTGCTTCCACACTGTAGGGATTCAATGTTCTAACTTGTAGGTATCTTTTGTAGACGAGAACATCTCACAGGTGCATTATACCTCAAATTGAGACAGATCAGCTGAGACAGGGCTGAAATCAGACATTGTTACAAAAGTTAGAGTGAAAGTAAGTGGTCTTGATGATGACATAGATATGTGGTTATGAGCTTATCCTGGGGTTAAATATGACACCAAGGTTATGAACCACCTGGCTTTGTCTCAGGAAGGGTCTAAAGTTGGTAACTGGATATCAGAGTTTGGAGCTAGGTCCAAAGGGTTTCTTAAGACTTCCCAATATTTCACACGTGCATGTTGGATGTCAGAGTAGGCCATGTGGCCCCTTGAGCCGCTCCACCATTTAGGAAGATCACGATTGACCTCACTATGACCCCAGCTTCACATTTCCTCCAATCCCATGACTGTTCACCCCTTTCTTATTTATATCCAGCTCTGCCTTAAAAATATTCGAAGACTCTGCTTTCACCATCTTTTCCGGATGAGAGTTTCAAAGACTTACAACCATTTAACATCTTCATCTTTGTCTTAAAGAGGACCCCTTATTTTTAAACAGTGACCCTGAGGTCTACGCTCTCACACAAGAGGAAACACCCTTTTCATACCCAACCTGTTATGCTCCCATAGGAATACATATGCTTCAGTCAGGCCCAGCTGATACAAGCTTAAGATATCCAATTGATTTTCATTAGACAATTTGCCCATTCCAAGTATTAGTCTAGTAAACTTTCTGTGAACTCCTCCAATGCATTTATATCCTTTCTTAAATGGGACTTTGGGGAGAAAAGGGGTGTTGAAGATGAATTGATTGTTTGCAAGGATGGTGGGGCCAATTGTTCCTTTTGAAGAAATGCATTATGACCGTCGGTTTCAAGTAGACAGACCTAGTGCCTGAAAGAGAACTGTCAGGGAGGGAAATTGGTTCGAAAGTGGATCAGTGGAAACAGGGTTGAAAGATCTGGTGGTGGGCTTCATGGGGACAACAGCTTTGAGAGGGCATGAAGGGAGGGGGGCAGAGAAATTGGACAAAAATATGAGTTCATAGATAAGAACTTTGTTCCATTGGGCTAGTGGAAATGACGGAAGTGTCAAAAGTAGCTAATCAGATTGCCTTGATCCATGAGCTCCTAGCATAAATTCTCTGACTTTTTAATTCATTCACAGGATGAGGGCATAGCTGGCTAGACCATTATTTATTGTTCATGCCTCATTGTTCAGAGGGCAGTTAATAGTCACAGAGTTATACAGCATGGAAACAGACCATTGAGTTTGGAGTCACACGTAGGTCAGAGCAGATAAGGAAGGCAGCTTCCTTCCCTAAAGGACATTAGTGAACCAAATGGGTTTTTCCAACTGTCTACAATGGATTCATGGACCCTGGAATCATGAATGGTTTTAGCAGATGACATTGGGAACCAGTAGTGCTATATGTGGTTCAATCAAATCTAGTTGAAAATGGCTAAACCAATTGTCCATTATATCCTATGAATCGGTGTCCTTTGACTAAAGTGAATGGAGGAAGGTGTCATACCAGTTGAATAGTGAAATTCAGAGACAGTAACTCTTTTATTCGAGACTAGAGCGTCAAAGGTGTAGATGGGTTTACAGTGAACAAATCAGAAGCTACAGAAATGTTGGAGTCAACAGAAGACCAAAGGCTGGAGAGTCTGAATTTTGAAAGTGCAGTTTGAAATGTATTGGGAAGGAGATTATTCCATGATACAATGTCAGTTTTGCATCATATCTCACCTTTTATATTCTGAATTTTGTCATCTTGGAGAAAGATGCATTATTCTTCATATTAATTGCTATTGATATCAACTTGAAGATGAAAGGTGATGTTCCTGTGGAGTGTGAGTTCAATTGATGATTAGATTCTTAAATATTATTGGAAATGGATTTCCTGTTTGTGAAAAATGGCCTTTCAACCAGGAGGGGTATCTTTTCATCTTCCCCTCACCCGCCCACGCAACTCAGAGCATTGAACAGACCATTTCCTGTTTATTTCAGTAGGCTAAAGATAGAAATACTTTACAAACAATAAGTAATTAGATCAGTCTTATGGTTTGAGGTGAAGGTCAGCTGTAAACAATACATCAAACAAGCAGGTCTTAATAGATCAGAACAACAGAATGGAGGATTCACAGCAATGGGGAGAGGGGGAATTATATGCAATTTACTTTCTGAGTGAGGATGGTGCAGAAGCTTAAGGTAAAAGCCAAAATTGATTCCCAGCCCATCTGAATAGTATCAGATGAGGGAACAGTGCTAGCCAAGATGCAAAGAAAATCCCCTTCTGATAATACCAGCCAATCTTCATCACCACCACATGAAGAGACTTTTGGGACCATGGTTAGCCCCTTGGTCAATTTGAATATTTTGGTTCAGTATCACCTTTCTACCTTTCTCCATCCTACCCCCCCCCCCCCCCCCCCCGCCCCCGCCCCCCACTCCAAATAAACTCCTGTCAGATTTTCTCCCCACCTCTCATGTGGTGATGAGTACAGTTAAGTAAAGGTTAAATATTCAGAAGTTCTGTGAAACATTGCCCATTTATCATCCTCCCTGTTTTGAGTCCAGACAGTGACTGATGGTACTCTACTCAGATTTCCAGGATATTGCAGTTGGGTCTACCCGTGTTATCATCCATCTGGTTCATAATGATAATCAGCATAGATTTGTGAATAGGAAATCATGTTTAATGAATTTGTTGGAGATCTTTGAAGATGTTTGTAACAAATATGATAAAAGAGAGCTGACAGACATAGTATATTCAACTCTCAAAAGATGTTTGATAAAGTCTCCCACGGGCATCTGGTTAGAGAAATTAAAGCATATGGATAGGAGGTAATGTACTGGTATAGGTTAGTAATTGGCTAACAGACAATATGTAGAGAGTGGGAATAAATTGGTCATTCTTCTATTGATGGATTGTGACCAGTGGGGTACCATAAAAATCAGTACTTATAAGACCATAAGACATAGGAAAAGAAAGTAGGCCATTCAGCCCATCGAGTCAGCTCCATGATTTAATTATCGTTGATAAGTTTCTCAACCCATTCTTCTGCTTTCTCCCCATAACCCTTGATCCCTTTGACAATCAAGAAACTGGCTATCTCCATTGTAAATATACTCAATGACCTGGCATCCACAGCCGACTGTGGCAGTGAATTCTATAGATTCAACAGTCTCTGGCTGAAGAAATTTCTCCTTCTCTTAATTCTAAAAGGTCTACCCTTCACTCTAAAGCTGTGCTCCCAGTTGTTCACAATATACATGGAAGGGGGGAACTAATGTAATATTTTCAAATTTGCAGATGATACAAAGCCAAGTGGGAATGTATATTACAGAAACGTGGCTCAGGGATGAACAAGGCTGGCAGCTTAATGTTCCAGGTTACAAATGAAGGTAGGATAGAAAGGGAGGCAAGAGAGGACGGGGAGTGGCGTTTTTGATAAGGGATAGCATTACAGCTGTACTTAGGGAAGATATTGCTGGAAATACATCCAGGGAAGTTATTTAGGTGGAAGTGAGAAATAAGAAAGGGATGATCACCTTACTGGCATTGTATTATAGACCCTCTAATAGTTAGCAGGAAATTGAGAAACAAATTTGTAAGGAGATTTCAGTTATCTGTAAGAATAATAGGGTGGTTATGGTAGGGGATTTTAGATTTCCAAATATAGACTGGGACTACCATAGTGTTAAGGAAAGGAATTTGTTAAGAGTATACAATAAAATGTTCTGAGTCAGTATGTGGATGTACCTACTAGAGAAGGTGCAAAACTTGACCTACTCTTGGAAAATAATGCAGGGCAGGTGACTGAGGTGTCACTGCAAGAGCACTTTGGGACCAGCAACCATAATTCTATTAGTATTAAAATAGTGATGGAAAAGGATAGACCAGATCTAATAGTTGAAGTTCTAAATTGGAGGAAGGCTAATTTTGACAGTATTGGGCAAGAACTTTCAAAGGCTGATTAGGTGCAGATGTTCGCAGGTAAAGGGAAGGCTGGAAAATGGGAAGCCTTCAGAAATGAGATAACGAGAGTCCAGATACAGTATATTCCTGTTAGGGTGAAAGGAAAGGCTGGTAGGTATAGGGAATGCTGGATGACTAAAGGAAAATTGAGGGCTTGGTTAAGAAAAAGAAGGAAGTATGTGTCAGGTACAGACAGGATAGATCAAGTGAATCCTTAGAAGAGTATAAAGGCAGTGGGAGTATACTTAAGAGAGAAATCAGGAGGGCAAAAAGGGGACATGAGATAGCTTTGGCAAATAGGGTTAAGGAGAATCCAAAGGGTTTTTACAAATACATTAAGGACAAAAGGGTAATTAGGGAGAGAATAGGGCCCCTCAAAGATCAGCAAGGCGGCCTTTGTGTGGAGCCACAGAAAATGGGGGAGATACTAAACGAGTATTTTGCATCAGTATTTACTGTGGAGAAGGACATGGAAGATATAGAATGTAGGGAAATAAATGGTGACATCTTGAAAAATGTCCATATTACAGAGGAGGAAGTGCTGGATGGGAGAACTAGCCATTTGGATACAGAACTGGCTCAAAGGTAGAAGACAGAGGGTGGTGGTGGAGGGTTGTTTTTCAGACTGGAGGCCTGTTACCAGTGGAGTGCCACAACGATCGGTGCTGGGTCCACGACTTTTCATCATTTATATAAATAATTTGGATATGAACATGGGAGGTATAGTTAGTAAGTTGGCAGATGACACCAAAATTGCAAGTGTAGTGAACAGAGAAGAAGGTTACCTCGGATTACAACGGGATATTGATCAGATGGCAAATGGGCTGAGGAGTGGTAGATGGAGTTTAATTTAGATAAATGTGAGGTGCTGCATTTTGGGAATGCAAATCTTAGCAGGACTTATACAATTAATGGTAAGATCCTAGGGAGTGTTGCTGAACAAAGGGACCTATGAATGCAGGTTCATAGCTCCTTGAAATAGAGTCGCAGGTAGATAGGATAGTGAGGAATGCATTTGGTATGCTTTCCTTTATTGGTCAGAGCATTGATTGTAGGAATTGGGAGGTCATGTTGCAGCTGTACAGGACATTGGTTAGGCCACTTTTGGAATATTGCGTGCAATTCTGGTCTTCTTCCTATCGGAAGGATGTTGTGAAACTTGAAAGTGTTCAGAAAAGGTTTACAAGGTTGTTGCTAGGGATTTGAACTATAAGGAGAGGGAGTAGGCTGGGGCTGTTTTCGCTGGAGTGTCGGAGGCTGAGGTTTATAAAATCACGAGGGGCATGGATAGGATAAATAGACAAAGTTTTTTCCCTGGGGTAGGGGAGTCTGGAACTGGAGGGCATAGGTTTATGGTGAGAGGGGAAAAATTTAAAAGGGAGCTAAGTGGTAACTTTTTCATGCAGCGGGTGATGCGTGTATGGAAGGAGTTGCCAGAGGAAGTGGTGGAGGCTGGTACAATTGCAACATCTAAAAGGCATCTGGATGGGTATATGAATAGGAAGGGTTTAGAGGGATATGGGCCAAATGCTGGCAAATGGGACTAGATTAGGTTGGGATATCTGGTCAGCATGGATAGGTTGGACCGAAGGGTCTGTTTCCATGTTGTACATCTCTATGACTTTTATGATTCGATTCCCTACAGTGTGGAAACAGGCCATTTGGTCTAACAAGTCCACACCAGCCCTCCAAAGAGTAACCCACCCAGACCCATTCGCCTATATTTACCTCTGACTAATGCACCTAACATTATGAGCAATTTAGCATGGCTAATTCACCTGACCTGCACATCTTTGGACTGCGTGAGCAAACCGGAGCACCCGGAGGAAACCCACGCAGACACAGGGAGAATGTGCAAACTCCACATAGATAGACAGTTTGTAAAAGAGATAGGATTTATGAAGTATCTTAAAGGAGAAAAGTGAGGTAGAGTGGCAGAGAGCTGTAGGAAGAGAATTTCAGAGTTTGAAGTTGAAGCAACTGAAGGCGTGGCTGTAAGTGGTGGAAGATTTTGATTGGGATGCACAAAAGGCATGTATCTCAGAGGTTTATGAGGTTGGAGAAGATTTCAGAGATAAGGAGGAGTGATACCATATAGAAATTTTAAAACAAGGATGAGAGAACAACAATGTGTTGTTCAACAGGGAGTCAATATGGGTCAGTGACCACATGCACAATAGGATAACAGGATTTGCTGCATGTTAAGGTCCAGACAGCAACTTTCTGGATGTTGTCGTGTTTACAGAGAATATGTGAGGCGCCATCTAGGAATGCATTGGAATTGACCATATAGAGGTATTCACAGATAAAGCCATTACTGGACAATTCCCTGTATTGCACACTACCAAGATCTTTGACTTTTCAAACCTGCCTCTTTCTGCATTGGCTACTCAAAAATGAGCTCTTAATTTGCGTAGAAGTGCACTTTTAAAATCCCAATAATATAGCCCAGTTTAGCTGGTAGACTGAGTGATTAGAACAAGCATGTACTCCATTGCTGCTGCATCAAATGCTCCAAGATGATGGCCACTTCCTTAATGAAGGTGTTAATGCAAAGGCCTAAGACTTCATGGAGATGAATTCCCCCCTCCCCCAGCTCTCTTCCAGTATAAGCAATGGCCCTGGAAATGCTTCACAATCTCTCAACCTATCCAGTATTATGATTGGGAGATGCCAGTGTTGGACTGGGGTGTACAAAGTTAAAAATCACACAACACCAGGTTATAGTCCAACAGGTTTAATTGGAAGCACACTAGTTTTCGGAGTGCTGCTCCTTCACCTGATGAAGGAGCGGCACTCTAAAAGCTCATGTGCTTCCAATTAAACCTGTTGGACTATAACCTGGTGTTGTGTGATTTTTAACTTTATCCAGTATTAGCCTTTTTCATTGACAAGCCCCAAGCAGCTGGAGAACAATTGTAACTCTTGCGCCCTCTGATGGGAGCTTTGCCCTCCTGTCTTTGACTTTTATAACTGGACCGCAAGTATTCTTCAGCAGGCAGACAAAATTACTACCTAGCTGACATCATGTGTGTTAATTTACTAACTTCAACCATACCATTGTGGGTGGGGAGGACAGTACAGGAGGAGGCCGTAAAGGTCGTCAAATTACAACAGCACCTTTATGGGACAATCCAGTCAGCCCCATTTTCCCCCAGCCTATTGCTGTCGCCCCACAAGTCCATTTTCCTCAAGTATCCAATTTCCTGTTTCAATCTTGTTACGAATAGGAGAGATGATGGATCCTTCTCTATAGATCTCCTCAGTCATTGGCAACAAATACGTTTTTTCATTATAATTTTTTAAAAGTCTCATTTTCATTTCTTTGTGGGGCCACAAGGAAGAAATTAGTTGTTTCAAAAATCTGGGTCTCGCATAACCTGGAACTTTATTGCTGGAACAGCACAGCAGGTCAGGCAGCATCCAGGGAACAGGAGATTCAACGTTTCGGGCACAGGCCCTTCTTCAGGAATTCCTGAAGAAGGGCCTGTGCCCGAAACATCGAATCTCCTGTTCCCTGGATGCTGCCTGACCTGCTGTGCTGTTCCAGCAATAAAGTTTCAACTTTGATCTCCAGCATCTGCAGACCTCACTTTCTCCTCTCGCATAACCTGGACATGTCTCGCCTTTCAAACCACTGGTGCTTTGTCTCAGCTCATTCTCTCATCTCCATTATTCTTTCATGAGATGTGGACATTAACAGCAAGGCCAGCATTTGGTGCCCATTCCTAAATGCCCTTGAACTCAGAGACATGCTCGAGCACCTCAGAGGGTAGTCAAGAGTTATTGTGGATTTGGAGTCACATACAGGGCTAGGCTGGATAAAGATGACAGACTTCCTTCCCTATAGGACATTTACTAGCTGAGTGAAAGGACCTGCTTTATCAATGGGCTTCAATTTCAAGTGATGAAATGCCATTCAAAGGGCAACAGCATTACACAGATTCCCATAAACTATAGCTAAAACATGTCTGTGGGTAATACAAGCTATGGAAATCTTCAGCATAAATGTACTGTGTTTACTCCAAATCCTTCCCCAAGCACTTGACCATATGATGGAAAATTATGAATCGATTCCACTAATGGCCTTGATGCAATATGTGGTGGTCTGGAAATATTGACTCTAGTTGCCAAACTAGCAGTTACCTTCCCAATTTCCATTGCCTGCACATGGTGCAGGAGCTGGTCATTAAAACTTCATTTAGTGCAACAGATGGCTCGGCTGAATCCTGAAGAAGGGCTCATGCCTGAAATATCGATTCTCCTGCTCCTTAGATGCTGCCTGACCTGCTGCGCTTTTCCAGCAACACATTTCCAGCTCTGCTCTCCAGCATCTGCAGTCCTCACTTTCTCCTCAGCTGTGTATCTTCAATATTGTATTTGCAACAAGACAAATATTCAAACATGCAGGTGACTGGTGAAAAGTAAACATATTTTCACAAATCTGATAATGTATTTACGTTGGCGTGTCACCCGTGCCACCAGATTGACATCAGAGAGTTTCTTTCATTCCATTACATCTCAGTGCAATCCTGGGTAGTGGAAGCCTCCCCAACTTTAGAGCTCATTAACCTTGGGGATTTAGCCTAGCGATCTCAGGCACGCTGAATTTCTCTTGGCCAGAGGCGGGTAAACCCGCCTTGGCTTGACCCCCACAGGGCTGAGAGTGGGCAGGCAGGGGAGAGGTGGATATCCCGGCCACCTCTGGAGTGTCCCAGGAAAAGGCTTCTGGGATGGGTGGGGTTTGGGAGACCCTGTATGTGGTTCCTCCTCTGGTTTGACTCTTTTAAAATGGTTTAGGCTTTCATACTCATCTATCTGATGATTTTTAAACCTTCTCTATTCTTAGGAGAGCAACTCAGCTTTGCCAACCTCTCAACACACAGCTGGAATACCTTATCGCAGTAATGTGGTCAGTCATGTATAATCATATTGTGCATCATGGTGATTATCACCTCTATGTGAAGCATCGCCTGATATGTCTGAGGAGCCACACTCTATGACAATAGTTTCTGCAGAGGAAGGCAGTGGGCTGAGAAGCCACACGATTTAGTGGTCTCTGTTATCTCCGGGCCCTCTTCACAGCAAGCTGAGCTTTTCATTACTTTCTGCCTTTTCCATTGCTCTTCGAAGCAGTCAGTATCCAGAGGTCATAGCCATCAACCTCTGAACATCAACCTGAAAATAGAAAGTTAATGACGGTTAAAGACAACGCAAAATGTCATTTGGAAAATCTGGTTATTTTGGTTTCCTGTGCCCCCAGAGAAAAGAGAACACACTTCATCACAGGACGCAATAAAGCTAATCAGTTTGCCTTTAGCATCTGTGCTGACTTTCATTTGTGAGCCACATTTCTGTAATAACAGGCTCAAAGTTTCCCAGCCATTGACATTGGGCTGACTGGCCAATGGTTGCCAGGTTTATCCCACTCCCGTTTGTTTTCTTAAACAGGTTTGCAATCCTCCAGCTCTTCGGCACCGTCCAAGATCTGAGGAGGATTGGAAGTTTGAGGTTAAGCTTGTGTAATTTGTAGCTTCAGTAACTTGCTATGCAAGCCATGTGGACCTGCTCTATACCTTCTCTGTTTTGTTTATACTCAATATTGTAACTATGTTCTCCTTTAGTGGTGGCAGGTGGAAAGAACTTAGTTAATATATCAGCTATGTTCTCTGCTTACATAGAAACAGAATAATTGTCATTCAGGCTATCATTTCCATTTTGTCCCTCATTGGTCCTATTTTTTATTTGACTATAATTTATATGTTTATAAAACTTCTGAACATCCTTTCTGTTGGCTGCAAATCCATTTCCATTCTCATTCAGTGCCCTTCAACCTTTTTTTCAATCTGCTCTGTAGTTTCTATTGTCAGTGAGAGGTTCTGCCGTATTAAATGGTCTAAGGGTGGTACAGGTATGGAATGAGCTGCCAGACAAAGTGGTGGAGGCTGATACAATTGCAACATTTAAGAGGCATTTGGATAGGTACATGAATACGAAGGGTTTGGAGGGATATGGGGTGGGTGCTGGCAGGTGGGACTAGATTGGGTTGGGATATCTGGTTGGCATGGACGGGTTGGACCTAAGGGTCTGTTTCCATGCTGTACATCTCTATGACTCTATGACTCTAAATGCTATTGCGATTGGCTTCTGGGTTTAATCGACATGAGTTTGAATCCATGCAAGTATCGTGCTTGTCAGAGGTAGGTCAATCATAATCACTAGCAGGTCTTTCATTTGCACTGGCAATTTGATCATTAGGCCATAGTAGTGAGTGAAATTTACTTTAATAGAGTGGCATCAGTTCAACCCGATGGATGAGGTGCAGGATTATTACATGTCCATCAGTGGTGTCATTGACTGAGTCAAGTAAGTAAAAGAAATGCTGTCGGGTGCCTGAGGGCTGTAAAAATTGCTGTGCTACATTCTGCACGATACAGAACAACAGAAAAGATTACAGATGGAGAATGAGGTTTCAGATGAGCTTAACTTTGAACATCAGCCTCTAGTGCTGCCTGAGCGTGAGGCAAGCAGACACAATTCAGTCCCCTGTGCGGCACATATCTCACAACATCACTAACTTGCTACTGTACCTCTCCAATTCTCCTTTGTAACAATTGCCCTTAGCATTCAGCATCGGGGTCTGTGACAGAGTTTCAAGAGCATTGTACTTTTTGATTCAGAGTCCGAAATCCTGCCATCAGTGCCTGCTTGTACTTACTGGGAGTTAGCACAACTCAACCAATTCTCGAAGGGAATCCACTGAAGTGTGAGTTTCTATATGTCATGTGATGGCGCTCCCTCTGAAGGAATGATGCCCTCTGTGCAACTACCATCTTACAAGTTGACAGACACTCTTGTGGTGCAGTGGCAGTGTCCCTATTGCTGGACTGGAATGTTTGCGTTGTAGTCCCACCTACTCTGGAGTTGTGCCACTCATGTCAGAAGAGGTTTTGTTGGGCCAGGAACACAAGTTAATGAGATTGATGCATTAGTAATGTAAGGTCAAGGAAAGATTTTGACAGTCAACATGCTTCACCTTCTCATAGCTTAGTTATTGAATGTCAGAGATATTTGTAATTCTATCACCCGGCATTTGAGAGTTCCTAATTCTCTGTTATTAATTGTCAGTGACACAAATATGCTATTTCTGCGTGGCCTTTTCCTCTACACTTCTGAGCTGCACAGTTTGTGTTTGCCTTCCCCCTGTATTGTGCTCTCTTATATCATCACTACGCAGGGTGAAAGACCAGAGCTGTGAGTGAGTGAAGACCAATCATGAGTGCAGTGCAGTTGAGGAGGAAGACAATCACAGATGCATCGTACTATGTAAGGGATTGAGGTGAGTGGCAGCTGTGGCTGGATACGTGGGGAAGTGAGGAAGTGCAGAAAAAGGTTAAAGATGGGTGTGGTGCTCTCTAACCTGAGTGGGTGTGAAGGGTGATGTGATGGAATATACACAATAAGACACAGTGAACGGGAGGAAAGTTGTACACCACAGGATATTGGAGAACCAGTACGTATCATCACTTTCTTCCTACAGAACAATTCCCTAATGCCTCTCTGTCTTAACTCTCTTGAACCACACTGTAGCAATGTCCTTCCTCGTATTTATGGGAGGAAGTATATAGAGTCATAGAGATGTACAGCACGGAAATAACTTCAGTCCAACTCGTCCATGCCAACCAGATATCCCAACCTAATCTCGTCCTATTTGCTCGCATTTGGCCCATATCCCTCTAAATCCTTCCTATTCATATACATCCAGATGCCTTTTAAATGTCATAGTTGAATCAGCCTCCACCACTTCCTTTGACAGCTCATTCCATACACACACCACCCTCTGCATGAAAAGGTTGCCCCTTAGGTCCCTTTTATGTCTTTCCCCTCTCACTCTAAACCTATGCCCTCTAGCTCTGGACTCCTCCACCCTAGGAAAAATACTTTGTCTATTCACCCTTTCCATGTCCATCATGATTTTATAAGCCTCTATAAGGTCACCACTCAGCCTCTGCTACTCCAGGGAAAATAGCCCCAGCGTATTCAGCCTCCCCCTTATACTTAAACCTTCCAACCCTGGCAACATCCTTGTAAATCCTTTCTAAACCCTGTCAAGTTTCGCAACATCCTTCCAATAGGAGGGAGACCACCATTCACACAATATTCCAAAAGCAGCCTAACAAATGTCCTGTACAGTTACAACATCCCTCCCAACTCCTATACTCAAAGTTCTGACCAATAAAGGAAAGCATACCAAATGCCCTCTGCACTATCCTATCTACCAGGGATAAGCCATGGAGTACAGGTCTCTGACACAGAGTTTGTCCCTGTTTCTCAGAAGGGAAGGGGGTAGAGGAGCAGAGCATTAGTCATTGGGGACTCCATAGTTAGGGGGACAAATAGGAGATTCTGTGGGAACAAGAGAGTCTCATGGTTAGTGTGTTGCCTCCCAGGTGCCAGGGTTTGTGATGTCTCTGATTGTGTTTTCGGGATTCTTGCGGGGGAGGAGGCGCAGCCCCAAGTAATGATCCACATAGGCACGACCGACATAGATAGGAAAAGGGATAGGGATTTCAGGCAGAAATTCAGAGAGCTCGGGTTGAAGCTTAGAGCTAGAACAAACAGAGTTGTTATCTCTGGTTTGTTGCCAGTGCCCCGTGCTAGTGAGGCGAGGAACAGGGAGAGAGAGGAGTTGAACACATGCCTACAGGGATGGTGCAGGAGGGACGGTTTCAGATACCTGGATAATTGGGGCTCATTCTGGGGGAGCTCTACAAACAGAATGGTTTACACCTGAACCAGAAGGGTACCAATATCCTGGGACAGAAATTTGCAAATGCTCTTTGGGAGGGTTTAAACTAGTTCAGCAGGAGGATGGGAACCTAAATTGAAGCTCCAGTGTTCAGGAGGTTGAGAGTAGTGAGGACAGAAATAAGGTTTCAAGGCCGCAAGAGTGAAACAGCAGGCAGGAAGGTGGTTTGGAGTGTGTCTACTTCAATGCCAGGAGCATCCGGAATAAGATGGGTGAACTTGCAGCATGGGTTGGTACCTGGGACTTCGATGTTGTGGCCATTTCAGAGACATGGATAGAGCAGGGACAGGAATGGTTGTTGTAGTTTCCGGGGTTTAGATGTTTCAGTACGACCAGGGAAGGTGGTAAAAGAGGGGGAGGTGTGACATCGTTAGTCAAGGACAGCATTATAGTGGCAGAAAGGACATTTGAGAACTCATTTACTGAGATAGTATGGGCTGAGGTTAGAAACTGGAAAGGAGAGGTCATCCTGTTGGGAGTTTTCTATAGCACTCCAAAAAGTTCCAGAGATGGGCGGCACGGTGGCACAGTGGTTAGCACTGCTGCCTCGCAGCGCCAGAGACCCGGGTTCAATTCCCGACTCAGGCTGACTGTGTGGAGTTTGCACGTTCTCCCCGTGTCTGTGTGGGTTTCCTCCGGGTGCTCCGGTTTCCTCCCACAGTCCAAAGATGTGCAGGTTAGGTGAATTGGCCATACTAAATTGCCCGTAGTGTTAGGTAAGGGGTAAATGTAGGGGTTTGGGTGGGTTTCGCTTCGGCGGGTCGGTGTGGACTTGTTGGGCCGAAGGGCCTGTTTCCATACTGTAATCTAATCATAATCAAATCAGATGCAGAGGAAAGGATAGCAAAGATGTTTCTGGATAGGACCGAGAGTAACAGGGAAATTGTTTTGGAGGACTTTGACTTTCCAAATATTGACTGAAAATGCAATAGTTCAAGTGCTTTAGATGGGTCAGTTTTTGTCCAGTGTGTGCAGGAGGAATAAAAGAATGACTTGAGTAAGATTAGAGCCAGACAAGGTCTGTAGCGGGAAGTTGTGTGTAGAGTCCAAGGATATAGGAGAGGTGCTAAATGAATATATTTCATCGGTATTCACACTGGAAAAAGACAACGTTGTTGAGGAGAGTACTGAGATACAGACTACTAGACTAGACAGGATTGAGGTTCACAAGGAGGAGGTGTTAGCAATTCTGGAGAGTGTGAAAATAGTCAAGTCCCGTGGGCCAGATGGGATTTATCCTAGGATTCTCAGGGAAGCCAGGGAGGAGATTGCAGAGCCTTTGGCTTTGATCTTTATGTCGTCATTATCTACAGGAATCGTGCCAGAAGACTGGAGGATAGCAAATGTGGTTCCATTGTTCAAGAAGGGGAGTAGAGACAACCCTGGAAATTATAGACCAGTGAGCCTTACTTCAATTATGGGTAAAGTATTGGAGAGGATTATAGGAGAAAGGATTTATAATCATCTAGAGAGGAATAATTTGATTAGGTATAAGGTTTGTGAAGGGTAGGTCATGCCTCACAAACCTTACTGAGTTCTTTGAGAAGGTGACCAAACAAGTAAATAAGGGTAAAGCAATTGAAGTGGTGTATGTGAATTTCAGTAAGGCGTTTGATAAGGTTCCCCATGGTAGGCTATTGCAGAAAATACTTAGGCGTGGGATTGAGGGCGATTTGATGGTCTGAATCAGAAATTGGTTAGCTGAAAGAAGACAGAGGATGGTGGTTGACAAAAATGTTCATCCTGGAGTTCAGTTACTAGTGATGTTTTGGGGCCACTGCTGTTTGTCATTTTTATAAATGACCTGGATGAGGGCGCAGAACGATGGGTTTTTAAATTTGCAGATGACATTAAGGTCGGTGGAGTTGTGGACAGTGCCGAAGAATGTTACGGGTTGCAAAGGGACATAGATAAACTGCAGAGCTGGGCTGAGAGGTGGCAAATAGAGTTTAATGCGGAAAAGTGTGAGGTGATTCACTGTGGAAGGAGTAACAGGAATGCAGAGTACTGCGCAATTGGTAAGATTCTTGGTAGTGTAGTTGAGCAGAGAGATCTCAGTCTCCATTTACATAAATGTCTGAAAGTTGCCACCCAGATTGATAGGGCTGTTAAGAAGGCGTACGGTGTGTTAACTTTTATTGGTAGAGGGATTGAGTTTCGGAGCCATGAGGTCATGCTGCAGCTGTACAAAACTCTGGTGCGGCCGCACTTGGAGTATTGCACATAGTTCTGGTCACCACATTATAGGAAGGATGTGGAAGCTTTAGAAAGGGTGCAGAGGAGATTTACTTGGATGTTACCTGGTATGGAGGGAAGGTATTATGAAGAAAGGCTGAAGGACGTGAAGCTGTTTTTGTTAGAGAGAAGAAGGTTGAAAGATGACATAGATTAGATTAATCCTATTAGATTACTTACAGTGTGGAAACAGGCCCTCCGGCCCAAAAAGTCCACACTGGCCCGCCGAAGAGCAACCCACTCAGACCCATTCCCCTACATTTACCCCTTCACCTAACACTACGGGCAATTTAGCATGGTCAATTCTCCTAATCTGCACACCTTTGGACTGTGGGAGGAAACCGGAGCTCCCGGAGGAATCCCACGCAGGTGCGGGGAGAATGTGTAAACTCCACACAGACAATTACCCAAGGCGGGAATGGAACCCAGTCTCTGGCGCTGTGAGGCAGCAATGCTAACCACTGTGCCACCGTGCCGCCCAACATAGTTGAGACATATACGATAATCAGAGGATTAGATAGGGTGGAAAGTGAGAGCCTTTTTCCTTGGATGGCGATGGCGAGCACGAGGGGATATAGCTTTAAACTGAGGGGTGATAGACATAGGACAGATGCCAGAGGTAGTTTCTTTACTCAGAGAGTAGTAGGGGCGTAGAACACCCTGCCTGCGACAGTAGTAGACTCGCCAGATTTAAGGACATTTAAATGGTCATTGGATAAACATATGGATGAAAATGGAATAATGTAGGTTAGATGGGCTTCAGATTAGTTTAACAGGTCGGCGCAACATTGAGGGCTGAAGGGCCTGTACTGCTCTGTAATTTTCTATGGTCTATGTACCTAAGCCCCCACTTTCAAGCAACTATGAACCTGTACTTCAAGATGTCTTTGTTCAGCAAAACTCCCTAGGACCTTGCCATTAAGTGTATAAGTCCTGTCCTGATTTGCCTTTCCAAAATGCAGCACCTCGCATTTATCTAAGTTAAACTCCATGTGCCACTCCTCAGCCCATTGGCCCATCTGATCAAGATCCTGTTGTATTCTGAGGTAACCTTCTTCATTGTCCACTACATCTCCAATTTTGATGTAATCTGCAAACTTATTGACTATATCTTCTACGTTCACATTCGAATCATTTATATATATGATGAAAAGTAGTGGACCCAGCACTGATGCTTGTGGGACACCACTGGTCACAGCCCTCCAGTCTGAAAAACAACCCTCCACCACCACCCTCTGATTTCTACCTTCAAGCCAGTTCTGTATCTAAATAGCTAGTCTCCCTGTGATCTAACCTTGCTAACCAGTTTACCATGAGGAACCTTGTTGAATGCCTTACTGAAGTCCATATAGATCTCATCTACTGCTCTGCCCTCATCAATCCTCTTTGTTACTTCATCAAAAAACTCAATCAAGACTAGAGGTTGGCTAATGTGGTGCCACTGTTTAAGAAGGGTGGTAAGGACAAGCTAGGGAACTATAGGCCAGTGAGCCTGACGTTGGTGGTGGGCAAGTTGTTGGAGAGAGTCCTGAGGGACAGGACGTACATGTATTTGGAAAGGCAAGGACTGATTAGGGACAGTCAACCTGGCTTTGTGAGTGGGAAACCATGTCTCACAAACTTGATTGAGGTTTTTGGAGAAGCAGCAAAGAGGATTGATGAGGGCAGAGCGGTAGATGTGGTCTATATGGACTTCAATAAGGCGTTCAACAAGGTTCCCCATTGGAGACTGGTTAGCAAGGTTAGATCTCACGGAATACAGGGAGAACTAGCCATTTGGATACAGAACTGGCTTGAAGGTAGAAATCAGAGGGTGGTGGTGGAGGGTTGTTTTTCAGACTGGAGGGCTGTGACCAGTGGTGTCCCACAAGCATCAGTGCTGGGTCCTCTTCTATTTTGTCATTCACATAAATGATTTGGACGCGAGCATGAGAGGTACAGTTAGTAAGTTTGCAGATGACACCAAAATTGGAGGTGTAGTGGACAGCGAAGAGGGTTACCTCAGATTACAACAGGATCTTGACCAGATGGGTCAATGGGTTGAGAAGTGGCAGATGGAGTTTAATTCAGATAAATGCGAGGTGCTGCATTTTGGGAAAGCAAATCTTAGAAGGACTTGTACACTTAATGGTAAGGTCCTCAGGAGTGTTGCTGAGCAAAGAGACCACGGAGTGCAGATTCATAACTCCTTGAAAGTGGAGTCACAGGTAGATAGGATAGTGAAGAAGGCGTTTGGTCTGCTTTCCTTTATTGGTCAGAGTACTGAGTACAGGAGTTGGAAGGTCATGTTACAGCTGTACAGGACATTGGTTAGGCCACTGTTGGAATATTGCATGCAATTCTGGTTTCCTTCCTATCAGAAAAATGTTGTGAAACTTGAAAGGGTTCAGGAAAGATTTACAAGGATATTATCAGGTTTGGAGGATTTGAGCTTCAGAGAGAGGCTGAATAGGCTGGGACTGTTTTCCCTGGAGTGTCAGAGGTTGAGGGGTGACCTTATAGAGGTTTACAAAATCATGAGGGGCATGGATAGAATAAACAGACAGTCTTTTCCCTGGAGTCGGGGAGTCCAGAATTAGACTGCATAGGTTAAGGGTGAGAGGGGAAAGATATAAAAGAGAGCTAAGGGGCAAGTTTTTCACGCAGAGGGTGGACGTGTATGGAATGAGCTACCAGAGGAAGTGGTTGAGGCTGGTACAATTGCAACATTTAAAAGGCATTTGGATGGGTATATGAATAGGAAGGGTTTGGAGGGATATGGGCCGGGTGCTGGCAGGTGGGACTAGATTGGGTTGGGATATCTGGTTGGCAGGAATGGGTTTGACTGAAGGGTCTGTTTCCATGCTGTACACCTCTATGTATCTATGACTCTAAGTTCGTGAGACATGATGTCCCACGCACAAAGCCATGTTGACTATCCATAATCAGTCCTTGTCTTTCCAACTACATGTAAATCCTATCCCTCAGGATTCTCTCTAACAACTTGCCCACCACTAATGTCAAGTTCACCAGTCTATAGTTCCCTGGCTTTTCCTTACCACCTGTCTTAAACTGTGGTACCACGTTAGCCAGCCTCTAGTCTTCCAGCACCTACTTGTCTTACATATATCTCAGCAAGCGATCCAGCAATCTCTTCCCTAGCTTCCTGCAGAGTCCAAGGTACACCTGATCAAGTCCTGGGGATTTATACGCCTTTATGTGTTTAAGACATTCAGCACCTCCTCCTCTGTAATATGGACATTTTTCAAGATGTTACCATCTATTTCCCCACACTCTATACCTTTCATGTCCTTCTCCACATTAAACACTGATACAGAAATCTCATTTTGTATCTCCCCCATCTCCTGCAGCTCCACACATAGCCATCTTGCTGATCTTCGAGGGGCCCTATTCTCTCCCTAGTTACCCATTTGTCCTTAATGTATTTGTAAAAACCCTTTGGATTCTCCTTAACCTTATTTGACGAAGCTATCTCATGTTCCCTTTTTGCCCTGTGATTTCCCTTGTAAGTATACTCCTACTGCCTTTGTATTCTCCTAAGGATTCACTCGGTCTCTGCTGTCTTTACCTGTCATAAGCTTCCTTCTTTTTCTTGACCAAAATCTCAATTTCGTCATCCAGTATTCCCTGCACCTACCAGCCTTATCTCTGGACTCTCGTTATCTCATTTTTGAAGGCATCCCATTTTCTATCCATCCCTTTACCTGTGAACATTCACCCCCAGTCAATGATACAGTCAAAATTGGCCTTCCTACAATTTAGAACTTGAACATTTAGATCCGGTCTATCCTTTTCCATCACTATTATAAACGGGATAGAATTATGGTCGCTGGCCCCAAAGTGCTTCCCCACTGACACCTCAGTCACCCGCCCTGCCTTTTTTCCCAAGAGTGGGTCAAGTTTTGCACCTTCCCTGGTAGGTACACCCACATACTGAATCAGAAACATTTCTTGTATGCACTTAATAAATTCCTCTCCATCTAAACCTTTAACACTTTAGCAGTCCCAGTTTATGTTTGGAAAGTTAAAATCCCTGACCATAACCATCCTATTATTCTTACAGATAATTGAGATCTCTTAACAAATGTGTTTCTCAATTTCCTGCTGACTATTGGGGAGTCTATAATACAATCCCAATAAGGGGATCATCCCTTTCTTATTGCTCAGTTCCACCCAGATAACTTCCGTGGATGTATTCCCAGGAATATCCTCCTTAAGTACAGCCATAATGTTATTCTGTATCAAAAATACCACTCCTCCTCCTCTTTTGCCCCCATTTCTATCCTTCCTATAGCATTTGTATCCTGAGACATTATCTGCCAGTCCTATCCATCCATGAGCCACATCTCTGTAATTGCTATGATATGTTAGTCTCATGTTCCTAAAAATGCTCTGAGTTCCTCCACTTCCACTGCCACTTCGGAGCACCGAGAGGTGGGAGCCGGGAGAAGGTGACGTTTCTTGCGAGGTGATTGTCGGGAAGGTAAGAAGTATATTTAAACTTCTTACCTTCAGGCCAGCAAGGGAGGAGCGAGCAAAGGACTTCTGGGAAGGATAAGTAGAACAGTTTATATTTGCGTGGTTGCGTTACCCGAGACACTACTCGGGTAATGTCTCCCACCCATCCTCCTCTAACCCAAAAAAAAAGTTGTCGGAGACAGATTGACAAGGTAAGGTAACTAGTTTATTTCCTAATCCTTTTTTTAAGTAGTCACTTCGGGAGTTAGAATAGTGGGAACGGAGTTTAGGGCAGTGGAATGTTCCTCCTGCAGAATGTGGGAAGTAAGGATCACCACTGGTGTTCCTGCTGACTACATCTGTGGGAAGTGCACCCAACACCAGCTCCTCGAAAACCGCGTTAGGGAACTGGAGCTGGAGTTGGATGAACTTCCGATCATTCGGGAGACAGAGGGGGTTATTGACAGGACTTACAAAGAGGTAGTCACTCCCCAGATACAAGAAAGGGAACCGGCAGGCAGTGCAGGGAACCCCTGTGGCCATTGCCCTCAACAATAAGTATACCGTTTTGGATACTGTTGCGGGGGATGACTTACCAGGGGAAAGCAGTGGGGCACCTGCTGCTCAGAAGGGAAGGGGGAAGAGGAGCAGAGCAGTCGTCATTGGGGACTCGATAGTTAGGGGGAGGTTCTGTGGGGAAGAGAGAGACTCACGGTTGGTGTGTTGCCTCCTGAGTGCCAGGGTCCGTGATGTCTCTGATCGGGTTTTTGGGATCCTTCCGGGGGAGGGAGAGCAGCCCCAAGTCATGGTCCACATTGGCACCAATGACATAGGCTGGAAGAGAGATGGGGACTTGAGGCAGAAATTCAGGGAGCTGGACTGGAAGCTTAGAGCTAGGGCAAACAGAGGTGTTTTCTTTGGTTTGTTGCCTGTGCCACGTGCTAGTGAGGCGAGGAATAGGGAGAGAAAGGAGTTGAATACGTGGCTACAGGGATGATGCAGGAGGGAGGGTTTGGGGTTTTTGGATAATTGGAGCTCTTTCTGGGGTAGGTGGGACCTCTACAAGCAGGATGGTCTTCATCTAAACCAGAGGGATACCAATATCCTGGGGGGGAAATTCGCTAAAGCTATTAAGGTGGATTTAAACTAATGCAGCAGGGGGATGGGAACCAAAGTTGTAGGACAGGTACAGAAGAGGATAAGAGTAGGGAGTTCCAAAATCAAGAATCTGACACTGGCAAGTGAGAACCTGGTTTGAAGTGTGTGTACTTCAATGCGAGGAGCATCCGAAATAAAGTGGATGAACTGGCAGCGTGGGTTGGTACCTGGGACTTCAATGTTGTGGCCATTACAGAGACATAGATAGAGCGGGGACAGGAATGGCTGTTGCAGGTTCTGGGATTCAGATGTTTTAGTAAGAACAGAGAAGATCGTAAAAGAGGGGGAGGTGTGGCATTGTTGATCAGGGACAATATTACAATTGTAGAAAGGATGGTTGGGGACTCGTTAACTGAGGTAGTATGGGCTGAGGTTAGAAACAGGAAAGGAGAAGTCACCATGCTGGGAGTTTTCTATAGGCCTCCGAATAGTCCCAGAGATGTAGAGGAAAGGATAGCAAAGATGATTCTCGATAGGAATGAGAGAGGCAGGGTAGTTGTCAGGGGGGACTTCAACTATCCAAATATTGACTGGGAACACTATAGTACTATAGATGGGTCAGTTTTTGTCCAGTGTGTGCAGGAGGGCTTCCTGACACAGTATGTAGACAGGCCTACAAGGGGCGAAGCCACTTTAGATTTAGTACTGGGTAATGAGCCTGGCCAGGTGTTAGACTTGGAAGTAGGTGAGCACTTTGGAGACAGTGATCACAATTCTGTCAGGTTTACTTTAGTGATGGAAAGGGATAGGTGTACTCCACTGAGCAAGAGTTACAGATGGGGGAAGGGAAATTACAATGCAATTAGGAAAGATTTAGGAAGCGTAGAATGGGGAAGGAAACTGCAGGGGATGAGCACATTAAAAATGTGGAGCTTATTCAAGGAAAAGCTCCTGTGGGTCCTAGATAAGTATGTACTTGTCAGGCAGGGAGGAAGATATTGAACGTGTGAGCCGTGGTTTATGAAGGAAGTGGAATCCCTGGTCAAGAAGAAGAAGAAGGCTTATGTTAGGACAAAATGTGAAAACTCAGTTAGGGTGCTTGAGGGTTACAAGGAAGTCAGGAAAGACCTAAAAAGAGAGCTCAGAAGAGCCAGGAGGAGACATGAGAAGTTGTTGCTGGATAGGATCAGGGTTAACCCTAAGGTTTTCCATAGGTATGTCTAGAATAAAAGAATGACAAGAGTTAAATTAGGGCCAATCAAGGATAATAGTGGGAAGTTGTGTGTGGAGTCAGAGGAGATAGGGGAAGCACTAAATAAATATTTTTCGACAGTACTCACTATAGAAAATGAAAGTGTTGGCGAGGAAGATACAGAGATACTTGCATCTAGACAAGAAGAGATTGAGGTTCACAAGGAAGAGGTATTAGAAATACTGCAGAGTGTGAAAATAGACAAGTCCCCTGGGCCGGATGGGATCTATCCTAGGATCCTCTGAGAAGCATGGGAAGAGATTGCCGAGCCTTTGGTATTGATCTTCAAATCATCATTGTCTACAGGAATAGCGCCTGAGGACTGGAGGATAGCAAATGTGGTTCCCTTGTTCAAAAAGGGTAGTAGAGACAACCCTGGTAATTACAGGCCAGTGAGTCTCACTTCAGTTGTTGGTAAAGTGTTGGAAAAGGTTATAAGAGATAGGATTTATAACCATCTAGAAAAGAATATTTGATCATGGACAGTCAGCACTGTTTTGTGAAGGGTAGGTCGTGCCTAACGAATCTTATTGAGTTTTTTGACAAAGTGACCAAACAGGTAGATGAGAGTAAACCAGTTGATGTGGTGTATATGGATTTCAGCAAGGCGTTCGATAAGGTTCCCCACAATAGGCTATAATACAAAATGCGGAGGAATGGGATTGTGGGAGACATAGCAATTTGGATCAGTAATTGGCTTGCTGAAAGAAAACAGAGGGTTGTAGTTGATGGAACATGTTCATCTTGGTGTCCAGTTACTAGCGGCGTACCGCAAGGATCGGTGTTGGGTCCACTGCTGTTCATCATTTTTATAAATGACCTGGATGAGGGCTTAGAAGGGTGGGTTAGTAAATTTGCGGACGACACTAAGGTTAGTGGAGTTGTGGATAATGACGAAGGATGTAATAGGTTGCAGAGAGACATAGATAGGATGCAGAGCTGGGCTGAGAGGTGGCAAATGGAGTTTAATGTGGACAAGTGTGAGGTGATACACTTTGGACAGAGTAATCGGAATGCAAAGTACTGGGCTAATGGTAAGATTCTTGGGAGTGCAGATGAGCAGAGAGATCTCGGTGTCCATGTACACAGATCACTGAAAGTTGCCACCCAGATTGACAGGGTTGTTAAGAAGGCATACAGTGTTTTGGCCTTGAGGGATTGAGTTCTGGAACCAGGAGGTTATGCTGCAGCTGTACAAAGCTCTGATACGGTCACACTTGGAGAATTGTGTACAGTTCTGGTCACTGCATTATAAGAAGGATGTGGAAGCTTTGGAAAGGGTGCAGAGGCGATTTACTAGGATGTTGCCTGGTATGGAAGGAATGTCTTATGAGGAAAGGCTGAGGGCCTTGAGGTTGTTCTCGTTAGAGAGAAGAAGGTTGAGAGGTGACTTAATAGAGACATACAAGATAATCAGAGGGTTCGATATGGTGGACAGGGAGAGCCTTTTTCCAAGTATGGGAACGGCAAACACGAGGGGACACAACTTTAAAGTGAGGGGAGATAGGTATAAGACAGATGTCAGAGGTAGTTTCTTTAGTCAGACAGTAGTAAGGGTATGGAATGCTTTGCCTGCAACGGTAGTAGATTTGCCAAGTTTAAGTGCATTTAAGTCATCATTGGACAGGCATATGGACGTACATGGAATAGTGTAGGTGGGATGGGCTTCAGATTGGTATGACAGGTCGGTGCAACATCGAGGGCTGTAATGTTCTATGTTCATCTGCCTTCCCTGTTAGACCACTTGCATTGAAATCAATGTGGTTTAATTTATCAGTCCTACCTTATTCTCTGTTTTGTTCCTGCTTGCCCTGAATGTTTGACAATCTCCTTTTCCCAACTGTACCAGTCTCAGACTGATCTCTTTCCTCACTATCTCTTTGGGTCCCACACCCCTACCTTTGTAGATTAAATCCTCCTGAGCAGCTCTAGCAAATTTCCCTGCCAGTATATTAGTCCCCTTCCAATTCAGGTGCAATCCATCCTTCTTATGCAAGTCACTTGTACCACAGAAGAGATTTCAATAATCCAGAAATGTGAACCCTTCTCCCCTGCACCAACTCCTCAGCCACACATTCAACTGCTCCATCGTCCTATTCCTACACTTACTAGCTCATAGCACTGGGAGTAATCCAGATATTTCTACCCTCAAGAACCTCTTTTTTAAATTGCTGCCTATGTTTTAATTTCTCCCTTCAGAATCTCATTCTTTTCCCTTCCAACGTCATTAGTTCCAATGTACATAATGACTTCCTGCTGGTTCCACTCCCCTTGAGGATTTCTGAACTGTCTCCGAGATCCCTTTGACCCTGGCACCAGAGAGGCAACACACCCCTCTGACTTCTCCCTGCCAGCCGCAGGAATGTCTGTCTATGTCTCTGATTAGAGAGTCCCTAATCACAATTGATCATTTGGAACCTGAAGCACCCCTTGTTACATTAGAGCCAGTCTTGATACTGGAAACATGGCTATTCATGCTACATTCCTCTGAGAGTCCATCACCCCCTACATGTTCCAAAACAGCATACTTGTTTGAGATAGGGAAAGCCACAGGTAACTCCTGTACTACCTGCCTCCCTCTTCTCCCATTCCTGGAGGTGCGTATGGTTTTTCTCCCTTCCTATAATTGCTATCCATCACACCTCCAGCTCCTGTAAATTCCTCATTGCGCCTAACTGCCATTCCAACCGATCCATGCCATCCAAAAGGGACCTAAGGGGCAACCTTTTCACTCAGAGGGTGGTACGTGTATGGAATGAGCTGCCAGAGGAAGTGGTGGAGGCTGGTACAATTGCCACATTTAAAAGGCATCTGGATGGGTATATGAATAGGAAGTGTTTGGAGGTATACGGGCCAGGTGCTGGCAGGTGGGACTGGATTGGGTTGCCATATCTGGTCGGCATGGACGAGTTGGACCGAAGGGTCTGTTTCCATGCTGTACATCTCTATGACTCTAGGCTAACTTAGTACCTATGTTTTATATTTTTAAAATTTAATCAAGAGACAGATCTCAATAAAACATATTAATCAAAAACGTACCCACTCTACTCACTATTGTAGAATTACAGCAAGGTTACACTTAAAAACTAAGCATTTAGTTTCTTCCATGCTGTGAGCTCTCCCTCACAGGTTCCTCCAAGGTCAGCTGTGAATTTCTTTGTTCATTTTGATTCGATGAACTCCAATGTACAGAGATAGTTGAACTTAAACAGCAAAGGCAGTAACTGTGCAGATTCACTACAGTCTAGATTTCTTTCTCTGGCCATGTGGTCTCTGCCTTTGTTCTCTTCCTCCTTTTTAAACTGTCATTGTTTTGATTTTTTCCCCCCCAAAGATCCAAACAATGCAACAGCTTATAAAACAGTAATTACTGCTCCTGAAATTTGACGGAATCAGCTCTAACACCAAAAATACCTCAAAAAAGGAGCAGCTCATAGAGCCACAACTTTTCCCGTCCTCCATCTTGGATTACCCAGAATCCATTATCATTTTATTGCTGACAGCATCGAGCAGTATTTCAGGGGAGCATCACTGAACATGGATGCTGGATTCATGAACCCATTCTAAACACCAACTGGTCCTTCTATATTCCATTTTATCATTGCTCTTTAAATTGTCTAGTTTCATATGTTCGAGGAGAAGGTGAGGACTGCAGATGCTGGAGATCAGAGCTGAAAATGTGTTGCTGGAAAAGCACAGCAGGTCAGGCAGCATCCAAGGAACAGGTGAATCGACGCCTGAAGAAGGGCTTATGCCCGAAACGTCGATTCTCCTGTTCCTTGGATGCTGCCTGACCTGCTGCGCTTTTCCAGCAACACATTTTCAGCTAGTTTCATATGTTGCCAACCAATCAGCATTTCCCTGTCACACAACGTAAGTGCTGTTTTCCCTTCGAAGGGTCTGTTGCCGTGCTGTATGACTCTATTTGTTTGTGATTCTTGAAAAGTGTCCTGATGAGTGCAAGTCAAAAAGCTTTTTCAAAATAAATCTTTTCTTTTAGCTATATTCATGTTCTGCACTACTAACATTTTGAAGTGAAATTATTCCTTGGTATATTCCCAACATGGTACTCATGGAACACAACACCATCAACACCAAAACTTCCTAAGTGCCAGGTTCTGTTGATCTTTGTCTGCACCATGTATATATTTCTTACAGGGATTCAAAAGAAGTCAGGTAAGTCCTAGAACCTCCAAAATGATGGGTAGGTACCAACTTGTGGTGACCACGAGTAACTCAGTCATGATTTCTGTCAAATAATTGTGTTTGGAACAAGGGCTGAAATTGGCATATGCAAGTAAAGGATAAGATCTCCTGTTAACATCAATTCCCCCACAAACCCTGTCAGTTGAATTTGTTTTGTCAGTGTGTGTGAGAAATCTGTAAGAATTGTAATTATAGAACTGTCTTTTGTGATTCATGGGTATTAGAAATTATGGTAAATATGGGGTGGCACAGTGGCACAGTGGTTAGCACTGCTGCCTCACAGTGCCAGAGACCTGGGTTCAATTCCTGCCTCAGGCAATTTGCACATTCTCCCCGTGTCTGTGTGGGTTTCCTCCCACAGTCCAAAAATGTGCAGATTAGGTGAATTGGCCATGCTAAATTGCCCATAGTGTTAGGTGAAGGGGTAAATGTAAGGAATGGGTGGGTTGCTCTTCGAAGGGTCGGTGTGGACTTGTTGGGCTGAAGGGCCTGTTTCCACACTATAAGTAATCTAATCTAGTCTTAAAAAAAATGAGTCAAACCACAGCACATTACAAGCTCAAACTGGTCAATACTGAAGTGCCTGAGATCAGATGACAGGGCAGAGCAAATGTCTATGAGTGTCATCGTCTTTTGATTAAGATTAGATTACCTGCAGTGGGAAACAGGCCATTTGGCCCAACAAATCCACACCAACCCTCTGAAGTGTAACTCACCCAGACCATTTTTCCCTCTGACTAATGCGCCTCACACTACGAGCAATTTAGCATGGCCAATTCACCTGACCTGCACATGTTTGGACTGTGGGAGGAAACCGAAGCACCCAGAGGCCATCCACGCAGACACGGGGAGAATGTGCAAACTCCACACAGACAGTCGCCCAAGGCTGGAATCAAACCTGGGTCCCTGGCACTGTGAGGCAGCAGTGCTAACCACTGAGCCACCGTGCCACCAATGCCGGGCAAGGTCTCAGGGTTTGGGGTGGAGGAGGACATTGTAAGTGTGGATTCTGGAGATTGCAGGGATATAAAAGAATATCGATCATTCATTGCTCTTGTTTCAATTTTTCATTTACCCTACATGTTCCTGATCAAAGGTGCACAGCCTCTGAAACCAAAGTTATGTGGTGATCCTAATCTGATTCCCTGCTAACATTCACTCTCTGATCTCTTATATGAAGAACAGCTACTCAGTGAAAGTGGTAAAGAGTTTCTGTTGACCATGAGTGAATACCTAGTAAGACCTGCTGCATTCAAACATAAGATTAAAGATCAAAGACAAATACAAGCTCAGTCCCTGGGAATGAGCGCCTGATAGTTGAGTGCTGAATAGGCTTCACTGTCACATTGCAACGTGTAGTCTATATTCGCTCATCAATTTCATGTCTGACAGGGTACAGCATCTTAGCTTTAATTATTCAGAGCTTCAGTAAACAAAAATGCAGAAGGATGTGAAGAGAGGAAAGGCATCAGCAGAAAGCCAGCTAGTGACTGCTTCTTAATTTACACTGAATAAATTAGCTTCGTGTCTTTCAGTTCCGGACCACGTGAAGATGATGCTAAACCTTTCTCATGTGTGGATAGACGTGATTAACAATGTGAGAAGATGATGGTCTAAGAAAATGTCACTAGACCAATAATGTGAAAATTGGAATAGAGAGGAATGATCCAACTCTTCTCTACTTTCTATACGAGTGATGAGTTTTGTATTCAATCTGTTTTATAACAAAAAAGAAAGAACTGTGGATGCTGGAAATTAGAAACAAAAACACAAATTGCTAGAGAAATTCAGTGGGTCTGGCAGCATCTATGGAGAAAAAGCAGAGTTAATGTTTTGGGTCGAGTGACCTTTCTTCAGTACACCCATGTCCCTCCACACCAACTACTCATTCCGTTGTAAATTTGGATGTTTCATACTGGAATCTAGAAAAGGAGAATAGAGCTGCTTTGGGATCTGGATTTCCTGGAATCTGGGAAAAAACTGTTTTTCCTTATCTCTGACCTAAAAGAGATACCCCAACATTTTTAAACAGTGCCCTCTAATTTTGGACTCACTCACAGGAGGGAACATCCTGTCCACATTCACCTTGTCAAGACTATTCAGGATCTTATACTCTTCATTAAGTCACCCCCAACTCTTTAAACTCCATGGAAATAAGCCCAGTCTGTCAAACCTATTCTCATAAGCCAACCCTTTCAGATCACATATCAACCTAGTAAGCTTCTCTGACCTGTCTCCAATGCATTTACAGCTTTCCTTTGTTATGAGAGGAATTGAACAAAAAAAAGGGTGCAATTCTTCAATTAGACAGGATATTGGTGAGACCACATCTCGGATGCTCTGTGCAGTTTTGGACTCCTCATTGAAGGAAAGTGGCAAATGCATTGGAAACAGGTCAGAGAAGATTAGATTACCTACAGTGTGGAAACAGGCCCTTCAGCCCAACAAGTCGACACCAACCCGCCGAAGCGCACCCACCCAGACCCATTCCCCTACATTTAACCCCCCTAACACTACAGGCAATTTAGCTTGGCCAATTCACCTAACCTGCACATTTTTGGACTGTGGGAGGAAACCGGAGCACCTGGAGGAAACCCACACAGACACGGGGAGAACGTGCAAACTCCACACAGTCAGTCGCCTGAGGCAGGAATTGAACCCGGGTCTCTGGTGCTGTGAGGCAGCAGTGCTAACCACTGTGCCACCGTGCCGCCCCCACTAAGAAGCTTACTAGATTTTTTTTGTTCAATTCCTCTCGTAATAAAGGAAAGCATCTCATAGCCTTCTTGATTACACACTATATCTGCATTCTAAAGATGATTCATACACTAAATCACTGCAGCTCAAGTATCAGCCGTTGTTCTCCGGTTTATATAATATTCTGGATTTTGATTCTTGGTTGAGAAATTCTTCCAAAGACCATTTCACTCAGGATTTTTAAAGGCAGACGTAGTACAGATTTTCATCCCATCAGCTAAGGTCAGCCCCTCATGATGGAATAGTTGTCAAAGTTGCAACTGCTGACTGCACAGAAAATCTTTCTGGAATGGACCAGGCTGTGGAGGCATTTCTTGTTGTAGGCCAGCTCGGGATTTGTGTCTAGATCTGTGTTGGAGCAATGGGTCAGGACTGGAGAACCCAATCACCTTTTTGCCAACCATTAGTCTGATAGCCTGCTTGAGACAAAAGTGGTACAAAGAATAAACACACTGTGGCTGCTGGCAACATACTAAGCTCAGACTTAAAATGTGCTGCCTATGGTCACAAATCATTGAAGGATTGGAATCCATCTCCATTGAGAAAGATCCCAGGCCAGTGACAGAGCGTACACATGGCAATGTGAGTGCAGTGTACAGCACATTTCACCCTGGGTAAGCTTTTTAATGTGAATAAAGCTATGTACTCTCTCGTTCTGCCCCACTTTATCAATGGCAAAAGACATGTGGGTGTTCTGTCTCATGTGGATTGCTTTGGTGACTTCCTTGACATAGCAATGGACAGCAAACAGAGAGATGCCCAATTTTGCAGCCTTGATAGTGCTCGTGCCTCAAACGTGCACGGCCATGTTGACCTTGGCAGCCACAGACAATATTGTCTGCTTCCTGGATTCAGCTGTCAATAGAGTGAAAGGCATAAGTAATAATCAGCTTACGGTGGACATACCTAAGACTCACTGTGGTTAGCACCTCCTGTTCAGGGACTACCTCACTAATACTGTCGTTAGAGATATTCCTCTCTCTTGACTTTCTTCTGCTCCCACACCCTTTGAACCCGCGACTGATTTGAAACTGCCAGTCCAAAAAACGTTGCAATACCAGTAAGACTATTTGGCAGTAAAACTCAAAGTCAGATAAGCAGGCCAAAAAACATAATCAGCTACCCATATGACAAAGCAAAAATAACCTGTAAATACTGCTGCAAAAAATGTCACTAAAAGTCCAGATACCTTTGGCAGAATGGTTTTATCACCTAGCAAATCCAGAGCTAGCATATGCTGATATCAAGCAGAATGAGCGGAAAGATCTCGATCTCAGTGTTTACCATTATTATAGATTACACCTTGTAGCAACACACTTCAATACAACAAGCAACATTAATCTGCCTTGTAATTAATGCTCTTTTTTTTCTTTTCCAATTGCGTGTTTATCCATCTGAAAAAAAGTTGTTTATCCTCAAATGCATAGGCTATAGCATCTGGAAGAAGGTTCAGCCACTTACTATTGATCAGTTTTAACTTGCAAACACATGTAATCCGCACTTGACCTTGGCATTGCATGCAAGTGAAGTATTTTCTGACACTAAATTAATGAATTGGGAGCAAATTTGCAATGTCCCAACTTATTAATATAAAGACTAGAAAACTTCAATTTGTTTGAAATATATTTTAATGTATATGCATTTTTTTTTTCTGAAGAGCAAGGATGCCATGAAAAGATAGTACTTTTTTAGCTTTAAATAGAGCAACAGAACCCGTGGCAGGTGATCATACTATTTTATGCCATTGTGTTCCTGTACAGTTTCGAAAACAATAGCTATTGGATGGTGAGAAGTGGGCACTGTCTTGTTTGCACAAACAATTTCACTTTGTTAATCATTTTTATTCATATATCAGAATACTCTATTCATCTTTGGTTCTTTTAAATGGTTGTAAAGAGAGAAACGATCATTTCAGCTGTTAATAATATTTGTGTCACCAGACTTCACAACAAGCAGGATTTCCTCTGACATTGTTTCCTGTGAGTGCTGTTTTGACACTGAGCCTGACCCACATTATTCAATGTCAATTGGAAAACTTTTAAAGTACATATATACATATTATATTTGTGACCATAGGTGTAAATAAATGGATATATATATCATCTTTGAAAATACGTCTGCAAAAAATTTATCTGATGATAAAATACTTGTGGAATAATAGCAATTGTATTTTTCTGAATGAGTCGCTATCATAAAATATATATTAAGGTATGTTCAGAGATTGGAGAGCTCAGCATGACCAAGTATTGTAAACCTATCTCTAATCCACGCTCCCTTCAATCTCTGCCTTCAACATTTGGAGGATGGGATCGCTGAATTTGCTTCATTAAATAAAAATGCAGGAAGAAAAGAGTTTGTGAATGAAATATTCCACCTGTCACACAGTTCTCCATGATGTTATTTCCTTGCAGCATTTATTTGTGTTGGCCAGTAAAATGCTGCCTTACTTAGTACGAGTTTATATTTAAGAATTGCCTTTTGCATTTTGACACCTACCTAATTACCATTGAAACATAGTTGCTGTTAAAGATAGACCAATTAACACTTTTTTAATGGTTTTACTTAAGCGATGACACTGGAAAATCTCCCCATTTGCCTTTGATTGTACAATGGGATCATTTACCTCTGAATAGACAGATGAAGCCTGCAATTCAGCACTCCCTTTGTAAAGCATCAAAGTAATATCCTGGATTATAAAGTCATAGAAATGTACAGCATGGAAACAGACCCTTCGGTCCAACCCATCCATGCTGACCAGATATCCCAACCCAATCTAGTCCCACCTGCCAGCACCCGGCCCATATCCCTCCAAACCCTTCCTATTCAAATACCCAGTCAAATACTTCTTAAATGTTGCATTTGCACAGCCTCCACCACTCCCTCTGGCAGCTCATTCCATACCCGTACCATCCTTTGCGTGAACAAATTGCCCCTTAAGTCTCTTTTATATTTTTCCCTTCTCACCCTAAACCTATGCCCTCTAGTTCTGGACTCCCCGATCCCAGGGAAAAGACTTTGCCTATTTACCCCGTTCATGCCCTTCATAATTTTGTAAACCTCTATAAGGTCACCCCTCAGCCTCCGACGCTCCAGAGAAAACAGCCCCAGCTGGTTCAGCCTCTCCCTGTAGCTCAAATCCTCCAACCCTGGCAACATCCTTGTAATCTTTTCTGAACCCTTTCAAGTTTCACAACATCTTTCTGATAGGAAGGAGACCGGAATTGCATGCAATATTCCAACAGTGGCTTACCCAATGTCCTGTACAGCCACAACATGACCTCCCAACTCCTGTACTCAATACTCTGACCAATAAAGGAAAGCATACCAAACCAAATTAGTAATTACATGGAAAAAATGTGGGTTGATCAGGAAGAGTCAGCATGGATTTCCAAAGTGAAATAATTCCTAATTTCTCCTTGAATTAGCTGAAATTTCCTCCAAGTAAACACGGGGAAAATTAAATTCATTTTCTTACATCTCCAGCATGATGTGTTTTCTTTAGCTGTTGATTCAGTTATCCTCTCCAGCCAATACTTAAGGCTGAACCAGACTGTTTGCACAGTTTGATATCTATTTGATCCCATGATTTGCTTCTGATTCCATACCCATCTCTTCACAAAGACTCCCTGCTTGCACATCTATAATATTATCTGTACCTCAGGCCTTTGCTGTTGAAATCCTTACTCATGGTTTTGTTACCTTAAAATTTAGCTGTTTCAATCCTCTGAGCTAGCTTCCAATTTTGCATCCTTTGTAAGTGTAAACTTACCCAAAACAATTTGACTAAGCATGTATGGTAGAGTCACCTGGAGAAACCTATCTAATTATGTGTTTCAGTTGATACAGTTGTCAGATAGCCTCTTTCTGAATGTTTGGCTGATTTTCAATGATCATTGATGATTATCTCAGCAGGGTCTATTTACTGTGGTTGACATAGGGTGTTATTTTGATTTGTTGATATCTTAATGAGGTTTTAATGATTGATTTTCTAATGTTTATGTTTATTTGGACAGGTTTAAGTGATGTGAACTGATTGATACTGAAACCATGAATGGCAGCATCTAATTTACACTTTTATAAGTCGCAGTTTTATCGAAGCCTTTTTGAATGGATGTTTTTTCTTTCTTGAGCATTTCAAGACATATCAAGCAAAAAGTGGAGTGCTATGTCACTGATTATAGTTAGTGTAACAAAGCAATGTTGTATCATTCTGCAGTACATGTTAAGATCTGAGAAATACACATTGATTTCAGTTCAAGCACTTGTATCAAAGTAAAACTATTTTTTAAGTTCTGTTGTGGGAACCACAAGACATATCAGAAATTAAATAAGCAAACTTTCAATCTATATTTATGTGAGAAAAATCAATTCATGATTTTTATGTCAAATCCCATGGTTTTCAAAGTGTTTGTTTCTTGATTTAGGAGGTTGGTGGAAATGCCTTTGAATAAATTGCATTTACAGCTGCAGTACTGACTTTCTACCAGCAGATGACAGTGTCATACTTGCAGTCCTGTATTGCTGTAACCAATCTGGGACACATGCAAAGCCACCCATCTCTCCAGTAACTGCTGTTGATCCCTTCTCTCAGACCCCACAAACTGACTTGGCACTCTCTCTCACAACTTGACTGAATTACAGACCTGCATCTTGTCATGCTACTTGCATACCTAACCAGAATACTTTGACGTCCAGCAGTAAGTAACAACTTGAATTTGAGTTATGCGAAGGGGCAAATCTCATAAACCCGCTCCACCCTGACAGTGCTTGATTTGGTGTCAGTGCTAGAAATCCAGTCAGTGGCAAGTATGTCCGGGTATGAGGAAAGGGAGAATTGGGCCAGCAGTGGACAAAAAAGGCACTTTAGAGGCAGGGTAGGCCATTCATGATTAAAAACCGAAAGAACTGCAGGAGTTTTAAATCAGAAACAAAAACAGAAGTTGCTGGAAAAGCTAAGCAGGTCTGGCAGCACCTGCGGAGAGAAATCAGAGTTAATGTTTCGGGTCAGGTGACCCTTCCTCAGAACTGAGTGAGGAAGGGTCACCAGAATGGAAACATTAACTTTGATTTCTGTTCACCGATGCTGCCGGACCTGCTGAGCTTTTCCAGCAACTTCTGTTTTTGTAGGTCACCCAAGAGGTGGGGGTGGTGCAAAAGTCTGAGAAAGCCTGCTGTGCCTTTGATCCCTCCTTGAAACCTAATGGCAATGACACTTAGCCAAAGTAACATAAGATTTAGCCCATTTTAAAAGTTCAACTTTCCTCAATTTAGTTTTAAGTCCCCAGTCTCAGAATCACCTCTGTTGCTTTCCATTTTAGTTGAAAGTTCTCTCAGTCAGTTCTTCACTCTTCCGCAAGGGGCCTCTCACAGCTACATTGCCAATTATTCCCTTCTTGTGAAGGAATTAAATTGCCTTTGTTCAGCAGAACCGTAGCCACTTTTGGAATATCGCACGCAATTCTGGTCTCCCTCCTATCGGAAGGATGTTGTGAAATGTGAGGGGGTTCAGAGGGGATTTGCAGGGATGTTGCCACGGTTGGAGGGTTTGGGTGGTGGGGAGAAGCCAAGCAGACTGCGACTGTTTCACCTTGCATGCTGGAGGCTGAAGTTTATAAAATCATGAGAGGCGTGGATAAGGTAAATGGGTTAGGGTGGGTGGGACGGGTGGTGAAGGGAAGGTTTGAAGGGGATGTAGGGGGCAGCTTTTTCATTCGGAGGGCGGTGTGTGTGGGGGGTGGGCTGCTGGGGGAGGCAGTCGCAACATTTGGAGGGCATCTGGATGGGTGAATGAATGGGAAGATGTTGGAGGAATATGGACCAGATGCTGGCAAACAGGACTAGAGTGATTCTGGATATCTGGTTGGCAGAAACGAGTTGGACCGAAGGGCCTGTTTCTGTGCTGTATATCTCTATGATGCTATTTAAAGTGTGATCGCAGAGCTGTGGAAGAGTGGATTTGACTACAACAATGAGAGGATTTGTCACCACCTTGTGGTGAGAGTCAAGTGCTACATCTAAAACTTTGGTGATGGCATCCTGTTAAAACTGACAAGGACAGATTTCCTGATGTACTGAAGCCCAATAGGGTGAGTGCAGATGGAGTGAAACTTGTTGAGAAAATTGTGTGTAAATATTGTCTATGAAGTTGCTGCCAATTTAGTGTCACATCTAATTTTCTGTTTACCTCGATACAAGAGAGCCTTGCTGGTGTGCTTCCAATTAAACCTGTTGGACTATAACCTGGTGTTGTGTGATTTTTAACTTTGTACACCCCAGTCCAACACCAGCATCTCCAAATCATTGCTACCTTCCAGTTGATTGTTTTAAAATTAGTCCACAACAAAGCATATTAAATATCTATAGATTGTATACACTCATACAGAAGTTAAGTCTGTCAGTCTAAGTCTTTAGCCAAAAAGACCTTTATACATTTGCATCTTAGGGGCATTGAAGTCCAGCCTCTCCCTTCAAAGAACACAGGTCAGAGGGCTGTTTCTACCAACCTCACCCCCAAATCTGGCACAAATAGAGCCAAGAAGTATTTTAATTACTGAATTTCTATTTGCAAATAAATAAGAACCCTCATAGGGAAGAGCATTCATTACTGTACACTGAATTCATCAGATTTGTTAGATTCATCAAAAACAAAAGCCATATACTCAAATTTGCTCACTTCTCTTTGCAGTACTGAAATGAATACGACATAGCAGCAGAACATGCACTTGGGCGTGTATTAGAAACTATAAAAATCACCCTCCTCCGCATCTTCAATATCGTATAACACATCCCAGTCTGCTCTTTAAATGTATCATCATATAGATCAACAACACTAACGTCATCAGCAAACAGATCACAACCAAGTACTCTGTGCCATCAAGTGCACTGGAAATCGCATAATTCTTAATGATAAAATGGCAATTTCTATTCGAATTTCAACCTAGGTCTTTATGATCCATTCACAGCATTGCTGACATCGGAACCCTTATGCTGCGTCCCTTATAAAGCAGATGAACATACAGTTCAGAAACAGGAATTTCGAGCTTTCAAGAGGATTATGATTGATCTGATTACTCCACATTCCTGCCTGCCCCAATAATCTTTTGCGTCTTTGCCTCTCAAGAACTTATCTGCCTCTACCTTAAAAATATTCAAGGCCTTTGCATCCACCACTTTTTGGAAGAGAGAGATCCAAAGTCTCACAATCCTGTGTGAAAAGATAATTCTCCTTATCTCTGATTTTAATGGGTGACCCCATTTTTTGAAACAGTGACCCATAGTTGTAGATTCTCTTACACGAGGAAGCATTCTTTCCATAGGTACTCTGTCAAAACCCCTCATGATCTTCTGTGTTTCAACCAAGTCACCTCTTACTCTTTTAAAGTCAAGACGATTTAAGCCTAGCTTGTCCAGCCTTTTATCATAAGACAACTGCCCATCATATATATTGGTCTGGAAAACCTTCTCTGAACTGTATCTAATACATTTACATCCATCCTTAAATGAAGAGATCAATACTGCACACAGGTCTTTTCTCTTTTGATCATCCAGTCATTCCACATTTTTTCCGTGCTATTTTTGAAGGCCTTAATTAGAGAGACAGCCAATGTTTGAACAAGGCTTGTTAGAAAGGCTGAAATCACTGCAATGTCAATGTTTTGTGATTTATCTTCAGGAACAATCAGCAATAAGATGGGGAATCTCTTTTCTTTATGTAATCCCCAGTTATCCTCGAGAAGGTGTTAATGAACTGCCCTCTTGAACTGCTGCAGTCTATTTGGTATAGGCAAATCCACAATACTGTTCAGGAGAGAGGTTTAAGATTTTAACCCAGTGACAGTGAAGGAACAGCGATATATTTCCAAGACAGAATGTTGAGTGGCTTGGAGGGAAACTTGTACCTGGTGGTGTTCCCATGTATTTGCTGCCCTTGTCCTTTTAGATGGAGGTGATTGTGGGTTTGGAAGGTGCTGTCTAAGGACCCTTAATGTTTGTAGATGTGGTGCCTATCAAATGGGTTCCTTTGTCCTGGATGGTGTCAAGCTTCTTGAGTGTCATTTGAGCTGCACTCATCCAGGCAATCTGCTATCCATGCTAATTATACCTCCAACACCACACGCTCTTTCTTATTAAGTAGTGAATGTGTGGTACATCATCAAGCACCTCCAAATATATGACAATCACTCCTTTTTCTTTATCTTGTTATGCTTGTTACTTTGTCAAAGAATTCTAATTATTTTGTCAGGCATGATATCCTCATCAAGAAGTCATGCTGACTCAACTTAATCATAACATATATTTGTAAATGGTCTGCTATTACAGACTTCATAATAGATTTCTCAATAACAGATTTAAAAAAAAACTTGCCTCTAGTTACCTCTAGTCTTTTGACTCCATCCTTCTTTGATTTAAGGTATTAATTTGGTAGTTTTCTAATCTTCTCCCCTTTTTCCTCCTTTATTATTTAATATTTTTTGGAATGCTGCTAGCATATTCTACCATGAAGACTGATGCAAAATATTTATTCAACCACCTGCCATTTCCTAGTTCCTATTGTTATTTCCCCAGCCTCATTCTCTAAGCATCCTTAGTTCCCTTTGGCCTTTTTCTTCCTTTTATGCATCTTTTTTAAAAAAACTGTTGATATTTATCTTGATATTACATGCAAGTTTACCATCAAAATGTGTTTTCGTATTTTTTGGTCATCTTTGTTGAGAAAGATACTTTCCCAAACCCCTGGCTCATCTCTAACTTTGCCACATGGTATGGTGAAACAGCCAGGTCTCATGATCAACTTTCCAAAGTTGCTAAATCCATCTCAGGCCCCAATCTGCACCATTTGTTCTCTGGCAAAAATCAACACTTTAATGTTAAATACAATTTATTATATGTTCCAAATTTACAAAGAGCCCATTTTAATTCTGTTGACCAATTTGCAAGAATTCAAACCTTTTTGAGTTAACATTAACATATAGTCCTGGTGATACTTTAATAAATCTCAGTGAAAAAACACTCTGGAGCTGAAACATGCGAAAATCACTGGTTTAAAGAGCTTCTTAGATCAGAGGAAGGATATCTTCAATGTTCCCTTAATTCTACAATTTGAACCTATGGTTTTAATAGTTTATCTTCTATCCATATTAAGGTGTGTTTTCCTTAATATGAACACTCATTTACTAGGTATTAGCACTTGACAGCCAAGATGATGTCTTGATTTGGAAATGCTGGTGTTGGACTGGGTGTACAAAGTTCAAAATCAAACAACACCAGGTTATAGTCCAACAGGTTTAATTGGAAGCACTAGCTTTTGGAGTGCCACACAACCACCTGATGAAGGAGCAGTGCTCCGAAAGCTAGTGCTTCCAATTAAACCTGTTGGACTATAACCTAGTGTTATGTGATTTTGAACAAGATAATGTCTATTTTTGTTCTAACTCCCAATGCCTGCCTCAGGATTGCTTCCATGAGAGAAGTTCTTCTTGTTTCTAGCACTCAGTGGGATTGGGACTTCACTGGATAATTGGACAGTGACAAACATTCAAAAACAAACCTGGAAGCACAAAATGTGAAATGGGAGATCAGATCCTTCCAGCTTTGTAGTGTGAAGTAATATGACCAAGTGTTTGTACCTGGCCTGGAACAGTAACCATATGATGAAGATTAACTTAGAGGTGAGCTGAGACTTAATATTGCTGTATTTTTCCTGCTCTGTTTAAGTGAAAAGATATTGCTGTATAAGGCAGTTAGTATCTGAAAGGGTTAACTGACATCACAAGGTAAACTCTGACCATCTGAATATAAAGGACTGTTCCTGGGAAGTGCTAGTCATTTGTATAAAACCAAAAGAACTGCAGATGCTGTAAATCGGAAACAAAAATAGAAATTGCTGAGAAAGCTCAGCACATCTGGCAGCATCTGTGGAGAGAAATCAGTTAATGTTTCAGGTCGAGTGACCCTTCCTCAGAACTGATGGCAGATAGGAAAATAAACTCTCATTTTCCTCACTGCCATCAGTTCTGAGGAAGGGTCACTTGACCTGAAATGTTAATTCTGATTTCTCTGTACAAATGCTGCGAGATGTGTTGAGTTTTTCCTGCAATTCCTGTTTTTGTTTCTAACGATTTGTGTACCATTTGTTGTTGTATTGCTAAGTCCATGTAGCTAACACTAATATACATTCTCCCCTTAAACTGAGCCTGATGGTCAGCTTCAGATTATCTCCAGATTAATGTAAATGGCTATTAAATATTATATAATAAACTTTTACTGTTTATCAAGGCTATCTTCTGTCAAGAACTTCAAATGGATGTCTTCCCCTTGTGGTATCAGCAACTTACACTAATATGACTACCTAAGATTGATGGCAGTGAATCTACCCAAAGCATCTCAATTGTGAACATGACCTGAACATATACCATACTGACAGAAGGGTAGATTTTGCCTAATTGTTAATGAGAATGTTGTAGGGATGAGATGCTTCAATTATGGAGATAGATTGGAGAAATTGGGGCTATTTTCCCTTGATATGAGAAGACTAAGAAGGACTGTGATACAAGTTTTCAACATCATGGAAGCACCTTGGACAGTGTTAATAGGGAGAAACCATTCCCCTTTGTGAATAGATTGAGGATGAGAGGGCACAAATTTGTAGTAAAGATTTCAAAGGAAGCAAATACAATGAGTGCAGAGGTCAGGTTTGGAACGCAGTGCCTGGGAGCATGGCGGAGAGAGGTTTGATCGAAGCATTTGAAAGGGCATTGGATGATTATTTGAATAGAAACAATTTGTAGGGTTGTGGAGAAAAGGCAGGAGAATGGCATTAAGTCATAATGGTCATTTAGACAGTTGGTACAGTTGTGATAGGCAGTTGTGATAGACCTTGTGCACAATAACAATTCTGAGGGTATACCATGGTAACAGCTGTTGGGCCTGACTATCTTATCTAATATCCTGCATTGGTGATCTTTCAAAGAGCACAGCCTTCCGAGGTGAAGAAGGAAGAAAAGATGCCAGTCAGTGTATCTTTGAATACTTAACAGCTTTAAAGCACACAGAGTGATCAGCCAGTTTCTGTGAATGTAATAGCCAGCTGTTTAAAATATACTGCAGATGTCAAACCAGGCTCAAGAAGCTTAAAACAGCTAGAAATAGTGAAAAATGGAGGAAAATGCTTGTTAGGACCATATAGTCTCACCAAAGCTACATGGGAAAAAGTATTAATGTTATATTAACCATATTACAGTAATTTATATCAGACACTCAAAGCAAGTTAAATCCCATTGAAAGAGTGAAAATTCTTACATTTCAATGAAAATATTGTGGCTGAGAATTTTTTGAAAAAGGCTTAATTACTATATACTGTAAACAAGCATTTCTAAAATCATTCAAATTTATCAAGAAAAGCAGCAGAAAATGTCATAGAGTCATACAGTATGGAAATAGACTCTTCAGTCTCACTCATCCATGCCGACCGATTTTCCCAAATTAAACTTGGCTGCATTTGGCCCATATTTCCCTATGTCTTTTCACATTCCTGATGAAGGGCTTATGCCCAAATTGTCAATTCTATCGCTCCTCAGATGCTGCCTGACCTGCTGTGCTTTTCCAGAGCCACATTTTTTGACTATTCATTTACCTGTCCAAATGTCTTTTAAATGTTTCACTGTACCTGTATCTATCACTTCCTCTGGCAGTTCATTCCACATACAAAGCACCCTCTTTTTGAAGAAGTTGCCCCTCAGGTCCCTTTTAAATTTTTCTCCTCTCAGCTTAAAAGGAAGCACCTAGTTCTGAACTCCCCCAATCTAGGGGGGGGGGGGGGGGGGGGGGGGGAAGGGGAAAGGGCAGCTGCTGTTCACCTTATTTATGCCACTCATGATTTTATAAATTGCTATATGGTCACCGTTCAATCTCCTATGCTCCAATGAAAAAATTCCCAGTCTATCCAGCCTATTCTTATAATTCAAACCGTCCAGTCCCAGCAACATCCTCATGAATCTTTTCTGTACCATCTCCACTTTTAAAAATCTTTCCTATAGCAGGGCGACTAGAACTGTATCTCCAAAAGTGGCTTTATAAGTGGTTTAACTCATAAATTTGTATAAATTAATTAAATAAGTAGAGATGGCTGGACAGGTGATGTGCTGTTACTGTATGATGTGGGAGCTGGCTGATCCCATTGTGAACGGCAGTGACCACATCTACAGCAAGTGATGGTTGCTGAAAGAACTCCAGATCAGAATTGATGATCCGGAATCTGAGCTTCAAACACTGCGGCACATCCAGGAGGGGGAGAATTACCTGGACGCTTTGTTTCAGGAGGCAGTCACACCTGGTAGATTAAGTAATTCAAATTCAGTCGGTGATCAGAAATAACAGGGTGTGACTGTAAGTGAGGCAGGTAGGGGGATTCTGAGTTCAGGAGTGCAGGAGCCTCAGCCCTTGACCTTGTCCAACAGGTATGAGATTTTTGCTCCCTGTATGGATGAGGAAAAGGCTCTGGACAGGATGAGCCAGCTGACCACAGCACCATGGTGCAGAAGGCCATTCAACAGGGGGGAGCAAAAAGACAAGTAGTTGTTATAGGGGATTCTATAATTAGGGGGACAGATAGTATCCCTTGTGAGCCGGATCGGGAGACCCGCATATTGTTTTGCCTGCCTGGTGCCAGGGTGCAGGACATCACGATACGGCTGGAAAGGATATTGGTGAGGGAGGGGGAGGATCCAGTTGTTGTGGTCCACATTGGCACAAACAACATAGCCAAGACTAGGAAGGAGGACCTGTTGGGGGATTATCAAGCACTAGGAAGGAAATTGAAGAATAGGTCGCCGAGGGTCATAATCTCTGGATTACTATCCGAATCACCTACTAATTGGTATAGGGATAAGAAACTTAGGGAATTAAACATGTGCCTAAGAGATTGGTGTGGGAAAGAGGGATACCATTTCATGGGACATTGGCATCAGTTACGGAACCAGAGGGATCTGTACCGATAGGACGGTCTTCACCTGAACTGATCTGGAACCAGTGTTCTAGCAAAAAGGATAAATAGGGTGGTCACAGGGACTTTAAACTTGCGAGTCGGGGGGGGGGAAGGGAAAGGGAAAGCAACAGGAAGTACAGGAAAGCAACAGAATCAAGTAGAAAGACAAGCAGCAGATTAGACTGCTTCTGTGCAGGGTTTAAGTTCGAGGCAGATTAGGAATGAAGCAAAAAGAAAGGATAGTTTAGGTAGAGGTGATGGAAATCATGAGGATAAGAAAATTAGTATTAAGGTGCTTTACTTGAATGCTCGAAGCATTTGTAACAAAGTAGGTGAATTAACGGCACAAATTATCATAAATGATTATGATGTGGTAGGCATCACAGAGATGTGGTTGCAGGATGTTCAGGACTGACAGTTAAACATCCAAGGATTTACAACTTATCGAAAAGACAGGGAGGTGAGCAGAGGGGGCGAGGTTACCTTATTAGTTAAGAATGAGATTAAATCTATGGCACTGAATGACAGAGGGTAGATGATGTGGAGTCTGTGTGGGTGGAGTTGAGGAACCACAAAGGCAAAAAAAACCATAATGGGAGTTATGTACAAACCTTCCAGCAGTGGTCAGGATCAGGGGCGTAAGATGTATCAGGAAATAGATAGGGCATGTCAGAAAGGGAAGGTCAAGGTGATCAAGGGGGGACTTCAATATGCAAATGGACTGGGAATAATGTTGCCAGTGGATCCAAAGAAAGGGAAGTCATGGAATGCTTACAGGATGGCTTTTTGGAACGGCTTGTGATGGAGTCCACAAGGGAGCGGGCTATTCTGGACTTAGTGCCATGTAATGAGCCAGACTTCATAAAGGATCTTAAAGTAAGGGAACACTTAGGAGGCAGCAATCATAATATGGTAGAGTTCAGTCTGCAGTTTGAAAGAGAGAAGGCAAAATTGGATGTAATAGTGTTATAGCTAAAAATAGGGGCATGAGAGAGGAACTGACAAAAAATGACTGGAAGCAGAGCCTAGTGGGGGATACAGTAGAGCCACAATGGCAAGAGTTTTTGGGTGTAATTGAGGACACAGTACAGAGGTTCATCCTAAAGTAAAGAAAGATTACCCGGTTTGGGGAGGGTGGGGATTAGACAACCATGGCTCACAAAGGAAGTCAGGAAATTTATCAAAGAAAACGAAAGAGCCTATAAAGTGGCCAAGAGCACTGGGAAATCAGAAGATTGTGAAGACTACAAAAACAAACAGAGGATAACATAGAGAGAAATAAGGCAAAAGCAGAGATTGGGCCACTCCAAATTGATGCAGGAAGGCTAGTGCTGGGGGATAAGGAAATAGCTGAAGAACTTAGTAAACACTTTGTGTCAGTCTTCACAATGGAAGACATGAGTAATATCCCAATATTTAAGGAGAGTCAAGGGGCTGAGTAGAGTATGGTGGCCATTGCAAAGGAGAAAGTACTTGAAAAGCTAAAAGGTCTAAAAATTGATAAATCTCCTGGTACCGATGGGTTACATTGTAGAGTTCTGATGGAGTTGGCTGAAGAAATAGCGGAGGCATTGGTTGTAATCTTGTAATTTGGGAAAGTCCCAAATGATTGGAAAATCACTGTTGTAACCCCCTTGTTCAAGAAAGGATCAAGACAAAAGATGGAAAATTATAGGCCGATTTGCCTAACCTGGGTTGTAGGTAAAATTCTAGAATCCATTGTTAAGGATGAGATTTCTAAATTCTTGGAAGTGCAGGGTTGAATTAGAACAAGTCAGCATGGATTTAGTAAGGGAAGGTCCTGCCTGACAAACCTGTTAGAATTCTTTGAAGAGGTAACAAGTAGGTTAGATCAGGGAAACCCAGGCCTTTGATAAGGTGCCTCACGGGAGGCTGCTGAGTAAGATGAGGGCCCATGGGTGTTCAAGGTGAGCTATTGGCATGGATTGAGGATTGGCTGGCTAACAGAAGGCAGAAAGTTGGGATACAAGGTTCTTTTTCGGACTGGCAGCTGGTGACAAGTGGTGTCCCACTGGGTTCCGTGTTGGGGCTGCAGCTGTTCACTTTATATACTAATGATTTAAACGACGAGACTGGGGGCATTCTGGTGAAGTTTGCCGATGATTAGGTGGACAGGCAGGTAGTTCGGAGAAGGCGGGGAGGCCACAGAAAGATTTAAGGAGAAAGTGAGGTCTGCAGATGCTGGAGATCAGAGATGGAAATGTGTTGCTGGAAAAGTGCAGCAGGTCAGGCAGCATCTAGGGAACAGGAGAATCGACGTTTCGGGCATTAGCCCTTCTTCAGATGCTGCCTGACCTGCTGCGCTTTTCCAGCAACACATTTCCATCTCTGATCTCCAGCATCTGCAGACCTCACTTTCTCCTCAAAGATTTCAACCTACTGCGAATCCTCTTACAAGGATGCCTTCCTTGAAGAAGCTCTCTTTCTCCCTCTGCAAAGGTTTCAGTGAGTCACTCTCTCACTGCACCCCCCAGGTCATCTCCTCTGCACAGAAGCTCTTCAGCCACATTCTCAAACATTCCTGAAGAAGGGCTAATGCCCAAAACGTCGATTCTCCTGTTCCCTAGATGCTGCCTGACCTGCTGCGCTTTTCCAGCAACACATTTCCATCACAGAAAGATTTAGACAGTTTAGGAGAATGGTCCAAGAAATAGCTGATGAAATTCAATGTGAGCAAATGCAGGGTCTTGCACTTTGGGAAAAAGAGCACTGGCATGGACTATTTTATAAATGGTCAGAAAATTCGTAAAGCCAAAGTACAAAGGGATCTGGGAGTGCTAGTCTGGGATTCTCTAGAGGTTGACTTGCAGGCTGAGTCCATGGTTAAGAAAGCAAGTGTAATGTTGTCATTTATCTCAAGTGGGTTGGAATGTAAAAGCAGTGATGTGCTACTGAGATTTTATAAAGCTCTGGTTTGGCTCCATTTAGAATACTGTGTACAATTTTGGGCCCCACACCTCAGAAAGGACATACTGGCACTGGAGCATGTCCAGCAGAGATTCATACGGAAGATCCCTGGAATGGTAGGCCTAACATACGATGAATGGCTGAGGATCCTGGGATTGTATTCATCAGAGTTTAGAAGGTTGAGGGGAGACCTAATAGAAACTTACAAGATAATGCATGGCTTAGAAAGGGTGGACGCTGGGAAATTGTTTCTGTCAGGCAGGGATACTAGGACTCATGGGCTCAGCCTTAGAATTAGAGGGGGTCAATTTGGAATGGAAATGGGGAGACATTTCTTCAGCCAGAGAGTGGTGGGCCTGTGGAAATCATTGCCACAGAGCACAATGGAGGCTGGAACATTAAATGTCTTCAAGGCAGAGATTAATAAATTCTTAATTTCACAAGGAATTAAGGAATACATGGAGAGTGCGGGTAAGTGGCGTTGAAATGCCCATCAGCCATGATTGAATGGCAGAGTGGACTCGATGGGCTGAATGGCCTTACTTTCACTCCTATTTCTTGTAGTCTTATGGTCTTACTAACGCCCTGTACAACCGCAACATGATGTCTTTAGATGAAAGGACACTTGTTAAGGAAATTGTTAAAACGGCAGCATAATTTGACTAATTACAATCAGTTTTGAGGAAAAGACTAATTTTTCTAATGCATTTTAACATATTCTGAATGGCTTAATAACAGCAAAATGTTATTTTTAAAACCAAAAATGATACAAATATCATAAGGAACAAGAATAAGTGGTGTGAATCATACACATTGTTAAGAAAAGGTCACAGAAATTTGAGGGTGCATACATGAGGATCATTGGTCAGCACAACATCGTGGGCTGAAGGGCCTGTTCTGTGCTGTACTGTTCTATGTTCTATGTTCTAAAAATCACAAAGAAGGGAAAAATATCATGAATTAATTTTTCCCTCCATTTTGAAGAAGAAAGATATGTTTCTTCAATTTAAAGCATTTCAATGATATTTAAGCATTTGAAAATTATTTCACAACAAAAATAGGAGGATACTTCTGAAACATTTAGATAATTTTCAACTTTAATCAGCAGAAATTGAAAAATTCTGGAACATTAAATAAGAAGATGAAGATCAAAAGTCTTCATTAAAAATGTCTGAATTGTGGAGGCTTCTTAGCAAATCATCATCATCCAGTAAACAAAGAAAGTAATTAGCTTTTAAAAAAACTGTGGAAGAAGATAACATTTAATACAAATGATGTGATTGTACAGTTTAAAGCACTGAACAACAAAGCCTGCTATATCGGTGAACAATTCCAAGTAAATCATTTAAATAAGAGCAACAATAACAGTTAAATACAATTACAATACAGAAAGAGATTGCACCCCCTAGCAGATTTAAAACCACAAAACGTTCAGACTGGTCTGTATGGAAGGGACAATTCACGTGAGACCAAATTGCTTCAGGATTGCAGGAGAAGCCCAGAGAGGAATAAGTGTACACATTTCTTTGCTCTGTAGGTACAATAACAGATCATATTTTGGAGGCCAGACTTTAGGAAAAATGAATGATAGCTTTGATGCGATTGTAAGACCGTTTGACAGTTACATTAAATGCCAATTATATGTGGAAAAAACGAGATTTAATAGAAGAATGCAGCTTCTAGGACAACATGTTGAAACTTCATTAATGATTTTTACACATTGTCAAATTTTTTTAACCATGGTGATTTACAACCACAATTAATTAATTTGAGCCTGAATGGTCATGGGAAATTCAGATCCATCTCTTTATTACAATTGAAAGGTAATCACTCTTTGGAAAGAGCTGTCCACATAGTGGTAAAATCTGAAACCCAAAACATTACAAGACAACGGTCGGAACTGAAAGTCAACCTCGCTCAAGAAGCTAACCAGACTTTGTCAACCTTGCAGAGCAGGTTCACCAGGATGTTGCCTGGTATGGAGGGTGCTAGCTATGAAGAGAGGTTGAGGGATGCTGTCTTGTATGGAGAGTGTTAGCTATGAAGACAGGTTGAGGGATGTTGTCTGGTATGGAGGGCGTTAGCTATGAAGACAGGTTGAGTAGATTAGAATTATTTTCATTAGGAAGTTTAAGGGAGATATGTGTGAAAAGTTCTTTATGGAGAGGGTGGTGGGTGCCTGGAACATGTTGCCAGTGGAGGTGTTAGAGGCGGGCATGATAGCGTAATTTAAGATGTATGCAGACACCTACATGAATGGACCGGGAGCAGAGGGATACAGATCCTTAGAAAATAGGTGGCAGGTTTAGATAGAGGATCTGTATTAGCACAGGCTTGGAGGGCTGAATGGCCTGTTCCTGTGCTCTAATTTTCTTTGTTCTTTGATCTAAAGTATAATATCATGAAAATACCATGGGATAAATCAATAAAAAAGACTTTAAATCCTTTGATGTTAGAACTCATTGATCTGGATGCGCAGTTAAAATAGACACACAAATAGAAACAATGTGGAACTTTAGAATTGTAATGCAACTTTTGTAATAAAGTAAGAAAGTGTAAGAAAGAGAAATGCAGAAGTAAAAGAACCACAGAACTATTAATGCTTACTTGCACAATGTGATTAACAGCTGACCATAAGTATCTTTGGCTTAATTATGAAAATCTGTTTCAAGTACAGACCATATTTCACTAGTATTGATAACTGATTACGTTTTGACCACAGACACCCCCTCCTTCCTTATAGGAACCAAAATCCTTGACAAGGTATCTGAAGGACACCTGAGTATCACTAAATGCAGATCTTCAGTTTGGTGACCATGAATTACTAAACAGGATAGAAGGCTTTTTTTTTCACTGATTGCAATGCAAAGCATCAAAGAAGAGATTTGTTGATTCTTCCCACCTTTCCTAACCGAAGCACTGCAATGTGTAGGAACTTGGCTGTTTGCATTTTAACATTTCATTAGTGGAACTATTAAAGGGGAGAGAACTTAAGACTCAGACGCCATCCCCCACCCCCCACCCCCCCGCCACTCTTCATAAGCACTTGAATCCACAAATGTGTACCTCAGATTTTAAAAAATTATAACGATGAACAGAAATTTTGTCAGTAACAAGCAGCCAACTATAACAGATGATTTTGCATTAAAACCTTGCCTAATACAGAACATGGTCAAACAGTTTGAATTAAACACCTCAACAGAAATGGTCCATTCATGCAACACATACCAAATCAAAACTGGTTCACAACTGGCTAGTTCCTCTCAAGAACTGTCCTTTATATCCTGATTGGTGAAGCCTATCTCATAATGTCAGTTAATTCTGTCATGTAGTAACTGTCCTGTCTGACTGACAGACATATGAGCCATGCTCAGAGCTGGCTGTAATAGAGCTAGGTTTGAAATTGACATTTATAGAGTCATAGAGATGTACAGCATGGAAACAGACCCTTCGGTCCAACCTGTCTATGCCGACCAGATATCCCAAACCAATCTAGTCCCACTTGCCAGCACCCGGCCCATAGCCCTCCAAACCCTTCCTATTCATATACCCATCCAAATGCCTCTTAAATATTGCAATTGTACCAGCCTCCACCACATCCTCTGGCAGCTCATTCCATACACATACCACCTTCTGTGTGAACAATTGCACCTTAGGTCTCTTTTATATCTTTCCCCTCTCACCCTAAACCAATGCCCTCTCGTTCTGGACTCCCCGACCCCAGGGAAAATACTTTGCCTATTTACCCTATCCATGCCCCTCATAATTTTGTAAACCTCTATAAGGACACCCCTCAGCCTCCAACACTCCAGGGAAAACAGCCCCAGCCTGTTCAGCCTCTCCCTACAGCTCAAATCCTCCAACACTGGCAACATCCTTGTAAATCATTTCTGAACCCTTTCAAGTTTCACAACATCTTTCCAATAGGAAGGAGACCAGAACTGCATGCAATATTCCAATAGTGGCCTAACCAATGTCCTGTACAGCCGCAACATGACCTCCCAACTCCTGTACTCAATGCTCTGACCAGTAAAAGAAAGCATACCAAACGCCTTCATCACTATCCTATTTACCTGCGACTCCACTTTCAAGGAGCTATGAACCTGCACATCAAGGTCTCTTTGTTCAGCAACACTCCCTAGAACCTTACCATTAAGTGTATAAGTCCTGCTAAGATTTGCTTTCCCAAAGTGCAGCACCTCGCATTTATCTGAATTAAACTCCATCTGCACTTCTCAGCCCATTGGCACATCTGGTCCAGATCTTGTTGTAATCTGAGGTAACCTTCTTCGCTGTCCACTACACCTCCAATTTTGGTGTCATCTGCAAACTTACTAACTGTACCTCTTATGCTCGCATCCAAATTATTTATGTAAATGACAAAAAGTAGAGGACCCAGTACCGATCCTTATGGCATTCCACTGGTCACAGGCCTCCAGTCTGAAAAACAACCCTCTACCACCACCCTCTGTCTTCTACCTTTGAGCCAGTTCTATATCCAAATGACTAGTTATCCCTGTATAGTTAGTAGGTTTGCAGATGACACCAAAATTGGAGGTGTAGTGGACAGCAAAGAAGGTTACCTCAGCTTACAACGGGATCTTGATCAGATAGACCAATGGGCTGAGGAGTGGCAGCTGGAGTTTAATTTAAATAAATGCGAGGTGCTGCATTTTGGGAAAGCAAATCTTAGCAGGTCTTATACACTTAATGGTAAGGTCCGAGGGAGTGTTGCTGAACAAAGAGACCTTGGAGTGCAGGTTCATAGCTCCTTGAAAGTAGAGTTGCAGGTAGAAAGCATAGTGAAGAAGGCGTTAGATATGCTTTCCTTTATTGGTCAGAGCATTGAGTATAGGAGTTGGGAGGTCATGTGACTGTATAGGATGTTGGTTAGGCCACTGCTGGAATATTGCGTGTAGTTCTGGTCTCCTTCCTATTGGAAAGATGTTGTGAAACTTGAAAGGGTTCAGAAAGGATTTCCAAGGATGTTGCCAGGATTGGAGCATTTGAGCTACAGGGAGAGGCTGAACAGTCTGCGGCTGTTTTCCCTGGAGTGTGGAGGCTGAGGGGGTAACCTCATAGAGGTTTATAAAATCATGAGGGACATGGTTAGGATAAATAGACAAAGTATTTTCCCTGGGGTAGGGTAGTCCAGAATTAGGGGGCATAAATTTAGGGTGAGAGGGGAGAGATATAAAAGAGCCCTAAGGGGCAGCTTTTTCACTGAGAGGGTGGTACATGTATGGAATGAGCTGCCAGAGGAAGTGGTGGAGGCCGATACAATTGTAAGGCATTTGGATGGGTATATGAATAGGAAGGATTTAGAGGGATACGAGCCAAGTGCTGGCAAATGGGACAAGTTGGACCGAAGGGTCTGACTCTATGACTCTATGGTCATGAGTGGAGAGGCCAGGCAATGGAGAAGTACCAAGAAAGAAATGATGATAAAGACACAAGTGATTTCACACTTGCAAGGTTAAGTAAGGGGGATGTAGTGGGTTAGTGATAATGTCAGGAGCCAAGAAATCTAAAGGCCCAGGCTTTAAGCTGTGGGGATTTGGGTTCATATGGAATTTAAACTCAATGAATAACTCGAATGAAGAGCTAGTTTCAGTAATGGCGGCCATGAATTGTAAAAATGCATTTGGTTCACTAATATCCTTCAGGATCATACCAAGTCTGGCTGAAATGTGACTCTAAACCCAGAGCAATGTGTTTGACTGCTGTGGACTGAATGCCTAATTTGATTTTCTGAGTAAGTTCAATGTCCTACTTGGTGGGCTGCTGACCCTCACTCTGGAGAGCTTTTCCAACCACTGCAAAATCATGAAATGAATGAAAATACACCCGGTAGCATTGATTCAGGCCTTCCCTCCAGGTCACTACATCAAAATCCTCAAACTCCCTTCCTCACAGTACTGTGGATGTACCTACACTCTAAGGATGTAGTGCCTCAAAAAGACAACTTAACAATGGCAACTGGGGATTCTCCACAAATCGAGGTAACTGGGAAAGCCTCCATTTCAGTCTTGTGTTTCTATGTCTGATAATAATTGTAATGGATAAAGGTGAAAAGGTGAGCTGTGAGGTGGATGTAGAGATGTTGTAGTGTGATTTGGACAGGCTGATTGAGTGGGAAATGCATGGCAGATGCAGTATAATGTGGACAAATGCAAGGTACTTTGGTACAAAAAATAGGAAGGTAGATTATTATTTGAATGGCTGCATATTAGGAGAGAGGAATCTTCAATGGGATCTGAGTGTCCTTGTGTACCCCTTACTGAAAGTAAGCATGCAGGCAGTCAGGAAGGTAAACTGTGTGTTGGCCTTCATGTGCAGGAACAAGGATGCCTTGCTACAATTTACAGGACATTGGTGAGGATACACCTGGAATATTGTGCGCAGTTTTGGTCTCCTTTTCTGAGGAAGGATGTTTTTGCTATAGAGGGAGTCCAGTGAAGGTCTAACAGATTGATGCATGAGACGGCAGGCCTGACGTATAAGGAGAAATTGAGTTGGTTAAGATTATATTAATTAGAACTTAGAAGAATGAGGGGTATCTCATGGAAACCTATAAAATTCTAATGGACTAGACAGATTAGATGCAGGATGTTCCCAATCGTGGAAGAATCAGAACCAGAGTCATAGTTTAAGCATGAAGGGTAAATCTTTTAGGACTGAGATGATAAGAAATTTCTTCTCCTAGAGAATAGTGAACCAATCGAATTCACTACCAGAGAAAATGGTCAGGATAAAACTTTGTGTTTTCAAGATGGAGGTAGATTTAGCTCTTGTGGCAGGATTAGGATATTGATGAGCCGTGGTCATTTTGAATGGAAGAGCAGGATCGAGGGGTCAAATGGCCTACTCCTGTTCCTTTCTTCTGTTTCTATAATACACGGGGTTGTGATACCCATCTGGTTGATCCAGGAAGATCATAGCTCCCAATACTGTAGCTGACACATTAAGGGATTCTGAATCTTTCTGGATATATTGAGACATAAGCATTTAGTATCTTTCTTCATTTAATGCTGTATTGCAACTATTATGGTTGAAAAAGACAAATTTTAGTGAACTAAGCCAATTTGGGATGTCATATCCTTAAACCTTTTAAAAGCCTCTACATACAGATTCCTACACTATCCCTGCTTTTTCTTGAGAATTGTTACAAGGGTTCTGTAGTAGTTGCCCAAGTGAGGCAAAATTGCAATAACTGGTTTAGTATTTCTCAGAACCTTTGAAGATTCTGGACAGACTTAGAGTGAGGAGCTCCATAATGGATTTAGTCTTCTGGGAATCCATCATTCTATCTTCAGTGTCCCAAAAACTGAATTGATTCCTAGGCGAATTCACCCTTGTCTTTAATGGTGAGCCTTCCTGCTTGTAAGTGTCTTAAAGCTGCATGTGCTCTCTAATCTTGCTTTTCAACTGTTTCCCATGGATCAGTATGTCATCCATGTGGCATCAACCTCTGTGAAGGTCTTGTAAAATATTGGCACAGTTCATTGTAATTCTTTGGGGCAACGATGATCTCAAATGATCATCTAATGATTCAAAATCCCCCAAATGGAGTTATGCTCACTCCTGATGAAAGGCTTACACCTGAAATGTTGACTCTCCTGCTCCTCAGATGCTGCCTGACCTGCTGTGCTTTTCAGTGCCACACTTTTTGACTGACTCTTCATATTTGCAGTCTTCACTTTCACCTGATAAGCAATCTTGGTTGGTCATCAAATGACACCTATTGGAACTCACTATTTGCATCAGGTTTTGTGGAAACTCTATTTTTGGATAATGCTTTTGGATAGCTCTCATCAACTTTAGACATAGGTTGCAATTCTCTTGCCTCCACCTTGTTGAGTTGTACGTACATTTAGATTAGATTACTTACAGTGTGGAAACAGGCCCTTCGGCCCAACAAGTCCACACCGACCCGCCGAAGCGCAACCCACCCAGACCCATTCTCCTACATTTACCCCTTCGCCTAACACTATGGGCAATTTAGCCTGGCCAATTCACCTAACCTGCACATTTTTGGACTATGGGAGGAAACCGGAGCACCCGGAGGAAACCCACTCAGACACGGGGAGAATGTGCAAACTCCACACAGTCAGTCGCCTGAGGCAGGAATTGAACCCGGGTCTCTGGCACTGTGAGGCAGCAGTGCTAACCACTGTGCCACTGTGCTGCCCACCAAGTAAAGTTTGAGTAATAAAGTTAGGCTTGGATACCGTAATCATGCCTGAGCACCACTCGGCTGATTTGGCCACCAAGAAAATGATGTGCATTCTTGTTATCTCTGCAAATTGCATCGTGATTTCTTTCATTAAGGGATACTGAATCTTTCTGGATATATAGAGACATAAGTGTTAGTATGTTTCTTCATTTAATACTATATTCAGTATTGAGCAATCTTGATTGTGACATCTATGTCGGCTTTCTACTATATGATGTTGAAGAGTTGCTTGTAGCATACCTTTAAACTCAAGCGCTATGATTCCTGGATCATGTATTTGTTCTGTCTTTGGCAGTGGGTAATATGTTCTCAACCATGTCTCACTACTTGATAACATAATGGCATTTGCTTTGGTATCTAACTCAAAATTTGTGAGTTGACCATTGAATAAATATGAGCTGACCAAAATGTAAGACCTGGATCACTTATTTACCCTAGGAATACTTGACATTTTTAATTCTGTTGTCTACTATTCCACCTCATTAACCACTTTGTGTGGGTTCCAAACCATTATTTGACCTTCTACTTTTCTGAACTTGTGTCCTACTTCTGCACATTTTCTGAAAGTGACATAATGTGTGACAGATAAAGCACTCACTTTTAGTAGTTGGGCACTGTCTCTGCTTGTGCAGTTTCTTTACTCCACAGACTTGATATGGATTTCCAGTGCCTGGTGTGTGTCCTACTCACTGTACAGTTTTCATATATGTGTTGTTTGTGGTTTTGCGGTTTTGTAGCTTTAGAATTAAATGGACTCTGCTGATCTCCTGTGTCAAGGTTGATCTTCTTCATGGAATGATTTTGTTGCTTCTGTATTTCTACTTCACTTACTATCTGAAAGACATTCTCTAGAGAAAGATCTTCTTTGGTCTGTAATATGTCTGACAAAGAGCATTGCAATTCCTACACCGATTCTATCTCTATTGCATTCTGAAGTCACCACAGTCTGATTTCTCTACCAATCTGTAGAGATCATTAAAGAAATCATCTATGAATTTCCCTGAATGCCAAATTCTTTTTCTTACTTTTTGAATAATTTTATTAGCGCTGAGATTCAATGCATTTGTCAAAGGTTTTTGGTACTTCATCTAAAGTCTCTTTTTTATCCCTTGGTAAGTTATAATGTCATTAGCTGTACTCCCAATTGTGTATAGAATTATATTTACTTATTCAGCTTCTGATTTAGTAACTTGGAAACTATTCAATATCTTAGAAATTGTTTTCTCCAACATATCCAAATCTATGTCATTTTGGCTCATTGCTGGAATTATGATTTCTGGTCAATATTGTTTGTGATACTATATCTTCACAATGTGATTGTACTGTTGAGATTGTGTGCTTATGTCCGTGAACTATGTAGAAAAGACTTGAATATGTTGAAATGTTTGGAGGAAACTATGGCAGCTGATGGTTGCTAAGCAACCCTAGGTTAGATTTCTGTGCTGACCATATAGGGAAGGGCAGCAAAAAAAGTAACAGCATTTTGGATAGCTGCAATAACAAGTAAAAAAAGCCACAGCACACTCGCTGTCTTTTTCCTGTGTTTTTTAAAAAGTTCCACTCCTAATTACTTGGTCTACCTTTGCCAACCTTAAAAGATTAAGCTGTATGTTCAAAGGCCTAGATCTAACTGGGTTTCTATCCAGAACAAAACTTTGTGTGAAAAATTTTCCATTGGCCTGTCAGAGATTCAGTTTCATTCACAAAAGCTTCTGAGAGGACTAATCAAACTTTACTTTACGTTTCAAGTCCAGTGACCATTCTTCAGAAATCAGGACGTTTCTCCAGCAATTTCTGTTCTTGTTTCAGATTTTCAGCATCCACAGTTCTTTGTTTTATCAAACATTATCCCTTGTTTCACTAGCCATTGCAGAATGAGTGCATTTACCTTTTTTAAATACAATTTCTGCAGAGCTGTAAATCCTGTCTGTGGGTGAATGTGTCTGTTTGAGTTTAAAAGGGATGTAGTCTTAGTTAGCGTAGGACTAATTAATCACCCATTTTGCTGCTTGTTAAAGAATAAATATTGATGAAACTTGGTGTGAGTCATTTAACAATGAAGTTAACAGTGAAAGAAAATCAGTTTAACCATCTTGATGGTTCGTTTAGACATTTATACTTTTGGAATGACTTGAGGAGTAGTGGGCCTTGATTACCAGTGCTCCCATTTGAGTCAGAGCAATACATTTTGCTTATTCAAAAGCCTTTTATTTTACGGTTATAGAAATTCTGCATCTCTTTGCTACAAATAAGTTTTTCCACAATTTTGTGACTGAAACAAAGGTTTCCCACCTGCTTGCAGCTAATGTGCAGCATTCCTGCCTCTTGTGACTAACATAGAGGATTCTTGCCCATCACAGTCAGATGGGAAATATTTCCTCTTTTTCACTCCATGAATCTCTGCTGTCCTCACAAATGATTTCTGCTTTCTTAACAGCTTTATTTAATGATTCCTGCTTTAATCACACTTTACTGGATTATTTCTGCTCCTCACAGCTCAAATAAATGCCTTTATTGAAGCTATCATGAAGGTTCTCCCTCTCTTTTCAAAGCCTGAACAAAGTTTCACAAACTTTATGACCCCGTTAGACCAAGTCTGTCTTGGCTACTAATCTCCCCGTGTTATCACTTTACTCACTTTGTGATGTACCTGGAACTGTGACCTCAGCTTCATTGCAAGCTCTCTTACAGTGCCTAATAATAACTGCTTGGTATGGTGGCAACATTCAATCTAAGCTGTAAGAAATTTGTAACTTTGCACTTTTCCAGCCTGGATTTAAACTTTTCCCTAACCCTCCGGGGATTTCAAGCTTTAACTGCGAAGCCTTCGATGTCAGTTTGTTTGCTGTTGAACTCCACATGGTACCAATCCCACCACCTCACAATGCAGACAGATTATTTTGGAGTTACTTATTCTCTTCTCATGTCTGAAATACTTTCACCATTCACTGGAGTATTCTTCCTCGCTTGAGGATTGCTGCTGGGTGAGGGGGCTTACTTCTGTGGAATTCTTATATTTTCAGCTTTTCCCAGCTGCTGACTGTATGAGCTGGGGATTTAAAGTAGAGTTGGAAAATCATAGATTGCTGCTCACCATGTGCTGTGAGCTACATATTAAATTCCCACTGCTGCCTGCCATGTTGTGTGGGCATGCCAACTCACTGCACTGTATGAGTTGCCACTCATGATGAAGGTAGTAATCACGACCTTAGAGGTCCTGGTTGGTCTGTTGTGGCAGAGAAAACCCACTTCCTCTTTAACTGGAAGAGTCTCTTGCATGTTAGCAACTCAAGTCACATTGAGGCTTGGGGAGGAGCAGATGTTAGTTAGTTCACCCTTCTTCAAGACCCTAGGCCGTTCTGTCCATTTGGACAATTGACATCATTGTAGTGGGCAGTGCTTATAGCATTCCTCAATGTTAAAACATTTCAGAGTCTTTCAGATTTCAGATCCATATACAACAACCATCAGCTATGCAACCTACCTACTATCCTTCCAGCCAGTTGTCAACGCGCCCCCTTACCCACTTACCTACCAAACATGTTCGCATACTCACCTTACCCCCTTACTCACTTATTTGCACAAACACAAACTTTTCAAAGAAGCTTTGGGCTGTTTGAATTCTTTGAGTACTGGCATTGAGCAACTAATGTCATAAAAGTGGAGAGTGGCTTCATCCACGCATTCTCTGTGCTGATTCCTCCAAGGATATCTGTTCTGTGGATTCTCAGTGATACTCCACTGGACGGTCCCTCAGAAAAATCATTGCAAGGTAAGTGTTTAATTTTTTTTGTCTGATCATGGTTAGAAATAGGCACTTCAATCCCGATCGGCTGGTCTAAATCAATATTGACTGGCATTTCAAAACAGTATTGTTGGTATGTTATGTTGTTGGAGGTGCACATTTCAGGTCAAACATTATATAAAGACTTCAATTTCCATCTCAGTTGAAAGTCTGTTGGCGCTATTAAAATCAAAGTAAGCTAGCTTTCCCACAGTCCTGGCCATAAGTTTTACCTCAGTTAAAGTCTCCAAAAGTAACTGATCATTTGGCTGTAGCAGAGAGTCAGCCCAGTCATGAGGGCTGAATGTCTTCCTTCTGCACCATCACACAGCAACATCTTAGGGACAGAGTACAGGTTGTTCTTGTATAACGCGATGGTTGTGCTGTTGTGCAAGTCCGCATTATAGAAAACTCACACTTTAGAAACGGAGCTTAAAGAATTGGCGATGTAATTGTGTTACACGCTTTAAAAGTTTTTGCTTTAGAAACAGTGTCCCCATTCCTCAATTGCATTACAGCAAATTCTCGTTAACAAAACAAACATTATAGAGAATGAACTGTACCAAGATACAATCCTTAGTTACAGAATACAGAAATGAAGAAAAAAAGTTACATCACAGCTATACCCAATATCTATACCTGATGAAGGGCTTTTGCCTGAAACATCAATTTTCCTGCTCCTCGGATGCTGCCTGAACTGCTGTGTTTTTCCAGCACCACTCTAACACAGTATAGCCATAGGTCAGAAAACAAGAAGCAAAGTTAAAAAGACAACATCGAGTCTCATTCTAAGGGCTGTCTGCACCAGACCAGAGCAGGTGGCCTCCACATGGTTTGACCACTGGCTGTCATCACATTCTGTACTGAGCTGCTCCCCCTGCTCCGCACTGGGCCAATGGTTGCTGGTGCCCTGGCTATGGACCATGGTCACTGCTACCCCTGCTCCAGACCCTGGTCATCAGTGTCCCCGTTCCAAACCCTGGTCACTGGTGCTCCCTCTCCATACCCTGGTCATCAGTGCCCCCGCTCTGGACCCTGGTCATTGGTGACCCCACTCCTTACCCTGGTAACTGGTGACCCCGCTCCAGACCCTGGTCACTGGTGACCCCACTCTGGACACTGGTCACTGGTGTCCCCACTCCTTACCGTGGTCGCTGGTGACTCCGCTCCTTAGCCTGGTCGCTGGTGCCCCCACTCCATACCCTGATCATTGGTGACCCCAATCCTTACCCTGATCACTGGTGCCCCCACTCCTTACTCTGGTCACTGGTGCCCCCACCCCTTATTCTGGTCACTGGTGTCCTCATTCTGGATCCTGGTCGCTGATGCCCCCACTCCTTATTCTGGTCACTGGTGCCCCCACTCCTTACCCTGGTCACTGGTGACCCCACTCTGTACTCTGGTCACTGGTGACCCCACTCCTTACCCTGGTCACTGGTGACCCCACTCTGTACTCTGGTCACTGGTGACCCCACTCCTTACCCTGGTCACTGGTGACCCCACTCTGTACTCTGGTCACTGGTGACCCCACTCCTTACCCTGGTCACTGGTGTCCCTGATTTGGGCCGCCACCTGAGACCCTGATTCAGGGGCTGGGAGTTGGAGACCAAGAGTCTGAGAAGACAGAAGACAGGGGAGGAGAAGAAAACCACAGCAGGGAGGAAAGGGTGGAGGAAAAGAAGCAAAGGATGGGCAGAATGGATGAGCTCCAGCTGGAGCATCCTACTCTGCTATATTTTATCGGGAGTAAGTATTATCTTTGTCAAATCATAGCCCCACCTATCTTCAATTCTGCTTCCTCACTAAATATTTCAAAATATTTAACCATTCTGGGTCCAGAAGTGGCTGTTTATTTTCAAGTCTGTAACATATATATGCAGAGCCATTCCATCCTCTTTTTTTATTCTTCATAAACATGTACAGTGCACCTTTTCTGGATGAATAGCTCCATAGGGGAGCTGAGAAGTACAGACAAGGAAGGCCCCATTCTCAATCCTCATTCTGAGCTCGGTGGTAATATGTCTTTGTACAGTTAAGGTTTCACATATCTGTAAAAAAAATCCTTTCACCTGAAAGAAGAAATTACTGTTCAATCATTTTGCTCTTGTCTGATCTTACTTAATCGCTCACATTGCTTAGAAGGGCTAGGGGTTTCTTGGTTTCAGCTGGTCTCAATAGTGATCAACTTCACTGACAGCAAAGAGTGCCACTCATCCCCTGGTCTAGAATTGTGATGTTACAATGGTCAAGAAATGAAATGTTAGCTCGGAAGCATTCTGATACCAGTGCGAAACAATTGGAACAGTCTATTGCCGAGATGTCTCCTGCTCCTTGGATGCTGCCTGACCTGCTGTAATTTTCCAGTTCCACACTTGTTGACTATTTCTGAAATGTGCTGATTTGCCATATCTACCAGTTTACTTTTTCTCTGACAGCTATTGAAAACATCATCTCAAAAATCTTTGAATTCTGCGCAGTACCTTGACTTATCAGGAAATGACATCAGTAAGTTGACTTTTTTTTCTTTCCTGATAAAGTTTAGTTTGTGTCATTTTAACATTTTACTTCACAACTTTGTCAAAGTTTTCACTGACAGATTTTGGTGGCCAAATGGTCAGGATGGAAATGATCTTCACCTAGAATACCAATTAACATAACAAAACAATATCTCCTACTGATCCATTCCTGATGAAGGGCTTATGCCTGAAATGTTGATTCCCCTGCTCCTTGGATGCTGCCTGACCTGCTGTGCTTTTCCAGCACCACACTCTCGACTCTGTCCCACTGATTGTGTTTAGTGAGGGTCTTGTGGTGCAGTTGTGTCCCTATCTCAAGTCCCATCTGTCTGAGCAGGTTAATGAAAAACTTTCTAGAATTATTTTCCAAGATACTATCAACCGCATAGATTTGTTGATTTGCTTTGAAATGTAGTTAGTCAGCATGACTCAATTTGCCTCTTCCCAAAACCTACATGAAAATGTAGGTTAGATGACAAGGTGAACCAAAATGCTGATAGTAAAATGTTAACTTTAAGTTTAAATGCCTCAGAATTATAGAACAACTGCAAATCTGCATGGGATAGGATATTCCAAATCTTTAAGAGAATGGGAAAGGATGAATGAATGTAGAAGTTACGACGTTCAATGATAATTTTCAGGTAATGAACCATTAAATAAACTTGGAACTGAAGTAGGTAATATAAATTTGTAGATTGAACTCAGTCTGTACAACCATCTGATCCATGTACACTTATATATTAGAAAATAATTAACAAATTTGTTGGAGGAGGTAAAAACAACTTTTTTAAAAAGAGGAAGGGGGAGATCTAAGATGGCGGCGATCTAAGAAGATCACACTGCAGAGCTTTGCATCGCAGTAGGAGCAGGACAGTCCTTTAACCCGCCCAACCCAGGTCATCAGGATTTCTTGGGGCGTTGGAAAGATTGTGGAGCCCCAAGAAACATTTAAAAATTGACTTATCTGTATTTTCAGCTGTCCAGAAATGCCTAAAAATGGAGGAGGAGCATCCAAGGCCTAGTCTGCAGCTCAGCCTGCAGCAGCCTCGGAGCCGATTACTCTCCAGGGCCTGGTGAACCAGCTCTCGAAATCTCACGAGATGCTGGGGAAACAGATTGAAGAAAAGCTGGCTCCAGTCTCTCTCATGCTGCAGAAGCATGAGCAGCAGCTGGGAGACCTGGAAAAGAGGACGGATGAGGTGGAGCACAGGGTCACAGTGGTGGAAGCTGATGCCAGTTCATTCAAGGATGAGATCCAAGCCCTGAAGACGCAGGTTCGTAATTTGCGTGACCAAGTGGATGATCTTGAAAGCAGGGGCAGGAGAAAAAATATTTAGAACATTGGTCTGCCTGAGGGTAAGGAAGGTGAGCGGCCTGCGGAATTTGTTGAAGATTGGCTTCCGAAATTCCTTGACTTGGAGGCTGGCATGAGAGGATTGAAGATAGAGAGGGCTCACCAGGTTGCAGCACGGAGGTCGAGTCTGGGTCAATGCCCTCGTCCTTTCCTGGTGCGGTTCCATCATTACCGGGATAAGGAGAGAATCATGGAGGCTTCCAGACTCCAAGGGAAGGATCCAAGGGCCCGAATTTACGAGGAGTCTAAGATCATGTTTTTCAGGACTCTTCAGTGGCGGTGATCCAGAAACGAAAATCGTATGATGGTGTCAAGAGAAGACTGAGGGAGCTTGGGATTCAGTACTCCCAGAGATATCCGGCAGTGCTTTGGATCACCTTAGATGGATCCATGCATCGCTTTGACATCAGAGAAGGCAACAGACTTTGTGGACAAACTAACCTAATTTAAGCAATTGTAATATGTATAAATATTGTTGCTTGGGTATGCGTTTATCATTCTGTAAAAGAAATGGAGGAAATCCGGTTGGAGCTTTATTTTTCCCTTTTTTTTCCTCTATTGATTATAATTTGGTTCAAACTATTTCTGGCGGTGGTTAAGATGTACATTTTAAATTTCTAAGTTAGGACATACCAAAGGATGGGTGGGGTATTTATTCCCCCTTTTTTTATAAAAGAATGTTTTTTTTATTCATATTGATATTCTATGGGGTGTTTATTCTTTTTAGCTTGTGCTTGCAATGCAGCTCTAGCTGGGAGAAGTGAAGGTGGTTGAGATGGTTAGATGCCTATTTATGAGCAGTTCGGAATGGGTAATTGCCCCCTCTGGGGAGGGAGTAAGTTCCCCCACTCAGAGCTATTGGCGCTTTATATGTTGGTTTGTTTTCTTGTTTTTGTTGTTTTTTTATTTTTAATATTTTGTATGCTTGTTAAATGTAGTGGTTTTAGTTTATGTAGTTTTTATATTTGGTAGACCATGCGACACTAAGGCTCAGAAATTTGTGGTTCAGGTTCCTCCTCTCTGGAATTTAAATGTAATTGCAGAAGATTATGGCTAATGATTTGATTAAATGGTGTACCTGGAATATCAAGGGAAGTCACTCACCAATTAAGAGGAAGAAGGTACTCTTGAGTCTTAGAAAGGAGAAGGTGGATATTGCTTTGTTACAGGAGACACATTTGGATGACAAGGAGCATCTGAAATTACAGCAGAATGGCTTTGACCGAGTTTATTTTTCATCATTTAATACCAGAAGTAGGGGAGTGGCTATATTGGAAAAATCTCTCATTTAAATTGTTGGAATGTGTTAAAGGCACATACGGGAGGTTTGTAATTCTTAAAGCCCTGATAGATGGGGAAGAATATGATGTTTTAAATGTTTATTGTCCCCCAGCTCATCCTCTTAAATTCTTGGTAGATGCTTTTTCTAAATTGATAAGTCTCAAGTCTCGGCACATCATTATAGGGGGAGATTTTAACTGCCTCATGGACGCCACAGTAGACAGGTTGCCTAAAGGTCCCTCGATACGCTCTGCACAAACTAAACAGTTACTGGGTTTGTGTGGGGAATTAGGGTTAGTGGATGCCTGGAGGTGTCTCCACCCTACAGGTAGGGATTTTACGTTTTTCTCCAATCCGCACAGATGGCACACGAGGATTGATTTTTTTTCTGACCCCTGCGGTAACCCTGGATCTGGTGGCATCTGTATGATTGGTAATATTGCCATCTCTGATCATGGTGCAGTGTACCTCATGGTTAAGATTAAGGATGTTACAGTGGATTCAAGGTACTGGCGAATGGACCCCTTTCTTTTCATGGGCAGTAAGTTTGTGGAGTATTTCTCTAGGGAATTTTGGACATTCCTAGACATCAACATAGGCTCAGTTGATAGCTCATGTGTTCTCTGGGAAACTGCCAAAGCTTATGCTAGGGGGTTAGTTATTTCATATTTTACCAGTAGGAAGTGGCAGAAGGGTGAGCAGCAATGTCTCCTTGAAGCACGGTTGAAAGCAGCAGAGAAGGCCTATTTTGACAGACCCTTGTTGGTCAAACTACAGAGGATTATGGCACTGCGGTCTGCACTAAATTCCGTGCTCACACAGACGGCAAAGAAGGAGCTGGCTTTTGCAAAGCAAAGGTTATACGAGCCTGGTAACAAGCCAGGCAAATACTTAGCATACCTTGCCAGAAAGAGAAGTGCCCCACAAACCATTACAGCTATTAGGGAAGGGTCTGTGAACCTAACATGTGATTCTAAAAATGTGGCGTCCCAGAGATTCTACTCTAAGTTATATCAGTCTGAGAATTGTGAGGAGGGGCAGGGCAAAATGGAATCCTTTTTTAGAGATCTGAAGCTCCTGGGTGTGACTCTCGAACAACAATCCTTTCTCAATGCCCCATTATCAGAGCAAGAAGTGCAGGAAGCTGTGAGGCAGCTTCAGAGTGGAAAGGCGCCCAGTCCTGACGGACTTCCCAGTGAATTCACTTCCCTGTGAATATAAGGAATTTATAAGTATACTGTCAGGTCCGATGCTGAATATGTTTAATGATTCATACTGTTATGATTATCTCCCACCATCCCTGAGAGAGGCCAATATTTCACTTATCCTTAAAAAAGGGAAGGACCCAGAAGACTGTGCTTCATACAGGCCCATCTTGCTCTTAAATGTGGACTTTAAGATCTTCTCTAAGGCTCTCATGTTAAGGCTGGAGACTGTGTTACCCTCTATTATTAAAGAGGATCAGACGGGCTTCATAAAGGGTCACAGATCCACCAATAATGTTAGGAGGCTGCTTAATGTAATTCAAGCGTGTCAACAACAGTCAATACAGGGATTGGTGATTTCTTTAGATGCAGAGAAAGCATTTGACCAAGTTGAGTAGCCGTACCTTTTCTATACTCTAGACCGGTTTGGTCTGAGCGAACTTTTCATAAGATGGGTCAAGGTTCTCTACTGTGTACCTCTCGCGGCAGTCATTACCAACGGGGTACGATCAAGCAATTTTAATATTTCTAGGGGCTGCCGGCAGGGCTGTCCCCTTTCACCATTACTTTTTACGTTGGTGATTGAACCGTTGGCAGAGGCCATTCGTGGGGATCCCAATATATCAGCTCCAGAAGTGGGGTCAAAATTACATAAGATCTCACTGTATGCAGATGATGTTCTAATTTTCTTGACAAATCCAGCAGTGTCAGTGCCTTGCCTGATATAATGCATTCATGTGTTTGGCGCTTTTTCAGGGTATAATATTAATTTTGCTAAATCAGAGGCTATGCCTATGGGTGGTCTTAGGAAAGAGTTGGCTCTTCAGAGTGACAATAGATTCCCATTTAGGTTGTTACAGGGGGGGTTTGTGTATTTGGGCATATTCATTACTCCAGTTCTGGGTGTTCAAAGTCAATTTTACTCAATTATTTGGGAAAATTAAACAAGATCGCCAAAGATGGGAGGCACTTCCAGTCTCATGGTTGGGTCGGATAGCGCTTATTAAGATGAATATTCTCCCTCGTTTGCTATTCCCTATACAGATGCTCCCCTGATTTTCAATAAACAAACACTCAGGAGACTGAACGGTTGGTTCATCTCCTTTATCTGGCACCGTAAACGGCCCCTCATTAAATTAGCCAAACTGCAGTTGCCTCACAGATTGGGAGGAGTAGACCTTCTGGACATTAAAAATTACAATTAAGCTCGCTCTTGATCTACGTAAGTGATTGGGTTTGTGGGGACCCTCTTTCAATATGGCTAGACAACAAAGCCTCCCAGGCAAGGTGCCCCCTTGCTGTTTTTGGACAAGGTGAGGACAGTTAGGGAATATTGGCATAACCCAATAGTCATCAATACTGTTAAAGCATGGAGGGCAATTTGGCAGAGGAAAGGTAATATTGGCAAAACATCTTTGCTTACACCTTTAGTGGGTATGCCGGGTTTTCAACCGGGAATGATAGATTCAGGATTTAAACGTTGGGCAGCTAGGGGTATATCTTGCATGGGTGATTTATTTGTGGGAGATGTAATGATGCCCTTCGATCAGTTAGTACGGAAGTACGAGTTACCTAATAGAGACCTCTTTCGTTTTTTTCAAGTTAGGGATTTTATTCAAAAAAAGACCACACTTTTGACTGATCCCTACAAATCTGACATAGAAAGAGGGGTACTAAGTACTACACTCTCTGTCAGTACTTTATATCACCATTTGGGGGGTGCCACCTCAGATGAGTCTGATCGACTCTGCAAGATGTGGGAAAGAGAGCTGGGTGTTGAAGTTTCTTCAGAGCCTTGGGAGGATATTTGGGAGAATGCAAGGAAGATATCAATTTACAATAGGACCCATGCTTTACAGTTGAAGATTCTCCACAGGGTCCACTTAGCCCCAGACCGTTTGTCAAAATTTAAACCAGAGGTATCTTCAGCATGTCCCAAGTGCAAGGTCTGTACGGGGACTCTTACCCATTGTCTTTGGTCTTGTGACAGGCTTCAAACATATTGGAGCGCTGTGGCGGGTGCAATGGAGAGGAGTTTGGGTGTGGGGTGGAGAAGGACCCTATTTCGCTCCTTTTGGGCCTACCCATTGTATTTCCTGCAGACTCGCATAAGGAAAAACTTTTCAATATTCTTACATTCTGTGCAAGGAAGAATACCTTGCTGGGGTGGATATCCGAAAACCCCCCAGGCCTGTTGGGTTGGCAGAAGATTGTTATGGAGCATATTCCCGTGGATTTTCTCACAAATATGGTACATCACAAAACTGAGAATTTTTACAAGGCATGGCAACCCTTTTTGAAATACCTGGACACAGATTTACCTGCCACACTAACAAGGGCGTTTATATAGCCGTAAAGATTGTGTTTCATGAGTCCAATATCCAGGGAGGAGGAACTGTGAATGTATGAGTGTTTTGTTTGGCTGGGCTGAGTTATTACTATTTATTTGTTTGTTGTTAGGTATTTATTTATTTAGTTAAATAGCTAGTTTAGGTTTTTTTTGATTTTATATTTCTCTATATATGTTTATACATTCGTACAGGAGGATGGGTTGGGGAATTTTTTTTATTATTTGGTTTAGTTTTGTACTATTTTTGTACTGTTTTGAATTGCATTGTTTGTATTTGTTGTAATATTTAAAAATCTATTTTTTCTTAATAAAAATATATAATAAAAAAGGGGAAGGAATGTAGTATTTTGTGATAGGTGAGCTTTTTGTTGTAGTTTGTATCCTGCTGCCCTTTCTATTGTGGGGATGCAAATTCTGTTTGAAATATGCATGCATGCTCTGAATTTACAAGGTGAGTTTATCTTAGAGCAATACTGACATTGACTATCAGACAATTCACTGCCTTGCATCAGGGCTTCTGTCCCTTTAAGGCCAGAAGTCCCACCCTTGAAAACTGCTGATCTATCAGAGTGCCGGACACTGCCCACCTGGAGTGATGCCCTTTGTGAGCAATGGCCATTGCCATTGGGAATGCGTCAAACCCAATCTTCCCCATCCCTAATTAAATCGAGCGAGATGGGAAATTGATTTGCACTCCACAGCTCTACCTTGCCTCCTGATTATCCAGCAACTTAACTCCAACCATCTTCCAATTCCACCCGCACCATCCCCTGCTGAGGGCAGAATTTTACAGTGATGGTTGACAATTTGGACTTTTACTGTCTGACTTTCATTGAATTCAGCTCTTTGTGTGCATTACTGGCAATGAAATAATGGATATATTAAGCGGCAGACACCTCCACAATCTTGCAGGACAAGTCTAATAGCAATAGGGCAATAATGACTTTTAACAGTGTATGATAGACTGGGCTAATATTCCCAAACATTTTCATCGTGGAATATGCACCCAGCTTCCCAGATAATTAGACAAAAAATTAGGATTAGGTTTTATTGTCACGTGTACTCGGGGATACTGGAATGCAGTTTACAATGTTTACAAGGTACCTAAGTATAAAATCTTATGTAAAAAGTAGAAAGTAAAGAAATAAGTTAAAAGTTCAACATTACAGTTCTTATAATAAGTAGTACTGAAAGTAGTAAGTAAGAAATAAAGGTACAAGTTCTAAATTGCAGACTTTATGTCTAACGAGGAAATACATATTGTTTGATGTAGTTCAAGAAATGAATCTGGTGAATAATATCATAAGGGGTGCCAATTTTTAACTCAATGTTAACTTCTGAATTCTTATGTGCAAAGGGGATAAATAACATTTGCTTAAGATGACAATCCATTTATTACTTTGCAATTACTTCTCTTAAATGAATTTAATTTATTTGCAATATTCTGATTGAAAACTGTTCATTTCCAGGTTTAATTGATGGACTGAACTTCTGTGCCCATCTCCAGATACTGATACTAGCAGACAATGGGATTATGGAGGTGGAAAACTTGGAGTGTTGCCCCCAACTTTGGAAAGTTGATCTCAGCAATAATAAGGTTAGAGGCAAGACAGCATTTTACAGAACCAGTTCACAATTTGGACTTTGACAGTCTGACCTTCATTTAGAGCTCTGATGCTGCTGACTTTAACTGTTCTTGGGACCTGGGTTCAAATCTGGCCATGTCAGATGGTGGATATGTTTCTGCACTTGCTAGTGGCCCTCCTATATCTCTGTCTCCAACACCGTCTCCTGAGTATTTGGATTTTCAGAAGCTGGAGCAGTTTGGGAGTGATAAATGGAAGGTCAGAGGTGAACGGACAAGGTGGGGGCAGGGTGTGCCTTGAAACCTCCAGGCATTATGGGTCAGCTTTTGCTGTATGAAGTTGGCAAGCAGATAGAAACTTCAATGAGTCACATATAAAGATAGGGCCTGCTAATGCACTAAACACTCCTTTGGAGTAATGAAGGTAAGGAAAAAGGGACTGCTCGCATATTAGAACAGTGCATTCATGGGAGTAGGTAAGATTTGCCTAATGTTGTCTGATTAAGCCATCTTGTTCCACTGGGAGAAAGTGAGGACTGCAGATGCTGGATATCAGAGTTGAGACTGTGTTGCTGGAAAAGCACAGCAGATCAGGTATCGAGAAAGGTGATGAAAGGCTTACGTCCAAAACATCGATTCTTCTGCTCCTCAGATGCTGTCTGACCTGCTGTGCTTTTCCAGCAACACACACTCGATCTAGTTCTATTGCACTATCACGAGAAAAGTAGCCTAGGCTGCCTTTTACTTTTTGCAGAATGAAATGCGGGAATCCACCCGAAACATGCCATTATATTCTCCTCCCCCATATTGCATAGGTGGTATCTTTCCATCAGCAGTGCAAAATGTGACTGCCCAGTCTCACGCTTACAATCTTAAGGATGCCGTAGCCCTTCCAGCATCAGCGTAAGTTGCACTGTCTACCTTCTTGCTTGTTCAATATTGCATCATCTAACTAACAGGGTGGGTAAATTAGCTGAGTGTAGGATTTAAATCAGGTTAGTCAGCAGAGATCATAGTCATAGAATCATAAAGTCATACAGCATGGAAACAAACCCTTCGGCCAATTAGTCCACACCGACCATGTTCCCAAACTAATCCCACCTGCCTACATTTGGTCCAATTCCCTCCCAACCTTTCCTATTCATGTACTCTTCCAAATGTCTTTTAAATGTTTAACTGTACCTGCATCCACCACTTCCTCTGGCAGTTCATTGCACATATTAACCACACTCTGTGTAAAAAGGTTGCTCCTCACGTTCTTTTTAAATCTTTTTCCTCTTATCTTAAAAATATGCCCCCTAGTTTTGAACACCCTCACCTTAGGGAAAAGACCTTTGCTATTCACCTTATCCATGCCCCTCACGATTTTATAAACTTCTATAACGTCACCCCTCAACTTCCTATGCTCAAGTTTAAAAGGTCTCAGCTTTTCCAGCCTCTTTTTTAACTTAAACCCTCATTCTCAGCAACATCCCGGTAAATCTATTCTGAACCCTCTCCAGTTAAATCTCCCTCTAACAGGACGACCAGGACTTCATACAGTACTCCAGAAGAGGCTTCGCCAATGTCCTGTACAGCCTCAACATGACATCCTAACTCTTATGTCTATAAGTCTGAGCAATGAAAGCAAGCATGCTAAATACCTTCCTAACCACCCTGCTACCTGTGATGCAAATTTCAAAGAATTCTGCCCCTGAACTCCTATGTCTCGACAACACTACCCAGAATCCTACCATTAACTGTATAAGTCCTGCCCTTGATTGTTTTACCAAAATGCAATACCTTGCTTTAACCAAATTAAACTCCATCTGCTACTCTTTAGCCCATTGACCCAATTGATCAAGATCTCCTTGTAATCCAACCCCAGCATACTCAAAGGGCTGGTCAGGACTATTTTTAAATTTAATCAAAAACATTTGTAATTACTGACCAATGGAACAATCTATTTCAATGACACTTGAAGCATGAAGTTATTTTTTCTATTTACAGATATTCACTGATCTGCATACATTTAGCGTTTTCTAACATAAAGCAATTTGAAATCTTTTTTTAATCATATTTTCAGATTAAGGGTTTGGATGGATTGAAACGATTTATTGCACTAGGAACATTAGACCTCTCCGGGAATCTTTTAACATGGAAGGAACTTCAGAAAATTCGACACATACAAATACTGGACCTACAACTGTATGGGAACCCTGAGCTGCAAAATGATATACACTGTATGTAGAGTATTGAATGATATCACACAGTGGCAAATGTGGGTGACACATATATATGATTGTGAAAGAAAAATATTATAACTCAGGCGGATGAAACCTTTTGATGGTCAGTACATGAGTATGGGAATGAAATGTTACCAAGGTATAATTGTAGGAGAATCACAATTTGATGCAGGACCCAGACCTACCAGCATTTCACCCAAACCCATATGTAGCCCAAATTCATAATTGTAATTGGGGTGGTGTAAATATAGGTAGACAAAATAAGAGTGTTCTGGCTGTGCTTCAAGCAAGTTTCGGAAATACCATGGGAATTTCAACTTTAAGTCCTTCCTGGCCAACTTAGTTGTGGTGTATATATTGGTCCCAAGAATGAAAACTATCAAACCTTAAAAATAAATCTGATTTTTTACTTTCTGATTTCTGATTTCATCCTTGTGATGGTGGGTATTAACTGAAGTTTTACTTGACCCCAAATCAATAGAGAGTTGGTTGTTGGGCTAGAAGGTGTACACGTGTATTGTATAATTCTATACACATAAACATAATGGTGTACAAAGGCTGGTTCCAGTTCTAGCCTCCACCAGTTAGTTTTCTGGAATAGAACGCTATGTGGTGTGCCACATTGCTAAGTTTCTGCCATTTCTAATTTACATAAATGACTAGAAATTGACCAGAAATCAAAGCAAACTGGTATGACTTACAAATTACAAGTTACAAACCAGGAACCAAAAAAGGCAGCATCGCATTAACCAAATCCATTGGATTGAATATGTTTATGAACAGAAAAGTTAAGTTTAATAGATTGATCTCAATTATTTCTGACAAAAAATGACATTTGTATTCAGCAAAAGGTATTGGAAGAGCTCGGATTGAAGTTAAATAAATGTAGAATTCACTATAGTCCTGACACTTAACACATTCAAGCAACTCAGAGCAGAAATCAGCATATTAATCTAAAAGACAAAATACTACAGATGCTGGAAATCTGAAATAATAACAGAAAACACCAGAAATATTCAGCAGGTTTAGCAATATCTGTGAAAAAAGAAACACATAAAAGTGAAGAAATGTTCCCAGTTCCATAGGAACAGATTTAAAGGCAGGAAATTCAGATGCATTAGGTAAGCAAACCAATACATTCCAATCTCAAGGCAACCTTCCCAGCAGCTGAAAGTAGTTAACAATGAATTGCTCATTTGTAGCCTTATTGAAGACATCACATGGATCTTCCCACTTGGAGATGGCACCTCTACTGAGTGCCAAGCCTGGCATGTGCTTGGAGTTGGCTTGCTCACAGCCCAGCTGAAAGGAGGGTGAGGCTTCACCCTCACCCACAGTAAAACCACAGCACGCACAAACTTTGTTGGAGTAATCATGCTAATTGAATCCTTTAATTTCCTTGATTTCCAAAATAATATCAATCTAACTTGAATGATGATGACAAGATTCCATGTTTCTGCAGTTGAAAATCTCAAAGGAGAAAACAGAAAGAACTAAGATGGGTAATGAGGTGCCTCACATTTGGTTCCCCCACTGCCCCCCATGAAGAGAGGGTCCTGGTCCTAGCTGTTGAGGACCAAGACTGCTCACATGGTGATGCTGAAATGTCCATGTCCCAGAAATCAAGTTAGAGACTGCTCAGTTAATCATCCATTATCACCAATATGAATGTACTCTTCACACACCTGAACTTCTATCCCTGTTGGTGGTCCATTCTCTCTTTTATTCCGACAAATACATGTGGCATTTATATAGTCTTGCTAGTCAAGAGGATGGTCCCACATGACATCTCCTCCTCCTCCACCTCTGAGGAAGAAGCGACACATCCCTCAGAGGATGCATTGGCAAGTCTGCCTCCTGTAGCCTCCAACAGCTCCAATCCTGACCACCTCAGTAGGTGCATTAATGAGATTAGATTCGGAAGTACTCGCCTGGTGAGCATGTCTCTGCCACCTCTCTGCAACTGGTCAAGGAAGGAGCACCCGGGGCCACTGCTACTTGGAGATTGCTGAAGACCAGGTAGCTAGACAACCCCAGGAGATGTGTGAGGAATATTTTTTACACAAAGAGTGGTAAGCACCTGGAACGTGCTGCTGAGGAGGTGGTAGAAATAGATATGAGAACAATGTTTAAGAGGGGTTCATTCAGATGCAGTAACAGGCAGGGAAAAGAGATACATTCCAGGTGCAGGCAGGTGAAATTACTTTAGAATGGCATCATGGTTGGCACAGACATGGTGAGTGGGATGGCCTGTTCTTGTGCTGCATTGCTCTATATTCAAACTGTCTTGGCAAAAGCATTGCATTGAAAGGTGCCAGTGTGCTCCAAAGTGCAGCTTTGAAGTGCAGAAACATCTTGAAAGTGGATTGATATATGCTATGAGGTTGTGCTGAGACTGGCACATATCGGATTCCAAGGTCCATGAACACAGAGTATGCACAGTGTTGGTGTGCAATGTCCTAGAGAGAGGTTCAGAGGAGTAAGCTGGAGTCGCTAAGTTACTACTCTGACTTTCATGTCAGGAATTGTTGCTGTTGAGTTTCTATCCAGTGGGTTGGAGAATGGGAAACTGCATAACAATGGAGTGTGATTAGGTAATGATTTGATATTAGTACATGCTAGTGACTGTAAATAGGTCTTCTGTCACTCACGTTGGAAAATCTCATCTCACCATTCAACAATTGTTTGGAAAATGGGACTTCTTGCTCTCAACATCAAGAAGCTCATTGTTGGCTATCTCATGCGATTTTCTCAACTTTTTTGCTAATGCCCACATCATTGCATGCTTGGGAAGTATGGTGGTACTAAGAGGTGACAACTCATTAGTGCACAAAGGAAAATAATTACAATTCTTGGAAAACAGGATATCATGGGTGGCACGGTGGCACAGTAGTTAGCACTGCTGCCTCACAGCGATAGAGACCCGGGTTCAATTCCCACCTCAGGCAACTGTCTGTGTGGAGTTTGCACATTCTCCCCGTGTCTGCGCCAGTTTTCTCCCACAGTCCAAAAATATGCAGGTTAGGTGAATTGGCCATGCTAAATTGCCTGTAGTGTTAGGTGAAGGGGTAAATGTAAGGGAATGGGTCTGGGTGGGTTGCTCTTCGGAGGGCCAGTGTGGACTTGTTGGGCCGAAGGGCCTGTTTCCACACTGTAAGTAATCTAATCACAGCCACAGGCCAATACTGTGCACCTCAGTGTTTTAGAACCAATCATCTTCAACTGATTTATCAATAACTTTCTCTCTACCATAAACTTAGAAGTGAGGATGTTCTCTCTTTGTACTCAGTTCCATTTGCAACTCTGCAAAAAATGAATCAGTCCATGCCCACATGCAGTAAGACCAGGACAACATCCAGGCTTGGGCTAAGTGGCAAATAATGTTTGACCAACACAAGTGACATGGAATAACGATCTCCACAAACAACAGCATAACCATCTAAAGCTCTCAAGATTTGCTCAAACTGTTTAATAATTTTTGCTTGAACTGTAATTTTTGTTTGAAAATAAGGGGCAGTCAATTTAAATTGTGTCTACCTACCATTTATAAGAAATCACCACTTTTGTGACATATAATTTGTGCAACGTTTTATAATACCAGAAATAGGAAACTAAAAATACAGAAAGTTGCCATTTTAGTCACATCTTTCTTTTTAGATCGTGTCCATGTGGTAAGTTGTCTGCCCCATGCCTGGATGGTAGATGGAAATTTTGTCACTTCTAAAGAGAGGAACCTGGTGACCCAATTCTTCTTGGATTCTGCTTTATCAGGCCATCCAGTCGTATGTATTTTGGAATGTTTCCAGCTACTCTTTGTATTTAGTTGATCCATTTAATTTAAACAAAGTTGATTTAAATGTTTTAGACACTTGCTTTGCAGGGTTTAGATTAAATTTAATCACAATGGGCTTCATTATCCACAAAAGTCCTGGAAATGGAAAATTGAAGGTGAGAGATTCCTTAGAAGACCCTTCGGGATCTTTTTAATTTTAAACCGTTTCCATGCAACACCAGGATCAATTCCGTGCATTCCATGCATGAAGAATGTGGATTGGGAGTGGCTATTTGAGGATAAAGCCACATATGACATGTGGGAGTCTTTTAAAGACCAGTTGATTAGAGTGCAGGTTAGGCATGTTCCTGAGAAAATGAAGGACAGGAATGGCAGGATTTGGGAACCTTGGATAACAGAGGAAGTTATCAGCTTGGTCAAAAATAAAGGAAGCATACCTACGGTTAAGGCAACTAAAAACAGACAAAGTCTTTGAGGAATATAGAGAAAGTATGAAGGAGCTCAATTAGGAAGTGAGGAGGGCTAAAACAAGCTATGAAATGTTCCTGACTGGCAGAGTTAATGAGAATTCCATTGCATTTTATACATATACTAGGAGCAAGAGGTTAGCTAGGGAAAGAGTAGACCAACTCAAGGATAAAGGAGGGAGGTTGTGTGTGGAGCTAGAGGAAATGGGTGAGATCCTTAATGAGTACTTTACGTCAGTATACACCAAAGAGAGGGACATGAGGTATGTTGAGATCAAGGAAAGGTGTGTGAATACTCTCGGGCCTGTCAACATAATGAAGAAGGAGTGTTGGGTGTCTTGAAAGGCAGGTAAGTCCCCAGGGCCAGGATACTGTGAGAGGCAAGGGAGGAACCAGCTGAGGCCTTAACAGACATCTTTGCATCTTCTTTGGCCTCAGGCAAGGCAAATGTTGCTTCTTTGTTTAAGAAGGGAAACAGAGATAATTCAGGTATCAGTGAGCCTGCGTCAGTGGTGTGGAAACTGTTGGAAAAGATAATAAGAGACAGGATTTATTCACATTTGGAAGCAAATGAACTTGTTAGTGATAGGCAGCAATGGTTTGTGCAGGGAAGGTCATGTCTCAACAACTTGGTTGTGTTTTTTGAGAAGGTGACAAGAATAATTGATGAGGGAAGGCAGTAGATAGTGTCTACATGGACTTTAGTAAGGTGGAGACAGGTTCCATTGAGGCGGTCAAAAGGTTATTGAATAATTATTTGGATAAAACATAGTGTGCACGTGTGCAGTGGTGATGGTGGTGGTGGTGGTGGTGGGGGATGTTGTGGGGAGTTTAGGAGGCTGGCGCTGACAATGCTCTCTTGAAGAGCCAGTACAATAGACTGAATGATCTCCTCTGTGCCATAACATTTCTGTGATTCTATGAGCATGAATGTTGTCCTTTTAAAAAAAAAATGAAAAAGGAACAAAGAACAATACAGCACAGGAATAGTTCCCCCCTTTAGAATTACAATCCCTATTTTATATTGACTTTTAGTGTTCTTCCTATCATGTAGTACCTCGCACTTCTTTACATTGATTTTCATCTGTCATTTAGACAATAAGACCATAAGACGTAGGAGTAGAAGTAAGGCCATTCGGCCCATTTAATCATGGCTGATGGGCATTTCAACTCCACTTACCCACACTCTCCCCATAGCCCTTAATTCCTTGTGAGCTCAAGAATTTATCAGTTTTTGACTTAGATTCATAGAGTCATAGAGATGTACAGCATGGAAACAGACCCTTCGGTCCAACCCATCCATGCCGACCAGATATCCCAACCCAATCTAGTCCCACCTGCCAGCGCCCGGCCCATATCCCTCCAAACCCTTCCTATTCATATACCCATCCAAATGCCTCTTAAATGTTGCAATTGTAGCAGCATCTACCAAATCCTTTGGCAGCTCATTCCATATACATACCATCCTCTGCGTGAAAACGTTGCCCCTTAGGTCTCTTTTATATCTTTCCCCTCTCACCCTAAACCTATGCCCTCTAGTTCTTGACTCCCCGACCCCAGGGAAAAGTCTTTTAATGTCCCAGCTTCCACTGTGCTCCATGGCATTGAATTCCACAGACCCATCACAATCTGGCTGAAGAAATGTCTCCTCATTTCCATTCTAAATTGACCCCCTATAATTCTAAGGCTGTGTCCATGGGTCCTAGTCTCCCTGCCTAACAGAAGCAAATTCCCACCATTCCACCCTTTCTAAGTCATGTATTATCTTGTAAGTTTCTATTAGATTTCCCCTCAACCTTCTAAACTCTAATGAATACAATCCCTGGATCTTTAGCTGTCCATCGTATGTTAGGTCTACCATTCCAGGGATCTTCTGTATGAATCTCCAGTATGTCCTTCCTGAGGTGTGGGGCCCAAAATTGGACATAGTATTCTAAATGGGACCTAACTAGAGCATTATAAAGTCTCAGAAACACATCACTGCTTTTAAATTTGAACCCTTTTGAGATAAATAACAACATTACATTTGCTTTCTTAATCACAGACTCAACTTGTAAGTTAACCTTTAGAGAATCCTGTACTAGCACTCCCAGATCCCTTTGTACTTTGGCTTTATGAATTTTCTCACTATTTAGAAAATAGCCCATGCCTGCATTCCTTTTTCCAAAGTGCAAGATCTTGCATTTACTCACGTTGAATTTCATCAGCCATTTCCTGGACCACTCTCCTAAACTGTCTAAATGGTTCTGCAGCCTTACCACCTCCTCAGTACTACCTGCCTGATTACCTAACTTCGTATCATTGGCAAACTTCACCAGAATGCCCCCGTACCTTCATCCAGATCATTAATATATAAAGTGAACAGCTGTGGCCCCAATACTGAACCCCATGGGATGCCGCTTACCACCAGCTGCTGTTCTGAAAAAGAACCTTTTATCTGAACTCTCTGCCTTCTGTCAGACAGCCAATCCTCAATCCATGCCAGTCGCTTACCTTGAACACCATGGACCCTCATCTTACTCAGCACCTTATCAAAGGCCTTTTGGAAGTCTAGATAGATAACATCAACTGGGTTTCCCTGGTCTAACCTACTTGTTACCTCTTCAAAGAATTCTAACAGGTTTGTCAGGCATGACCTCCCCTTACTAAATCCATGCTGACTTGTTCTAATCTGACACTTCCAAGAATTTAGAAATCTCATCCTTAATGATAGATTCTAGAATTTTACCAACAACCAAGGTTATGCTAATTGGCCTATAATTTTCCATCTTTTGTCTGGATCCTTTCTTGAACAAGGGGGTTACAACAGCGATTTTCCAATTATCTGGGACTTTCCCTGACTCCAGTGAGTTTTGAAAGATCACAACCAATGCCTCCGCTATTTCCTCAGCCACCTTCCTCAGAAATCTATGCTCCTACTCAACCAATTGTCAATGTCCTTTTGGAATTCCATACTATCTTCCTCACAGCTCATAACTGTTCCAAGTTTCATGTCTTCTGAAACCTTTGAAAGTGTCCCCTGCACACCAAGATCCAGAATATATATTAATATATACGTAAAAAACAAGGGCTCAACTCCCAGAGAACTCCATTACAAACCTTCGTACAGCCCACAAAATATACATTGACCAGTAGTCTCTGTTTCCTATCACTCCACAATTGTGTATCCATGTTGATCCTCCCTTTTATACCATGACCCAGAACTTTCCTCAAAAGTATGACACAGTGTCAAATGCTTTCTGGAAATTCATGGATACCATATCAGGAGCATTACACTCATCAAGCCTGTTATCTTTTCAAAACACTCGAGCAAATGAATAAAACATGACTTCCCTTTTAGAAATCCATGCTGATTCTTCCTAATTGCTCCACTTTTTTCCAATTGACTGCTAATTCTATCCTGAATAATTATTTCTAGAAACTTTCCCACTACCAAACTGAAACTGAGTGGTCTGCAATCGCTGGAATTATCCTTACAACCTTTCTTGAACATTGCCACAATGTGTACAATTCTGCAGGCTTCTGACACCTCCCAAGCCTCAGGAAGACTGAAAGATTAATGTAGATCAATAAACATAATTTGAATTTTAATTTGCATGAATTAATCAGCATGATGACATTGCTTCACTCTGCTCAGCTTTCAGTTAAAGCTTTGAAAGATGTATTTGTTATGAGTTGGGTCAAATTGGGTACTGCAAGTATTCTAAGAACGTAAAGGTAAATCTGTCATCAGGGAGATGTGATTTTCCAAAAAGCACAATGTAAACCCCTGATGAATAAAATCCAAATACTATATACCAAAATTCTCTTGAGTGAGTTGAATCCTACTTCACTGGAGTTGGGCAAAATACTTTTATTGTAAAACAGATGAAATTCAAATAAACCAAAAATCAAAACAATTTTCTTCATGGTTGTTTTATAACTGAAAATTAATTTCCTGTTCGCCAAACATATTTATGAGGAATCCATTTCATAAGTTTAGAAATTGCAGAGACTGCTACTCATAGGTTGAATGTAGATCAAAATTTCGGAAAGAGCTCATTCCTAATTAACCTCTGATTCTGCATGTTGTAGTGCTAGAAGTCAAATGGTAGATGGTAACATGGTTAGGCAGGTGGCCTTTAAACCCATCAGGGGCTGGCAGTCTCAGAGTATACTCACTGATTTTGCTGCACATTGACGGTGCTTGAGCTTGACAATTTTATTCAAGAAGCAAGGATAGGTATGTAGTTATGCATGGTAATTGAAGAGCACCTTCCTAAGATAGTTTAGGTGCAAATGGTAGACAGTATACCCTTTCAGGTATAAGAGTACTTATAAGCAGGGATGAAGACAGTAAATCTAGTTTAACCATCCTTCTAGTGTCCCTTCACCTTCAAATCAAATGACCTAATCAGAGGGATGACTGTGTGAAAAAAATTGGTGCTACCAGATTACGAGGTGTTGGTTTGTATTTTACAGTCCTGATGGACAGAGAAAAACTATAGTTGAGGTTGAACCTTTTTCAGGAAATGAAGGTCACTGTGTTATGGATAGGGGTCCAAAGCCACTGTCTTAATCAGTGGGAAGCTCTGGAAAATAGAAAAGGGGAATAGGGTTAACCCTACAGAATAAAACCTCAGTCACCGCTCTAATTATTTATGAACAATAATATATCTGATACTGGTCATGCCCCTTTGTTAATCTAGAAGGAGCCTAAGGCATTTTAAAAAAAGGCACTAGTAACCATAGTAACCATTACCATTCTTATATGTAGAGTTACCTTCAAGCTCTCCAGTATTACCTGCCTCTTGGCCCCCACTCCTTCCCAAGGAGTCTCAGCTTCCAAGGTAACCTTCCTCAGATATTACAATAAATCCAAAATACTGTAGATACTTGAAAATGTGAAATAAAAAACAGAAAATGCTGGAAATACCAGTCTCTACGGAGAGACAAGGTTTCAAGTCAAGAATGACTCCAAGAGTCTTCAGATATTGCCAGGCAGCTATCCCTTGGTCTGGTGGTATATGAGCTGATCCAAACATGGTTCCTCGTAAAATCTCCAATAGCCTCTCGCTCTGCAGCTTCTTGTTGTCTATGCCAAGTGGTAGGAATGCACTGAAAGTCATTGTCATTGTGGCAAAACTCTTGTCATCAGAAACTTAATGAAACAGCAATTTCAAGCAGAAGTTTGGCAGATAAGAACTTTGCACAGCTGCTACAGTTGTTTCAAACAGACTGTATGAATGATGTAGTAATATAATTAATGCAGCAAAAGCTAAGCACATGAGGCTCAAGCCATGGATTTAGTGAAGAAGCACACATCATTTCCATTGTAATTTCAAACCAAGTGGCTGTAAGCAAATGCCACATGGCATTTCCCCATTTTAAATTGTGTTTTTATACATTATACAGCGCAACAAGATGAGTCCAAATCGGTTCACTCCAACCACCCAGAAGAATCTTTTCCAGACATGTCCTTACGGCAAAAGGGTAAATGCATTGTTACATAGAAAATGAAATAAGTGAATGTAATAAACGTTGTTTAAAAAAACTGCCAAAATATGGAATGCACAGTGTACACTGAGGTCTCTCTGTAGAATATTAATGCATAAACTTTTCTGCTGATGACTCAAGGCGCCCTTTGCTTCTCCAGATATATTTTATAATTGATTCAACATATTATTTGACTCTTTTAAGAACTGTTACAGAAAACTGACAGCCGTCAAAAAGTAGCTGGTGGTTGATCTGCTTGTTCATTGAGAACCCTGCCACATTTGGATGCATAATGCTCACCAAACTGTATAGGCATTGACTTTATGCTGTATGAGGGGTTTACAAGGTTCATTGAGCTGCTCTTTTGTTGGATTGGGGGATGGGAAGTCAGAAGTGGGTGAAGCAGGGTGCATGACTGTATTTCCTGGCATATGATTTTATTGCGGGTTGGTGTTGTTACTGTGTCTAAGTGCTCTGATTTTCCAGTAAGTGGTAGGCAAGATTTCACTTTGGTAGGTGGGGAGTGGAGATCCTGTGGAGTGGGTTTTGTTCCTAATTCTTTCGCTGCAGTAGTTTCACAGCAGAGGCTGAAAATGTATGTGGCTTTCATTCAGTTATTCATTTTTAGATGCAAGCAGAAGAAAGCTGGGCTATGTCAGAGTGATTGTGGTAGTAAAAATAATGAAATGCTTATAGAGGTTCATGTTTCTTGAAATGACTGAGGACTTTTTTACTACTTTAACTGTTTTTGACAGAGATAGATAACAATAAGGCAGAACTTGATGGGCGTCTTACTGGCTGGAGAACTAGCAAGAGCTCCATGTCACCTCTTTTCTGAAAAGTCTGCTGCAATAAGCACTCAACCAGGTAGCAGTGGGCCTTATCCTTGCAATCAAGGGCATCACAGGAATGGGGAGGTAGGGGAGAGGGCAAAACCCCCTGCACTGGCAGCTCTTCATGGATTGGAAGCACTATCAAACAAGCTTTGGGTGCTCCTGGTAACACACAAAATCGAAGCCCAAGATCACCAAGATCTTGGGACTGCAGGTGGGTGGCATGTGTTAGGGTTTATGGGGAGTTAGGTTGGAGCAAAGGAAGAGTGGTTACTTTCAGTGCACCCCATGCAGGCATAACTTGTAACCCAGTTTAAAAAATTGCATCATTATAAAATGTCTTAGTATCGAGGCAGTTGCCATAAAAACTTTTCACGGACTTGAAATGGAATAACTATTATTTTATTCTGGATTAGTGGTGCTGGAAGAGCACAGCAGTTCAGGCAGCATCCGAGGAGCAGTAAAATCGACGTTTCGGGCAAAAGCCCTTCATCAGGAATACTGTATTGAAAAGGTAGAATACTGTATTCCTGATGAGGGGCTTTTGCCTGAAACGTCGATTTTACTGTTCTTCGGATGCTGCCTGAACTGCTGTGCTCTTCCAGCACCACTAATTCTGAATCTGGTTTCCAGCATCTGCAGTCATTGTTTTTACCCTGTATTATTTTATTGCATATTAGATTCAGAACAGAAGACAATAGATGAGCAAGGCTGGGAAGCAACATGAAAGAATACTGTTGGCCAACTTAAGTGAGGTAGCAAGGGTTTTTATCAGTGTGTCAGAAGTAAAGGACTGTCATTGGGGTTTTGAGGTCCCTTAGATGTGAAGGAACCATCCTCTACTTGAAAGCACTTTCACTTGCTTTAAGATTCAAAAGATTCTTCTTTTCCATTGAAAAGGTAGAATAATTTACTTGTGGAAGAAAATGCTTTTCACTGGCCTGCTTTTACTTTTAAGAAGACTATCATATCACTGGGTGATAATGGCTGTTTGAGCTCAGGTTATAATTGTTCATGTTTCAGTGACCATGTGCTGCTCCTTGTAACCATGAAAGATATTTGCTAATGTGTATGCCTCTTTTTAACAGACTCTTCACTTAATGAAACAGTTTCCTTTGAATGAACAGTTAAATTCAGGTAGGGCATACTTTTAACTCTTGAACTTCCATATTTTAGAAGGTTAAAAATGCTCTGTATCTTTCTTTATTTCTTTTCCCCTGTTCTCCAAAAAATAGCTTGTGCCCATCTATTTCAGTACAGACAGACTCTGAAAAGATCTCAACAAAAATCCTCTCAGTTCAAAGGGAGCTTGCCTCCAAACAGTGTCTAAACACTCTCTTTCAGAGTACTGGACAACATTTGCCAAGAATTAATTCAGTCTGTTTTTCTCTTTAAAATTTCAGAGATGTTGATCTCAGCAGCACACTCTCAATCCAAGTAGTCCGTTCTCCCAAAATATTTCCCTGTTAGTTCTTTCACTCTCAATAGTGTACCAACTCCTGTCACACTCCTATCAGTCTAGAAAATCAACACCCAATTTCTCCACAACTACTTGCATTATTGACTGGCAGGACATTGTGCTTCACACATCAGTTTTCAAAATGGGATCATTTGCATGATGAGTGGCCCACAGCCTACTTATGAAATATTTGAACCACAAATATCATAGTGAAAAAAACAGCAGGGGAAGATCAGAAGCAGCAGCTTCAGCAGCAGCAGCAATGGCATTGTGGTACGATGCAGGAAGAGCAAGCAGTGAGGGAGGTCCCCTGGTATCTGCAGTGGCAGTGAGAACAGGCAGCTGAGGTCTCCTGGAGAGCAAGCCAAGTGGAGGAGCTTGGGGCCCCAGCAGCAATCACTCATCAATGACTGTTGAACTTCTAACTTTATTCCTTTTTTTTAGCTTATATTAAGCTTTAATGTTAACTCTTACCTTCTTCATTTATTTTCTGTTGTTTCTATGAAGGTCTGTAACGCTCAACTTTTTAAATTTGGACCTGAATTTTCTGTACCTAGCTATTTTCATACATAACATGATGCTGTGTGTAGCGACATTAGACACTTTTAACTATACTCTTGTACTTGAATGCATGTGACAATAAACTCTAAATCTAAATCTAAATTTAGGAATGACTTCTATAAGGGAATTGTAGTTTGAGTTCGACTAAAATTGTTCAATTCACAACTTTTGTTTGGAATTTTGTGACTATGGAGTGGAACATTCTTCATTTTAAATAGTACTATTGATGCTTCAGAAATTTTTCACACTTATTGAATTAACTATAGGCGTCACTGTCGGTCTGCTAGAAACTGGTTTGCAACGTACAATTATAACATGCTGTTATTGTCAGGCAACCTATCAACAGTTGGATAAAGCTTGTTGTAAAAATTTGCATGTTGCTAGATACTGTGTGATTTTTTTTCACATGAGTTAATACAGTTATTGCAACTATTGCTTGTTGTTACAAAATGCAAATTAAGGCTCCAGCATTGCAATTAAAATGAAGTGCTGCAGAAACTCAGCAGAAGTGACATCATCTGTGGAGAGTGGGTTAGTGTTTCATCAAAAGTCTTTTGGTGTTTCAAAGGAGAACCATATTGTACTTGAAACACTAACTCTATTTCTGTTTCAACAGATGTGGAGTTTCCCCAGCACTTTCTGATGTTCTTTCAGATTTCCATTGTCTGCAGTATTTTGTTTTGCTCCACCATTTAAATTGATGCACAATATCAGTTATGGATCTGGAGCTAATATTGGACAACGAGGCATTGCAACAAAGTTCAAGAAATAGATCCAGATAAATTAACCATTTTTATTCTTATCACAGACTCTGATCATCGGAGAATAAAATACCTCGCCTACAACCTTCAGACAGATCTTACAATAGGAATGAAGTATACTAGCAGGTTATGTATGGTTAAAATTAGATATTTGCAATAAGATAGATAAAATGATACAGAATCCCTACAGTGTGGAAACAGCCCCTTTGGCCCAACAAGTCCATATTGACCCTCCGAAGAGTAACCCACCCAGACCCATTCCCCTACATTTATCCCAGACCAATACACCTAACGCACACATCCCTGTACACTATGGGCAATTTAACATGGCCAATTCACCTAACCTGCTTTGGATTGTAGGAAGAAACCAGGGCACCCAGAGAAAACCCACGCAGACACAGGGAGTATGTGCAAACTCCACAAAGGCAGTCACCCAAGGTAGGAATTGAACTCAGGTCCCTGGCACTGTGAGGCAACAGTGGTAACTACTGTGCCACCCCATGTTGCAGTCTATTTGATTTAACTATCACCTTTTAATTTTGGACCTGAATTTAAGTGCACTCTAAAGTTAATTGGTGAAAAATTTCAACCAGCCAGAAGGAAGATACCAAATTTGATATGAATTTGAGGGTAACCTGATCCCTGTTCCTGTTGAGGTTAGTATAAATCTGCCCACTATTTGATGTCAACCACATTAACTTTACAGTCTTGTACAGAGGGACCACTAATATTAGTTCTGAGCAGCAGGTGTATTTTGCTGAAATTTGAGGATTTTTGAAACCTCTTGGGTATTAGAGAAAAAGATCCTTTCTACAGGTATCTCTTGGAGTGGTCAAAGCTGGTTCTGGACTCAATAAGTAGGGGAAAGATTTTGTTTGTTATCAATGACTGTTTAACTTTAATGAGCATAAAATCACACCAAACGTTTTTCCATTGAAGCTGCTATGGGATGAAGCTGAGATATATTTATTGCACAACTAAATATATTGGCATGTCCTGGGTAAAGATTTACCATTCATAGTAAAAACATTTGAGTGAGCAGAGGTTTCCCTTTAAACGATGGTAACACTGTTCAACATTGTAACATAAAGAAGAAAGTTGAGCATCTAACTAGGCCCAGAAATCTTAGACTTGAGAAACTATCCAATAATCTAACCTATAGTTGGTATTCCAATCCAACATTGCAGAAAAGAAATCTCAGCCATCCAGGTTAGAATGGGTGTTAAGGTATTAAAAATAAAAATTTGTGCAGTACTGATATTGTACCTCTAGACGTCGCTTATCCACTTAGTAAATATAATACATAGTCATGTTATAGCTACAAATCTGGAGAGTGAAAACACAATAAGTTCACCTGCTTGATTCCCTGAACACAAAATTGCCCTCTTGAATATGAGTTAAATGGAAGTTTTGAATCTTAAACCCATCAAGTTCCATTTAGAACTTGTTTCAATATTTAGCACAACCACGTTAATCAGTATGTGTCTAAGCATCATGTCCTCTTAAGTATAAAAAAACCCACCCCTTTTCAAATACGTGTTGCAACTTCATACAAAGTAAGATGTTAATTCTTTCAAGGCTAGCAAGAAGAATTCATTGTAACAGTACATACGAAGTAAAATGCAAATACAAAGTTTGGATTTCAGTGATTATTTAAGCAGCTAACATTAGAAATAAAAAAATGAAAAATACAAATGAAGGTAGAAGACTAGATGGCCAGAGAGTTCGAAGACCATGAAGAACACTACATTTATTAATCAAAGGCTTTAGTTAAAATGATAGCAAAGCAATAATTTGGTTTCTTAACTTTTGAATTTACACAGAGCTATGAACAGTCATCTCTGCTGCAGCACTCAAACATTGTTAAGCCTTTAAAGTCTGAGGAAAATCTCTGCTTCTGATTGTGGCTAAAGTTTCACTCGTGGCCTAGAGCTCTGTCACAGCAGCAACAAAAGCAGGCCCTGGTCCTTTGTCAGGGACATGATTTATTTCTGGAGCCAGGAGCGTGTTTTGTAAAGCCTTCTATTCTGCAGCACACAATGTGCAGCCACTGAATTTTAATAGTATGGCTTGAAGACAGACATGTTTTCAAAAGGAGTGAGTCTTTGGATCCCTCTGAATCCCAGCCTAGATGAGTGACAGAGTTTATACAGGGGGATGACTAGCACACGGTCTGGTAGACCTTTTATTCTGCCTGAAAGAATATTTACAGAAAGTTTTGCAAGCTTGTTGAATTTTTTTCTCTTTCACCCCTCCCCACACTGTGTTTAAGCCCTCTCCATAAATGGCTTTATTTTCTTTCATTGTCAATGTTTTCTTGACTGAGATTCAATCAGAAGGAAGATTACAGGGTTTTTTTGGGGGTCTCAGTCGCAACTTAAATCAAATGTATGTTGCTAAGGAGGGGCACTAATTTCTTGGAAACTTTTACCTACAGACTCCAAGATTCAAATTTCACATTTGCAACCCTGTTGAGCTGCTGTATTCTCTATTCCAAAGATTACATAGGGAGTTATTACCATCAATATCTCTCTTCAAAATTAAGTATGTACAGGAAGTTGGTGATATAGCATGTCAGCACAATACTCTTCCATCCTCAGTATTTGATTTTCAATCTTATCCAGACTGATGGGATGAAAGTCTTTTTTTAGCTGTTAAAGATGCTATTTGTTTTTGGATAGTTCCCAACCTAATGCTTAGATTTGCAACCAATGCACACTAAGCATCATTTTTGGTATTAATTAGCACTAGATTGGAAGTCTCACTTGCAGAAGCTTCTTGACTCCCGAGTATGGGATTTGGAAACATCGTATTGATGCAGGATGCACAAGAATGATGCCAAGTCTGGTTGAAGCAGACGAAGAGAAAGTAATCACTCTGTATCTAACTCTTATTATAGCTGACACAGAGATAATAACTGATGGGCCGTACTTTGAAAAACACAAAAATCACAAAATAAAACACTGGCGCATGAAGTTGCCACCTGGAGTCTCCTGGTCTCCTGCTGTAACTTCTCCAGAGATGATGAAGTGTCCAAATTAATAGCATAAACAGCTGAAAATTGTCACAGGTTTTTTTTTTGCTGAGGTAGAGGGGAGGGGGCTTGGTGGTGGCAGAGAGGATATTGTCAGTCTGCTATTGAAGATACATGGAATGACAAAAAAAAACTGATTTCCAGAGCCCAAAAGAATAAAAGCATTGTGTTCATTTTTGTACCATGTTTTAATTCTCCAGCTCAAATCTGTTAATTGCTGGAGTGACTGTTAGCATGGAAAATTACTAAACCAATTATGACAGTATATTACTGAAAGAGATATCTACATCTGGATCCCTACCTTAAAAGAAAATCATAAATCACTAACTTTAACATATCTTTGCTTGCTTCTGTTGATTTGAAACAAAATGATTTCTATATAAGTAAGAACTGAAACCAGTTGTAAATTTAGTTCAAGAAAGATATAATATTGGGGCCTGGTGGCAGCACCTTTCAAAAAAAACCTTCTGATCATTCCCCTCTAGAAGCTGGATTTGATGTTAGCCCAAAGAGATGCAATGCAAGTCTGGTACTTTACTGGCTACAATGTCTGAAGTGAAATGTGTGTGGACTATTCTCAATTCATTTTGGAGAGGTCTGAAAACAGAAAACAGCGTACAATAGGGTGTCACAATGGCTCAGTGGTTAGCACTGCTGCCTCATAGTGCCAGGGATAGGTTCGATTCCTCCCTCAGGCGAATGTCTGTGTGGAGTGTGCATGTTCTCCTCATGTCTACATGTTTCCTATGGGTGCTCTGGTTTCCTCCCACAGTCCAGAGAAGTATAGGGTTAAGTGGATTGGCCATGCTCAACTGCCCATAGTGTCTGGGGATGTGCAGGCTAGGTGGATTGGTCATGGGAAATGCAGGGTCACAGGGATTGGGTGGGATGCTCTTTGGAGGGTCAGAGTAGACTTACTGGGCTGAATAGCCTGTTTTCACGCTGTAGGAATTCTTATGGTTGTGGTAATTTGGGAATTTCACTTTGACAGACTTTGACATATGCAATGTTGAAATGGGAACACATATTGAGCTGATGTTGCTGCCAAAATAAGGATCAGGCTGGTGATATTATCCATAAAATATGCATAATTATTATATTGGTTTGAGATGAGTAGATACACTATTAAATTCAAATATCCAAGTTTGTATTGCTCCTCCATTAGCTTTGCCAGGATGACAGCTCATCCTCTTCCTCACCATTGACATCCAGTGAATGTCATGAAGTTGTGTAGTTATCTTGGAAATGCAAAGAAATGGTGTCCCAGACACTTAAGACTCGTAATTAATAGTAAGCACCCATTTGTTAAGATGATAGTGGCAAGGTCTACCTCTTGACATTGAAGATTTACACATTAAAGGAGAAAACAGTACAAATGTTGCAAGTCTCTGATACCCCATCTGAAGAGTTTCTGATCTATTTATAAAATAGATCTATTTATAAAATAGATCAAGAAGCATTTCTGAAAGAGGCAGTGATCAGGTAGTAGGCTGTTGCCTTGAATTCCCTATAGCTGATTGCAAAATGCAAAATATAGGCAGCATATTTTCACCTCAACCAGGCAGTCTGTGGAAAAGGACGCCAAGACGGGGAATAAAGAAAAGATATCAAACTAATGTCAAGCAAGTAGGATTTACTTCATACACATTTGTATATGCATATTAACACATGAGGATAAAAATTATGGTCACGCTACATACTTCTTGCACACCCTGGATTTTAATTGATCACCATGGGTGGCTGTGGCTTCATCTGCCTAGGTCCGAAGCATCATAATTCCCTAACTAAACCTCCCCTCCTTTCTACCTTTTAGTTCATAAAACATACTTCTTTAATCAAGCTTCTGGTCACCTCCCAACTTCTCTGTGTGTCGTTCAGCGTCAGGTTTTATTCACTGGCACTCCCGTGAGACATTTTGGGACATTTTACTTAGTTAAAGATGCAGTTTAAATGCAAGTTCTTGTTGTTGTCCCTCTGCAGTATTTCAGCCTGCATTCACGTACCGCAGAAAGATTGTTAGATTAACGTCAAGACAGGGTTAATACTATCCCACCAGTGGTTATTTTTATGTGCATTTACGCAAAGTATCATGATCAGTGAAAACAGTAAACATGAAAAACGCAATATGTTAAAAACTTTCCATTAAACTATTCATTATTGAAAAAAAAGCCAGCCAGCGGGGAGCAAACCAGTTTCTTACGCTTGTGGCTTGTAACGTTGATTATCTGCCACGTCCTCTGCCTACCCCCTGTGGAGAATGGAAATTGATGGACAATTGAGGGTCTTCAAATCTCCTTTCAACAAGCATTAAATGAACTTTGTGAACTTCTATGTTTTACTTTAGGTTTAAAAAAAAATCTTGCTGCCCGGACCTCCGGTGATTTTCTGACCCGACTCCCAAACTCTCATGAATGTCGTGGATGTCCCAACTCCCACAGAAACCGAGTGGATAATTGAGTGCGGATAATGGGATCGAGGTTCCCCTGTAATCTGAAGCCCTTTAATTGGATTATAGTTGTATCCTATGTACATGACACTGTACCTTATCCAAATGCAAAATAAAATTGTCTTATCCTCAATGCAATTCATGTGATGGATGCCATGTAAGGAGGTCACATTACAAAAATTTGCAATCTGTTACTCCATTCGGGCTGAAGGTAACTAATACATCTCTTACCAATCGGCTGTTTGGTCAGATTTCATGCCACCATAACCTGAACAAAAAAAAATTAGGAGACACCTGTTTATGAATTAAATCTTTAAAATGTTACCATAAATGCGCTGAATTCTAGAATTTTGACAATAAAAACAAATCCCTCAAGTCTTTTAGATTTCTTCAGGACAAAAAAGTTACTTTGTTATAATCTGAAGTTAATAGAGATGTAAACCTTTTCCGTAAAATTGCTTGACATTAAGTGAGGTTTGTAGACATGAAGTTTGTTAAATTCATTCCAGTAAAGAATCTTGCCAATGATACAAGGATTGTAGTAAGAAGGTTTTGTAATAATGAGGTTTATTAGAACAGAAATAATCCATTTCCATTCGCTGTAGGTTTGCGAGAGCACTTAACAACAGTTACTAGAAGCTGATTGTTTAGTGGGGGTACGCTGTGCTCCTAGCTCACTGAAGTTCAAATGCACATTTACATGCACATAGTTCTGTTTTTGTAATATAAAGTAAGGCAGGCAGTCGTGGACATCACACCATCAATCAGGACCCTTTTCTAGGGTGCCCTGATCTCCCCATTCCCTAGGCAACCAGCAAACAAAGCCATCATTTTCCCAATTTTCACAGACACAGGTGCTGACACAATAACCGCTTCCTTCTGCAGTGAAAGGGAGGTTAGGAACAGGTTCATGGGAACCCACGCTGACACGCTCGTGCAGTTGAGCTGTCGGCCATCCGCTCTCCCATGAAAGGAGGCTAATTTGTTGTAACTGTGTTCCCAGGAGATTTGACATATCCTCAAGTAAAAGAAGGGAATTAATCTAAACTTCTGATAGGTTCTACTTGGGTAATCGTGCGTTAAAATAAAACTTGCCACCGCCGCCACTTATTTCAGAATCTGCTGCAGCCTTTCCTTCAATTTAAACAGTGAATAAAAAGTTGCGTATAGCGTTATGGACAATTGGGATGGCTATTAAAGCTGCACATTGAGGGATTTAGATGGTATTAGAAACCACGGAGCAGAGTTTCAATGGTAAATAACTGTCATCTGAACCCAGCGATTCAATCACTGTCTTGCAATTAATGTTGAGACTATGGTTATGACAAGATATACTGTGAGCCAAATAAGTTTAATAAACTCATTTCTGATTCCTTTTTATGGGCTGACACTGCAGACCAATAAAATGTGTCCATGTAATCCATGTGGTTGGCATTCATGGATAATTATTGTAATTAAAATACTGCAATGTTAGCAACAAATAATTTGATGGACATTGTAGGAACTTTAATAGTGAAGCAGAATATAGGTTACAAAAAAAATCTGTTTTGGTGCTGTAAGTCAGAAGTGAGTGTTGGTACTTGGTGTAGTATCCAGTGGTGGTTAATATATAGAGGGTGAGATTGATATGTTGCTATTTATAGTATTAAAGCAAATTTTAATTTAGCCAATGATGAATAATAGTATTAATCAGGTGGCCTTCCACTCAAACTCATCCACTTTGGGAGAGGGGATTTTTGATTTCATATCTTAAGATATCTTCCTGTTTAAACTCAGCTATCTCAGTCAGGTCAGCTTCCTAACCTTGACCTTGCTTTACTTTTGGGATGAGCTTTGTATTTGGTTTGGGAATCTGTCTATGCTTCAAAAGATCTAAAATGGTGGGATAAAATATTACTTTGTAGTGGGTTATTCTAATTTTCTCTAAACGGATTTTCTGATCAAAAAATCTACACAGTAAGAACTTAATTCAGAAAATGGCCAATTTTTTTTTGCTGTCCAGAAATATCTTTCCCTTTTCCTGACAGATTACTGAAGATCTGAAGCAACTGCTGGTAGCTCCTTTCAGATCCTTCTATCTGAAGAGCAATCTCTAATATTATGTAACTATGGTGAGTTTGTTTCACAGGCTTCCACTGTCAGGCCGGAGTCCAGGTAATGATGCCACTCTCACGGCACCACCAGAATTTATGTACATTTGCCTGATCAAGATGCCAGGAAATGGGTGTCAAGTGAAAATGAAGTGGCAGCATGACATAACGGTCTCCACTTCAGTTACTTCAGCTTGATGCTCCAGAGCCGACTCCTCACAGGAGATAATATTTGCTTCTGGTTTCATTTCCAGAATATATTGCACAGGACCATGTAAGGGTGCCAATGATCTTAAGTATATGAATCCTGCTTTAACCTTCCCTTCAGTACTATTGACTGGGCACAGAGGCCACTGTATCTTATGTTTATCTAAGCCCACTGTTTTATCCACAGTCCTGTTGTGAGCCTCCTGTTGATTCCAAAAATGTTTTAAATCTACCAAAACTGATGCAAGCCAAGTGCTCTGTTGTGCTTTTTACTGCATTGTTGAAAGCAAAGTACAATGTATCCATGAGAAGGGGAGACAGTGGAAATCATATTGCTTTTACTTGGAATTAAAAATTGACTGCAAAGATAAAATACTGCTGTTCATTGATGGGAAGAAAGCTAAATGTTTCATTTTGTTTTTAGTGCCCTTTGGAATTGTGTTTTACATAAAATCTGTTCCTGCCTCAGTTTAGTGAGTACTAAAATTTAACCTTTTTTTGCACACACAGAATATCCCTTGCTGATAAATTGTCAAATGGCCTGGTTGAACTGATCTCTATCAGAGATAAAGAACCTGACAAGTGTAACATAATGCTGTTGATTGTAATGGTAACGTAACTGTTGTTCTGTTGTCTTATTGCACAATGTCACACCAGTTAGTTAAATGAACGGTTATAGGAAAGAATACCTGCCCAGAAACTCTAATGACACCACAATCTGTTGTAATAGCAACTTATTCGAAATGCATTTTACATCTTTAGCTTATTAATGTTATTGTCTCCTGAATGTACTGCACAAATTTATTATATATTTCACAAAAACTGAAAACTGAAAGAATTTATAGACCAGCGAGCCTTACTTCTGTTGTTGGAAAGGTTTTGGAAAGGATTATAAGAAATAAGATTTATAATCATCTAGCAAGCAACAATTTGATTTCAGATAGTCAACATGGTTTCGTCAAGGTTAGGTCATGTCTCACAAACCTCATTGAGTTTTTTGAGAAGGTGACCAACATGTAGATGAGGGTAGGGCAGTTGACGTGGTATACATGGACTTCAGTAAAGCCTTTGATAAGGTTCCACATGGTAGGCTGTTGGAGAAAATGCAGAGGCATGGGATTGAGGGTGATTTAGCAGTTTGGATTAGAAACTGACTTTCTGAAAGAAGGCAGTGAGTGGTGGTTGATGGTAAATATTCAGCCTGGAGTCCGGTTACTAGTGGTGTGCCACAAGGATCTGTTTGGGACCACTGCTGTTTGTCATTTTTATAAATGACTTAGACGCAGGCATAGGTGGATGGATTAGTAAATTTGCAGATGACACTAAAGTTGGTGGGGTAGTGGACAGTGTGGAAGAATGTTACAGGTTGCAGGGGGACTTGGACAAACTGCAGAATTGGGCTGAGAGGTGGCAAATGGAGTTCAATGCAGCTAAATGTGAGGTGATGCACTTTGGGAAGAATGACAGGAAGGTAGAGTACTGGATCAATGGAAAGATTCTTGGTAGTGTGGATGTGCAGAGGGATCTTGGAGTCCATGTACATAGATCTATGAAAGTTGCCACCCAGGTGGATAGTGCTGTTAAGAAGGCATATGATGTGTTAGGTTTCATTCGTAGAGGGATTGAGTTCCAGAGCCGCAATATCATGCTGCAACTATACAAAACGCTGGTGCAGCCACACTTGGAATATTGTGTACAGTTCTGGTCCCCATATTTCGGGAAGGATGTGGAAGCATTGGAAAAGTTGCAGAGGAGATTTACCAGGATGTTGCCTGGTCTGGAGGGAAGGTCTTACGAGGAAAGGCTGACAGACTTGAAACTGTTCTCATTTGCAGGAAGAAGGATAAGAGGGGATTTGATAGAGGCATACAAGATGATCAGAGGATTAGATAGGGTAGACAGTGAAAGTCTTTTTCCTAGGATGATGACGTCAGTGTGTATGAGGGGGCATAACTACAAATTGAGGGGTGATAGATTTAAGACAGATATCAGAGGCAGAGTTCTTTACGCAGAGAGTGGTAAGGGTGTGAAATGCCCTCCCTGCTAATGTAGTCAACTCAGCCACATTAGGGAGATTTAAACAATCCTTAGATAAGCACATGGATGATTTTGGGATAGTGTAGAGGGACGAGCTGAGAATAGTTCACAGGTCGGCGCAACATCGAGGGCCGAAGAGCCGGTTTTGCGCTGTATTGTTCGATGTTTTATGTTCTGTGTTCTAACTGTGGATACTGTAAATCAGAAGCAAAAGCAGAAATTGTTGGAGAAGCTCAACAGCTCTGGCAGCATCTGTGAAGAGAAGTCAGAACTTTCAATTCTGAGGAAGGGTCTCCAGACCTGAAACATTAGCTCTGATTTCTCTGCACAGATGCTGCCAGATCCGCTGAGCTCTTCTAGTAACTTCTCGTTTTGTTTCTCATATTATATATTTCTTTTAGCCTGATGATCATCAAGTAAGTTATTCTAAATGAATAATACAGAGGAGCCAGAAAGAATCTTTAATCACCTCTAAAATGTTTACTATTTGTATATTCCCAATATCCTCAATGGTTGTGGAGGATAAACACTTTTAAATAGTTATAAAACTTGATGCAGCAGCTTGATGTTGTATAATGGGTCTGTGGGCCAAGGGTTTGTTTGTTAAGTAAATGGAAGTAAATGTTTCTCCTTCATCTGCAATCTACAGACAATCTATCACTGAATGGCATTCTTTCTCTTGATTGCCATACTGCTGTTTTCGGTGCAAAAAAACAGATGCTGCCGGACCTGTTGAGCTTTTCAAGCAATTTCTGTTTTTGTTTCTGATTTACAGCATCTTCAGTTTTTCGGTTTTTATTTGCTGTTTTAAGAGGGATTGATTAGCTCAGTTGGCTGGATCACTGGTTTGTGATGGAGAGTGACACAGTGCAATGTGATGCCAACAGCATGTGCCGAATTCCTGCAGCAGCTGAGATTAGCATAAAAGACTCTCTTTCTCAACCTCACCCCTCACCTGAGGTGTGGTGACCATTAGATTAAACCACCACCAGTAGTCCTATGTCCAGTGAGACTGTTTTAATTTTGCTCTAAATCAGTGAATATGAGTAAAGTTGGGGTTCATTTACTCAGTTAGCTGGACAGCTGGTTTGTGATAGAGAGTGACACCAACAGGGTTGGTTCAATTCCAAATCAGCTGCCCTTTGCCTGGGGTGTGGTGACCCTCAGGTTAAACCACCACCAGTTCCTTCTCTCTAATGAGAGAGGAGTCCTGTGGTCTGGTAAGGATATAGTGACTCAACTTTTACCTTGTGTGTGGTTAAAGCTGAAAAGCTAATGGAAGTAATTTTTTTCAATGTGGCCAGGATAAAATATTATGCTCTGCCCAACTTTTAAAAATTTGCTTAATTTCATCGGTATCTTAGTCACAATTTCCGAGCAACATACAGATTGGAGCAAGACAGCCATCTGCTTTCTGGGTTATGACTGGGGGAGAGTAGAATAAGGAGAATGGAATAAGACAGAGATCTTAGGTGTGAGGGACCCTCTTCCTCAATACATTAAGCATGCACTTAATATAGATACAAATGCAATTTTTCTTTGATATTAAAAAGAGCTTGTATCATTAAAAGGGCACAAGTCAAAAGAAAATGACAGAGCATGCATTGACTTCTTTCAGAGGATGAGATCAAGTTGCTGTCCTTGTTTGCTTATCTACATTAGTTCCCAGTTAAGCAACACTTCTATTTTAAAATTCTCTATCTTGTTTACAAATCCCTTAGCCTTATCACTTCCTTTCTTTGTAACTCAGTAGTACACCAGAGCATTTGGACATCACCTTATGTACCTCAGTACTACATGTTGTTTTAGAATGTTCCCTTGAAGCATCTTAAGACATTCTGTTGTGGCAATAGGAGTATTGCTGTTGTTACCACAAGGATTGTTCTTAGTCTATTCAGTATTTAAATCTTTTATATCTTCAGCGGTGGCACGGTGGAGCTAGGATGATCCACAATATTTCAGTAATTTATTTCTTTAGCGTGCCGATGAAGGGAAACATCTGCTTGCATTTAAATTCAGCACATTTAAGCTCCCGTACATGTTCAAGGTTGTCGTTTATATCATTAGATAAACTGTGCAGCTCATGTTAAAGCTGATAATCAAAGTAGGATTTCTCACCAAATTAATTCCAAGGATGCAGTGAATTATAATTTGGATTTTGTTGGCTAATATGTGCATATTTTTATTTTATGATTTTAGGCTTTTTTGGAATTCAGCCTCCCTCTGCAGCTAATCATCGAGACACTGGAATGTATCAACCTTATAACTATAGGGTAATATTGAAATAGTTTGTTTAATGGTACCTGTGATTCTTATTGTCAGAAATGATCACTTCCTTTGCGGTAAATTAACTTTGTCAGTGAAGCTATTTAACTTGATTCACCGTTTATTGGAATGGTATTGCAATTTAGTAGGTTGCAGATTAATTCTGTTGGTCCTTTAGAGAACTTTGTTCTTACCTTCTCCCCTCTAATTGCCTGAGAGAGCTAATTTAAGCTCAAAACCTTTCTGCGCAGTTCTACAAATTGGAGACCAAGGGCCAGATTATCAGACACTGAGTCAGAGGAACCTGACTGATGCTAAACCGCTCAGCAGGCTCTCCAAGATGAAGGCCTATGTCTGTGGACTCGGGAAGGGGAGGGATGTAGTGATTGTAATGGAGTCAACTGGCTGGACATCATGGATGATTGGGCCTCTTAGCCTGGTCCAACCTGGCTGACTGATAAAAAGGGAGTGTCAGATATATGACATTCTGGTACCTGACTCTCTTTGTGGTAATATTAAAGTCTAAGACTGTTCATGTGTCAATAAAGGGTGACTTGGTGATGGGATACTAGCCTCTTTTCCATTGGGAAATCACAAAAGATTCCCATTTTTCACAAAGTTACTAATATATTCTAGCAATATTAAATATACCTGCCTTGCAAGTAAAAGGAAAGGCGATACACTCTCTCCCACTGATTGCTAGAATTCAGTCACTATCCAAAGGAAATACAACAACATAATTTCCAAAATTCTGCAAAACTAAGAATCTCAAAATCAACTGCTACCAGTGCCATCCAATAATAGCAACAGTATTATCTTATCTGTTCTTCATGAACAATTCAGAATCCGAGTTGCAGTTTTTATTTTGCCTCTTTCTCTTTGGACCCACCCCCATTTCTTTGTGTTTATGTGTGTTGCATTATTCACTTTTACTCATCAATAAACACTCTTTTCTGTTATTTCAAGAAGGTCTGGTTATATTGACTATTTTTGGAATATAATTTCATTTGGGTCTGGGAGAAAGATATTCCACAAGGGAAGGGATCCTTTTGATATTAACCATGTTGTGAGTAATCCAGGGTGGGAGGAGGTCAATCACCAGGGGGAGCTAGGGAGCCAACTCCCTCACCCTGAGTTTCACAATTTGGGGATCCAGTGTGGAACCAGGGGAGCCTCTCGAGTTTTCTTGTCTTAACAGAATCCAAATACTACCCATCATAGAATCATAGAATCCTTACAGTGTGAAGGCAGGCCATTCAGCCCCTTGAGTTCACACTGACCCGCTGAAGAGCATCCCTCCCAGACCCACCCCGTACCCTATCACTGTAAACCTGCATTCCCCATGGCGAATCCACCTAATCTACACATCCCTGGACACTACAGGCAATTTAGCAACTGTGCACTATTGGAGGAAACCGGAGCACCTGGAGGTAAGCCATGCAGACATGGGGAAAATGTGCAAACTCCACACTGACAATTGCCCAAGGCTGGAATTAGTGTAGTTTGGTGTTTTTTTTGGTCACCGTCGATATGGTAGGCCGAAGGGCCTGTTTCTATGTTGTATGACTCTGTAACTCTATAATTGTAAGATGGCAGACAAAGAGAATCTCCCATTCTTACAGCCTCCTTGAGGCATATTGGAAAGACTTAGAGATTAGCAAAATAACCTGCTTAGCATGGACTGACTAAACCGAAGGATCTATTTCCATACTGTATGACTCTATGACTCTGTGGCTACATTACAAACACACCTACCATGGTAAATATGCTTGACATGAAACACAAATCCAAGTTTCTGGTGCAAAGATAGGCATATTACCATCATGCACCAAATCATCCTCATAATGGGTGTAAATGTATTTTGAATATAGTAATTTATCCTATGTACTGTTTGGTGGAAATAGCAGTGCACAAATTGGTTGTTGTATTTGCCTAGGTTTCAACAGTAAGTACACATATAAAATGATTGTGAAATGCTCTGGTTTGTCCTGAGAAAGGAGCTTTGTGGATGGAAGTTCATTGTCTCTCCCCATTATTCAACATAATTAAGGAGAGCTGATTTTGGAATGAGAAATGTTCACTGCTGCAGCAAGGAATATTGTCCAGAGATTGATATTAAAATGCATTATTTTTGCGGGCAAAATTAAACTTTACACTGACTACACCTTTTTCTACTCAAGTCTGTGCAGGCAGGCATGCAATCTGATACTCAGTTCAAAAAGTGGAAAAACCTTCCAAATTCCAATATTTGAGTGTATAAGCAAATGATTAGTATTATGCTCACAGAGAATATGATGCCATTTTTTATGTTTTTTCCTGTTTTAGAAAGGTTCCAATATGTAACTTCTTCTCATTGAACTCTGCGGAACTGGTGAATATTTGCTGTCTTTTAGTGAGCACAGTGAAACTGGATAAAGATACTGGACAGGTAACTGTGTGCGCAAAATTAAAGCATCAAATGTTACCAATATCAACTTTCTGTTCTTGAAAGTTTTAGGACTAATTAAACAGCAGAACAAGATTACCAGTCATCTATTCATAACAAAGACCATGCCTTTCATCTCCAGTGCACTTTTTCAGTTTCAAAAGATGAAATATTCCTCTAGGGAATTGTGAACAGTCTTAACGTGCCTACAAATAACTGTGAAAAACTGTCCATAATTCTTCAGTTAATTTATCCTTTATGTTCAATGATATTTACAGGAATGGTTTGATTAGGAAATTAAAGTTGCACTAACGTGGCAAAAGCAAACTGAATTTGAAGATCAGGTACACCTGTGGCACATTAACTATATCCTATCCAGAGTACCAACTCCAAAATAATGTTTCTTCTGAGTAATCCCATCTGTCTCAGAAATTACTCAATGGGATTGACTTTATTGTTTGGTGTACAACTTGTAGGGTGCCTGTATTTGTCAAACACTGGTGCTTTAATAAGCTCGAAGTCACTTTATAACTTCGACTATATTTGCATTGACCTGGAAGTTCATGGTGCTCTGATGCTGCTTGGTGATTGAAGAAAACCAGAAATCTAGTGGTTTGGATAAATGGGAAAGGAATGATGGATGCAACCTGGAGCGGGAATGTGGCTGAAAATAGTTCCTCTATTTCCTTTTTAGAATGTATTGGGGACTCATTGAAGTGTGTGAACGCTTTAAATTTTTTGTATGATCATGCATGTGCGATAACTTAAAGACTGACTTACGTGTGGTCTGGACAAGAAGATTGGGATTGTTGTGTGGCCAAATGGAGTACAGAAAATATTGATGGCTGTTGATATTATGGTTCCTTCTGCTCCCACATAAATAACAGATGAAAACTATTTTGGACTATTTATTAAACAGTGTCCAGTCTCCCAGTGGCCAAATGTTGGTTGTAAACTAGTTGGCAGTCTCCATGCACTGGTAATGGCTGGTCCCTTTAACCCTCTTCCCCTAGTTTTGTCACAAACATCCAGAAGATACTGGTTTACTTCTCCTGGGATAGGGAGATAAGCTGCATCCCTGCAGAGATTCTCATCAAGGAGACTGGTCAGTCACTGCTGTGCGTCTGCACCCAAGTGGTGAGTTTCCATTTCTGGACCCTGCAACAATGCCTTCACATTGAGCTTCCTCCCAGGTGGTGCACCCAGGCGACATATTTCTTCTACTTGGGTGAGTTATCTCAAACATGACATGCAGCTCTTGTGGAAGGCAAGGGTCTTCAGTTTTCCCTCAGGAGCCAATTAATTTCTGGAACACGGTTTGCTGGTGCAGGTTCTTGCTACCATCAGGAGTAGAGGCTAATGTCAGAGAGACGCTGCTCATGAATCTGCACCTCCACCACTGCAGGTTAGAGTGGCCGGTGGACAGGAAAGCTGTGGCTGCAGGGGTGACCAGAGGCGGGGCCATGATGGGTGGCTGAGGCCTTGCCTGGATGTTGCCACAGGGATTGGCAAGCAGGGTGGTGATGAACGTTCAACTCCTGACCGATGCCATCCATTGCCTGAAAATGGTGGTGCTTAATCTGGCGTTGTGCACCATTTAGAAAATGCTCAGGTCGTAGAATCAAATCATAGAATCCCTACAGTGTGGAAACAGGCCATTCGGCCCATTGAGTCCACACCGACCCACTGAGGAGCATCCCACCCAGACCCATGCCTTTACTCTATGTAACCCCGCATTTCCCATGGCTCACCTACCTTGCCTGTACATGCCTGAACACTATACGGCAATGTAGCAGGGCCAAACCACCTAACCTACACATCTTTGGACTGTGGGAGGAAACCGGAGCACTCAGAAGAAATCCAAGCAGACAATATGCAAACTCCACACAGACAGTTGCCCAAGGGTGGAATGGAACCCAGGTCCCTGGCACTGTGAGGCAGCAGTGCTAACCACTGAGCTACTATGCCACTCCACAGTGTGCGGTGAAATTCCATCTCTGCATACCTCTGCTTGGACAGAATTTCATGTTTGCCTTTGGGTTCTGAGCCTCCCTCAGGAGCCCATACCTCAAAACTGGAGCCATCTTTTGGAAATGCCTAATATTCAGTGTGGAGCTACTTTCCATACGGGCTATTGCTACACAACATCCACTTTGATTCCTTCATCCGCCAGCTGGACACCCCTTGGTGTGCTTATTTATCATTAGTCAACGGGGAACCCCAGTGGAGGGCTCTCTACACTGGAGTCCTCCCACTCTTCATCAGGAAATTGGGCTGAATGAGCATTGAACACAGCAGTGCCATGTAATGGACGTTGTGGTGGTTCACAGAATCCCAGATTAAGTCTTTATTTTGCGGTGTTGTGGAGTCCATGTACTATGTATATATTGATTGTGGGCAACTGCAGCCCCTTTTAGTTATTTGAAAAATCTTTCATCATGATTTTGGTTACACTTCAACCCTACACTCCTGATCTTTAGGCATCTGGTGCAGAGGGAATTGGACAGATTGGAGCATCTCCTTGTGGGTCTGCTCCTGGGCCTGGTCAGGTTGGTCATTAACAGATCCAGGCAGCAGCCTGTGGAGGAGGTAATCTCTGCTGATTGTCTGTCCTCTTCCCAGCTACGTTCGTTCCAGGGTGTCTTTCGGGAGGGACCATGCAGTGTCCACCAGTATCTTGATGCCTTTAGCAAGAGGTGGTTGCCACAGGGATAGAGTTCTTTACTTTCCCCTCCAATTCCATTTTAATTTAGCTACCTCCTGCTCTCCAAACTCCCCCATCACCTTTGATGGTCAATATTGCCCTTAACAGGATTTGCATGTAAGTTAACTAATTGGGCAACATGGGTAGTGGTTAAGAGATGAAAAAAATACCGTGGGTGATTTGGTGATGGAGAAAGAAAAATGGTCGGTTGTGTGTAAAAGCAATCCGGATATTAAAAAAAGACAAAAATAATAAACAGCATCCTGCAGTTTCTCAGAACTGTTTTGAAAGAATCCTCTGCATACAATAAGATCATAATTTGCAGATGAAAAGTGGCCTCCCCAACAAATTATTGACTGACCATTTACTAGACTCTAGAAGTCTTGTGGTACAGTGATATTGTCTCTACCTCTGAGCCAGGGAGACTGGGTAAAAATCCCACCTGCTTTTATGTGAATAGTAACATCTATGAGCAGGTTAATTAGGAGAATATCCAACAGACTCTACCAAGATATCAATGGACAGAGGGGCCAGAGAAACATAACAGCAAATTCAGACATCTTAGATGTCTGCTGTTAAAATCTGCCTCATGTGTTTAACAAGCTGTCATTGAAAACCATGAAACACAAAGTGACATGTCTGATGAGGTTCTGTGTGAAGGTGAAGCAACCCATATTAGTGTGCCAGTTCGCATTGGGATGGAGAGGGACATAGCGATGTGACGGTGGATGGATGGCACAAGGTGTCTGAGCAGGAATTGTACAACCACCTTTTCAGAAAAATGGAGTAAATGTTAACTTCACATAACTAATTTTTTAAAGTTTATTGTATTCTTACTTTGAATGTTAAGTAAACACATGTTCTCCTTGATGCAGGGTGGAAATAATCTATATAATGAGCTGTACCTGACTTTGCACTTCCTACTACTAGAGATTAGACAGAGAGGAAGCCCACAGTACACTCCCATGAGATCGGTGTCAAAATGGAACATGCAGTAGGTTTCTTCTTTGCACTCTTCTTAAACAAAAGGGTGGTAAGTTTAGGTGGATAATGAGTTTGCTGTTCTGGGGTTTCGAATCATAACTTGTCATAATTAACAAGAATTTTCATGATTGGAATCCTAATGAGTAATGATTTTGCAATTCACACACTTTCAGAAACATTGCGGTCTCTGAGATCACGGATGTCAGTATTGGAGAGTGCAATTTCCTCACTTGGGTCATCCCTAAAAGTGACTGTCTCACTACTCCAAGGTCAGGTTGTTCCCAAAAGGTTTGTATGACATACCTGATCTGTGAGTGTATGATACTGACAGGATAATGAGAGTTTTATATTTGAGGAGAGCAAATAGTGAAAGGCAGTAGTTTGCTTTTGGATTAGAAGAATCAAGACTTGAGTTTGCAGAAGACTTGACTGAGACTAAATGTGAGAATAGTTCCTTCTTGAGGAAGGGATTCATTCAGAACAGTTAGGAAATAGATACCCTCACTGGCAGAGTTTTACTTTGAAAATTCCAGACTTGAAGTTTTTGGTTAGAACCCTGAGGGGTTATTTTTAGCTTTGAAAGTTTAAGTTCAGTGGTATGAATAATTAAGGAATTAACTATCAAGCTGTCAGGAACAGGACTTTATCCAAAGGGATTCACTCCTCAATGCTGATGTTCTTCAACTTGTTGAGTCCCAAAAATTTTTTAAAAATTCATAAATAGTTTAAAAGGTACTTTCAATTTACCTGTTTATTGGTGAAATTGTTTCTGGATCATAAAAAAATGTATTTGTTCTACTTAGGACATAGTATGTTCTGAAGATGGCATTGTTAAGACATACCTAAATGTTGATTTTCATTATGATTCAAGTGCTTTCACCTGCAGTATCTCTCTGAATCCTTGGGATTTCATTTGCTGTATTCTCTCGCTAGGCGGAAGTGAGGACTGCAGATGTTGGAGATCATTTCTGATGAAGGGTTTTTGCCCAAAACATCGATTTTCCTGCTCCTCAGATGCTTCCTGACCTGCTGTGCTTTTCCAGCACCACTCTGATCTTGACCCATATTCTCTCACTGCCAAGTAACCCATTGTTTACAATGATGTGGCAATGAGTGGCATACCAGCACAGCACACTGTTTCGTTGTTGAATAGTAGGACATGGGGTTGTGCTTATGACCCACTCTATTGGAAATTCTTGATTCCAGGAATGTCAGTAATGAACAGATAGCAAATAGTAATCACACATTTCAGCAAAAGAAGGAGAAAAGAATTAACTGTATTTCTTTTGTGATCCTCGTTGGTGTTACTACTGGACAAGTCCAATCCCATGCTTGATATACAAGGTGGCCTTTCACTGGAAGATAAACACCCAATGTTGAAGATTTGGTTTTAACAATAATAGAGATGAAGAAAAAAAACCTAAGCTATTTACATATAATATAATTTAAAAGATTATAAAACACTTGACAATAGCAGAGTGTTCCCATCTGTATGACATCCATATGTTGAACTTAACCATTTCTTTCAATTCCTGTTCCTGAGAGCTTGATAGCTTATTCCTTGATTATTTATACAACTGACCTTAAACTTTCAAAACTTCAACTGTGTATGGCTGAGCAGGTATTGTGGAGAAACTCCGCAGGCCACTAGCAAGTTGCCCCTTTTAAGATACTTTGCACAAAAGATGTAAATCTGTCACACCTTGAAGTAAACAGGCAATACACAACAAGAACAATTTCAAGAGATTATTGATCACCAGCACAGTTTCTGTTCCTGTCCCTAGTGCTACCTCCAGAATCCACCTAGTCCTCCTTCTTACCAGATGTTGTCTCTTGATGCCGTCATGGGGTTTGTTTCTCCAGTAACGTACCATTCAGTTTTAGCACCCCATCACCCCTCAATTCTTCCAGTGTCAGACTGCTTCTCCCAATGTTGAATGAGCCACAATGTTCCAGATAAACATGAGGAAAACCAAAACTATCATCTTTAGCTTCACAAGAAATGCTGTCTGCTTACCACCAATTCCATTTCACTTCCCAACCAGTTTCTTAGGTTAAACTGTGGTTTTCAATGACTCATCACTGAGTTGAGCTTCTGACCACATATTCTCTCAATCACAACATCTTTCTTGTTCCATTTTAGTTGACTTTTCTCACCTTTATCTCTAATATAATCTGTTTGAAATGGAAACACTCATTCATTCACAAACAGAACTATTCCAAACCTTTCCTGACCAACTTCTTAACCTCCATTCTCAGTAAACTTGTGCTCATCCAAAACTTTCCTCTTATCACATTTAAAATTGATTCTTTTCTTTTAGAGTTATGTTACATTTGAATAGTGCTTTTCTTGGCTTCAATACTTCCCCAAGTACTTTACACTCCAGTTTTAAATGTTACACTGTGTAGAGTAAGAAATTGGCTCTGTAATGCCTTCCACCCTTACAATCCTCCAAATGTCAATCTGTCTAACTATAGCTACAGAAATTCACCAAATATCCTTAGATAGCACCTTCCAAGCCCACGACCACTTCCATCCAAAAGGACAAGGGCAACAAGGGCAATATATAGGAATACTACCATCTTCAAGTTCCCCTCCAAGCCACTCACCATCCTGACTTGGAAATATATCACTGTTCCTTCACTGTCGTTGGGTAAAAATCCTGGAATTCCCTTCCTAACGACATTGTAGGTCAACCCATTGCAGGTGGACTGTGGTGATTCAAGGAGGCATCTCACCACCACCTTCTCAAAGGCAACTAGCTGGCCAGCCAGCAATGCCCACGTCCCACATATGAATAAAAAAGCGCCACATGCACATGCTATTTCTATTGCCCGACCACTCTTTGACTGCCTAGGTGCTAAGTTCTGAAATGTTGTCTTTGAAGCAACACCACTTTGTATCCCAACACGACCAACCTGACCTCTCTACCACTCTCTTGTCCTTTAAGATCCTGTTTAAAATCTAACTCTTTGACAAAGTTTTAACATTTCCTTTGGTTAAGCATCAATTTTGCTTTGAAAAAACAAAGGATTTTTTTCTCTACTTAAAGAGCTACAAAAATTCTCCTACAGTGCTCAGAAAATGAGGAAAATATTGAGTTCCTGATTGCTTTCCCTTTATTGCAATTATATATTTTTGGAAAAAAACCTTGATGCTTCAATTTAGAATACCACTGGAATGTATGCCACTGCCTGGTTGCTATTTACATATTTGGACAAATTGTGAACACTTTTAAATGTATGAGGATCCTGTCCCCTGGAAAAGTGTCCTTGATTATTTAATCAAGTTTGTGAGCAGACAATGTTTGTAGGTTTGGTAATTATATCTGATAGTACAGTACATGCAACAGTTTATTTAAATTGAATTTTAAGAAAAATCTAATCAAATATGCTGGAAAATTTTCTGCAGCTTGACAATGCTTGATCTTTTAAAATGGTTCACTTTAAGTTCCATAATATAGACTGTTATAAATTTCATTTATCCTAAGTAAAAAGCCTTATTTTTAATTCCAGACTCTTTTACAAAATGATTAGTGACTAACAATACTTGTTTTTTTTCAATGATTTCAGTTACAAACAGTGCTGCAATTTTCTGGCCTCAGAGACTGTGTTGCTGTTTGCAGTTGTGCCTTACTTCTACGACTACATTGGCAAAAATGCAAGAGTAAATAATATACTATATTTGGCCACAGGAGAGTCTGACTTTGTCATTAAGATTTTGGAGATTCTCCAGGGCAAAAATAGCCAAGAGGTAGGTGCTGGTTTAAGTGGCGCTGTTACTATATTAACCAATGTTTAGATGACATAACTTTTGAAAGCTGTAAACTTGTAGATGTTGGCATTTTCCCCTTCTTTCTCAATCCTAATTAAACACCACTATTTCACAGTATTCTGTGTTAAACACCTTTTCTATTATATTATTTTTCTATCAGTCGAATGTTTATGCTAGATTAGTCTTTCATTTACATGACAAATGTGGATGAAGGGAAATTAGAGGGCAAATCCCTCTGAGACTAACTAATCTACCTTTTAATAGTCAAATCAAACATCCTATTGACATAGCATTGGAAAGAGTTTACTCACAGATCCCTTTGTGCATCCTTTGATCTGATTCCTCTTTGCAGGTGGTCTTACTCAGCGAAGTGTTGCCACACGGAGTCCATTTGCACTTGGTCCTTCTTGCTAAGTAACACATCGTACAGTGGCATACAATTTATTTACCATTGCCTCCTGATGCTCAAATTATCTCAAGACAAGCAAGATGTTTGAAGCCATTATGAAAGATCTTTTCAAATACCCAAATAAGTTAACAAGAAAAAATAAATTGCACTTATTTAAAGAAAGAGGTTGCAGTGCTTTTTTAACCCAGCATAACCTTACTTGCTATTAGTGTATTGTTATATCAATGTGAACTCTGATTTATTAATTCTTTCTTTCTGTAATAATTAGCTACATTTCATGAAACCTTAATCCTTTAAGTATTGATGGACCATCTCAGTTTGCTTTAATTTTCAAGACAGGTGTGAAAAAAGTCTTAGAACAGGCTTCAGAGCTTATCATTCAGAAAGTCCATGAATTCCACTATCACAAGAGGACCCAGTGTTGCAAGCACAAATGGGTACGCCAGCTTTCTTTTACACTGCAGGTAAGTAAGAAGGTGTGTATGTCACAGGTGCAGTTAAAAAATGCCATTGAAAAGCAGCATTCTGATTGTTTGAAAGGAACGCTGGGGAAGCACGGTGGCAGAGTGGTTAGCACTTCTGCCTCACAGTGCCAGGGACCCAGGTTCGATTCCCGCCTCGGGTGACTGTCTGTGTGGAGTTTGCACATTCTCCCCGCGTGGGTTTTCTCCGGCTGCTCCGGTTTCCTCCCGTAGTTCAAAGATGTGCAGGTCAGGTTTATTGGCCATGCTAAATTGCCCATTGTGTTAGGGAAATGGGTCTGGGTGGGTTACTCGTTGGAGGGTCAGTGTGGACTTGTTGGGCTGAAGGGCCTGTTTCCACACTATAGGGAATATAATCTAAAAGAATGTGCCCTTGCTTTGTTTTGTCTTTGTGGAATAGTGTTAGACACTGAAGCAATAAGCTAAAATGTAATGAATGGCAATATTCAATGGTGTATGTTGAAATAACTAGTTAAAAAAAACTTTTAGAATATATTGAAAATACATGAAATATTGCAGAAAAGAATAAAAAAAGAAGAATCCAGGACTGAATCTCAATTATTTTTGCCTAAATGCGAGTTGCATTGAGATTTTTTAAGAGTTTTAGCCATGAGATCTAGTGAGTCTTACCAAACATACCTCATTAATGGCTTTCCCTGGCTCTCCTGCATTCTATCATCTGATTGTTTCCTCAAATTAGTATGTGCTTCTCCCGGAACAACTCACCAAGGCAAGCACATCGTGTAATTTACTGACACCCCTGGCAATAGTGCCATCTTTAAAAGGCTGTTGTGCACCCAGACAAGCACTGTGGGTTAGGATTTGGAGATGCCAGTGTTGGACTGGGATGTACAAAGTTAAAAATCACACAACACCAGGTTATAGTCCAACAGGTTTAATTGGAAGCACACTAGCTTTCGGAGCGAGGCTCCTTCATCAGGTGATTGTGGAGGGCTCGATCGTAACACAGAATTTATAGCAAAAATTTGCAGTGTGATGTAACTGAAATTACACATTGAAAAATTGATTGTCTGTTAAGCCTTTCATCTATTAGAACATATTGTCTAGCTATCACCATTGTTAACAGCTAACCCGAGCATGCAACTTTTAAAAAAAGGGTTTTGTGATTTACACATGAAAGAAGTGAAACTATCACTGTATTCTAACAGATGAAAGGCTTAACAGACGATTAATTTTTCAATGTATAATTTCAGTTACATCACACTGCAAATTTTTGCTATAAATTCTGTGTTACGATCTGGAAAAATAAAACTGACTTTCTCAATAATTTCTCTGTAGATGACATTATGATTACAAATGTAGTGATTCTAAAAGTATTCACTTTTCAAAGTGATTTGTCACAAGAATATAATCTTTTCCTTTATCCTAGGCCAACAAGATCATGCCCAATAAGTCAGTTGTGGAATTCTTTCAAACAAGTGAAAATCTGCATCAAGGGTGAATGTAGTATAATTAATATCTTTTGCTGAGAATATATTTTGTGAGATTAATTACTGACTGTATTTGCCCAGGTTTGTATATGCCCATGCAATGTCATATAGCTAGAACAAAGAAAATTTACAGCGCAGGAACAGGCCCTTCAGACCTCCAAGCCTGAGCCGATCCAATTGTACTGTCTAAACCTGTCGGTCAATCTGTCGTATCCCTCTGCTCCCCACCTACTCATGCATATGTCCAGACGCAACTTAAATGAATCTACCATGCTTGCCTCTACCACCTCTGCATTCCAGATGCCCACCACCCTCTGTGTGAAGTACTTGCCGTGTGTATCCCCCTTAAACTTTTCACCTCTCACCTTGAAAGCTTGACCTCTCATTATTGAATCCTTCACCCTGGGAAAAAGCTTGTCTCTATCCATCCTGTCTATACCCTTCAAGACTTTGTAAACCTCATTCAGGTCCCCCCTCAATCTCCTTTTTTCTAATGAAAACAAACCTAACCTAGTCAACCTCTCTTCATAGCTAGCACCTTCCATTATCAGGCAACATCCTCGTAAACCTTCTCTGCACCCTCTCCAAAGCATCCACATCCTTTTGGTAATGTGGCGACCAGAACTGTACACAGTATTCTAAATGCAGCCGAACCAATGTCTTATACAATTTTAACATGACTTGCCAGCTCTTATACTCAATACCCCATCCAATGAAGGCAAGCATACTATATGCTTTCTTGACCACTCTATCCACCTATGCAGCAACCTTCAGGGTACAATGGACCTGCACTCCCAGATCTCTCTGCCCATCAACTTTTCCCAAGGCTCTTCCGTTCATTGTATAATTCGCTCTAGAATTAGTCTTGCTAAATGCATCACCTCACATTTGTCTGGATTGAAATCCATCTGCCACTTTTCCACTCAACTCTCCAGTCTATCTATATTCTCCTGGATTCTTTGACAGTCCCTTATGCTTTCTGCTACTCCACCAATCTCCATGTCACCTGCAAACTTGCTGATCATACCAACAGTGCCCTCTTCCAGATCATGTATAATTCCAGATTGTGTATATTACAAACAACAGTGGCCCCAACACTGACCCCTGAGGAACACCACTGGTCACCTTTCTCCATTTCAAGAAACACCCTTCAACCACTACTCTCTGTCTCCTGTTGCTCAACCAGTTCTTTATCCACCTAGCTAGAACACCCTGCACAACATGTGACTTCACCTTCTCCATTAGTCTACCATGGGGAACCTTATCAACCGCCTTACTAAAGTCCATGTATATTACATCAACAGTCCTTCCTTCATCTATCAACTTGATCACTTGAACAACCCTATTAAGTTGGTAAGGCATGATTTCCCCCACACAAAACCGTGTTACCTGTCACTGATAAGCCCATTCCTTTCGAAGTGTAAATAGATCCTATCCCTCAGTACCCTCTCCAGCAACTTTCCCACCACCAACGTCAGGCTCACTGGTTTGTAGTTAGCCAGAATATCCCTACTACTCTTCTTGTACAGAGGGACAACATGAGCAACCTTCCAGTCCTCCAGCACCTCACCTGTATTTAAGGATGCCACAAAGATATCTGTCAGGCCCCAGCTATTTCCTCTCTGTCTCCCTCAGCAATCTGGGATAGCTACCACCCAGTCATGGGGATTTGCCCACCTTAATAACCTACCCAACACGTCTTCCCTACTTACGTCAACGTGATCCAGACTAAACAAACTTCTGTTGTTGTGGTTCTTTCGCCGAGCTGGGAATTTGTGTTGCAGATTCAAACCACTACAAATGGCGGAGGAAAGATCACAGAAGCGCTTCACAGGAGGCTCCCAAGCACTGAGGATGTCACCTAGACAGGGGACGAAATGTCTGTAATACAAATTCCCAGCTCGGCGAACAGAACCACAACAACGAGCACCCGAGCTACAAATCTTCTCACAAACTTTAAACAAACTTCTATCTCTAATCTCAAGATTTATCATATTCCTCTCCTCAGTGAACACTGATGCAAAGTAATCATTTAGTATCTCACCCATTCTCTCAGGTTTGACACACAGCCTTCCTTCATTATCCTTTAGTGGACCAATCCTTTCTCTACTTATCCGCTTGTTTCTTATATAAGAATAAAATGCTTTGGGATACTCCTTAATTCTGCTCGCTAAAGCTATTTCATGACCCCTTTTAGCCCACTTGATTCCTCGTTTAAACTTGTCCTACTCTTCCAATATTCCTCCAGGGCCCGTTCTGTTCTTAGCTGCCTGGACCTTATGTATGCTTCTCTTTTCCTTTTGGCTAGTCGTACAATTTCTCCTGTCATCCACGGTTCACAAATCTTGCTTTTCCTATCCAGTGCCTTCAACGGGACATGCCTATCCTGCACTATCTTTAACCTATTTCTGAAAGCCTCACACATATCAAATGTGGATTTCCCTTCAAATAGCTGTGTTCAATCCACATTTCCAAGCTCCTGCCTAATTGTGATATAATTGGCTTTGGCCCAGTTTAGTACTCTTCCCTTAGGACCACTCTCATCTTTATCTACGAGTATTCTAAAACTTACAGAATTGTGGTCACTGTTCCCAAAGAAATCCCACACCGCAACTTCTACCACCTGTCCTGGCTCATTCCCCAATACCAGGTCCAATATGGCCCCTTCCCTCGTTGGACTATTGACATGCTGCTCTAGAAAACTCTCCTGGACGCTTCTTACAAATTCTACCCCATCCAGACCTCTGATGCTAAGTGTATTCCAGTCAATGTTGGGAAAATTAAAATCTCCACTATCCTATTGTCTCTACATCCTTCCATAATCTGTTTACCTATTTGTTCTTCTACCTCACACTCACTGTTGGAAGGCCTGTAATACAGCCCAACAATGTAACTGCACCCGTCTTATTTCTCAGCTCCACCCATAATGCCTCACTACCCAAGACCTCCTTTAGCACAGCTGTGGTATCATCCCTGACCAGCAAAGCAACTCCACCCCCCATTTTACTTCCCTCCCTGTCCTGTCCTGTCTGAAGCGTCTATATCCTGGAACATTTAGTTGCCAATCATCATGCCCTTCCTTCAACCAAGTCTCTGTTTGCAATAACGTTATACTCCCAGGCACCAATCCAAGCCCTAAGTTCATCTGCCTTACACATTACACTCCTTACATACTATGGCTATGAATCTTTGGAATGCTTTGCAGCAGGTGACTGTGGATATTCATTTACAGATATACATATTCAGGACTGAGATTGATAGAATTTTGTACGGTCAGGGAACAAAGAATTATTGGGATTAAGTGAAAAAACAAAGTTGAGGTCAAATACCAGCCATGAGCAGTGCAGCAAGACTTGAGACCGCGGATGCTGCCTGAACTGTGCTTTTCCAGCACTACTCTAATCTAGAATTGAGACCTCATATGGCCTATTCCTATTTCTATTTCTAATGTTGATAGCACAGCGAGAGAATTTTGGAAAATGTGGATAATTGAGTGATGTGCTCTTGAACACAATTTTTGAATCTAGTCCACTATGATAAGAAAAAACTTACAATGTTTAACATAAAAGCACAAAATGCTGGAAGTATTCAACATCATCTGTGAAAATAGAAACAAAATCAACATTTCATGTCTGTAACCCTTTCCCGGAATAGGTTCCGGTGACAGTTCACTGACCTGAAATGTTAATCCTGTTTCTTTTTCCACAGATATTTCTTGACCTGCTGAATATTTCAAGCAGTTTCTGTCTTTATTTACAATTTCTAGCATCTGCCTTATTTTGATTTTTTTGTGGCCGTCAACATGGATCATAACTAGCTGAGCTAAGCTCACCTTTTATATAGTTTATGACCTGAAGCTCACAAGGGTGGAGTGGCATTGTGGGAAAGTCACTGTAATGTCACAGGAGTAGTAATTCAGAGTCTCAGGCTAATACGCTGGGAACATGGGTTTTATTCCCACCACAGCAGCTGAATTTCAAATTCAGCTAATATATCTGAACTTTGAAAGCTAGCCTCAGTAATTGGAATAACAATTGATTGTCTTAATAACTCATTTGATTCATTAATGTCCTTTAAGGAAATCTGCCCTCCTTACTTTGTTTGGCAATGTAGTTGATTCTTAACTGGCTTCTGAATTGGCATGGTAATGCAACTCATTTCAAGGATGTTAGAGATGTGCAACAAATTCTCATCTTGCCTGCAACACCTACATTGCATGGAATAATAAAGAAATATTTTAGCACAAAATTGAGTTTTGCCTGATGTGAAATTTGAGGGAAATTGCAGTGAACTAAGTAGAGAGAAGTGTTGCTTTACCAAATTTCATGTAGGAGTTCAATGCTAAAAATGTGATACGAACTTGGAATCTACCTAAGAGAGATTAATGCCGACAGTGAAAAAATAAGACAAGCAGTGAGATTTTCTATTCCAAAGTGGATGAAGCTAATGAAATTGGTCAAAATTTTAGAACAATGGGAGAAATCAAGGGGGTACAGAGTGGTAAAAGTCTATAGCTTTAGACAAGATCATACAGACCACATTACTGACCATCAATAAACAAATACAGTCTAAAGACCATTGTCTTTGCTGTTTTGAACTGTCTGGTATCCAGTTGTTACAATGCTGTCTCAGCCAGCTAGATGGTGGTAGTTGAGAATCCCTTGTAATAGTATTTTCAAGAACACATTATTATTTCATTGTGGATTTTAGCCAATGGCCAAGTGAGGCACTAATTTCAAGTGAATTGTCTCTTCATACAGAAGGATAGGAGGGAGTCAAAAGAAAATACATCCTGACATGCTCATCTCTTAGCATGTGATTAAAAAGTGTTGGAAACAAGAAGACTAGAAATCAGTGTCACTAAGAGAACTTGCTAAATTAAACTTTTAAAAATTATTTAATAATTGCATCATTTGTCAGCAATTTTGTTTTTGATGTCACATACATTTCCTCTATCTCCTCTGCAGTATTCGGAATTTACCAGACAAAACTGAAAACAAAACATCAATAAAATGTCCTGATGAACCAGAGGTGACTTGTAGGATCCCAGGTACGGAAGACAGTACTTGGATTCAGTTTTACGGAAGCTTGTAATATATGGAGTCTCACTAGACTAAACTATCTTTTTGTTGGAATCACTTCAATGGGTTTAAAAGGAATCATCAAATTCCATTAAAGTGAATGTCTTTTTGTGTAAAAATGAAGTATCTTTCACCCTGAAAGAAATACTTGGAAGGAGACACAAATTCATATTCTATGTATATTCACCAGTACAAAATTCGAAGACATTATCTTATCTGTTTTCAGATTTTAATAAACATAAGTAAAAGTTCTTTAGGATTGTAAAATGCATTCAAAATAGTGATGTCTGGATTTTCTTTCTCAAAACTGTTAATAAGAGAAAACTAGCATAGTATGCTATTGATACAATAAATTGTCATTAATTATTACTATCTGTCCTGAACCCACATGGTCGAGAGTGTGATTTTGGCATCTGCAGTCCTCACCTTCTGCTAGTTGACCTCAACCCACATGGTACATTTAAACAGGAGTAGGTCAGAATAATCGAAATGTCTTGTCAATTTCGCCAGTAGGGGCTTTATTGGGCAACGCTACTGTAGTTGCATTGATGAAAGCAATACTATATCATCCCTAGCAGAGATATTTGATAAAGGAAACTGAAGAACTGGAGAATTTCTCTGACACTGGTTTCCTGATTGTTTGTGGTCAGGTGCTTCACTGAAGGATACTCCTCCAGTTTATCTCAGAAAATGTAAATTGTAGAGTGGATGAATAATTTTCGGTATGAGTCCTTCACTTCCTATGCTACAAAAATAAGGTGAACAAGGAAATGGAAGAATATAGATTGAGGAAATGAGAAGACAGTTGATGCCATCCTATATAATTCTCCATGTGGCCCTACCTGTATTGTTTTATGAGCTAGTGTATTAAAATTATGCTTCCCCGCCCACTCACTTTCCCTTCCCTTCCACATACACTCCTGGGGACTTATATCTGTGTCTACAGATTTGCAGCCCATCTTAAAAAGAACCAAAGTCTTGATAATAGCTGTTAAAGTAATTGTATATCACTGGGTGATTCCAGGTAGCCCTGTGGAAACTGCAATCACAGAAATCAACCAACAAATTCAAGTGGTAGGTATTCTACTTAGGTGGACCTCACACTGTGTTTTCCTTTATGGAGCCTGCCAAGCATCAAAAACAAAGAGTAAGTTTTCCTCAAGGAGCGGGATTACTCAGATACAGAATGAAAGTTCTGAGACTTGTGTTGAATGCCTGAATGAGCTCCCACCAAATCTTATCATATTTATAGGGTCATACAACATAGAAACAGGCCCTTTGGCCCACCATGTCGATACCAACCAACAAACACCAAACTACACTAATCCCATTTACCTGCACTTGGTCCATAGCCTGCTGTACCTTGGCATTTTAAGTGTTCACCCAGATGATCCTTAAATGGAGAATATCTATCTCCATCATCCTGTCAAGCAGAACGTTCCATATTTCTACCACCCTCTGGGTGAAAGCATTCTTTCTTAGATCTCCTCTAAACGAGTTATATCTCACCTTAAACTTATGCCCTCCAGTCTTAGACAAATCTGCCATGGGGAAGAGATTCTCACAATCTACTCTGTCTATACCTCTCATATTCTTGAGAAAATGACATTATTCTGTTAATGCACAGTCAGTCTGTGCCACCAACCATCAGATTTTGTAAGTGGATACTATTAACTAGGAAACTGTCATACTATTCAAGAACCAATTGTGCATACCTTGATGAAGCAGATCATTGACTTGCACGGGTTGATTGAATAGTGGAACACCCGTGCAGTCTTGCTGGATGTCACCGTTCCCAGGGGTTCTCTGTTTCTTCACTCTGAGCTCCATCCCCCTGTCCAATAACACAAAGCAAAAATCCAGACATCTCTGTAACATGACACAAATAGTTTTACTTTATAATGGTTTAGTTACACAATTAAATATACATACATTTTTAAATTTTGTTTGACTTATTTAATATGAATCTTGCTTCTGGTGCAGAGCAACAACTCTGTTGATGCATCTTTAACTGTAGCAACATTATCTTTAACAGGTTTTGAGAAGATTTGTAGTTTAGGTTGAGGTTCTGGATGTAGGTTTGTTCTTTATCTTTAACAAGTACAATCACCTATGCTTGCTGTTCATCCAGGCTAGGTTATGTTTACACCCATTACATTGTTACTAAGGATTTTAGAGTCAGGGGAGGGAGCCTAGTGTGGAAGATGGTGATGTCATGATAATATCAACAGATTCATAATCCAAAGGTTGAGGCTAATAAGTACAAATTCCACCCTGGCAGCCAGTGCAATTAAACATAAGTTAGTTTTTAAAAATCTGGAATTGAAAGCTAATCTGAGTATTGATGAACATGAAACTATAATCAGCAGTAGGAAAAACCCATTTGGTTCACTAATGTCCTTCAGGGAAAGGAACCTGCCATCCTCACCTGGTCTGACCTACATATGACTCCAGATGGCTCCACAGCAACTGTCTCTGAAATAGTTTAACAATCCATTTAATTCAAGGGTGCTTAGGGATAGGCAACAAATGCTGACCGAGCTAGCCACACCACATTCCATGCAAGTCTAAATGTAAAGAGGAATAGGTTGTCATTTTGTGGGCGATAGACTGTCACTGTGAATTCATAGACTGTAACTGTGAGGTTGGTAACCTGTCCTGCTATATGGTTGATAGACTGTGTGGTTAGTAGACAGTCAGTGTGAGTTGATAGATTGTCACACTAAGATTAGTAGACTGCCATTGTGTGGAAATCTGTCACACTGAGGCTAGTGGAAGATATTGGATGATGTCTATAACAGCTATCACTTCTCCTTTAGTCTACTAATGAATCAAACTCGACTCATAACCTGAGGGTGGACAATATCTCCTTAACAGCCCTGGGCAGATGACTATGGGTCTCTGGAGTCAAGTAGTAGTTCCACTCAGGACGAAAGTGATATTGTACTGATGTTGGCCAGTGCCTGTCGGAAGAAAGGAAAACCTCTGCCCGGGGTACTGTAAGCTTTGGAAATTGGAATTAAATTTACAGTAAATTGCCTGTGCAGTGGAAACAGGGCAATCCCCTTAACCTTTTGCAGGAATCCTTGCTTAAGAACACTGACCTAACCTGCATCCATCAGCATAATACATGAGACCATAAGACAATTAAATATAGGGGAAGAACTCGGCCATTCGGCCCATCGAGTCTGCTCCACTATTTGATCATAGCAAATATGTTTCTTCTGCGATCTTCCCACAACCCTTGATCTTCTTACTAATCAAGAACCTATCTATCTCTTGTCTTAAATACACTCTGTAAGTTGGCCTCCACAGCCTTTTCAGCAATGAGTTCCATAGACTCACCACCTCTGGCTAAAGACATTTCTCCTCATATCAGTTCCAAAAAATTGTCCCTTCACTCTGAGGCTGTGCCCACAGTTCTTAGTCTCTCCTAAGAATGGAAACAGCTCCTCCATGTCCACTCTATTCAGGTGTCTCAGTATCCTGTAAGATTCAATGAGATCCCCCCCGCATCCTTCTAAGCTCCATCAAGTACAGACCCAGAGTCCTCAACTGATCCTCATATGACAAGTCCTTCATTCCTGAAATCTTTCTTGTATAAACCTCCTCTGGGCTTCCTCCAAAGCCAGCACATCCTTCCTTAGATATTGGGCCCAAAACTGCTCCTAATATTCCAAATGCAATCTGACTAGAGCCTTATATTGCCTCAGCAGTACACCTCTGCTGTTGTATTTTAGCCCTCTCATTTGCCTTCCCAACTAACTATAGATCCTGCATGATAATGTTAAGAGAATCCTGAACAAGATCTTCTGTCCCTTCGTACATCAGATTTCCAAAGCCTTTCCCCATTTAGAAAATAGTCCATGCCTCTCTTCCCACATTGTACTCCATCTGCCACTTCTTTGTCCACTCTCCTAGCGTCTGTCCAAGTCTTTCTGCAGTCTCCCTATTTCTCAGCATTACTTGTCCCTCCTCCTTTCTTTGTGTCATCTGCAAACTTAGCCCTCACCTCATTTGTCCAGATCATTAATATATAATGTGAATAGTTGTGGCCCCAACACTAGTGGAACTCCACTAGTCACCTGCTGCCATCTTGAAAATTACCCCATTATCCCTTCTGTCAGTCAGCCAATCTTCTATCCATGCCAGTACCTTGTGCCTAACTCCATGTGCAGGATATAGAGGAGAGAAAATGTAGACAGATATTGGAAAGATGTAAAAAACAGCAGGGTTGTTGTGGTGGGTGATTTTAACTTCCCCTATATTGACTGGGATTCACTCCGTGCTAGGGGCCTGGATGGAGCAGAATTTGTGAGGACCATTTAGGAGGTTTCTTGACATAATATGTAAACAGTTCAACCAGGGAATGGTTTATACCGGACCTGGTTTTGGAAAGTGAGCCTGGCCAGGTGAGTGAAGTTTCACTGGGGGAGCATTTCAGGACCATAATACCATGAGTTTTAAAATATTTATCAATAGGAATAAACAGTCCTTGGGTGAAGTTGTTAAATTGGAGGAAGGTGAATTACAACAATATTAGGAAGGGACTGGAGAGTGCTGATCGGAGGCGGCTATTTGAAGGTAAATCCTCGTCAGATGTGTGGGAGTATTTCAAATAGCAGTTGATACAAGTTCAGGAGCGGCAAGTTCCTGTGGAAATGAAGGATAGATATGGCAAACTTTGTGAACCTTGGATGATCTTGGTCAAAAAGAAAAAGGAAGCATACGTAGATCATGGAAAATGGGAAATGAGGAAACCCTTGAAGTATATAAGGCAAGTAGGAAAGAACTTAAACAAGGAATTAGAAGGGCTAAAAGGGGGTCATGAAAAGTCATTAGCAAACTGATTAAGGAGAATCCCAAGGCTTTTTATACAGACATATAAAAAGGGTAGCCAGGGAAAAGCATGGCCCACTCAACAACAAAGGAGGGAACCTATATGTGGAGCCAGAAGTGATAGGTGAGGTCCTAAACAAAGCTTTGCATCAGAATTCAACAAAAAGAAGAGGTTTGTGAGGAAGATTTCAGGGAAGGAAGTGTTGAGTTGCTATTAATAAGAATAGGTGATGTGCATCTCAAAAAGTAATAAAATAGATAAATCCCCAGGTTCTGATGGGATCTTTGCCGGAATATTGAGGGAGGCAAAAGAACAAATTGCTGGAGCAATGACATATTTGTTTCCTCTTTGGCCACAGGTGAGGTCCCAGAGGATGTTGTCCCATTGTTTCAGAAAGGTAAAAAAGATAATCCTAGAAATTACAGGCCTGAGTGTCTCACATTGATGGTAGGGAAATTATTGGAAAAGATTCTCAGGGATAGGATCTATACACATTTAGAAAGAAAAGGACTTATTAGCGATAGACAAAATGGTTTTGTGCGGGGAACGTCATGGCTCACTAGCTTCATAGTTTATTGAGGTGGTAACAAAGATGGTTGATGAGGGAAAAGCGTTTGATGTTGTCTGCATGGACTTCAGTAAAGCCTTTGATAAGATCCCTCATGGCAAACTGGTACAAAAGGTGAAGTTCCATGATATCAGGGGTGAGCTGATGCTTTTTGGAATGGAGGGTTGTGACTAGTGATGTTCCACAGGGATCAGTGCTGGGACCTCTGCTGTTCATCATCTACATAAGTCTTGGGAGAAAAAAATAGCTGGTCTAATTAGTACGTTTGCAGATGATACAAAGATTTGTGGAGTTGCAGATAATGAGGAGGATTGTCAGAGGATGTAGCAGGATATAAATCAGTTGGAGGCATGGGCAGAAAAGTGGCACATGGAGTGTAATCCAGACAAATATAAGGTGGTGCATTTTAGAAGGTCAAGTACAGGGGGAAATTATACAGTGAATGGCAGAACTCTTAGGAGTATTGATATGCAGAGGGATTTGGATGTGTAGGGCCACAGATCACTGAACGTGGAAGCGCAGAAAGAGAAGGTGGGATAAAAGGCTTATGGCATGCTTGCCTTCATTGGAAGGTGCATTGAGTATAAGGATAGACAAGTTATGCTGCAGCTTTGCAGAACTATAGTTAGGCCAAACTTAGAATATTGCATACAGTTCTGGTCACCACACTACCAGAAGGATGTGGATGCTTTGGAGGGGGTACAGAAAAGGTTTTCCTGATGTGGGGGATTTTAGCAAAAATAAAGGTTGGATAGACCAGGTTTGTTTTCACTGGAATGTAGGAGAGTGAGGGGTGACCTGATAGAAATTTATAAGATTGTGAATGTGACGGATAGAGTGGAAAGTATGAGGCTTTTTTCCCAGGATGGAGGGGTCAATTACTAGGGGACACAGTTTCAAGATGTGAGGGGGCAAGTTTGAAAAAGGTGTGCAAGGCAGGTTTTTCACACAAAGGGTGGTCAGTGCCTGGAATGTGCTGCCAGAGGGCATGGTGGAAGCAGACACAATAGCAGCATTCAAGAAGCACCTGGATGAAAACATGAACAGGAAGGGAAAAGAGGGATACGGATCCTGTAAGTGAGGACAGTTTTAGAATGGAAGGGCAAAATGTGTTGGCACAGGATTGGAGGGTTGAACAGCCTGTTGCTGTGCTATATTGTTCTTTGTTCTTATCTTGTTTTGCTGCCTCCTGTGTGGCACCTTGTCATAGCCCTTCTGGAAACCCAAATAGATCATGTCCAATGGCCGTCCATTGTCCAACTTGCTCATTACCTCCACAAAGAATTCCAACAGATTTGGAGAAAGTAAGGACTGCAAATGCTGGCGATCAGATTCAAAATGTGTGGCGCTGGAAAAGCACAGCCAGTCAGGCAGCATCCGAGGAGTAAGAGAGTCAACATTTTGAGCACAAGCTTTTCATCAGAGCTTATGCTCGAAACGTCAACTCTCCTGCTCCTCGGATGCTGCCTGATTGGCTATGCTTTTCCAGCACCTCATTTCTTAATTCTAACAGATTGACCTTCCGTTGATGAAACCGTGCCTACTCAGACCTGTGTTAGCATGCACTTCCAAATACACCACCTTAATAATGGACTCTAAAATCTTACCAAAGGCTGAGATCAGGCTAACCGGCCTATAGTTTCCTATCCCTCCCTTCTTAAATAGAAGTGTTACATTAGCCACTTTCCAGTCTTCTGGAACCCTTCCTGACTCCAATGATTCCTGAAAGATCACCACCAATACCCGTACAATCTCCTTAGCTATGTCCTTCTGACCTCTGGGGTGCAGTTCACCTGGTCTGGGCAATTATCCACCTTCCCCAGCACCTTCTCCTTAGTGATGGCCACTGCACTCACATCTGCCCCCTGACTCTTGAAACTGCGGTATGTGGAATTCCCCAGGATCCAGCGAAATTACTACAGAGAAAACAATTAAAATGCTGAAACCCCGTTTTGCTTGTTTTGATAGATCTAGTGGATCTTTGTAGCACAATGCAGAAAGGATTTCACAAACGATCATTACCTGTTGAATTCTGTACAACTGTATACCTTTTGTACAGCTTAGGAAGCGAATGAGGAAGTAGGTGAAGAAAAAGACTCTTTGTCACCAAATCATATAAATGTTAACCAGGAAAGTGAAACAGAGTTTCTGAGAAATCTGTTGTCAATTGTTAGAGTCAAAATGGCAGGAAATAATCCACAATTATTCTTAATGAAGAACAATCAGGGCTTTCATACCATACCATGAGATATTGAAGGAGCTCCATGGAAAAATCTTTGACCCTTTCAGAGATAAGTGTACTCTTTACTGTATTACCATAAAGAACAAGGGACCATTTTATTCCACCATCATAATGCACAAATACACACTTTAGCTAACAATTTTCATCTTCATTTATTATAGTATGTCACACAAAATCATTTTAGCTTCTAAATAACATGACCATTCATGCTGCCTAGTTTGTTACGAACATCCATTCCTAACCTTTCAATTCAACACCAGCTCCTTCAATGTCAGGACAGTGCCTTGGATGCTTCTGCTAGTGACTCCAGTGACTGAGGTCCCAGTGATATCGCTGACCCTGATTAGCATCACCGAGCTGTAAATATCTTTTGTTTGCAAGAAGTACTTATTTGTATTGAAGTTTCTTTGAATTGAAATCATCAAGTTCAATCCCATATCTCTGCTCCCACATCAACCCAATCCAGTTGGTAACTAGAATTATCTTCAAGAAACTTTTAAAAGATTGCAAAGCACTTATTTGTTTCAGTTTGATTGACATCAGTCTGTGGTGAAATGGCATTAATTTGTTCATTTTCTTTTTAACAAACTCAAAGCTGTAGGAGATTATATTCTCACTACGCCACGCATGATGGGCTATATTGTAAGTCTCCCAGATCCATTTGTTGCAGAGGTCAGAATGGATGTTGTCGGTAAGCAACTAATTAGACTTTTACCAAGATCAGTATAAAAATAGAATTGGATTGAATACAGCGATCTCATCATTACTGAAGACCTAGCATTCTGAATAGAGTTGTATTATTTACACATTAGCCTCTGGGATCCAGATTTGAATCGGTTGATGCTGATGGGATAAAGGATTTCTGTCTATGTTGCTGTAGGAAATGACTTTGGACAGCCTTGACCTAATGAGCATTAGGTCACATCATTAAGCTGCCTTATTTAGATCTATGCCAGCAACTTTTAAATCATCACCATTGATGAAAGAAAAATCATTTCTGCTTCCATAAATTAAGATAATCTAGTTTGAGATAATCAGCAAAAGAATCTGAGGAAAGATGACTTATTTTTTAGAAAGCAAATAGCTATGATTTGGAAGTCAGCGCCTGAAATGCATTGGCAGTAGATTCGCAATAACTCTCACTGTGCATTGAAAGAAACAGGATTTGCAGGACTGTGGGGGAAGAATGGTATTAATTGTATAGGTCCTTCAAAAAGCCCAGCCAGGCATAATGAGCTGAATGGCCTCCTCCTGTACTATAAGCTTCAATGAAACAGGTTCTCACAGAAACAACTGATCCCTGTGGAAATTTCACTTTCACTGAATTTGGCACAACTAACTGTGTATTATTTTTGTTGGAACTTTCAAATCACTGATTGAACACTGAGCTCAGCAATGCAAAGGTCTCTCTCTCTCTCTCTCTCTCCTCTCCAAGGCTAGTTCTCAGGAACTCTTTCTGTTTCCCACAGTTGCTGATGTCAAGGTCTCCCAGTTACCAGCTGCAGCCTTTCATACTAAGATAGCCGCCAATTTGGTTTGGTAGTTTTGCCCACACACCCCACAACTTGCACTTACTCAATGGCACTGGTTTTCCAAAGGCTGCAGGCCCATTTTTCACCCATTAATGGTGTCCAGATAATTTCGTGGGGCAACACTGATTGCCTCCTTTTTCTTTGTATTCATATTCATCTGCTTCAACAGCACATGCAGTCTGTGAATAATATCAATAGCTGAAGGCTCCCCAAACAAGTTCATTTTGAACTCTTTAATAACATAGATTTGTCTTCTGAATGGATTAGGTAGGATTCCCTCAGGGTTGCCTTCACCCGTGCTCCGGCCACCTTCCCTCCCTCCAAAGTGCACTGACATAGCTGTCAGGAAACTGACACGCTGTCTGGGACTGGGACTTTCATCCATGCCTTGCCTGCCTCCATGTCTAACCTGGTGGGACTCAAAATTTCAGACCCCCTTAAATTTTGTTGCTCCAATTCATAAGACATGTTACTTTTCATCAATTTTCAAGATATCAAATATCCATTTTGGCAACACATTCTCATTTACTTTTTTGTCTTTCCATAGTCAGAAACAAATATTTTCACCAGCTGATTTAGTCACGGTTGAAGGCAGCCTTGTGAATTTTATAGTTCACCTGCTAAGATATCAGTTAAGTGCTATTTGGAAAAAGATGCATGAAGCTAGTTAAGGCCACAATAAGGAAGAGTAAATGTTTATAAATTTTTAAAATCCACCCATCCCTTCCTTGAATTACTAGAGCCTAACCTAATATATATGTGATTATGGTCCTCACATCTGCCAATATAACTTCACAACTTTTGGAATATTGTGTGTAATTCTGGTCTCCCTCCTGCTAAAAGGATATTATGAAACTTGAAAGGGTTCAGAAAAGATTTACAAGGATGTTGCCAGGGTTGGAGGATTTGAGCTACAGGGAGAGGGTGAATAGGCTGGGGCTGTTTTCCCTGGAGCGTCAGAGGCTGAGGAGTGACTTTAGAGAGGTTTGTAAAATCACAAGGGCCTTGTATAGGATAAATAGACAAGGTCTTCACCCTGGGATGGGCGAGTCCAGAACTAGAGGGCCTAGGTTTAGGGTGAGAGGGGAAAAATTTGAAATGAACCTTGGGCAACGTTTTCATGCAGAGGCTGGTGCTTGTATGGAATGCGCTGCCAGAGGAAGTGGTAGAGGCTAGTATGATTACAAAATTTAAAAGGCATCTGGATGGGTATATGAATAGGAAGGGTTCAGAGGGATTTGGGCCAAGTGCTGGCAAATGGAGACTAGACTGGGTTGGGATATCTGGTTGGCATGGATGAGTTAGACCAAAGCGTCTGTTTCCATGCTCCACATCTCTTTGATTCTCTGACTCTAATTGCAAATATGGAAAATGGATTTTTTGGCTAGATTAACCCAGCCACCATTTTTATGACCATGTTCAATAAACATGTTAAGTCTTCATGATTCCTACCCTGGCACTTGCATCTTCCATCAATAACTTCAGATTTATAAGAAGGGTGATCTTTCCATCTGTTTAAACTAATCACCTTGTTGTTAAATACTTTATTTTATATGGTTGTAAACTAACATTGCTGAAACTAACTAGTTGGATCATTCTTGCATTGATAATTAGAACAAATTTGAGCAAAAAACAAGAATTATTATACTTCAAACAGTATTGACCATGAAGCATTTTCATACTACTTAAAGTTGTGAGAAGTGCTATGTAAATATATATTATTTTTCTTTGCATTTGGCAAAATTTTAATTATGGAACATTTATTGAAATAGCTAACACCAGTTCCAAATTTAATGATCACAAACATTATATCTACATGGATCTACGACAGCTAGAATGGAATGAAACACAAAGCTACTGGAAACCAAAAATTGCAATGAGACACCGGTAAATCTATCCATAGCTTATTATTTATAATGTTTGCAATATAAAAAACATGTCAAGAAGAAAGTACTTCAATCATTTTCACAATTTCTAGCCAAGCAGATTTTGCCCTCTGTGCTTTTATGTGTTATTTATTCTAACATTACTGCAATTCTGCGATACATCAGAGAATTTGATCTCTCTTATTTATCTTTGTTGCATTCATGTTGCTGCATCTCTAATTTTTTTTGAAATTTTTGCTTTCGCACTTTCTCTGTCAGTGTTTTTTTTTGTTTCTTTAGCTCTCCTGTGCTGCTTTATTTTCACTTTCTACTTCTTTCATGTCAGCAGTTTTGGTCAAAAATGATGTCAAGAGTTGCAGAGTGAAATTCTCCATTTCCAAAAGAGTTTCCTTCTAAAACCATTTTCCTCATCAGTCATGCTGATTCTCTCTGTTTGATCTTATCATTGTACTTCCTCACCTCTTCCTAACATTCGTTACCATTGCTTACGCTACTTAAGTTTCATTGCTATTCCCCTCTGATCCACATTCAGTACCCAATACCTGTGTCCTTCCATCACTATCATTTATACAACTTCACCCTCCAAAGACTTCTCTTTTATGCAGCCTCCTCACTATTACTGTCAACCTATTGAGTTTAACTTCCAGGATGAATCACTTGCTTTCAAAATTCAACTTAAACATTTAAATGTCGGCAAATTTAGATAATTGTAAATCTATTTGTCTGGACCTCTCTATCTAGTTCTTTATCTCTTTCTCTGTTATCTTTACACTCTTTGGTCTGTTCTGAATTAAAGGACTGAATAAGATTTCCTTGAAGAAATCAGGGCCAAATTTAATCTCTAACTTTTCTTCAAATACTTTTGAGAAACAAAATGAGTACAAATCATATTTAAGTGTTGACCTTTGACCCAACCTCTTCCTTATGCTGCTTCTAGATGACCTTATCTGCATGCCCAGCTTCTACACATGCACAAATGATTTCTACAAATATCTTTGGACCATCTAGCATGACCCATGCATTGCCTCTATCAAACTGCTTGTCTGATATCCAGTAATAGATGAGCCGCATTTTCCTCCAGCTGAATATTGGAACAATTAAAGCTATTAACCCAACTTTTGCAATCAGCATTGAAGCAAGAGTGTTTGTAGCTGGCCTCAAAGAATGTTGCCTTTAAAGATTGAGTGATAGCTTTGGCATGGATTTTGTCCTTACCCGATGCTAGTTTAAATCTGATGCTATGATATGGGATCTCTTGGTGTACAGCAGCAGTGAATCCAGCAGGCAGGTATATTGGTAACTAAACATGCTGAAATATTTTAGCAAACCGGCCAATCAATCAATTTATAAGTATCACTAAATTCAATGTAAACTTTCAGTAATAAGATAATCGATTGCAAGTAAATTAAAATAAAGATTAATGCATTAATTTCTAAAGTGAAAAAGCTATTAAAAATGATAGCAAATTAAATTGTGAAATTTTGTATAATTTTGGTAAAAATTGACATTCCACAACTACAAAATTAGTTTTTCAGGGCCAGTGAGAATATTTAGCAGAAATTACGAAACTCACACCCCATTTAAAAACCCATTCACACTTCATTCAAAAAGGCACGTTTTTGCCACAAGTGTAACAGTGTATGAGTCAAATTTCAATTCAACTGATTTCCTTTAAATGTGGTGTGCAGCTAGGGCTCACCCTCCAGAGAAGCATATAATCACAGCTAGCTAATTCGTAGTTTTGAGATTACTGTACATGCGTGTAGCCCGAAGTTGATGTCAGTTTCAGTGTCCACAATCACCTGATGAAGGAGCAGTGCTTCGAAAGTTAGTGCTTCCAAATAAACCTATTGGACTATAACCTGGTGTTGTGTAATTTTTAACCTTAACTCAGTGGACATTGATAGTTTTCAGGCAATTGTCTTCAGTTTAACCATAGTCCCGGTTCCCTTACTAATGGCTCCATCTCCCTCCTTGCCAATTGCCTCAGGTTGAATCAGCTTTTCTGAAAATTGAACATCTTCTTTCGAGTCTATTCCAAATGTTCAATTCCATAGTCTGATGCAGGCACAATGGGCCAAATTGCCTCCTTCTGTGCCATAACACTTCTATGATATTCTTAATGAAGACTGTCCATTTCCATCTGTAATTTGCTGGTTTCTGTCCCAATCCAATTCACCAGTCAATGAAACCCTTAATTATTTAATAGATCTTCTAGTTGGCTATCCTTCTCCATTCATAAAAGTAGCAAGTTTAAAACTCTGCTGCTACTATCCTGTTCACCCTTATTGACTGACATTAGTTTCCAACCTCCAAACCATTGGATTTTATATTTCCAGGCTTGAGCTTAAGACTCTGAATAACCTAAATTCTTCACCATCTTCTCCACTTTTACAACCCATCCACCCTGAAGTACAGTTCCTTGAATGTTTCAGCCCCTTTGCCAATTCTTGGTTCCTATACCTTCCACCATCTCAGCTCTATGTTATGGAATTCCCTCTTTCTCCATCTTTTCACCTCATTCTCCCTCTGCAAGACCCTTCTTAACGCCTATTTATTTGGACAAGCTTTTGGTTACTCTTCCTGGGGAGTTGTGCAAGTAAAGGATAAAGCAAGATTAGATTAGTAATCTAATCTAATCTAATCTAAAACTGGTTGAGCTTTCGATTAAAATGACCATTATCCAACCTCTGTGACCTCTGTGACCACTGTCCTTTGTTATCTGAAGCCTTGTAGTTGTTCAGATCCTGCTGTGGGCTTCTTCATATAACTCAATTTTGCTAGAACTCCTTATTGCCATACTTGCTTAAATGTTGGATACAGTTTCTTAGATGTGACGATTGTTTCATGACCATACATTTTATGCATTGAAATTCTATGTAATAATGACAATAATCATACGTATTAATGCAGATTCACATCATGGGCACCTGGAGAAGAAGGTGTTGACTTGAAATTCACAAATGAAGGTACAACTGATAACAATATAACCTGCAAATGCAACTAGTCAATAATTTAACAAAGTCAGCCGTGCAGCAAGTGCTTCACTCGCCAATGATCCCAGCAGCAATGCGATGGTCCATTGAAGAGCTGACTGGTAATATTTAAAACCTGGCAATGCAGGTCCTCATTCTCACTGAGAAATATGAATAGTAGCAGGCGCTAGGCTTGAAACCTAGCTATAACAGTTTCTGAAGATTGAGCGTTAACTGTCAGCCAAAGCCAAGTTTTGTTTAAATTTTAAATCAATATGTCTGCTCTGTTTCATCTTTGCCCTGAGAAATAAACTAAAAAATGGCTGCCACCAATTTTGTTCAGTTTTGAAACACGTGCATCATGCATTAAGCAAAATACTGACAGACCCCAAACAGGTTGCACTTGCAAACCTCACAACAATGCCCAACATTCAATATGATTCTGTGATTGGACAGCACTTGTTAAATAATCCTAAGCCTGTGAAGAACTATGCTTACAATAAATTAAAGATTTTCACTTGGGCTCACTATGTGATGCACTTGTATGTATTACAAGGTACATATACACAGGAACCCAATCTTTGCAGATGGATGGAACATGTGTGCACATTACATCTATTTCAACACAACAAAATAGGTGACAGCCATTTTCTGGATCATTTCTCAGGGCAGTGCTTTGACTAATCACAGTCAACCTGTCTAATATTAAATTTAACCAAAGCTTGGCAGTTAACTATCATTCACCATTAACTGACAGATTCTTTATGGCCATAGCTTTACTAATCAGAGTCCACTGGTCAACCAATCAGGTCTCATATTTAAATGTTGATTTTTCTTTATTTTGGTATTTCTTGTGAACTGTCCTGATGAGTACAAGAATGCAAATCTTTGACAAATTGTGTCTTTCTTCAGCAGTACTCAGGTTCTGTACTACCACACCACAATAAGTGTTTTTTGGAGATGGAAATATGCCACCTATATGACCTACATACAACTGCAGACCTCAACAATTAGGTTGTTTGTGGTCTGCCCTCTCAAGTGTTCTAGCAAGCTGTTCAGTTCAAGGTCGATTAGGAATCAGCAGTATATGCTGGCCTTGCCACACACCATACACATGCCATGAGAAAATAAAGACAAAAAGGCAAAGGACAAAAAAAAGAGATTTGATGGGTAATTCCAGTTGAAAGAAACAATGATTTTTACAGGAGTGATGGACTGAATAACTATTTCAGTGCTGTAGTTTCTATTATCACCCTTCACTTACTGTGCAGTATAAGGAATACATTTAGAAATTAGCCACAATTTGCAGTAATCCTAACACTGCAACAACATATGTGCTTCTAGTGGGATGGACACATATGGATTTGCTTTGCTGTAATTTCTTAAATCCTTAAGGATGTGAATCGACTCAGGCTGACTTGAGTTGTGTTATTTCAACTCAGCCAGTGTTCTAATTCTGTTTTTCAGAGAACTATTTTCCCTCTCAACAGGCTCACATCAGTTTCTGTAAGCAGAACTGCCCCCTGTGATCTGGAAGCTATATTTTTGATGGTAATCTTCCTTTCAGCAGGTTTCATGGCCTGAAGGCTAACCTTAGTTCTAGTAATTAGTTTAGTGAATCAGATCAAGTCCCTTGTGTTTGAATTGTGCCTTTAATTGGTAGATATTACATTGACCATAATAACTAACACATTTATTTGTAAATAAATAAGGATACAAAACATGAAGTACTTCACAAGTGCTGGAGAATGCAATACAAATCATGAAATGAATGAGAAGAGTCTTTATAAATCGAGTAATTAACCACAATAAATTTATTGAGATGAACAGAAAATATTCTCAGTGTTTACAAAGTTATTGTTATTGTGAAGGTAGTTCAGCTTGCAAGGACTGCTTCATCATAACATCTTCGGATGAGATGTGGTAAGAGCCATTAACCTTCACTACAGTTGCTCTACTGTTTGTATCCTTCATTACAGAGATTGTTAGCACTGTCTCAGCCACATTAGGGAGATGTAAACAATCCATAGATAAACACATGGGTGATTTTGGGATAGTGTAGGGGGCCGAGCTGAGAGTAGTTCACAGGTCGGCGCAACATCGAGGGCCGAAGGGCCTGTTCTGTGCTGTATTGTTCTATGTTAGGGCGGCATGGTGGCACAGTGATTAGCACTGCTGCCTCACAGCGCCAGAGACCCGGGTTCAATTCCCGCCTCAGGCGACTGTCTATGTGGAGTTTGCACATTCTCCCCGTGTCTGTGTGGGTTTGCTCCGGTTTCCTCCCACAGTCCAAAAATATGCAGGTTAAGTGAACTGGCCATGCTAAATTGCCCGTAGTGTTAGGTGAAGGGGTAAGTGTAGGGGAATGGGTCTGGGTGGGTTGCGCTTCGGCGGGTCGGTGTGGACTGGTTGGGCCGAAGGGCCTATTTCCACACTGTAAGTAATCTAAAAATGTTCTATGTCTTAAATAGTCTTCAAAACAATTGCAAATTTTGTGGGGTTTTTTTAATAATTTTTCATTTCTATAATATTCCATTAATGTAATAGAATTTGCAACAATAAATGTATACTGTTGCAGTTTCTTCTAAACCCGATTGTATCCCAGAGCCCTGTTTTTCACCAGGCTGGTTGAAACATCTTCTATATATTGGCATCACATAGAATTATGCTAATGTTATTATTTTTAAGTTTTGCTGTTTTAATATTTCTGTTGTCTTACTGCTTCAGCATATTATTCAACCTGTAAATAAATCTGGACATTGGTTTCATGTTTCTTATGTTCTACCTGGCAGAGAATGGGACCTGCTTAATTAATAGAAATAACATCATCAGATTATCACTATTACAAGTGAATTATTATGCCAATATAGTAGAGTTTTGATCGACAGGAGAGTTGGTGTGTTATGAAACTTAACCTTTCAACAATAAACACAAACCAAGAACCTTTGTTCTATGCAATTTTGCGAAACATTCCCCTTTCAGCTTCCACTGGAAGTTTCTCAATGTTTTCATTCTTTCCAATTATCATCAAGAGACATCCTAAGTAAGGGATTCACGAAGAATTGAATGTTCTCAGACTAAAAACAAAGAGAGGAGGAGATGTGAACAATTTAGTTTAGCAGAACAGTCAAGATCAGTTTTTTTAGAAATTTCAGTGTTGAGCAGAGCACGTAGCCTCTGCCAAAATAAGCATTCATACTTGGTGAACATGATCCCCACTTAAAAGTTTTGTTGTAATATCTTTAGGGAAGTTGTTTCTCACTACAAACAAGTGTATTGGTTCTCCTCAGCATTATGAATATAGGAAATTCAGCCAGGTTGGAGCATCCACCTGTAGGGAGCCTGCTCACTTTTCTAGTGAATTTGCCTCCATTTCACTATTTTTTGCCTCACGTGTTACTCTTGGTACTCTACCCCATCTTAATATGTGGCATCGCTGCTGCCAAATAAATACATGCCAGTTAACTTTAAGATATTTATTTTTTCAGATACACAAGAAGCATGTGAAAAGTTCAAGGTTAAAAAGAAGCTCAAAAAGTATTCAGCAGCTGTTAAATCTGGGACGAAGGTTGGTAAAAATAGGAACATAAACCAAACCATTGAGTGGTGTTGAGGTGGTGGAATGAGAAATGGAATTAAACTACTTCACTTCTATTATCATAATTCAGTTAATCCACTGTGCTGTTCAACCTGATCTACTTGAAATCATATTGACTTAAAAAAATACTTTTCACAGTATAAAAGCTGACAAATTCCTCAATTGTTCAAAATTGAACTACGTAACCCTTCATTTTTGATTACTTAATAGCACAAATATTTGTCATGCAGAATAAGATGCGTAATACTATCAGTGAATCAGTTTATTAATCAGTCTCAGATGTATGCACTCTAGATCAATGACATAGCTGAGGGGACAGAGAGAATTGTTTCCAAGTTTGTTCATCATGCAAACTTTGATTGGAAAGTTAGTTTTGATGACAATGCAAAGAGACAGGTAAGGGATTTAGACAAGTTAAATAAATCAACAAGAACATGGCCAATGGAATATAATGTGAAGAAACATGAAGCTATCCATTTTGCTAGAAAAAATAGAAAGATAGAATATTTTAAAAGCTGAGTGACTGAGAAATACAGGTGAGCGGAATCAGGTAGATCTTGTACTCAGTTCGTAAAAAATGTGCTGGTGCTGTATACTATTAGGAAAGCAAATTATATGTTAGCCTCTATGACAAAATAATTTGTGTACAAAATTAAAGAATGTTAAACTTCTGACAGCTGGTTGGTGAATGATATCACCAGAAGTCAAAAGTGGAAGTTTATGGTGGATATCAAGGGCTTGAAACAATAGAAATCCTAGAGGAGTGTCAGATGTGTCCAGGGTTACTTAAAAATGCAATTACGAGAGTGAAAAGGGGCATGGCAAAAACACTAGTGGGTAAAATAAATGAAAATCTAAAGTCATTTTTAAGTATATTAAAGGAAAGAGTATAACCAGGGAAAGAATGCGGCTCCATTAGGGATAAAGAGGCAATGTATCTGTGGAACCCAAAGATTTCGATGAGGTTTTAAATGATTACTTTGTATCTGTCTTCATCGTTGAGAAGAACGAAGTAGATATAGTAATCCTAGAGGGCGATTGTGATAAACTTAAACAAATTAGCATTGAGAAGAGGGAGGTATTAGTCATTTTAACAGGTTGGTTGCATCCAAGGCCCAGATGCCATGCATCCTATAGGTTACTGTAGAAGGCAAGGAAGGAGATTGACATAAATGTTCAAATCCTCTCTGGACTCTAGAAATATGCTAAGTGATTAGAAGACAACTAATGTGGTACCATTGTTCAAGAAGAGTGGTAGTAATAAACCAGGCAACTACAGGCCTGTGAGCCTAACATCAGAAATAGGAAAGCTTATGGAAAAGATTTCTGATGAACGGAATTTATTCCACTTGGAGAGACAACATTACTTGAGAATAATCAGTATGGCTTCTTCAGAGGAAGATCATGTCTGTCAAATTTGATTGCGTTTTCTTGAGGGGTGACTTGATGTGTGGATGAAAGTACCACAGCTGATGTGGTCCACTTGGACTTTGATAAGTGTTTTACAAAGTGTTGCATGAGAGACTAGGTAAGATCCAGGACAAATTGGCAAATTGAATCCAAAATTGGCTGAGTGATAGGAGGGTGAGGGTGCTGGATGAAAGTTCTTTTTGCCATTGGAAACCTGTGCTGAGTGACAGACTACAGGGTTCAAGGCTGTCCTTGCTGTTTGTTTTGTTAAGGGGATGAGTTAGCTCAGTTAACTGGATGGTCAGTTTGTGATGTAGAATAATACCAAAAGCATGAGTTCAATTCCCACTCTGGCTAATGTTACCAATGAAGGATTCCTCCTTCTCAACCTCTCCCCTCACATGAGGTATGGTAACTGTCAGCTTAAACCACCACCAGTCATATCTCTGATGAGAGAAGAGCACTATGATGTGTTTACCTTTACCTTGCATTAATGATTTGGACACAAAAATAGGAGGTTTTATTAGTAAGTTGGCAGATGATACAAAAATTGGTCATGTGGTAAATAGTGAGGAGGAAAGCTTTAGACAGCAAGAAGATATAGACAGGCTGGTCAGATGGCAAAACAATGGCAGGTGGATTTTAATCCTGAAAAGTGAGAGGAGATGCATTTAGAAATGCTAACAAAGCAAGAGAGTGTGCAATGAATGGTAGGACCCTAGATAATACTGAAGATCAGCATGACCTTGGTAAGTATATACATAGATCCTTGAAGGCAACAGGACAGATGGATAGGGTGGTTAACAGGGCAAATGGGATACTTGCCTTTATTAGTCGCGGTATAGAATACATGAGTTAGGAAGTTATTATGGAGCTGCATAAGACATTGATTTGACCACAGCTGCAGTAATGTGTGCAGTTTTGGCCACTTCATTTTCGATAGGTCATGATTGCTGTCAAGCAGGTGCAGAGGAGATTCACCAGGATGCTACCTGAGATGGAGCATTTCAGCTATGAAGAAAGACTACATAAGTTAGTGTTGTTCTCTTTGGATCAGAGCTGTTGAGGGGGAGCCTAACTGACGTGTACAAGATTATGTACAACATAAGTAGGAATGATAAAAAACAGAAAAAACTGAATGTGGAAATCTGAAACAAAACCAGAAATAGGTGGGGGTCTGGCAGCATCTGTGAAGAGTAAGCAGAGTTAACTTTTTGTGACCAGAGACACGTCATCAGAATCCAAGTTCTTCAGTTGTGAAGAAGAGTCACTGGACCAAAAATGTAAACTCTGCTCTCTCTCTCTCTTTCCACAGATGCTGCCAGACCTACTGAGTTTCTCCAGAAATTTCTGTACTTGTTGAAAGGAATAAATCTCTCCCCTTAGTGGAGGGGTCAGTTACTAGGAAGTATAGATTTAAGATAAGAGGGAGGAGGTTTAAAGGAGGTTTAAGGAGAACTTCTTTCACCTAGAGGGTGGTGGGTATCTGGAACTCACTGCCTGAAATGGTGTTAGAGGTGAGAACCATTACAATATTTAAGAATTATTTAGATGAATACTTGAAATATAATAGCATACAAGGCTATGGACCAAGTAGTGAATATGGGACTTGTGCCGATGCTGACACTTTAAAAGGTTATTTTGTCCTATTTTTATTTGAAGAGAAGTTGTAAGGCAGAAGTGTTACACTGGCTACTGAGACAATTTGTGTGAACAACCTATGAGGCCTTTTTTTTAAACAGCTTGAATGGGCATCAACAGCTCTCACAGATCCAGATTTCTGGGTTTTGTTTTTCCCAGTAGCATCAGAGGTTATTGGGATCTCAAAAGACTTGGAGGCTTCAGTAATGTCTCCTGCTGCTACACTCTCTGCATTTTCTCTTGATCTTTTTCCACCTGGATTAGTTTGGAAACATGTTGTGGAACTTGAAAGGGTTCAGAAAAGATTTACAAGGATGTTGCCAGGGTTGGAGGATTTGAGCTATAGGGAGAGGTTGAATAGGCTGGGGCTGTTTTCCCTGGAGTGTCGGAGGCTGAGGGGTGACCTTACAGAGGTTTATAAAATCATAAGGGGCATAGATAAGATAAATAGACAAAGTCTTTTCCCTGGGGTGGGGGAATTCAGAATTAGAGGACATAGATTTGGGGTGAGAGGGGAAAGATGTACAAGAGACCTAAGGGGCAACTTTTTCACGCAGAGGGTGGTACGAGCATGAAATGAGCTGCCAGAGGAAGTGGTGGAGGCTGATACAAATGCAACATTTGAAAGGCACGTGGATGGGTATATGAATAGGAAGGGTTTGGAGGGATATGGGCCAGTGCTGGCAGGTGGGACTAGATTGGGTTGGAATATCTGGTCGACATGGACAAGTTGGACCGAAGGGTTTGTTTCCGCGTTGTACATCTCTATGACTCTAAGACTCTATGAGAATCTGTGGGAATCTGTGTCTGAATTTTCCTTTTCGCCAAGGGGTTTGTTTATGGTCGTCACTATATTGGTACAGTTAATTAGTATCTATTATTATCCAGTATCTATTATTTGGCTATGTTTTCCAATAGTAAAGTTATTCTACGTTCCTCTTTCTTTTGTTTGTATTTTAACTATAGTGTTTAAATAAATTGTGCTTTGCTTAACATCGAGTAGTTTGACCAGTCACATCACATCTGGAATAGGGCACTTTACATCTGCCTTTAAAAGTTAGGTCTAGGCTACCTTCCTAAAATATTTTGAAGGGATCTGGTCTGGTCCACAACAGACTGGAGCAGATGTCCAGTCTTGTCAATTATTGTGTTAGGGAGAAATTGAGGTCTGCAGCTGCTGGAGAGCAGAGTTGAGAGAGGGCTGCTGGAAAAGCACAGCAGGTCATGCAGCATCAGAGGAGCAGAATAATCGATGTTTTGGGCAAGAGATCTTAATCAGGAAGGTTCCATGGCATCCATGGTAAGTTCCACACTAATGCACACTTCACTATACTATATAAATTAGAGCAACACTTGCAATCCATTCATGGTGAATAGGCTCTGGGATGTCATCACCCATGGTTAAATGGGAAAGTGGACTCGATGGGCCAAGTGGCCTTATTTCCACTCCTATGTCTTATGGTATTTAATCTATTAGTATCTGTATGTAGGTAAGTATGATTTATGGCAATCTTTACTAGAAATGAAATTATTAAAGGTTAAATGTGTAATTGCTACATCTTTCATTATCTGTACGTTTTCTGTTTTTCACCATCTTCTCAGTCACACCTACAACGATTCACAACAACTTATAGGAAAACTTTATTGAAAGAATGGGTTTCTATGGCAAAAGGAGGGAAAAAAATTAGAGATGGAACCATGAACCTCTATAGTAACAAATGATTTTACAGAACCAAAAATGGTGAGGTTTATTGTCTGGTTGTTTCATGACCTGTGTGCTTCTAAAGTTTAACTTATTCATTTTGAATTGGGAGGCCCGAGTGGAACATGGAGCAGCTACTGAATTGATCTGAAAGTTCTTCAACTTGAAGCTCAAATGCAATATTTTTATTCCTTATTGAAGAGAATCAATTGTCCTGTAAAGTTAGTGACATCTCCAATCACGTCTACTCCTGGTACTGCTGAAATTTACAAGTGTCTTCAATAATTATTTCTGTGCATGTCACATATGCTCCAAAACAACGTTCAAAGTTGCCAATATAGCAAATTTGAAACTCGCTGAGCTACATTAGAAACTGCTCTAAAATGAAAACATTGAATCTAAGAAAATTTACTTATGTAGCATCCACACTTCTATTATTCTACTCTTAATTCTTTCTACTTGTACCAATGAAAATTAAGTGATCCATTTTCAGTATTAATGTTTACCAGGGAAAGCACATGTTACACATTTCTATTTGTATTTCATATTCATTCTCACACTTCATTATTCCCTTCTTTGTGTCAATTATTTGGCCTAATAAATGACATCTTCCAAAAGCCTTGCTCAATGCCTTGTCTGGAATCAAAACGCAATAGAGACCTGCATCACACTGTGTGGTAGAATTACATTTAACATATTTTATAGGAATTTATAATAACTGGACTTTAATGCTGTCAGATATTTCTATTCAGAAATAGTAATATTTCCAACAAGAATGGAAGCTATGTAGAGCACTTAACTGGAACATTTTAATCCATAAGGCGAGATCAGTTGGGAATAGATGGGTGAGGAAGATTTTTCAATTTTCAGTCAGGGTCACAATGTGGTTCCAACAACTTACTTTCAGTTTTAGTAGAAGCGTATTTAAATATTAATAAGGAACCTATGTGATGTAGTAAGGGATTTAATTGCTACAGGCAGGCAGGCAGTTATAAATGCAATTACTATCCTTAAAATAATCAATGGGGTATTTTCAAATTGCATTTAACTCCATTCAAAATGTAACATGTGCAGTACAGGTTTACTGGACTTTGAGAAATTGACAGGAAAACAAAGGCAAGTTTGAGCAGCAGTTTAAGTGGCATTTAAACTTTTCATTGTGCTAATTGAATAAAGCCTTATTTATTGCAGCTGCTGCCTCAGTATGCACTGATGAAAGTTTTGCAGATTTTTTTTCAACAATAAGGGCTTTGAAACTGACAAGATCAGGATGGGTGGCACATTAGACGTGTTCAACCAAATGTCAGTGGAGGAAGACCAGCACCATTCATGGCAAGTCTTTGAAGCAAACAGAACAGAGGAACATTTAGATTTTGCAACATTTAAAACAGCTTTAAGTTAATAAGAATAGTCACTTGAAGAAGTAATAGCAGGAGAAATAATATTGTCATCAAGATTGAATGTTAGAGACTGGTCAAATAACACACAGGATTAGAAATCTTTGAAGAAAAATGTTCCCGGATACAGAATTGCTTTAGCTTAAATGCTAAATACCAAACTGATTAAGTAAATATACTTTTGTATTCAGTAGGTCCAACAGCTGATGACATCAGCAATTGGTAAATACAAACGAAGGCATAGTTACTTTTCAAGAAATGAAAACAGTGTTTGATAATTACTTTCAATCTGAGATCATATAAAACATTGAAAGAGCAAGATTTACCAAAAGAGGTTAGCATCTATATAATTTCATTGATGACTCTTTAACAAACTTTAACTGTGGAGCTTTGAAAGCAGAATTCAGAAGAAACAGTCTTGGTATTGTTGATGAGTCAGTGTCAGAATTTTTACAGTCCAAAAAGAATTTGATTTTAAAGAAAGCTGTTCAAATTGTGCTGGATGGAGAAACCAGGAAGAATCACAGACAAATCCTGAGAGAAGCAGAAAACTGAGAAGACAGGAGACCAACAGAATCTGTCCACTTTATCAGATGCAAACACTCTTCAGACACACATTACAAGCCAACACAAGCAGTGGGCCCAATAGCAAAGAGTCAGCACTGTGTGACAAAAAAGTCTCATTGCCACAAACAGTGCTTCAGCTAAATAATGCAACATCAGTGAAACTGTTAGTCACTTTCAAAAGATGGGCAGACATAAAAGATGGTTTCAGAGCTGCAAAAACCTAATACTTAACCATTTAAAGAGATTAATGTTGTAGAACTCTCTCCTGTGGAAAATATGCCAATCAGCCAATATAAAAACACCAAAATTAGCCAATATACCTACGTTAGAAAAAGTAGCTATGGCATTCCTTGGGTACATCCGTGCTCTAACTGATTTAAATTTGACAGAACTGCTGTAGATTAATGTAAATTTCATTAACTTTAAGCTTGGTACAGATATGAATGTCACTATCCTATCAGACAAATACTACGGCTTGAAGAAGCAGCAATTAGAGCTTACATACATGAAACAACCTGGCACAGGTGGAATATCTCTCAAGAGAAAAAAGGTCTGCTCCAGATACAACAGCAATACAATGAGCAAAGGGGAGTAGAAAATGTTAATTCACAATCAATACTTCTCATTTTCAAGTCCAATTCAGCGTTTGACCTCAACATCCTAAAGATAGCACAAGAAACATTCAATACATATGTCTGTTAGATAAGTTGTTGATTCATCTCTATCATTCTCCTTATTAATGATAGTCCCCTAGGTTCAGTATCAATATCCAACTGGGAAGCATTTGGAAAGAAAAACAGAAATTGCTGGAAAAGCAGGTCTGGCAGCATCTGTGGGGAGAAATCAGATTTAACGTTTTGGATCGAGTGACCCTTCCTCAGAAAAGCTTGCCACTCCCCCTTTCTCCCATCCTAGAGTCTCCACTGCTGTCCTCCATAAGTGAAAAACCATTTAACTTTGCAGTTGGACCCATCAAAATATGACTGTTTGCATTGGTGTGTTGCTGTAGGTGCTTTGGCAGTGAGTCATCAGAAGGAATTCCTGAGATATTTGTTGTGTGTGTGAAAAACCTGGGGGACAAAGGAAAGAGATATGATTTAGTCATGGGAAAATCACAATCTTGGCATCATACTACTCAATTCTCTCATTGGCTATGTATTGATGTAGTGAAGTCAGCATTTGCAATTTATGAAAAACATGGAAGTGCAGAAAATGTACTTTGTAATTCTATCAACAGCTAACTGGTAGCTCCTAATCTCCATCTCTGGCTGAAAGAGGAGCAGATGTTTTACTTTCTCCAAGGTCTCCTCCTCCCCACCAGTAATCATACGTGGTGGTTCACATCAAGTTCTTTCTTTCTCTCTCTTCCCTTTTATGCTTTATCTCCAACAGGAGATAATAGAACAGATCAGTAAATGATTGAAGGTCAGGTATGCACTCAATGAATGCAGTGCATTATGTGATCATGACTCAGAGGCAGCAGCATCAAATTTCCTCAGGGTTATGGGTGAGTCACAATGGTAAGTGGGTACATGGGGCGATAATGAAGTATATAAATATTCACAAAGTAACTGATCATTTTTCCTGGGGGAGTCTGGAAGTTATAAATGATGCTTAGCAATGCAAGCATGAGAGCAAGTGACTATGATTGTAATACACGTTTAATATTTTTTATTCATTCATGGGATGTAGGTGTTGTTGTCTAGGCCAGTAATTATTACCCAATTCTAATTGCCCAGAGAGCAGTGGAGCATCAACCACATTGCTGTGGTTCTGGAGGCCAGATCAGGTAAGGACACCAGAATCCCTTCCCTAAAAAACATCAGTAAACCAGATGGCTTTTTAAAACAATTGATAGCTGTTCCATGTTTGCCTTTAGATTGGCATTTTATTTCAGATTTTCATTATTCACTATCCCACCACAACCCCATTGATATGCATTAATGAGATATGTCATTATACCTTGACAAGTCTAATAAGGTTATTAAGCTTTTTCAGACACTGAGTTGTTATGCACAGAGCATTTGCATTGGTTAATGCACTGGATTCTTCCTTTGACAACTGCTAAGCAAGATTCCTTGGGATGCTGCAAGACTCTGTACCAAAATGATCTTCTGTAGTAACCCATCCAGCATCAATTGAATAGGCACTTCACTAACTTGTAACTAACTTCACTAATATGTAACTCTCAACCGAATCCAAATTTTGGTATAATAAATCTTCCCATTCTATTCCCAATAAATAAGTTTCTATTCACTGACAGTCCAGTTGGGTGGAGCTCATCTTGACTTATTCAAGTAAATTAGCTACAGCAGGAATTCACACTTTACCTTAGATAGTGATCAAATACAGACCACTTCTGTTACTACTCAGGATTCTTCATGAACAGGTATTACGTGAATCAGACCTATTTTCTGACATTCCTGATGAAAGGCTTATGCCCGAAACATTGATTCTCCTGCTCCTCAAATGCTGCCTAACCTGCTGTGCTTTTCCAGCACCTCGCTCTTTGACTATTTTCTGCATGGGTACCATTGATGTTTGAGGAATATTGATGAAGAATTTTACTTCTGGAGATTCAACAGACAAAATCCACAATAATTAGATTATATATGGTTTGTAGAAGGGAATGACTGATTAACTTATTTTATTCCTTGTTTCCATACAGTTTAATACAAACATAAAAACCAAGAGAACTACAGATGCTGTAAATCAGAAATAAAAACAGAAATTGCTGGAAAAGCTCAGCAGATCTGGCAGCATCTATAAAAATAAATCAGAGTTAATGTTTTGGGTCCAGTGACACAGCTGGGTGGCACGGTGCTCAGTGGTTAGCACTGCTGCCTAACAGCGCCAGGGATCTGGGTTCTATTCCCACCTTGGATGATTGTCTGTGTGTCTCCTTGTGTCTGCTTGTGTTTCCTCCCACAATCCAAAGATGTGCAGGTCAGGTAACTTGGCCACGCTAAATTGCCCATTGTGTTAGGTGCATTAATCAGGGATAAATATAGGGTAGGGGAATGGGTCTGGGTGGGTCGGTGTGGACTTGCTGGGCCAAGGGCCTGTTTCCATACTGTAGGGAATCTAATCCTTGTTTTTGTTAATACAAACATAGCTCATTTTGAAAGAACTATTTTTGTTGAAATGTGATAATATGTGTAAAAGCCTGAACTGGTTGAACATTTCTGCATTTTGCATGAGCAGAGGACAAACCAAAATTATATTATCTGATCAATTTGTTCAGAGATGTCATCTGGAGCAGTTGGGACTTGAACCTAGACCTCCAGACTCAGAGGTAGAGACACTATGACTTCACAGCAAAAGCCATAAAATCAAAATTGTATCATATTCTTTTTGCATTTCTAAAAAGTGTATCAATTCAATAATGTACTGTTTTCACTGTGTGTAAACTACATGTAGAATCAATTCTCAGACTGAGAGAGGACAGACAGGAATATTTGTATGTGTGAGAATGTGTGCATTTAATCAGCTTAATTTTATTTTTAGATTGTGCCAACTGCAACTTCTAATTTAACAGAAATTTCTGGGACATCTAAAGAACAAAAAGAACAGGCTAAAAATAAAGAAAGGTACAGTGATGGTGAATTCTTATAAAAACCAAAAAAACTGTAGATGCTGTAAATCAGAAACAAAAATAGGGATTGCTGGAAAAGCTCAGCAGGTCGGGGTTCTGAGGAAAAGTCCCTGAACCTGAAACGTTAACTCTGATTTTTCTCCTCAGATGCAGCCAGAACTGCTGAGTTTTTCCAGCAATCTGTATTTTAGTTGGTGAATTCTTCTGGTAAGCTTGACTATGTGAATGAAAACTGTCCTCAGCTCAAAGATTTGAATCAACTAGAGTAGAGAATTTTGAGACTAATTTGCTAACACAGCAGGGTTATATTTTTTTATTTAACTTATTTTCCTTATCAACTTGTTCAGCAATGTTATTATGCACCTTTGGAACAGGTGGTGCATGAACCCAGGACTCCCAGGCCAGGAGTAGGGACATACCAATATGCGACAAGAGGGTCCTCACAACAGGATTATAATATTCTCAGAAATAATAAATTGCAAAATTTATTTTCTGTTTCCTTAGTTGCCAATTTTCTCCCTGTTATTGCCCTGTCGTCCCTCCTGTCCTTGGCTCTGGCTGCACAATGAGCAACATTTTGCCAAATTGATGACTGTACACATGTAGGTCTTATTAATGTGATGTGATGTTTTGCTTTTAACCCTTATTTAGAACTAATTTAGAGCAGAAATATTTCCCTGATAACTTCTGTCCATTGGGTTCAAGCTAATCAGTCAAGTGCTGAGTCTTGAGTCTTGAGACACAATTCACATCACCATTCCAACAGGGAAGAAGCTGCCTGAAAATGTTACCTTTCTCAGAATAGCCTGCTTAAGTTTAATAAGCTTTAGCTACATTATAGAGATTGCAGATATTTCAAGGGTCTGGGATTTCTTTCTCCAGGATATACGGCCCACCCAAGAAGTATATGAAAGTAGGGGTTCAATTGTTAGAGAAATAAATATAATTCGACAACTTACTGTTACAATTTTAGATTAGATCATCTACAGTGAGGAAACAGGTCATTTGGCCCAACAAGTCTACACTGAGCCTCCGAAGTGTAACTCACCCAGACCCATTCCCTCTGACTAATGCAATTAACACTATAGGCAATTTAGCATGGTCAGTTCACCTAACCTGCATATCTTTGGATTGCGGGAGGAAAGCCATGCAGACACAGGGAGAATATGCAAACTCCACCCAGACAGTCACCTGAGACAAGACTCAAATCCAGGTCCCTGGCACCGTGAGGCAACAGTGCTAACCACTGAGCCAGCATGCTACCCCAACAGCCTCAAGTCACGGGTGGGACCTAAAACCACAATCCCTAGCTTTGGAAGGCAAAGTCTCATGCATTCGGCCACTGGGGCTGCCCAGTGAAATTATCAGACAATAAACTTTAAAAGAATAAGTAAACTGCTATACAAAATCTATCAAAAAATGTCATACAAAATATAATAGAATTCAGTTTGATCTTATGTATGACTATTCAAGAATATCTAAAATTAAAATATCCAATAACATTCAATATAAACTTATATCTTAAAGCTTCAAGTGAGTAAGATATTTTCTCTTAATGGGAGAAAATGTCCTTTCAGAAGGATTGTCCAATGCATCATAATATTTCTGAAATTACAGTGAAAGGATTTGTTTTCTATGTTGTTTAGATGCTTCCTGCTTCTCACAGATGAGTGTTAACCCTCGATGTATATTCCTCTTATTTTCATGCGCTACCGTATCAATTAATATTATTCCTCCATTATTCGGTGAAGATTCCTTCATGAAGTTTTGAGCTTCCACCTAATTAATTTGTTTCTGATATTTTTGTCTCTCATGAGATTTATTTCAACTCTGCCATATCTTTTCAATCTTAAAGGAATCTGGTACATATTTATCAATAAAAAGGGATGTTTCATTTCTCTGTCTATGAGTATTTTAGGATCTTGATATCTAATTACCTTTGCCATCTCCCATCAGTCAGATGCTTCAGGTATTTCAATCTCTCTCTCTTCTGTAATTAATGTCTTATTTTCATGAAAAAAATACAAAGAATTGTGTGTGAATGCTGGAAATCCGACTGGATGCAAAACGTTAACTCTGTTTTTCTCTCCATTGATGCTGCCAGACCTGAAGAGTTTCTCCAGCAATTGCTGCTTTTGTATCTTAATTTTGCATGCCTAGGTGTGATGGTGCCATGTTTCTTTCCAGGCCTTATTTCCAGTGACTAATTACTGCTTAAACCTCTTCGTTGTCTGTGTTGAATGTTATTCTATTATCTTAGGCATATATGTCATCTCCATGTCCCCCTCTAGGCATATCCAGATTTTCAAGTGGTTCTTTGTGGGGTTTTCCTGATAGTTGTGATGGAATCTTTAATGATTAATTTCTGGTTTTACATAACTCATTATTTTTAAATGTTTTAAACATCTATATATCTAATTATTTATACTTATTTCACAATCAATGTTATATTTCTAACCAGATTTTGTTACAAATGAACCTTTGATTTGCTACATACACTGGCCCCTTGTTGTGGAGTTGTTAATAGGACAGCTGACATGACAAAGCTAACTGATATTCCATGGTCAGAACTTTTCCCTACTTTGTCTGACAGCATTGTTGCTGTTGGGTGGTGTCCAGACAGTTGGGCATTTTGTTAACACATGAACATCTTGTTCTAATTTCCTAATAAATGGACATACAAAACATCAAGTTTAAAGAATGTCAACCATGATAGTGGCTGATTTGAAGTTCCAGATCAGTAATTTGTATTAATAATATTTAAATTATTCATGATTGTTTTCACTTCATTTCTTTGTAATCCGGTTGGCACTTAGCTTCTTGTGAGCCCCTGTAGCAATTCTTTGAGCACATACTGCCCCTTCGCACTATTACCGGCACCAGTTTCTAACGGAATTCATAGTGTTTAAAAAATTAAGAGGACTTTTAGCTGATCAAGCTGCACAAACGTTTCTCTGTCCTCCTCCACTAGGATCTGCATACTCACATCAGCCCACGCTTTGATAGATTACTTCATGTAGATTTTTATATTCCCCAAAGATCAAAATACCATATGAGCATTGCAGCATATGAATTAGAGGCAAAAGTAGACCATTCAGTCCCTTAAGTCTCTTTTTGCCATTCAGTAGGATCATGGTTCATCTCGTTCTGCTTCACTTCAACATTCCCATCTACTTCCGATAACCTTTAATTCCATTGCCTATTGAAAATTTATCTACCTCCACCTTATATATAGACAATGACCTCACCATAACCACTTTTTGTAGCGGAGGGTTCCAAAGTCTGAAAAACAAAAATATTGTCATCTCTGTTCTAGAAGGACAACCCAAAGGCATTTCATGAGGTGCATTAGGCTGCTTAATAAGATAGGAGCTCATGATGTTGAAAATAGTATATTGGTATGGATAGAAGATTGGCTAACCAATACAAAACAGAGATTTAGAATAAGGAGGGAGTTTTCAAGATGGCAACCTGTAACTAGTGGAGTGCTGCAGGGATCAGTGCTGGGACCACAATTATTTTCTGTGTTAACAACTTGAGGAAAGTGAATATACTAAAGTCAGATTTGCAGATGACACAAAAATTGATGGGTAGGCAAGTATGACTCAAAGAGTCTGCTGAAGGATTTAAGTAGATTATTTATGTGGACAAAACTTAACAGTTGGAATATAATATGGGGAAATATGCACTTTGGTTTGAAGAATACAAAAGCTGAATATTATTTAAATTGGCAAAGACTGCAGGAAGCTACAAAACAGAGTGGTTAGGAAGTCTTCATCCATGAATCATATTGTAGAGATTGCAGATATTTGAAGGGTCTGGGATTTCTTTCTCTAGGATATACAGCCCACTCAAGGAGTATATGAGAGTAGGGATTCATTTCAAGTGTTATACGGGAAAAATGAAACTAGACAACTTACTAATGTTACAATTTTATTGATTGAAATTATCAAGCAATAAACTTTAAAGAATAAATAAACTGCTATGCTAAAACCTATCAAAAATGTCATACAAATGTAATGGAATTCAAATTGATCTTATGCATAACCATTCAAGAATATCTAGAACTAAAATATCCAACAATATTTAAACTTACATCTTCAAGTAAGTTCAGCAGATAATTGGGAAAGCATGTAGAATTTGGTTTTTATTTCAAAAGAATGAAGTATGAAAATAGGGAGGTCTTACCAAAACTATATAAGGCACTAATTAGACCACAGCTAGAATACTGTGAATAGTTATGGGTCTCAAGGAATAATACACTAGCATTGGAGGCAACCCAGAGAAGGTTCAATGTGCTGTTACCATTTATGGAGCAATTTTTTAGTGAAGAGAGGTTGAGTATGTTAGGCCTGAACTGGTTGCAATTTGGAATAGACAGATGCAACCTTATTAAAACATACAAAATTCTTCGGGGTCTTGGAAAATGGTTGTTTCCCCTTGTGGGAAAGTCATAGAATCATAGAGTCATAGAGATGTACAGCACAAAAACAGATCCTTTGATCCAACTCGTCCATGCCAACCAGATGTCCTAACCTAATCTCATCCCATTTGTCAGCACTTGGCCCATATCCCTCTATACCCTTCCTATTCATATACCCATCCAGATGGCTTTTAAATGCTGCAATTGTACCAGCTTCCACCACTTCCTCTGGCAGCTCATTCCAAATATGCACCACTCTCTGTGTGAAAATGTTGCCCCTGAGATCCCTTTTATATCTTTCCCCTCTCACCCTAAACTTATACCCTCTGGTTCTGAACTCCCACACCCCAGGGAAAAGACTTTGTCTACGATGAAGAGCTTTTTCCCGAAATGTCCGTCGGATTTTCCTGCTCCTCGGATGCTGCCTGAACTGCTGTGCTTTTCCAGCACCACTCTACTCCAGAGTCTGGTTTCCAGCATCTGCAGTCATTGTTTTTACCACTTTGTCTATCTATTCTATCCATTCCCCTCATGATTTTATAAGCCTCTGTAACATCACCCCTCAGCCTTTGACGCTCCAGGGAAAACAGTCCCAGCCTGTTCAATCTCTCCTTATAGCTCAAATCCTCCAACCCTGGCAATATCTTTGAAAACCTTTTCTGAACCCTTTCAAGTTTAACAACATCCTTCCGATAGGAAGGAGACCAGAATTGAACATTTAGGACCAGGCAGCATGACCTCAGAATAAGCATTCACCTATTTAAGACAGAGAAGTTTATAAAATAATGAGGGGTGTAAATAGGGTTAATGGTAGTTCTTTTTTTTCCTTAGGATGGGGAATTGCAAGGCTGGGGGCACATTTTTAAAGTGAGAGGAGAGAGATTTAAAAAGACACAAGGGACAAGTTTTTTTACATAGATGGTGGCTCACATGTGAAATGAACTTCCTGAGGAAGTGGTGGATGTGGGTACAATTACAACACTTAAAATACATTTGGATAAGTGCATGAATAAAAAAGATTTGGAAGGATATGGGCCAGGAACGGGCAGATGGGACTAGTTTGGTTTGATGTTATGTTTGGCATGGACTGGTTGGACCAAAAGATCTGTTTCAATGCTGTATGATTCTATGACTCTATTACTATGAATTATTTTAGAAGGTAGTGAATCTGTGTAATTCTTTACCACAGAGGGCTATTGAGGCTGGGTTGTTAAGTACATTCAAGACTGAGATAGACAGATTTTTAATCAGTGAGGGTATCAAGAGTTCAAGGGAAAAGGCATGAAAGTAGAGTTGAGCTTTATGAGATCAGCCATGATTTACTGAACAGACTTAGTGGTCTGAAGGATCTACTTCTGCTCCTATAGTCTTATCCTTCTGCATCTCAGAATTCTGCAGTTGTTCTCCATTTAGATAACATTCTTTCTGCAAAAGTGAACAGAGTAAGAAAAACAATTTTACAATTTCCACATTACATTCTATCTGCCATATTTTTCTCCACTTGCTAAACCGATCTATGCAGGTCTGCAACCTCCTGTCTACTTGACATCGTACCACCTATCATCGTGTCATTTGCAAATTTAGTTACCATGTTTTCACTTCCTTCATCTAAGTTATTGATACAAATTGGAAAAAGTGGAGGGCCCAGCACAGATCCCTGTGGGTGCCAGTCATCACATCTTGGCAATCAGAAAAAAAATTGGCATACTCTGTTTTTTGTCAACCAGCCCATCTTCTATTGTGCCAGTATGTTGGCCTGATGCATAAGCTTCTATATTGCAAGATAAACTTTTACCTGGAACCTTGTCGAATGCCTTTTGGAAATCTAAGTACTGTATGTCAATGGACTCCCATTATCTACAACACGTCATTTTTTCAGGGAATACTAATGAATTGGTTAGACATGATTACCTTTTTACAAAACCTTCTGGCGTTCCTGATTATATAGAAGTTTTCTAAATGGCCAGCTATACCCTTCTGAATGGTTGATGTTAACACCTTATCCATGACAGATGTCAAGCTTGCTGGCCTATAGTTTTCTATTTGTGCCTCCTTCCCTTCCTAAGTAGAGGATTTTCTATTTTCTACTTTCTAGTCCAGAGGGACCTTTCCAGAATCTTGTGAATTTTGGAAAATTAATGTCAATGTATCTACAACAAAATTAGGTATATTTTTTAAAACCCTAGAATGATTTCCATTAAACTCAGACATCTGATGGCCTGCAGCACACCTAGTTTGCTCAATATCACTTCCTCATTGACTGTAATTTCCCCAAGCTCTTCCCTTCCTTCCAATTCCTGAATTACAGGTCTTACTGAGAAATTTTGTATCCTCTGTAATGAAGATAGAAGCAAAATATTTCATCACTTTTTTTTATTACTAAATGTTCACTCCCTATTCTTATTTTCTAGAGGACCAACACTCCCTCTGTTTATTCTTTGCATTTTTAGATATTTTTTGATATTCTTGCTATCTGTTCCAATATTCTAAATAGCTTTCTCTCTCACTCTAGTTTTTCCACCTGATTAACCTTTCAGTCACTCTTTGCTGTTCTTTATGTTCTGATCAAGGATCTTTGTGCAATTACATTAAATTTTCTTAAGTTTGATATTTACCTTAACTTCATTCGCTGACCATGAATGCTGCATGCTTTCCTTGGAATTCTTATTTATAGTAGGAATACACTTATTCTGAGTAGTCTGGAATATCCATTTAAATAACTGCCATTGCTTCTCTGTTGATCTATCTTCTTGTAAATTTCTCCAGTTCTCATACCCATTCTCTCCGCTTTCAAACTGGATGTAAAATTTGATGCCACTTTGAGCATAATTTTGGATCCTTCCTTGGAAGAACCTTAATCAAAATAACCATACAATGCTTGATTTTATAGTTCTCATCCTTGCTTTCAAATCTCTCCATTTTGGTCCATCCAGATCCTTGTAATCTGTTCCAGTCCTACAATCCTCTGAGATATCTCCAAATCTAGTCTCTCAAACATCCCAAATTTTAATTGCTTCACCACTGGTGTCATCCCTTTAGCTACCTGTATCCCTACTTATATGTTACATTTTCTTTTTTTAATATACTCTTTAAATCTACCTGTTTGACCAACCTGTGGCTGTATGCTCTCATATCTTATTTTGAAGTTCAGAATCATGTTTTAGAACATAGAACAGTAGAGTACAAGAACAGGCCATTTAACTGCCTTGCCTGTATGAATGCCAAGCATGATGCCAAATGAAACTAATCCCTTCTTCCTGCCCTTGGTCCATTGTTCCTCCATTCCTTGCATATTCATGTGCTTATCTAAAAGTCCCTTAAATGCCCCTATTGTATCTGCCTCCAACACCACCCCGAGCAATGCGTTCCAGACTCCTACCACTCTCTGTGTAAAATAATTGCCCCTCACATCTCCTTTGAACTTTTCCCCTCTCATCTTAAATGCATACTCCCTAATATTAGACATCCTAACTCTGGAAAAAAGATTCTGACTGTCAACCCTATCTATGCATCTCATAACTTTATAAACTTCTATCAGGTCTCCCGTCAGCTTCCGTCGCTCAAGAGAAACAACCCAGATTTTTCTAACCTCTTCTTATACCTCATACCCTTGGTAAGCATCTTGGTAAACCCCTTCAGCACCCTCTCCAAAGCCTCCACATTCTTCCTGTAATGTGGTGACCAGAATTGACCACAATACTTTAAGTGTGGCCAAACCAATGTCTTACAAAACTGCAACATGATAACCTGACTCTTGTAATCAATTCCCTGACCAATAAAGGCAAGCATGCCATACACCTTCCTTACCACCCTATCTACTTGCATGGTCACTTTCAGGGAGCTATGAACTTGAACCCCGCAATCCTTCTGTACATCAATGCTGTTCAAAGCTTGTCATTAACTGTATACTTTTTATTAATATTTGATCTCCCAAAGTGCAGCACCTCACACCTACCTAGATTAAACTCTATCTGCCATTTCTCCGCCTATATCTACAATTGATCGACATCCCACTGCATTTTTTGACAACCTTCTACATCATCCACAACTCCACTGATCTTTGTACCAGCTGCAAACGTACTCAGCCATCCATCTATATTTTCATCTAATTCACTTATATAGATCACAAACTTGCAGAGATTCCAGTATGGATCCCAGCAGAACACCACTAATCATGGACCTCCAGCCAGAAAAACACCCTTCCATCACTACCCTCTTCTATGGACAAACCAATTCTGAATCCACATGGCCATGTCACCGTGGATCCCATGAATCTTAATCTTCTCGATGAGCCTACCATGACAGACTTTGTCAAAAGCCTGACGAAAATCCATCTAAACATCCACTGCTCCACCTCAACCTTGTCACCTGTTCAAAAAATTCAATCAAGTTAGTAATACATGACCTACCTTGCACAAAGCCAGGCTAACTGTCCCTAATTAGGCCATATTTTTCCAAATGTGCATAAATACTATCCCTAAGAATTCTCTCCAATAGCTTTCCAACCACCATTCTGAGACTCACCAGTCTATAGTTTCCTGGATTACCCCTATTCCCCTTGTTGAACAGAGGAACAACAATAGCTACTTGTTCTATAATTTCCCTATGAATTGCCTTGGGATAATATAATACAAGATGTTAATGTTGCTTTTAGCGACAATCCAGAAAATAAGCCATGCTGCACTGTTCAATCTTACCTGGAATGACTACTCCTTCCAAAATGCCACCAAGAAACTTGCAGGCCTGGTGAGCCTACTTAATTATGCCCATGTGGAACTCTTTCTATTGGATAAATGGAGGACTATGTGCTGTCTACCGAAAAAATACTCATAATAATGGTATAGATATAGGTCTAAATTTTCATTAAGAGTAACAGTCAGCTGTGACATGAACCTTGGCTCCAATACCAAGTTATGGTTCAATGAGTGGCACAGTGGATATCCTCCTTATATGCCTCATGTGCAACATTGCCTCCACTTCAGTAACCTTCAGACATGGAGTAAAGTTAGGTGGCACACAGAACAACTTCAGCTGATAATATTTGAGATACGATCTAAACTCTAATAAAAGTTAAGACTCTAATTGTAATGCTAAACATGGGGCAGTCACTTTAGAAATTTTTTTTATAAATGGAGAAGGTGGGCGAGAGAATACATGATGTTTAAGGCTAAAGATGATACAAAAAAAGACAAATATACATTTCTGTTGTGTACACTGTGTGTCATAAACAGTCTTATAATAATTCTATAGGGAACTGACAATTGCTGTAATTTTTCCCCTAACAGTCAACCAGATAGTGCTTATCAGAAGAATTGTTTTGAAGCATGGAAACGCTGTGCCCCAAAGACACTTAGGAACAGAAGAGCAGTGGTAAAAAGTACGAAGAGAGAAGTTCAATATATATAATATTTATAATGTTTTGGTGATGTCTCATGCCTCAAACTTTACATCTTTTCCTTCAATTCCATGCTCCTACCAATTGATTGTTTAGGTTAAATATGACAATGCATATCCTTAATCGTAAGATAAACTCCATTACCTGATCTATCATCAAGATAACTTAAGTATTTAAGTTAAGGTTAATCCAGTCTAACCCATAATCAGTGCTAAAACTCTTACTGTATCTTGCTACCTTTAGAGTTTGATTTCTTTGTGCCCTCCTTGTTAGCTTGTTTAGATTCAAAAGCTCAAACTTGACAAACACAATTGCTTATCGGTTATCATCTTTGCATTGGTTAGTATACTTCTGCATCACATAGCAGATAGAGTTTATAATTTTTGTTCTCATTTTCACTTGAAAATCTCCACAATATCTTTCAGTTCTCCCCAAATCTCATTTTGGTCTTCTGACTGTGGCCAATTGTAACCCCTACCAATATTCTCCATTGACGGTGGCTGGGCTTTCCAGATGGAATTGTGCTGCTCATTTTTTCTCCTTCTTTCCATCTTCAAAATCATCTCAAAATGTACTTCTCTGATTTCAGCCAGTTCCACTAACATATTTTCCAGTTTCCCACTTGGTATGTGAATATCCTAAACAACTTCCCAACACTATGACTTCATATTGTGGCAATTATTCTATATTATAAATACTTTATTTGTTAAATAGAGAAATTAGAATACTTAGGGAATATATTAAGTATTTGCAAACATGCTTAATTTGAATTAAGAACATTCCAAACTGTTGAAAACCATTTTCCAACCCAGGAAACATCACTTTCCCCAGGGTAAGAAGTCCACATGAAAGGAGCTTAGGTTGTTTCAACCCAGTTTCTAATGAGTTTCAACCTCAACCATAATAAGCCAATAATGAGGCAGGTTTCTGGTCTTACCTTGGTGTGGAGAGAATGGTCTTCTGACCAAAAATGTACTCCATATAATTAGAGGGGAAAAGTGTTTTGTGATTCAGTGGTGTTGTGAAAATCTTCCGAGGATAAAGGAAAAGTTAAAGAGGAACAGTAGAAGAAAGGGTACGAGAGAGTGGAAAAAGGCACCAACTTCAACTTTAAGTATTTCAATTCTTTCTTCCAGGTGTTTGTGGCTCTCGTGAGAAGCTTCCACTTAAAAAACAGCCAAGAAGAGAAACTGGAAGATCAGTTCCCACCATGCCAGGTCAACATTGCATTACAAGAACTTGCAATGTTGATTCACTGAGTTCTTCATCTTACAAGTCACACCACATGTATGCTCCACAGGATCCACTACAGTATAGAGTAGGCAGAAAGAGGTTTTCCACAGTGCAGCCCCACAGCAACCAAAATCAGGTGAAATTAATTCATATCTACATAATGGTTTCAAAGGATTGACATATATAAAGTAATAGAATCACTTATAGTGCAATTGTACTTCCAATAACCAGTTAATGTTTTTAAAATTGATATATTATTAATTAATCTAAAAGTGCAACAATACAGCTTTTTTCAATATGGCCAGAGTTTATCAGACAATGGCTGTACAGGCTCCTCCAATGTTTCACAAAGTACAGACACGGATGGAAGATTATTTATCTCTGGCTGTTTGTAATTGGACTATTTTAGATAATGATTCAAAAATTGTTGTTTTATCACCTCGATTTCTCCTATTTGCCAGCTCAATTCTGTTGTACTGTTGTTAATGATACCATATACAGGATGAGTGAAACATTGAACATTGTCAGATATTTCAGTGGTCATGGGTGATGGTGTAGTGCTAATATCACTGGACTAGTAATCCGGAACTGCAGGCTAAAGGTCTGGGGATATATATTTGAACCCCACCATGGCGGATGGTGAAATTTGAGTTTGATAAAAAATCTGGAATTAAAGACTAGCCTAATAACAATCATGTAATCAGTATCAGTTGTCTTGAAAACTCACCTATCATGTAGAGGTGAGAAAAGTTCCCTTCCTTACCTGATCTAATCCACATGTGACTCTTAGTGTCAGCAATATGGTTGATTCTTAACTGTATGCTGAACCTAGCCATCAATGTCTACATCCCATGAATAAATTAAAAGAACACAATTCATTTGAAATACCAATCAGAATATTTTAGTTCAACTGTACTTCAAATATACAGGACATAGCATTGAGAAAATGAGAGGGTGACAAAATAAACTATAGCTTTCTTTAAAAGGTTTGAGTCTGTGAGTGTGTGGTACTCAGTCTGCCAAATTATCCCCAGTGGAGGGCTTAACACTAATACACCCCTCATGATACCATATATAGTAAAGCAACATTTACCAACCATTCACAGTGAGTGGGCACAGAATGTTGTACTTTCTAGCAAGAATATTGATAACTTTGCTTTAGTTATGAACGTTTGATTTCAGAAGAGATTAAGTGTTTTACTGCCATAAATCCTATTACCTGTGAGCCTTTTGTTTTTGCCAGTCCTTTCAGTCATTTGTATGACCCATGTCAGCCCCATTTAAACAAAGTCTGTCAGGAAAGTGTGATCATAAAATGACAGCAGAGAGAAAAGTGAAGATGAAACACAGATGACTGCAATGGCAAACAATTATGATGATAAACATGAAATGTATAGAACATCAAATTTTTAGTTTTATAGGTTCCTCTCCTTGGCTCAGAGCAGGTTAAAATCAAAATTAGTGGAATAGATATAGAACGTCATTCCAAAGATGATTTTAACTGTGTGCTGCTATAATTTGTTGTGTGTGTGTGTGTGTGTGTGTGTTAGTGTGTGTGTGTGGCTTCTCACTCGGGCTGAGTTTTGCTCGACCTGCACAGGAAGTCTGCTTGGTTTCTGTTGAGCAGTTTAAAGCTGACCTGTGGCTCTTTGACCTCATCATCTCAGCTCAACCAAGTGCATCACCAGCAGCAAGAACTCTGGACAGTTATTCCATTCCAGCCCCCACACTGGCTCAGCTGTCTCAACATGGGTCAGGAAACCAATGGAGTTCTTAGCTATTCAAGATTCTGCAGTCATTCACTGCCTTACTCAACTGAGCTATAAATAATCCTTTAACAAGTTGTTTAAATAGAACATGCAGGATCTTTGATATCATTGGGCACAGGAATCACTATTCACAACCTGCCCGTGTCTATGAAGGTCAAGGTGTGACAAACAGAATTTGTGTGCCTTCCTTAACTACATGGTTCCTTACCGAGTTTTGAGAATGGTTTCTGCAGTTGCTGGTGTGTCATTAGCCACACATGAAAGCTGTAGTAAATCCTGGCCTACATCAAGTGCTTTGGCAATATTACTTGAGGGTGACCTGGGGCTGAAATTTTCCATCCTCTGAATAATATGGGCAATGACAATTCAGTTGGGAAAATTTGGTGAGGTTGAAAAAATTCTTGATGCCAATGAAAAAATCTGACTTTGCACCCAAGCTTTGAATAGTGAGATGAGCACCTTTGCTGCTGAGTGGTGAGAAGCCCATTTTGCATGCTTTAACATCCCATTATTACCTAGTTCCACCTCATTTATATGAAGCTTGCTGTACTCCCATGTGCTGGAGAGAAACTCAATGTCAACATCTCCTGACTTGAAGTTATACTGGGTACCTGGCATTTCCAGCTCGCCACTTGCTCCTCCAGGCCTCCATCTCTGCCAACATTTCAGGGCACACACCATGTGGTAGAGACTGTCTGCCACTCTGCACTACACCCCACTCCCACCCCCATCCATATGGGATGGCGTTGGACATGAACCAGCCTCACCACATCATTATGGTTCATCTTCAACTCACTCAGAGTACAGTTATCCACTTCAATGCTTCACTTTGGAGCACACTACCACCTTGCATTGTGCTGCTGCTGCCAGAGACTGCATGGCATCCATTTAAATCACCAGTGCACTTCTTCAAGGCAGGTGGCAACTTAGAGGGAGGCTACATAATAGGATTATTTTAATGTAAGTTCTTAAAAAATGAGTTGCAAAGTAGAGGAAGGATCCATTGTGAATAATGCAGTGATATTAGCGGTGAGAGGGAAGCAGGAGGAGAAGTGCCAAGAGACATTCAAGCACCACCCCCAGAAGGAATGATGAGCTACTTACAGTGTGACTTTGTTGCCATCCCACTCCCTGTCCCTCATCTCAACATTTAACTTCTGAATTCCTGCTTTCAGACACCTTAAGAACTGTCACTTGCCCAGTCCCAAGAGTCCAAAGCGTAGAAAAGAGAGTGACATTACAATACTAATGCAAAGGCCATATCACTTGATCTGACAGTCACTGCAATCAACTCTGACAATGTACATACCTTAGAGACTCTTAACAAATTGGTATGACCTTACAGTGAGTCACTAGAAATGAGTGGGCTGCACCTGAAAAGGATGATGTTTTGCCAGCATCACTGCTGTACTGCTGTAGTGGACCCAGAAAACGACTTCAGTGGTGTGGGATACAGGAGTGGACTGATGCTGGGTGCAGTATCTGACTGGCCAGAGCTTCTTCTGTCAAGGATCAAGGAGATTGACTCCACTATATTAGAGAAGCTAATAGAGAGCTTGCCGCCTGTCCAGCCTTTGTTCTAACTCTCTGACATGCTGAATATTCAGCGAAGTTGTTATTGCTGGCCTCACTCAGACTTTGTGCAACCTCTCGTTACATATGCTACCTTTTCCTATGTCATTTGATGCAGCAAAATTCTAACAGATCAAAAAGGTCACCAAAACATATTCAGAAATAAAACCAGCTAGTTATGCTGCCAGTTCTGCATGCACCCATTCCCTTGTAGGCTACCATGCAGCCAGTTAGAAACATTGGCAGGTCTTGTGCCCAGCATCATGCAATGTAAACTAATGATGGGACTAGATTGGGTTGGGATATCTGGTCGGCATGGCTGGGTTGGACTGAAGGGTCTGTTTCCATGCTGTACATCTCTATGACCCTATGTGACAATGGTCATCAATAGTATAATTCTCTCATAGATCATTTTAACAGTAATCTTCTATAATTTAATCAGAGATCTAAAGCAAAAGCACAAAAGATGAAAAAGATGTTTTGGTTTGTAGCAACCAGTATATTTGGCCTGTTTTCTTTTAGAATATGGAGCAATAACTAAATCAATTGGAAAGTTCCTCTGTTTGAAACTATCATCCATTTTATATACCATCTCATTATTTGTAAACACATGCAGTATTCTGCACATGACTGGAATTCTTCTAATTGTCTTCATTTGCTTTTCAAGCTTTCTGTTTGTGTTCAACAGGAACAAACAGAGCTGGAAGTACAACATGCAAATTGCAATGCTGAACAAAAAGATAAACTAACTAAGGCAGCAATATGGTAAAACACCCTTTCCTTGTTCTTCTTTTCCATGTTCCCATGTTGGCTTCCAATCTCATTACTCTAAAAAATGGTGAACTATTGTGGTTTAGTAGTGTGATGATGCTGCTGTTTTAACAAGATTATGTTGTCCTTGGATTTTTTTTTCAGAAGGTTCATTAACACAGGGACTCTGGGAGGTCTAGGCTTGAAGAGTTTTAGGGCCAATTTGATTATAGCTAACTGACACTGCCTCAGACAAAATGCGTTCAAATAAAACACTTGTACAATGAAAGGGGAGTGGCCAGTTCTCCCAGCTCAGCTTTACTCTGGTTTGGTTTGGCTTTAGCAGTCTGGCTGTTCACTGAAAGTAGTCAGTCGTTGTGAAGCTGCTAGACCCAAAGAAGCAGGTCGACCCAAAGAAGCAGGTCCATGCTGATCCTCCCTCTCTGTGACATCTCTCCTGTAAGAACCTGTGTTGGATTTTTCTTTCTTTTGTCAAGGGGTGTTTGTGGGGATTGTTGCCAGTATTTGGAACAGCATTATTAAATTGGGATAATCTATTGGGTTTTGGGATAAGTTAAGTTATTCTATATTTTGTACTCTTTTGTTTGTGCTTCATTCAGTATTCTTGTAAATACACTCTGTTTTGTTTAAAACTAAGTGGTTTGTCAAGCTGCATCACTCCTGGGATATCTGCCTTACACCTGCTTAAAGCAATTAGCGAAGTGTGCTACTTCCTTGAAATGTTTTGAGAGGGTCTGGTCTGGTCCATAACTGGAGCACTTTGCAGGATTTAGAGTCACAGAGTCATAGAGATATGAGAAAGAGACCCTTCGGGTCCAACTCGTCCACGCCGACCAGATATCCCAACCTAATGTAGTCCCACCTGCCAGCACCCGGCCCATATCCCTCCAAACCCTTCCTATTCATAAACCCATCAAGATGCCTTTTAAATGTTGCAATTGTACCAGCCTCCACCACTTTCTCTGGCAGCTCATTCCATACACGTACCACTCTCTGCGTGAAAAGGTGCCCTTTAGGTCTCTTATATCTCTTCTGTCTCACCCTAAACCTATGCCCTCCAGTTCTGGACGTCCCCCATCTCAGGGAAAAGACTTTGTCCATTTATCCTATCCATGCCCCTCATGAATTTGTAAACCTCTATAAGGTTACCCCTCAGCCTCCGACACTCCAGGGAAAACAGCCCCAGCCTATTCAACCTCTCCCTATAGCTCAAATCCTCCAACCCTTGCAACATCCTTGTAAATCTTTTCTGAACCCTTTCAAGCTTCACAACATCTTTCCAAACTAATCCAGGAGGAAAAACATCAAGAGAAAACTCAGAGAGTGTAGCAGCCAGGATGGAAAAACAAAACCCAGAAATCTGGATCTGTGAGAGCTGGCGACGCCCATTCAGGCTGTTTAGCTCAAATCCTCCAACCCTGGCAACATCCTTGTAAATCTTTTCTGAACCCTTTCACATTTCATGACATCCTTCCAACAGGACGTAGACCAGAATTGCACGCAATATTCCAACAGTGGCCTAACCAATATTGGGTACAGCCGCAAAATAGAACATAGAACATTACAGCGCAGTACAGGCCCTTCAGCCCTCGATGTTGCGCCGACCTGTCATACCAATCTGAAGCCCATTAACCTACACTATTCCATGTACATCCATATGCTTGTCCAAGGACGACTTAAATTTCCTTAAAGTTGGCAAATCTACTACCATTGCAGGCAAAGCATTCCATACCCCTACTACTCTCTGAGTAAAGAAGCTACCTCTGACATCTTTCCTATATCTATCACTCCTCAATTTAAAGCTATGCCCCCTCGTGGTCGCCGTCACCATACTTGGAAAAAGGCTCTCCCTGTCCACCCTATCCAACCCTCTGATTATCTTATATGTCTCTATTAAGTCTCCTCTCAATCTTCTCTCTAACGAAAACAACCTCAAGGTCCTCAGCCTTTCCTCTTAAGATCTTCCCTCCATTCCAGGCAACATCCCAGTAAATCTCCTCTCCACCCTTTCCAAAGCTTCCACATCCTTCTTATAATGCAGTGACCAGAACTGTACACAATACTCCAAGTGCGGCCACACCAGAGTTTTGTACAGCTGCAGCATAACCTCATGGTTCCGGAACTCGATCCCTCTATTAATAAAAGCTAAAACACTATATGTCTTCTTATCAACCCTGTCAACCTGGGTGGCAACTTTCAAGGATCTATGTACATGGACACCGAGATCTCTCTGCTCATCTACACTCCAAAGAATCTTACCATTAGCCCAGTACTTTAATTCCGGTTACTCCGACCAAAGTGTATCACCTCACACTTGTCCACATTAAACTCCATTTGCCACTTCTCAGCCCAGCTCTGCAGCTTACCTATGTCTCTCTGTAACCTACTACATCCTTCGTCACTATCCACAACTCCACCGACCTTAGTGTCGTCTGCAAATTTACTAACCCACCCTTCGACGCCCTCATCCAGGTCGTTTATAAAAATGACGAACAGCAGTGGACCCAACACCGACCCTTGCGGTACACCACTAGTAACTGGACCTCAGGATGAACATTTCTCATCAACCACTGCCCTCTGTCTTCTTTCAGCAAGCCAATTACTGATCCAAACTGCTATATCTCCCACAATCCCATTCCTCCGCATTTTGTACAATAGCCTACTGTGGGGTACCTTATCGAACACCTTGCTGAAATCCTTTTACACCACATCAACCAGTTTACTCTCATCTACCTGTTTGATCACCTTCTCAAAGAATTCAATAAGGTTTGTGAGGCACAATCTATCCTAATAAAACCGTGCTGACTATCCCTAATCAAATTATTCTTTTCTAGATGATTATAAATCCTATCTCTTATAACCTTTTCTAACACTTTACCAACAACTGAAGTAAAGCTCACTGGTCTAT